>NC_072380.2:136867500-137492500 GCF_028885625.2 Pongo pygmaeus
GAGGCAAAGCCAGATGAGGTAGTAGTAGATATAGAAGATGGGCCAAAGAAGAAGAAAGACAAAATGCTCAAGAAGAAACCCAAAGATGATGGAATCCCCAACCTGGCCGTCTTGCAGGTATGTGGGGACACAGGCATCTTTGCCATGGATGGGGAGGGATGTTCAGCAATGAGGTTCTGCTAGTGCTTTGGTCAACTCTAGTCATGCCTTTGTTTGACATTTTGTCTTCATTGTCACCGATGTAGAGAAGTAAACTTTGACGTGCATTTAAGCCAAGACAGGAAGCTTGTTCATTTTCCATTTCCTATACCCTCATATTGAGAAGGGGCATAACTTAAATTGTTTAATGTGGACCTTACAAAGTAATCTACAGCATTTGAGCTCCCCTTGGCTCATCTCTAGGTGCTTGTCATCATCATGCAAATGTGTACACACTCAAGGCAGCAGGAGATTTAACTCCAACTGAAGTCAGCTCCATTAGGCCAATCTTAGCATTAGTTAGAGGGTATTAGCTAGAGGTATATTGATGGCTATGAAAATTTGAATGGTGAAAATTATATACATAGATAACCAATTTGGGTAAGCAATTTATATAGGAAAGTTGAATAAGCAAATTATACTACCAAACCTAAAACTCAACTCAATTTTGCATTTCCAAAGCATATATATAATTTTCCACTTGGAAACTTCATGTCTATATGCATTACAATAAAAACAAATATTCCATCACCTTATATGTGTTAAGAATTAGCTATTTAATGAATATTATTGATTTGAATCTCCTCAAAGTATTATAGTCTATATCCAACAACCAATGGCATCAACTAGCTCTAAAAGTTTTGTTGTATCTATACTTATATATTACAATTTTTTAATTTAACCTATACTTTTTGGAATTTAAAAGCTCATCAAAACATTTCATAAAATTCATAGTAGTAGTTTCAGGAGTGCTGAGCCAATCCATGTTCCTTATCTTGCTGAAGATAAATTACCAATGGCCTCAGATTTTCCCAAGGGGCATGTATCAAGGCTGGTTTTGGAGAATCTTGGCATTTCTCATTAAATCAATCCTGAGCTTTCCTTCCTCTTAGCACAATCTTCTCCCTTTTCCCTAAAGATATATGATGGTGATCTCGAGAGTGAATTCAACAATTTCGAAGACTGGGTGAAAACTTTTGAGCTCTTCAGAGGCAAGTCTACAGAAGATGACCATGGTCTTGATGGAGACCGAGTCATAGGAAAATTTAAGGCAGGTTCCATTGTTAATCCTTTCATTTGGCTCTCCCTGTCCATAAATGTCAGGTATTACTCAATTCTGTTAATGGAATTGTGGTGTGGGATGTGTGTAGCGAAAATCCTTAATTTTTACTCAAGGCCCTCTCTAGAACTCCACAAAACCTAGCCCTAGTCTTTTAAGATATTTTTGGCTTGTGACCAGTGGATTGGAGCTCAGTCTGGTGAAAAATAAGGAGACAGAGTCATTACCTGAGAGGAACACTGAACTTTACTTTGTTCTCTCCACCCCTGGCCTACCAAATATGTGATTTATGCAAGCCTACCAGTTGGACAATTAAACTAATCAAGCAACACAAGCCCTTCATCTGGCAGACTTACAGTGTGAACATCACAAAGTAGTAGCCAGAATTCACTATAAACATACTACAAGCTGGGCCCTTTCTATGCAGCATGCTATGTTGGAAATAGCACAGGTATTACAGTTTGCCCATCTGGATTCAAATCCTAGTTATAGTATTAACCAGCTGTGTGATCTGGAACAAAGTGCTTTACCTGCCTAAGCCTCAATTGCTATGTCTGGAAATAGGAATACTGCAGTCAGGATTGAACAAGATAATGGGGGAAGCACTAGCATAGCACCCCACATGTAAAAGGCACTTGGTGTCCCATCTGTTCTGTTCCTCATATAACAGTCCTGTGAAGGGGGTGTTAATGTACAATGCCAATTCACTGGTGTACCATGAGGAAGCTCAGATGCAAGCAGGCTACATAAATTGCCCAAGGATACCCAACTGGCAAGTTTAGCACCAACCCAGGTCCTGCAGATTCCCAAGCTGTGCTCATTTTCCCAGCACTGTGCTCTCTGTGGGTTTTGGTGGGACATATGACCATCTCATTTCAATGGGTTGCGTTTTGTGGTTCCAGGGCTCCTTCTGCATCTACAAAAGCCCCCAGGATTCTAGCTCTGAGGACAGCGGGCAGCTGAGAATCCAGCAAGGGATTCCGCCCAATCACCCTGTCACAGTGCTGATCAGAGTATACATTGTTGCGGTGAGCCATCCTTGTTTGCTCTGAAGGGGTGTATTTATCTGCCTAGGCTGCCATAACAAAATATATGGCAGACTGGGAGGCTTAAACAACAGAAATTTACTTTCCTACAGTTCTGAATGCCATAAGTCTATAATCAAGTTGCTACCAGGGTTGGTGTCTTGTGAGGCCTCTCTTGCTGGCTTGTGGATGGCTGCCTTCTTGCTGTGTCCTCACACGACCTTTCCTCTGTGCACGTGTATATAGGGAGAGAGCGAGCTCTGATATCCCCTCCTCTTCCTATAAAGACACTAGCCCTGTCATATTAGAGCAGCACCACTATGACCTCATTTAACCTTAATTACCTCCCTAAAGCTATGTCTCCAACTACAGTCACCTTAGGAGTTAGGGGTTCAACATATGGGGGTATGAAGTTAGGCTGGCAAAACAGACATGTTATGGCTTTTCTGAGCATATAGGACTGTTCTGTCTGTGTAGTTTTGTCTGCTCCCTGTGGTTGCCTATGTCAGGAGAGGGAACCAAATAGGAGGGAAGCAGAAACCACAGGAAAGACAGTTAGGGGGAAGAACCAAGGCAGAACAGGGCAGCAGTTACTGTGAAATTCTCCTCCCACAACCATGCCTCTGCACTATTGCAGTAGGAAATTTCACTTTGAATGTATTTCCAAGAAAGATGTTAACTCCTCTAAGCTTCCCTCTTTCTGATAATGACAGCACAAAACTTTGATTATGAAACTTTTCGGCCTCATTAGCAGAAGCTCAGGCCAAATTTGATGCTCGATCAAAGCAACTGTATGAACCCCAATGGTTCATGGATTTGCTTTAATCTCCTGACCTTGGATGTGGTTTTTGTAATTGTATTTCATTATAATGCTCTTATTTTATATCAACCATTTGCTTCCATTGCCTACATTCTTTCAAAGAAATATAAATGTAACATAAAATAAAAATGAATTATCCTTTAATGCTAAGGGAGAAATAAATGTTCTTCCATCATGCACTTCTCAGGTTTCCTTCATCATCCTCTGTATCATCACCACAACCACCATGTGCCAGGGATGTTGTGATGAAAAGAACATAGTCTCTGCCTTCAGGGAAGTTACAGTGTAGTTGGAAAGATGAGAAGAACTTAGAGTCACTGACAATGTTGGGTAGTCAACATGAAACACCACCCTCAGGATGCTTTAGACTAACCTTTTCAAAATTTCATTCAGGAAGTCACTTGTGTTTTGGGAGAAATGGGCATTCCTTAGGAAATAGAACGTATGTTCAAATAAATTTGAGAAATAGCACATATGTCCTTCTCTAGCCTTTGAGATTCACAAAGCTCATTAGCACATTCAAGGCTCTGAGAATTTCAGAAGCAAATAAACCTATTTAGTAATCTTGAAGAGCATTTTCTAAACTTTTGCCTCATACCTTTTTCCCCCCTACTGAAAAGCTCACAGAGCTACAGTTCTCTAAGATACAGTTTGGGGAATCCAGAAATAGTATGAACAGTAGGAAGGAGAGGGAAGAATTTCTGTGAACTACAGAGATTGGAGAAGATCCGTTTTCTTATTCGTGTATTCATTCAGAAAATATCCACTGCACACCTTTTATGTGTTTAGTACCTTCTAGGCAAAGGCCAGATAAACAACAGATCAGGTTTCTGTCCAGGAGGTAGCATGGGGGAGGAAGGCCTTGGGCTGGAACTTGAGAACGGGAGTGACTTGAACAAACAGGAAGTCAGAAGATGGCAGTCCTAGGTAAATTCACTACAGTTATGGACAGTCAATACTTTTCATTGATATTTCTAGTAGTTTGATTATGTGTAGTTTGCTCTCGTACTAATTAATTAAATAAATTCTCAAATCTTTTAATTAAAAGAACACTAACAAGTAAAAAAAAAACTACTTAAAACTCACATAAAGAAAGAAATCAAATTTCCCCACCTCTTTTTTTCCTTACTTAACAGGATAGATTGGCCATTTTTTTCTAGATTAGTATGTACAGGTCTTCATTCCTTTTAGTAGCTGTATAGCATTTTCTTGAATAAATGTATTCATTTATTTATCCAACAAATATTAAGACCCTGTTCTATGTCCTAGAGGTAAAGTAATGAACAAGATAAACAGTGCCCTTGCTCTCATGGAGATTACATACTAGTTGAGAGTGATGTGGGAATTAGGAAGATATAAAATAAACAAAGGAACAAATAAATTAACAGGATTTGTGTCAGAGATAACTGCTTTGTAAAGAATTAAAATTGGCTGATGTGACAAGAAGAAATGGGAAGGACTGCTTTGCATTGTGTTTCTTCCCAAGTAATCAACAAATAGGTTGCTTATAATGTTTGGCTATTAAACAGTGTTCTGGTGAACATCCTTGAACATACAGCTTTATAGGCTCACCTTATTCTATCTACAGGATAGAGTCCTAAATATGGAATTGTTTCTCAGCTTTCATTGCTGCAGAGTTTCTCCATCTTTTTGATACCATTTCTTACCATCCTCCAACTCTGGCCTTTCCTTAGAAAGTATTTGCTTTTGACAGTTTAAGGCCTGTCTAGGTTGTCTAGAATCAGACTTTACTCTCAGAAAAGATCATCATTCAACTGATCAGTGCTAAATGCAAGAATCATAGGGTCACGGATTCAGAGACCATTAGTTCTGGGAAGGGCCTTCAGGTCCACCCCATGATTTTACAGATAGATCTCAGAGAGACAACATGACTTGCCCAATATCACACACTACTTAGAAATGTAGTCAGGCCACGTGCGGTGGCTCATGCCTGTAATCCCAGCACTTTGGGAAGCCAAGATGGGCAGACTGCTTGAGCTCAGGAGTTTGAGACCAGCCTGGGCAACATGGTGAAACCGCATCTCTGATACAAAAATTAGTGGGGGTGTGGTGGCTCACGCCTGTAGTTCTAGCTGCTTGGGAGGCTGAGGTGGGAGGATCACTTGAGCCTGGGAGGCATAAGTTGCAGTGAGCCAAGACTGTGCCACTGTACTCCAGCCTAGGTGACAGAGCAAGATACTGTCTAAAAAAAAGAAAAAAAAAGAAATATAGTCATGTGTCTTTTAACGAAGGGAATACATTCTCAGAAATGTGTTGTTAGGCTGTTTCAGTCCTGTGCAAGTGTCATAATGTATTTACACAAACCTAGATGGTATGGCCTCCTACATGATAGTATAGCCTATTGCACTCCTATGCTATAAACCTGTATAGCACATTACTGTATAGACTACTGTAGGCAATTATAACACAATGGTATTTGTGTATCTAAACATAGAAAAGGTAGAGTAAAAATACGTATAAAAGATTTGAAAAAAATGGTACACCTGTCTAGGGCACTTACCATGAATGGAGCTTGCCAGACTGGAAGATTCTCTGGGTGAGTCACTGAGTGAGTGGTGAGTGAATGTGAAGGCCTAGGATGTTACTGTCTGCTACTGTAGAGTTTAGAAACACTGTACCCTTAGGCTACACTAAATTGATAAGACATATTTTTTCCTTATTCAATAATAAGTTAGCTTACTATAACTTTTTTACTTTATAAACTTTTAAGTTTTTTTAACTTTTGACTCTGCTCAAGACAACATTTAGCTTAAAACACGAACACATTGTTCAGCTGTACACAAATATGTTCTTGATATCCTTAGTCGAGAAGGTTTTTTCTATTTTAAAATTGTTTTATTTTTTAAACTTTGTTGTGAAAAACTAAAACAAACACACATTAGCCTAGGCCTACACAGGGTCAGGATCATCAATATCACTGTCTTCTACCTCCACATCTTGTCCCACTGGAAGGTCTTCAAGGGCACTAACACGCATGGAGCTGTCATCGTTTATAATAACACCTTTGTCTGGATGCCTTCTGATGGACCTGCCTGAGGATGTTTTACAGTTAACTTTTTTCAATAAATAGAAAAAGTACACTCTAAAGACTAAAAAGTATAGTAAATACATAAACCAGTAACATCATTTATTGTCATTGTCAAGTATTATATACTGTACATGATTGTATACTTTTACATGACTGTTAGCACAGGTTTGTTTATAGCATCACCACAAACATGCGAGTGATGTGTTGCACTACAACGCTGCAACAGATATGTCACTAGATCATAGGAATTTTTCAGCTCCATTATAATTTTATAGGACTGCCATCGTACACGTGGTCAGTCCTCGACCAAGACATCATTAAGCGGTGCGTGACTGTAGAACTAGAACTCAAACTCATGCCTTCTGCCTCCTGGTCCAGCATTTTTCTCATTTTTCTGTGCCAAGAGCTTCTTTCCACTGAGGAGATGACTCCAGAGAAAGTTGCACTTGGGCAAAGCCAATAATTTTTCTTTTTAACAGCAAAATGTAGATGCTAAAGTAGTGGCTCTTAACCTTGGCTGCACACTAGAATTATCTAGGGAGTTTTTCAAAAGCCCCAAAGCCCTGGCCCATTAAATCAGACTATCTAGAGACAGAAGTCAGGCATTAGTATTTTTGAAAGCACCAAGGTAATCCCAGTGTACAACCAATATTGAGAGCTATTGAACCAAAGACATTTTCTTTTTCCTTTCCAGGCATTTAATCTTAGTCCAGCTGATCCAGATGGCAAATCAGATCCCTACATTGTGATTAAGCTTGGCAAGACAGAAATCAAAGACCGGGATAAATACATCCCCAAACAACTGAACCCAGTATTTGGAAGGTCAGTGGCCATCTGGGCTGTGTTTTATTGTCCTTTCTGCATTTGCTCCTGCTGTGTTTCTGTGGGGATGGTGTGTGTATGTTTGTGTTCCTGGGTGAAATGGTGCCAGGAGGTTAAATACTGGCTTCTGCTCTTGGTAATAACCAACAAAACCTACATCCACGGAGCAGGGTTGAATTATTTCATGGTCCCCTGAGGAATTTGGTGGTACTTGGTGATCTTCTTAACCATAGCTTTCTTTATTGTAATTTTTTTCTTTTTCTTTTTTTGTGAACTTAAGTAGAGAAATATATACCCACAGCTTTCTAATTACAATTTTCTGGATTTTAGATTTAATAGGCATCTTGCAGGGTCATTGGATTCAGCCTTGTGCTTTTGAACAGAGCAGAGATTTCCTTTTTATAAACAAGGCAGCCAAGGTCTAGGGAGGTCAAGAAACATATTCAAGTTCAGATGACACAATTGGAGGATAATGGGCCAGAAGTTTAGTCTTTTGTCTCCTACTAAAGGGATTTTTCCATCATATTATTTTGTGGTTCATTTGAGGTGACCCCTGAGGTCGAAGAGTTGAACTTTGTCCTCAAGTTGTACTTTGTTTTCCTGTAAAGTGTTAAAAGCTATTGCATTTGTGTAAGGGGACTAGGCATTCGCCAGCTCACAGCAATCCTGCCATGCTCACTGATCCTCCAATACGATGTGCTAAGCATTGGTGTTCCCTGTTTGAGTTTGTGCACCTGTCTGTCATTCACTCTGGAATCAAGGTGGCCTGGGTTTCACTCTGCTACATACAAGATCTACAACCTTATGCAGATGGCTTAACCTCTCTGTTCCAAAGTTTTCCTGACCTGCAAAGCAGCAACAGTGACACCTGACTCTCATATTCCTTTAGAAGATTAAATGTGTAAAGCACCTAGCACATCACATTGCCTATGCCAGCACACAATTGACACTCAGAACACATTAGCTCCCTTGCTCCCCACCTTAGTAATTATTGTAGCAATGGATACATCTTTAGTGTGTTTAATTTCTTTTATCTTGAGTAAGCAGGAACATGGGATAAAATCTCCATTGGCTCCATTTAAATTCGTTTACACATCTGTGATCACTTTGGAGCCTCTGACATTTAATCAGCACTAGCCTCTTACATTTTATTGCTCCTGAGGAAATGAGGGCAATAAATGATCTTGCCTGTCCAGATTAATGAGAATGACAGTGCTGGGGAAACACCCTCTCTTCCCTCATCCAGAGATGACCTTTATCATCACCTACCACTTATGTAACTAGTGCTTCAGTGTGACAACCGCTTGGCAGGCACATTTTATGAGCTACTTTCACCACAGAGCCATGAACTAGTCTTGTTTTACTATCCGTGCTATATGGCCATGGCAAACAAGAGGATGATGAAGTCAATGTTCCCTCCTGCCTCTGACATTGCAGCACCTCATCCAAAATTTCTCCAGATGTGGATGTTTTGTTAGATATGTGTTTAATTTTTACTTAGGAACAAAAGTTTCCAGCACAATCCCTCAGTGTTCCAGCAGGAAGAGTAGAGGGTTCTTGTGCCTGAGCCAGGGTCTGCGGAATCCTTCCTCATAACTTCAGTGCCTCAGTATCGGTGTAAGGGTGTCACAGCCTCCAACCCCTGGTGCCCTGGTATCTTGCGTTGCTTTACCTTTCTTCGTAGCCTCTGACATGGATTAGATGTTTATGGGTTTATTGGCCATCTCCCATCTCCCCCACTAGAATGTAAGAAGTATTTGAGCAGGGACTTAGCCTAGTCTGGTTAATGCCACATCCCCAGCACCTAGGACAGGGCCTGGCACAGAGCAGGTGCACAATATGCATTTGTGGAATGAACAGATGGATGGATGGATGGGTGGGTGGGTGGCCAGATGAACAAAATGCCAGTCAGTTGTCAGTGGGATTTAATGGGGCCCTATCTCCACATCATCTTGATATGGTGCATGTCTGTAGGCTTTGACAGTTTCTTCCTCATGGCTCTTATGGTTTCCCAGAATGTTTGCCATTGTCTCCACCACCTTGATAATTAACCATAAAACAAAATGATGAGATCCTAATGGGTTTATAAACCAGCTCGACCTCCCCTTACTCATTCACATCTGCAGGACTTTGTCCTTGCTATGCCCTCACCATGACATGCCTTTCCTTTTCTTGTCCACCTGCAGAACTTCATTTATTCCTCACAATTACTGGGAATCCACCATGTGTCAGGCACACTGCTAAGTGCTGGGACACAGTGAGGACCAAGCCAGAGTCTGTACCTTCAAGGTGCCCATGAATATTGAGAGAACATCAAATAAATGCGTGATTACAATAGGCTGCTGCAAGTCCTGTGAAGACCCTGGGAAGGCATAAGACCCTCTTGGGATTGTTGAGGGGGTGGGAAGGGATGGGTGTTCTTTGCCCTGCAAAGTCCAGAGTGTAGGGAGGGCGTGATGTGGCAGGAACTATGGGTATCAATCCAGGTTCCACCACAGGAAGGGACCTAGCAGAGGAGAGAGAGAGAATTTCCCAGGGCTTCCTTAACAAAGTACCATAAACTGGGTGGCTGAAACAACAGAAATTCATTCTCACAGTTTGGGATACTGAAAGTGTGATGTTCTGGGCTGCAAGGGAGCCTCTATTCCCTGCCTCCCTCCCAGCTTCTGGTGATCTGCTGGCAATCTCTGGTGCTCCCTGGCTGGTAGATGCATTGCTCCAATATCAGCCTTCATCTCCACATGGCCTGCTCCCTGTGTCTCTCCACATCATCTTCCCTCTGAGCACATCTGTCTCTGTGCCAAGTTTTCCTCTTTACAGGGACACCAGTCGTATTGCATTAGAGCCCATCCTAATGACCTCATTATAGCTCTATTACCTCTATTAAGACCTCACTTCCAAATATGATCAGATTTTGAGGTGCTGGATCTGGAGCTTCAACTTATCTTTTGGTGGAGAAACAATTCAACCCATAGCAATATATACTGCTTTTGCTCTTTATTATGAGATTATTGTTTTTGCTCTTAAGCATTTTCAACTGGTTAAAGCCTACTTAGATTATCAAGGAGAATCTTCTTCAATTAAAGTCAACTAATTGTGGATGTTAATTACATCTACAAAATACCACCATAGCAACACCTGGATTAGTGTTTGATTGAATAACTGGAGACTATAGTCAAGTAGACACATGAAACTGACCGTCACCGTGTGAGTAGATTGCAAATGTTTTTTCTTTCCAATCAGGTCGTCATTTTGGTGATAGACTATGTGCCAGCTACTGGAGAGGTATAAAGGTTGCATGACCCTGTTTCCATGGAACCTATGCCCTTATGGAGGAGGCAAGGAATAAAAAAAAAAATCAGGCAGATATAAAACTGCCTATATGATGAATGCTATAAGGGAGAGGTACAGGGGCCTTTGAGTCTGTATAATCGGAGAGCTTGACCTGGTTGGGAAAATGGCTAAGATTAGAAGTTCTGCAGATCTGGAGCAGGGAGAACTCCCATCTGCACTCAAGGCTCAGCCAAAGAGTCATCTCTGTGAAACCTTCTGCTGTCACCCCTCCCCAGACAGGTGTACTAGTGACACCCTGCCCATAACTCTGTTGGAACTCCTGCCACTTGATTTAGCCATATTCTTATTTGCCTTCCCCACTGGAAAGAAATTGTTTTACCTACCTCTTAAAATCCGCAGTGCCTGGCACGTGGTAGACACACAATAAATGCTGAATGAACGAATGAATAAATTAAAGAATGAATGAATGACCAAATGAACAATGGAACATCGTTCCTCTGAAGCTCAGAGGCTCTTCATGCTTTCACCATCTCAGTTTTGGCCCATTTCATGATGCATTCTGTTTTCCCAAACCACCCTTGCATCTAGGGATAGTACCTCATTGACACAAGTTAGTATAAGGCTAAGTTTTCCCTGGGTGACTGGAAGTTCAACCATAGTGGGCTGTTTTTGGTAACTTTTTTTTTTGAGATGGAGTTTTGCTCTTGTCGCCCAGGCTGGAGTGCAGTGGCGCGATCTTGGCTCACTGCAACCTCCACCTGCCGGGTTCAAGCTGTTCTCCTGCCTCAGCCTCCCAAGTAGCTGGGACTACAGGCGCCCGCGACCATGCCGGGCTAATTTTTGTATTTTTAGTAGAGATAGGGTTTCACCATATTGGCCAGGCTTGTCTAGAACTCCTGGCCTCAAGTGATCCACCCGCCTCGGCCTCCCAAAATGCTGGGATTATAGGCGCGAGCCACCACTCCCAGCCCTGTTTTTGGTAACTTTTATTGACAGCTCCGTTTAAAATTTAGATGAGATTAATATGTGGGCCCACAGCTTGGGGAGATGGGCCAGGGTGATTAAGTCTTCTGTCATGGTTGCCAGCAGCAGTTAAGCCCTTAATAAGTCCTTCCAGTGACAGTAATGGTGATGGCTCAGGGGCACATGGCTGGAGGCTTCCTTGTGACGCACCTGCAGAATATCAATTACAGTTTAGAATGTAAATCTTGGAGCTCAGGCAGGAAATACTATGCCTTCAGATGGAAGACATATGGATTTCTTTCCCACACAACCATATCCCTGGCCTGCTAGAGCCACTTCTGTCAGTTACAGTCACTGGAGCTGTCCAGCGTCTCTGCTTTTTTCTCTCTGAGGAGGGTTAATTGGCTTGAGCATGCTGCAGTTGCTGTGCCTGCTTCACTGGGGAGTGTCAGGGCTAAGTGGATCTGACCATGAGGGCAGCAGCCCAGACAGCCCTGTGGACATGCAGGGAAATAATGGGCTCGCATTCTCCTTCCTCCCCCTCCTCTTTGTCCATCGCTCCCAGCCCAGCTCATCCTGTACCAGAGCAGACAGTCTATAACGCAGAGTTTTGCTTAACATTTAATTTTCAGGTACCAGTCCCAATGCGGTAGCATTGGGTAATTTATCATCACAGAAAATCCGACAGCATTAATGTTCCTTGAGACACCTTGCATTGGTGTGGTTTCATGGAAGGAGCACCAAGCTAGGAATTAGGAACCTGGCACTTATCTCAGATTGGCCTGATTGATGATCTTAGGCAAGTTGCTAGTGTTCTCCAGATTTCAATTTCCTTATCTGTAAAATGAAGGGATTGGATATGGTGATTTCTGAGATCTCTTACAGTTCACGGAAATATTTATTTTATGTGCACTTTCTGCAGGTCAAGTGCAGGCTCCAGCAATGCAGGGACCAAAAAAAAAAAAAAAGGCAGGTCCCTATTCTCAAGGGGCTCATAGTCTTGTAGAGACAACACTTTGGTCTTGCAATTCTATGTTTTTATAATTTTTCATCCTTGATAAGGTTTTCATTTAAAATAAATGTAGCTAGCACTTGTTGATAAAGCAACAATGGAGGGGAAGGGGAATGGCAATGTATTGGGCACCAGTTGAATGCCTGAAAGTAAAATATGTGTTTTATAGAAACAATATTGCATTTAAACCCCATGCCAAATTATAAAGAAGACATATATACTCATTTATAATATGGAGGCTAAGAGGAATTCAATAAATTTCCCAAAGTTTTACAATCAGGAAGTTGCAGATTCAAAACCAAAATTAAAAATCAGTCCTGTTTGAAACCAAAATCCAAAGTTTTTCCTCTCCATCATGCTGTCACCCTAGTTGAAGACTACAAGATGTGGCCCATGAAAAGGGGAGATTATTGGCTATTTGAAATTGATAACAGAATTGAAAATTGTTTGTACTGCAATGAAAAATTAAACCAAAAAATCTCTGCTAAGTATTGAGTTGCTGAGTGTTTAATGAGTTCACATGAATAGCGGGCTAGCTAAAAGTGAAGCTGGGAATGTTTCCCTTTGTCACCAAATGTTACTGACTCTTGAAGTCTCTGCTTGGACCGCAGGTCATTTGAGATCCAAGCCACATTCCCGAAAGAGTCCCTGCTCTCCATCCTGATCTATGACCATGACATGATTGGCACAGATGACCTTATTGGTGAGACCAAGATCGACCTGGAGAACCGCTTCTACAGCAAACACCGAGCCATCTGTGGCTTGCAGAGCCAGTACGAGATGTAAGTTCTTTCTCCCTGGGAGACACTTGGTATTCTGAAGCTGTTGTAGCCTTCAGGGTTCCAGACTCTGCATCCCAGTTGTCCATCTCTAGGAAGGCCAGACCAGGCTCAGCTTTAATATCTCAAATGGGCTCCACGTCAGCAGAGCTGGCTTGGGGAGACTCTGTTCAGTGCATTTGAGAGTCATCATGACTGGGGAGGCAGCTTTGATTGAGAACCAAGGGCAGGTTCTTCAAGAGTCAAGAGCTAAATGTATGTGATGTGTTCACTCAGTCAGATGTGCCTTGAAATAGGGTTCCCCTGGTAGAGAATAATGCTAGAGGAAGAATAATTAATATAATATAAATGCCAGTGTCCAAACTAATTATAACACTCATGTACTTTTGATAACAAAGCACTTTACATGGAGTATCTCACTGAGTTTTCTGAACCACCCTTGGAGGTGTTATCCACATTTTACAAATGAAGGAAGAACTGACCCAACTTTCACTCTTTTCAAATGTATTTTTAATTTTTGTGGGTACATAGATGTGTATGTGTGTGTATATATATATAATATATATATACATATATGGGTATATGACATATGTATGTATGTCATATATGAGGTATATGACATATGTATGTATGTCATATATGAGGTATATGACATATTTTGATAGATGAATATAATGCATAATAATCACATCAGGGTAAATGGGATATCCATCACCTCAAATATTTATCCTTTCTTTATATTATAAACATCCAATTATACTCTCTTAGTTATTTTAAAATAGACAATAAATTATTGACTACAGTTGCCCTGTTGTGCTATTAGATACTATGTCTTATTCTATCTAACTATATTTTTGTACTCATTAACCATCATCCACTCTCTATCTCCATGAGTTCAAGTGTTTAAGTGAGAACATGAAAAGTTTGTCTTTCTGTGCCTGGTTTATTTTACTTAATCTAATGTCTTTAATTCATTTTGATTTTATTTTTGCATATGGTGAGACATAGGGATCTACTTTCATTCTTTTGCATATGGATATCCAGTTTTCCCAGCACCATTTTTTGAAGAGACTGTCCTTTCTCCAATATATCTTTTTGGCATCTTTGTTGAAAATGAGTTCACTGTAGATGAATAGATTTATTTCTAGGTTCTCTATTCTGTTCCATTGATTTATGTGTCTGTTGTTATGCCAGTACCATGCTCTTCTGGTTACTATAGCTCTGTAGCATAATTTGAAGTCAGGTAATGTGATTCCTCCAGTTTTGTTCTTTTCACTTAGAATAGCTTTGGCTATTCTGTGTCTTTTGTGGTCCCATGTAAATTTAAGATTGTTTTTTCTACTTCTATGAAGAATGTCATTGGTACTTTGATAGAGATTTCACTGAATCTGTAGGTTGCTGTGGGTAGTATGGACATTTTAATAATACTGATTCTTCCAATCCATGAACATGGAATAGATCTCTGGTTTTTTTGTATGCTCTTCAATTTCTTGCACCAATGTTTTATAGTTTTCATTGTAGAGATCTTTTCTCTCTTGAGGTTTATTCCTAGGTATTTTATTTGTAGCTATTGTAAATGGGATTACTTTTTCACATTGTTCACTGCTGGCATACAGAAATGCTACTGATTTTTGTACCTTGATTTTGTATCCTGCAACTTTACTGAATTTATCAATTCTAATGGTTTTCTTGTGGAATCTTTAGGTTTTGTTTTTCAAATATAAGATCATATTATCTACCCGCAAGGATAACTTCTTTCTTTCCAATTTGGACGCCCTTTCTTTGTCTTATCTGATTGCTCTAGCTAGGGCTTCCAGTTCTATGTTGAATAACAGTGGTGAAAGTGGGCATCCTTGTTTTGTTTCAGATCTTAGAGAAAAGGCTTTCAGTTTTCCCATTCAGTATGATCCTAGCTGTGGGTCTGTTGTGTATGTTTTTTATTGTGTTGAGCTATGTCCCTTCTATACTCAGTTTTTTGAGGGTTTCTTAAATTATGAAGGAATGTTGAATTTCATCAAATGCTTGTTAAGTGTCAATTGAAATGATTATATGGTTTGTGTCCTTCATTCTGTTGATAATGTTGTATCACACTGATTGATTGTGTATGTCAAATGATCATTACATCCCTGGAATAAATTCCACTTGATCATGATGATCATTTTTACATGATGTTGAATTTGGTTTCCTAGTATTTTGTTGACATTTTTTCTTGAACATTTTTGCATCAGTGTTCATCAGGGATATTTGCCTATAGTTTTCATTTTGTGATGTGTCTTTGACTGGTTTTGGTTTCAGGGTAATACTGGCCTTGTAAAATGACTTTGGAAGTATATTCTTTTTCTGTTTTTCAGATTGGTATTAGTTCTTCTTTAAATGGTAAAAATCAGCAGTGAAGCTTTGGATTCTGGGCTTGTCTTTGCTAGCTGTAATAAAAAGTCTCCTTCAATTTCATTACTTGTTATTGATCTATTCAGGTTTTGAACTTCTCCATGGTTCAAACTTGGTAGGTTGTATGTTTCTAGGAATTCATTCATTTCTTCTAGGTTTTCCAATTTATTTGCTAATTTCCAAATTTTCCAATTTATTTGTAACATATCATTAGTAGCCTCTAATAATCATTTGAATTTCTGCAGTATTGGTTGTAATGTCTTCTTTATCGTCTGTAATTTTATTTATTTAGGAGTTCTCCCATTTTTCTTAGCCTAGCTAAAGAGTTGCCAATTTTGTTTATCTTTTTGAAAAACCAACTTTTCATTTTGTTAATCTTATCTCTTTTTCTACTAATTTTGGGTTTGGTTTGCTCTTGATTTTCTAATTCATTAAGATATATTGTTACATTATTTATTTGAAGTTTTTCTACTTTTTTGATGTGGGTGCTTATTGCTATAAACTTTCTTAGTACTACTATCATTGTGTCCCATAAGTGTTGTTGGTATGTTTCCATTTTCATTTGTTTCAAGAAATTTTTAAATTTCTTTCTTAATTTCTTCATTGTCCCACTGGCCATTCAGGAGCATATTGTTTAATTTCCATGTGTTTGTATGGTTTCCAAAATTCTCTTGTTATTGATTTTGAGTTTTATTGCATTGTGGCCAGAGAAGATACTTGATATAATTTCAATTAAAAAAAAATTTAAAGACTTGTTTTGTGGCCTAACGTGTGGTCTGTCCTTGAGAATATTCCATGTGCTGAGGAGAAGAATGTGTATTCTGCAGATGTTGGATGAAATGTTCTGTAAACATCTATCAGGTCCATTTGGTCTATAGGGCCGATTATGTCCAATATTTCTTGGTTGGTGTCCTGTCTGGATGATCTGCCCAGTGCTGAAAGTTGGGTGTTGAAATCTCCAGCTATTATTGTATTGGGGTGTATCTCTGTCTTTAGCTCTTTGCTTTATATATCTGGGTGCTCCACAGTTGGGTGTGTGTGTATGCAACTGTTATATCCTGTTGCTGAATTGACCCCTTTATCATTATATAATGACCTTCTTTGCCTCTTTTTATAGTTCTCGTCTTGAAATCTACGTTGTCTTATAATCAGTATACCTACTCCTGTTTTTTCATATTCCATTTGCATGTTACATCTTTTTTAATCCTTTCTTTTTAGTCTATGTGTATCTTTATAGGTAAAGTATGTTTTTTGTAGGCAACGGATTATTGGGTCTTGTGTTTTTATCCATTCAGCCACTCTGTGTCTTTTGATTTGGAGAGGTTAGTCCATTTATATTCAATGTTATTGTTAAATAAGGACTTCTTCTATTTTAAAATTTGTTTTTTGATTGTTTTTGCTGTCTACTCTTCCTTCTTGTCTTCCTTTTAGTGAAGGTGATTTTCTCTGGTGCTATGTTTTAATTTCTTGCTTTTTTATTTTTTGTGTATCTGTTGTATGTGTTTTTATTTGAAGTTACCATGAGGCTTGAAAATAATATAGCCCATGATTTTAAGCTGATAACACTAACTGCATAAACAAAAAAAAAAACAAGCAAAAATAAAACTGATGAAAACTTTATATTTTCACTTCATCTGCCTGCTTTTTAACTTTTTGTTGTTTCTACTTATATCTTATTATACTATGGCTTGAAAAGTTGTTGTAGTTATTTTTGGTTGGTTCATATGTTAATCTTTCCATTTAAGATATGAATAACTAATATACCACACTTAGTGTTATAACATTGTGTTTTTCTGTGTACTTACTGTTACCAGTGAGCTTCCCACCTTCATATAATTTCTTATCGATCATTAACATCCTTTTTCTCTCAGATTAAAAAACTTCTTTTAGCATTTCTTATAGGACAGGTCCGGTGTTGATGAAATCCCTCAGAGTTTGTCTGGGAAAGTCTTTATTTCTCCTTCATATTTAAAGAATACTTTTCCTAGATATACTATTCTAAGCTAAAAGTTTTTTTTCCTTCAGTACTTTAAATGTGTCATGCTACTCTCCCCTGGCCTGTAAGATTTCCACTGAGAAGTCTGCTGCCAGACATATTGGAACTCCTTTCTATGTTATTTCTTTTCTCTTGCTGCTTTTGGGATCCCTAATTTATCCTTGACCTTTGGGAGTTTGATTATTAAATGTCTTGAGGTAGTCTTATTTGGATTAAATCTGCTTGGTATTCTATAACCTTCTTGTACTTGAATATTGATATCTTTCTCTTGGTTTCTTATTATCTCTTTGAATAAACTTTCTACTCTGATCTCTCTCTCTCTCTACTTCGTCTTTAAGGCCAGTAACTCTTAGATCTGCCTCTTGGAGGCTGTTTTCTAGATCTTGTAGGCATGCTTCATTCTTTTCAATTCTTTTGTTTGTTTCCTCTGTGTATTTTCAAATAGTCTATCTTCAAGCTCACTAATTCTTCTGCTTGATTAATTCTGCTGTTAAGAGACTGGTGCATTCTTCAGTATGTCTGTTGCATTTTTCAGTTCTAGAATTTGATTCCTTTTAATCACTTTAATCTCTTTGTTAAATTTATCCGATAGGATTCTGAATTCCTTCTTTGTGTTATCTTGAATTTTGTTGAGCTTCCTTAATGCAACTATTTTGAATACTCTACCTGAAAGGAAACGTCTCTCTGTCTCTCCTGGATTGGTCACTGGTGCCTTATTTAGTTCTTTTGGTGAGATAATGTTTTCCTGGATGGCCCTGATGCTTGTGGATGTTCATCAGTGTCTGGGCATTGAAGAGTTTAGGTATTTATTGTAGTCTTTGCAGTCTGGGCTTGCTTGTACCCATCCTTTTTGGGAAGGCTTTCCAAATATTTGAAGGGACTTGGGTATGATAATCTAAATATTTGGTCACTGCAGCCATATCTGCATTAGGGGACACTCTAAGCACAGTAATACTGTGGCTCCTGCAGACTTGTAGAGATATTGCCTGGGTGGTCTTGGGTAAGATCCAGGAGAATTCCCTGAATTGGTCTTGGGTAAGATCCAGGAGAATTCCCTGGATTACAGGCAGAGACTCTTGTTCTCCTCTCTTTTCCCCAAACAAATGGGGTTTAGCTTTCTCTGCTCAGCTGCCTGGAGCTGGGGGAGGGGTGACAGACACACCCATGTGGCCACAAACACAGCACTAGCTCTTGCCCAAGGCCTGCAGTGACCGCTGCCTGGCTACCACCTATGTTCACTCAAAGCCCAGGGGCTCTTCAGTCAATGGATGGCAAATCCAGCCAGGCTTCTGTCCTTCCCCCAAGGCCCCTAGCCCCAGATGGGTCTGGAGATGCCATCTGGGAGCCAAGGGCTGGAGTTAGGAACCTTAGGAATCTACCTGCTGCTCTATTCTACTGTGGCTGAACTGGCACCCAAACCACAAGACAAAGTCCTTCCCCTTTCCTCAAGCAGAGAGGTCTCTCCCCATGGCCACCACCGCCCCAGGCCCATGGTGAGTACTGCCTGGCTACTGCCAGTGTTCACTTGTGGTGAATGCTGCCTGGCTTGTGTCTCTCCTTTCAGGGCAGTGGGCTGCCCTCTGGCTTAGGGGAGGTCCAAAAATGCCATATGGGGCCAAGGCCTAGAATCAGGGTCCCCAGGAGCCCACTTGGTTCTCTACTCCACGATGGCTGGGCTGGTGCCCAAGCTGCAAGACAAAGTCCCCTTTGCTCTTCCCTGTCCTTTCGTCAAGCAGAAGCAATCTCTTCCTATCACTACCATAGCTGAAAATGTGCTGGGTCACACCTGAAGCCAGCACTGCTCTGAGTTTTACCCAAGGCCCATGGCAAGTACTACCTGGCTCTCACTGCTGATTATTCAAAACCCAAGGGCTCTTTAGTCAGTAGGAAATAAATCCTGCTATGTCTGGGCTCTTCCCCTCAAGGCGTCAGGTTCCCTTCTGGTCCAGGTTATGTCTAGAAATGTCTGGGAGCTGGGGCTTGGAATGGATGCCTCAAGACTCTGCCTTGTGCTGTATTTACTGTAGCTGAGCTGGTATTCAAGGTGCAAGACAAAATCCTCTTTACTCTTCCTCGCCTCAAGCAGAAGGAAGGAGTCTCTCCTGGGCCTGTGAGCTGTGCTGCCTGGGATTAGGGAAGAGGTGGTGCAAGCACTCCCATGGCTGCCCCAGCTGGTATCTCACTACGTCATGTGCACCCCAAGTCCACTGGCTCCGAGCTCAGCATAGCAGTAGGATTTGCACAAGAATTTCAGTCCCTGTGGCCAAGACTGTCTTTCATGTTTATTTAGGACCCCAGAGTGCTTTAGCCTGCGGTGGCAGAGCTTGCTGAAATTCAACTCAGGTTCCAACAGCTGGGATGGACAATTTGCCTGTAGCTAGGGCTGGTCTAAATGCTCCTTCCATGGGCACCAGCTGAGTTCTGAGTTGTGTCTGGTGTTTCTTTCTGCTGTGACAGGGTAGCACTGAGTTCCAATCCGAAGTCCCACAATTATTGTGCTCTTCCTTCCCTAAGTGCACAGATCCTCTCTCCATGCCACAGGGCCACTGCCAGGGGATGGGGGAGTGGCATAGGCAATTCAAGACTGTCTTTCTTACCCTCTTTAGTGCCTCTTTGCTTAATATCATGTTAAAACCAGGTACTGTGATTGCTCACCTGATCTTGTGTGTATAGTTTCAATTTGGTGTTGCTCTGTCTCCCTCCTCCAAACTCTCACTTTCTACAAATATTTTGAATGCTGCGTTATTTTAAAATATAGACTACCAGCTTCATTTTTTTAAAAGCATGTTGTATCTGATAGCTTTAAAAAATTAAGAGTACTGCATAACTTTAAAAATATTTTTAAGACACACTCATTGAAATTAATTAGAAAACACAGAAAGTACAAAATAACTCTCAAATTATTCCACTCATATAAAAATTCTTGTGTAGTATTTCATTTTCAATATGTCCCATGCTATTTTTCTCCCTAACTGGACTCTACTGTCCATGTAGTTTTGTAACCTGATTGTTTTACTTACCCTTATATCCCAAGCATTTTATGTCATTAGATGTTCTTTATAATCATTATTTCAATATATCTATAGTATTCAATCACAGGCATTATAAGATGGTAAAATCAATTTGCCTTCCTGAATGTCAGGGCATTTGTATTTTTCTTTATTCTGTTACAAATATTGTTGCTATGAATATTCTCACACAAAAGCCACTGCAAACCTCTCTGATAATTCACTTAATATTTATGCATCAAGGTGGACTGCTCCATTAACAGGAATGCACGGTTTGGGACTTTTAATACATATGTCACAATGGCCCTCCAGAGGGTTGTGCCAATTTACACTGTAACAGACTCTGAGTGCCTATATCCTTCGTGGAATGATTTCATACAGTCTCTCTTTCTGGTCTGTTCTTCCCTGAGCCTAGAGAGCCCATTAAGTTTTCAGTCCCTAGTGGAACCATATGCCTCTTGGAGGATTTACATAGCTTTCCAACTGCCTGAGAGAATTCCATTCAGACAGTGATTAGCTGTTCTCACTCTGAAAATGGGGAAGGAAACCACAGGCAAATGATACATCTTTTGTTCGGAAGAATTTCCTGGCTGACCTGCCAGGGAGCAGTATAGTTGTTTGGGGACTTGCAACCTTTATTCACTGAAAAGTTTTTAAAACAAGACAAGCATGCCTATTTCTGGGAAGGCCTGTGTGTGGCTCTGGAACTGGCTTGGATGACCTTTTCAGGATTCTCTGGCATAATGTGGGAAAACTACTTGACAGCTCCATTTTATAAGCCATGTTGATTTGTTTAAATTCTGATGAACCTGGTGTCCCAATGAGCAGAGACATCAAGCTTATCTTGGTCCCGGCTTGTAGGGAGTGCTGCATTGCAAGTTAATAATTCTAACCGAATAATCCAGCTAGTTTTTAAGGAAAGAATAGGTTGGGGAGATTTAAAAACATATCACTGATTAGAGAAACAACAAATCAAGACTCTATTTGTGACATGGATACATACTATGATTTTGGTGGGGTGGTGGGGTAGGAAGAAGGGAGGGACGAAGCAAAGACCTTGAAAGGATGAGTTAGGCTTTTCTCTTGGAATAAGCAGCAGCTGAGTGGCTGTTCTGCTAGGGACTTAATAAAACTAAACAAATATAACCTGCAAAGAAATGCATAGAGACAGAAAGGAGATTGGTGACTGCCAAAGTCTCTGGGGGTGGGAAAGAAGAGTTACTACTTTCTGGGTACAAGGTTTTCTTTTGGGATGATGAAACTTTTTGGAACTAGATAGAGGTGATGGTTGTACCTCATTGTGAATATCCTAAATGCTACTAAATTGATCAACTTTTAAATGGTTAATTTTGTTATGTGAATTTCACTTCAATTTAAAAAAAAATGAAAAGTACATTACTTAAAAAAACAAAAAAAGCTATGTTCAAAGGATTTTTCTGTTAAGCTACTCAGAAGTCCTGCCTTTTAGGCAAGCTGTGTTTGGCCAGAAAAAGAGAGAAAACAAAACCCCTAGCCCCAGGTACACAGAATAGCAAGTTAAATCTGAAAGAAACTGCACAGATCATACTGGGTGGTTCTTTAAGTGAGGACCTCAAAGTGTGTTCTCCCTCCACTTTTCAGAGAAGGATATAATGCCTGGAGAGACACGTCCAAACCCACCGAAATCCTCACCAAGCTCTGCAAAGACAACAAGCTGGATGGACCCTACTTTTGCCCTGGGAAAATACAGATAGGAAACCAAGTCTTTTCCGGAAAAACTGTCTTCACTGAAGAGGACACTGGTAACTCCCTGCAAAATATCCTGCTGGTGTTGCTCTTCTTTTGAAAATCCTGATTCTAGTGATATTTGTGGCTATGGGACATCTAATTATAAAAGTAATGTGGCCGGGCACGGTGGTTCACATCTGTAATCCCAGCACTATGGGAGGCCCAGGCAGGTGGATCACTTGAGGTCAGGAGTTCAAGACCAGCCTGGCCAACATGGTGAAACCCCCATCTCTACTAAAAATACAAAAATTAGCCATGCGTGGTGGTGGGTGCCTGTAATCCCAGCTACTGGGGAGGCCGAGGCACGAGAATCACTTGAGCTCAGGAGGAGGTGGAGGTTGCAGTGACCAGAGATTGTGCCACTGCACTCCAGCCTGGACAACAGAGCAGGACTCAGTCTAAAACAAAAAAACGAATAAACAAACAAAAAACAAAAGTAATGCACGCTCATAGTAGAAAGTGTGGAAAAGTAAGGAGAATAATGAGTATCACTCATAATCCCCAAGTTCAGATACAACCATGCTGCTTGCTGGCATATTTTCTTGCACTTATCTGTGACTTGAGAATATATCACAATTTTACAGAATTATAAATATAGAGTTTTGTGCCTAGTTTTTAAAATTTCCAATAGATTATAATGATTCTCCTTTGTTCTTTGAAATGATCAGTGATGATATGCCTTTTTATGGCTATGCCATTTACTTACATTGTATTCTTTTTTTTGTAGTGACAATGCTATAATGAACTTCCTTATACATATTTTTGTGTGTTTCTGATATTTCTATAGTATAGGTCACAGAAGTAGAACTGTTGCGTCAGAAGGTGGGCAGTAGTCTTGAAGTGAATATTATAAAGCATAAATAATTGAACATAACCCAAATTACCCCCATAAATGTTATACCAATAACTATCCTAACACCAAGTTGTAGATTTTCCACATGAACATCCTGGGACATAACACAAAGATCCCAGAGAGGCTTCCATACATTTAGGGTGAGGGAAAAAAATCACGTTTAATTTAATGATACAGAAGAATTCTCGTACTGTCACACTGTGTTAGTCTGTTCTTGCATTGCTATGAAGAAATGCCTGAGACTGTGTAATTTATAAAGAAAAGGTGTTTAATTGGCTCACGGTTCTGCAGGCTCTATAGGAAGCATGGTAGCATCTGCTTGGCTTCTGGGGAGGCCTCAGGAAACTTGCAGTCATGGTGGAAGGCAAACAGGGAGCCAGCACGGCACTCACATGGCCAGAGCAGGACGAAGAGAGAAAGTGGGGGAAGTGCTACACTTTTTTTTGAGATGGAGTCTCATTCTGTCACCTAGGCTGGAGTGCAGTGGCATGATCTAGGCTCACTGCAACCTCCACCTCCCGGGTAGCTGGGATTACAGGTATGTGCCACCACACCTGACTAATTTTTGTATTTTTAGTAGAGTCGGGGTTTCACCATGTTGGCCAGGCTAGTCTTGAACTCCTGACCTCAGGTGATCTGCCTGCCTCGGCCTTCCAAAGTGCTGGGATTACAGGTGTGAGCCACCACGCCTGGCAGTGCTACACATTTTTAAACAATCAGATCTTGTGAGAAGTCTATCACGAGATCACGAGAACAGCACTAGGGGGATTGTGCTAAACCATCCGTGAGAAACCGCCCCCATGATCCAGTCACCTTCCCACCAGCCCCTATCTCCAACACTGGGGATTACAGTTCGACATGAGATTTAGGCAGGGACACAGACCCAAACCATATCACTCGCTCCTGCCTTTGATGCTTTAAAGTGTCCTATGTATGGTTCAGTACTTTTGATGCGATGAGCCCAGTTAAGGGCATGAGGTCACTGCATCAAAAGTACTGAACCATACATAGGATGGTTTGACACTATGTTGACCCCTACCACTTTGATACCAAGATTTCCTTTACCTTGTTATTTCAAGCCTAGAAACCCATTGAAGGTTCTTACATGCAGATTATTGATATTTAGATAGGACATTAATGATATATTGAGAAAAATATTTATTCACAATGTACTCTATTAAGCCAATTTAGTTCTTTGGTCAATATTCTACATGATTAAACAATTACCACTTTTTTGCCCACTGGAAGTCTGAAATTATGTTCATAAGATTAACAAAGATGTATTCATTGATTTCTTGTTTGTCTCTATCAACTTTTACTGATTGTAATTATTGCTATTGGGAGATTTTTTTTGTGGCCCCTTTATTTTTATTATTTTAATTTCTGTGGGTACATAATAGGTATTTATATTTATGGGATAAATAAAACATTTTTATATAGGCATGCAATGTATAATCACAATCACACCATGTAAAATGGGGCATTGTGGCCCCCTTTTTTTTTTAAAGACAAGTTCAATTTTCCTATATCAAATTAGGCCATTCTAAACTTTATCAATATTTTATTCAACAATTTTTGTCTTGTTTTGTGTGCATCATTTCCACCTGTAGTTTTTATCATGAATAACCTTCTTTGATAGAATGGCAGATGAGAGGACATTTCCTGCGGGTGGGTGTTGGTAGGAGAGAAATCTAAAGCAACCGTGAGAAGACAAAAGACGTCCCTCTGGATGGACATTGTGCCCATTTCACCACCTCACTTAGGGCCACTCTGATTTTCCAGGTCTCACAGTATGTTGGCAAACAGTTTTGCACCTTCAAAAATGTACCCTCTCCAGTACATTGAAGCCATGTTTATGATCTGTAGATCTTTAGGAGGTGGGTGGAGCCCCTACTCCATGAACAAGACTGCTCTCTGGGTCCTCTTGTGAACTAGTCTTATTTCCCTCTCTCTAAACTTTCCATGTCTTTCCCCTTCCCTTCTATTTCCACCTCTTTCCATCCTTACTTTTTTCTTTTTCGGTTTTTCTTTCCCTGTTCCTTAGTACATTTATTTATTTATTTATTTTGAGACAGAGTCCCTGCTCTGTCACCCAGGCTGGAGTGCAGCGGCACGATCTCAGCTCACTGCAACCTCTGCCTCCCAGGTTCAAGCGATTCTCCTGCCTCCTGAGTAGCTGGGATTACAGGCACCCACCACCACGCCTGGCTAATTCTTTGTATTTTTAGTAGAGACAGGGTTTCGCCATTTTGGCCAGGCTGGTCTTGAACTCCTGACCTCAAGTGATCCACACATCTCGGCCTCCCAAAGTGCTGGGATTACAGGTGTGAACCACTGCACCCAGCCCCTTGGTACATTTAAATAAGCCTGTAAGTGTTTAAAAATGCATGTGGCAGCCCATCACTGTCTCCTTGCAGGAACACACATCTGACAAGTTTCTTTGTCTTTCTTTCCTGCAGATGAGACAGTGGAGTCTTATGAACACCTGGCCCTCAAGGTTTTACGCTCTTGGGAGGATATTCCGGAAGTCGGGTGTAGGCTGGTTCCTGAACACATAGAAACTCGGCCACTGTACCACAAAGATAAGCCAGGAATGGAGCAGGTAGTGGGCAAGACTTTTCTGGCCCTAAAAGTTAATTTTGTGTATTGTAGAGTAATGGTTTTCATCCAGGAACAATTTTGACCTTCCCTCAGGTACATTTAGCAATGTCTGGAATCATTTTGTGTTGTCACAAGTAGGTGGGGTTGCTACTGGCATATAGTGGGTAGAGGCCAAGGATGCTGCTAAATTAAACATCCTAGAAAACACAAGATAGCTTCCCTCCAACAGGGAATTATCCAGCCTAACATGTCAATAATGCTGAATTTGAGAAGCCCTGCCCTGGAGTCAGTGTTCAACTTAGTACTGCTTTTTATGATTTGAGTTACCAAACTCTTTTGGAAGAATATTGGACATCTGAAAAATTTAACCCATTGGGTATGCCCAGGACTTTGTCCAAAATCTATCTGTAACCACACAGCCTAGTAATAACACACACAAACAAACAATTTTCCCACAGAAGCAATAGGTGGTAGGTTACCTTAAAGAACTGGCAAAAAGAAGCTGTGTGGAAAAAATACCTAGAGAGCTGGGCTAGGTGTCAGAAGGGAAGACAAGATAAACTTTGTGAAGAGCCTTCCGTGTACTAGGACCTTTACGTAAATTATCTCAACTATTTAGGATGACTATAGAATTGTTTATCCAAACTGGGGCCATTTGGGAGTGAACGAGGGCACTATTAATCATCAAGCTGGTACAAGGAACACACGCCAGGATTTTCCTAAACAGGGGAGTGAGTGACACCTTCCTCTTATTCCTTAATGCAGCCTCATGATGGGCTTATTATGAGCCTCACTTTTACAATGAGGAAATTGAGGTTCAGAGAGCTCAATTAATTTGCTCCGAATTACTCAGTTGGGGAGTAATAGAGATGAGTAGTAGTAGAGATGGGGTTTAGCCCAGGCAATTTGCATCCCTGGCCCATGCCAGGTTCACACCCCGAGCCAGCTTCTGTCCCAGCTCTGCACTCACTCGCTGTGTGATGGGAAAATCATGTGAGTTTGATTATAATGGGTCGGGAACACCCACCCTGCTATCCCAGAGTTGTTGGGATAGAGACCTCGTGATTGCATGTGTGGAGGAGCATGTTGAGAGGGTAAACCATTATCAGATGTAGAAGCTTATGATTGTTTCCTGAAATTCACTGCCAGGTGTTTGAAATCATCTGGTTACTAGGATCCTTCACTTGGCTGGTCAGATGTGGCTTTTTGATTAAGGGTGAATATTAATGTGTCTTTAGAAAATAAATCATCCTGCTTTTCTCTATTCAATTGGTTTTCTTCCCAAATGCTAAACCTTTGCTTACATTTTCTCTTTCTCTGAAGAGCCATTATTTTCTAGCCAAAGGCCCTTCCTCATCCAAATCATGCATCTTCTTCATGCTCTGGTGGAGCCCCACCTCATTCTTACAAAATCCACCCCTGCCCCATCATCCCAACCCACATCCCTTACTCCCTTCTTGCCTGAGCTGACAGCATTCTTAGAATGTATACAGCAGAGCTTAGCATGGAATCCACAGGGCTTCTCCTCACGTGGGCTCTTAAATCTCTTGTACCAGGGTAAAAGCTGATGTATCGAGTTCAAGGCAAAGGATGGGAGGCTCTGTTCTGCCACTATTAGCCACATAACTTCAGATAAACTTTGTTGACTTTTCTGAGCTTAGTTTCTTTATGTATAGAACAGAATCCTGGCTGGGGTGAACATTAACAGAGATAATGGATGTAAAGTTACATTGAAGCATGATATTTGTGACAGATGGAATTATCATCTTTTTAATCCTTAGGAGTTTGCAGAAAAAGCAAGGTCTCCGGGGTCAACACACAAGGGTTGAATCCAGACTCTGTTACATACTGTCTATTAAGCATGGGCAAAATGTTTTTTCCTCTGTCAAACAGGAATAACAACATCTACCTCGTGGGGATGTTGCAAGAGTTCATAAGATAATATCTGTCAAGTGTATAGATAGCATTATGTCTACCCCCTAGTTGATGCTCAATAAAGGTTTGCTCCCCCTTCACCTACTATTAATTTATGCTCTAATTCCTATATATGTATATACTTTTTTGTCAACAGATATGCTAAATAGACATCTATAAAACTACCAAGCTATATTTACCACCTATTTCTACTAAAGGGATCTTATAAAACCATGAATTATCAATTACCCATGTACCCCAGCCCCCTCCCAAAGCTAAAGAAGATATTTTTTTCTTAACAAGGGCCGCCTGCAGATGTGGGTGGACATGTTTCCCAAGGATATGCCTCAACCTGGACCTCCTGTTGACATCTCTCCAAGGCGACCCAAAGGGTATGTCAGCTGTAGCTCCAGCTTTAGGGGAAGAGACCAGGGTAGCAGATGAAAGAATCATGACATTTTATCTGGTGTCTGACAGGTTACCTGGTCATCATACCTCACTATCCACCTGGCCAATTTTGCAGGAGCTGGCAGTTGCCCCTGTCTTAAGGGAAGGGCTTCTGAGTTTCCAGTTCTTCATCTGAAAAATGCTGGTTAATAGAAGGAAGACATGCTCAGAGGAATTCATGTCCTCGATGGTTCTAAGGTCTCCAGCCGGGATACTTGGTTCTGACAGAACCAAGCCCCTAAGTGTTGATATTTCTGAACTTTGCAAACTTTAGGAAACTTACAGACCAAAGGCAATGCTAGAACCACACAGACACCAACTGACTCAGCTTTCAAGGTCATCAGCCTAATGCTTCCTTCTCCCATCCCAGATACGAATTGAGAGTGACCATCTGGAACACTGAAGATGTCATTTTAGAGGATGAGAATATCTTCACAGGCCAAAAATCAAGTGATATTTATGTGAAAGGGTAAGGTTATCAACAAACTCCAACCTCCCTTTTCCTTCCCTCCTCAGCTTTTTAAACCTTAACCAAATCTATGCCTCATGGAGGATACTAAACCCACAGCCCACAAAAGGAGGAGCCATCTTACTTTGTTACATAAGGCCACTTTCTTTGTCTAATATTTGTCTTATTTGGTCATTTTGCTAAAAATTATTAGCTTATAAAAATATTTTTATGACGAAATCATATTACATATACATCTTTCAGTTAAACATTGGATACCTAAACTTAGTCAGTGACATTTGTCATATATCTACCTTTAAACAGAAGGAAGCAGAGTGATGTGGTGCTGTTAATGAAAGATTAATATGTTGAACAGATTAATGGGAAAGCTAAAATTTAGACCTTCCTGTTTGCTGGTGGTATTGATTAAAAACAGATACAACCTAAGACCCAGGGAAGCATTTTATATCTCTTTTACATCTTGGCTCTGCTTCCTTTTGGCCACTAGTCAGGGAGGGGGATGAGGTGGTATAGCACCAGAAAACAGGTGATTTAAATCTGTACCTTAACTAAAACCTATCTCAGCCTTATGCTAATATCTCTTTGCCTTCCCCAAACAGGAAGTATTCTGTCTCCAGAATGTAAGTTATCAATGATTTGCAGACATACCACATCTGGTGGCTCAAAATTCTGATTTTTTTCACAATAAAAATACAGAAGTGAGTTAAAGTTTTACAAAGCAGGAGTCATAGAAGGAGCGTGACGCAAAATGAATAAGATTTTGACAAGCAGACTTAAGAGCCTCTGAAATTGCTGTCTCATCACCAGTTTAGGAAAGATTAATGTATCCTGTAAATAGGTATTTTACCATGGCTTGAAATATGGAAGGATTCTGGGAGAGTTCGGGTTGAGACTTCCAGAAGCTGACCTTCTGGAAAATATGATGAAGGCGATGTTTGTTCACTCTCTGTCTCCTTCCCTCCCACTCGCTTCTCAGCCAGCTCCAGTCTGGCTTTCTCCCCAACATGCCACCAAAGCAGGTCTCACCAAAGTGACAGTGCTCTCCATTTTGCTAAATCTAATGGTCTTGTGTTTTTAAAAATTAGTCCTTATCTTATTGCATTTGGCTGAGGAGCATTTGTCACATCTAAGCATCTCTTCTTTTTGAAACACCTTCTTGCTTTAACTTCTGTAGCAACACATGTATCTGTTTTTTCTCTTATCCTCTTGATCACTTCTTGTCCGTGTCCTTCAAAAGCTCATTTTCTGCCATCTAGCAGTTAAATAGCTCATAGCATTGTCCTGGGCCAACTTCTCATCTCCCACTATTTTGTCTCTCTGCCATTTTCAACTAACACTTCACTTGAATCAAGTAGTTCAAATAACCAACGGCTTCAGTTGTCACCTTTTAATTTCCATTCTTGACAACTCCTGTTCCCAATGTGTAGATTCCTCAAAAGCAGCACCTCAAACTGAACAAGTCTAAAACCAAAACAATCTTACAACACTGTTTATTCTCTATGGTTTCTTATCTCAGTGACTGGCACCATCCTCCATTAGGTTGAGAACCCCAAATCTACAGACCCTTTCCTCACTGACTTCCCCATTTCTAATGTGCTGTCAGAGCTTGTCCATTTCACCTCCCAAGTGGCTGTCAGCACTGTTCATCCTCTCCATCTTCGCCACATCCCACCATTGTCTTTTCCTCCATCATCTCTTGCTAGGTGGACCACAGCAATACCAATGCCATCCAAATTGGCCTCTCCATATTCATTCTTGCCCTCCAAGAGTTTGCTCTCTATGTTTAAACATGAGCTGTCTTTTCAAAACACAATCTGATCATGTCAGTCCTGCACTTAAAACCCTTCAATGACATCCCATTTTCTCTGAACAGAGATTCAAATCCTTAATACATCCTAAAATATCCCATATAACTAGCCCCTGCCTCTCTCTCCAGCCTCATTTCATAGCACACTTCCCCTTGCTCTCTGCAAGAAGAACTAAGAAGAAAGACCTTCTAAGGCTGCATCCTTATTTCTTCTTCCATGGGACCTTTGCACAACTCTCTCTAGTGACTTCTGCCACTCACTCATATCCCTCTCTCCCCTTTTCCCCTTTCCCCTATGACTATAGCTCCATGAAGCAAGGACCATCTCTGTTTGCTCCCTAACACTCCCCTGGCATCAAGCTCTCTCATTGCCTCAGAACAGACACCACAAATGTATTGGTTGAGTGAACACCATCTTTAGCTAAATAATTGGGCCCATACCCTGAGTGGTGACACTCCTCTGTGAAGAGAAAGGCCTTCACTCCCCTCTTCCCTGCCTGGGAAGGAAGGATGTCTGCTTTCAGAAAGCATGCAGTTTGAAATTATCAACTAGTTTGAATAAAAAGTACTTATTTTCTCAATTAATTCACCATGGACCAAGTAGTAGGGATAAATGTACTAATTGTAACTTACATTATGCTGGGGATGGAGGAGGAAGACCAGATAATACTAAGGCGAAAGAACATGATAGATAATTTGGAATGTCCAAGGTACATTTAGGCATCATCTCATGTGATTTTTCAGAACAACCCTATAAACTAGGTGCTATAATTGCTTCCAGTGTACAGATGAAACAAAGGCACAGGGAGGTTAGATAACTTACCTATGGCTGCACAGTAAGTGGTGGAGTCAGAGTTGGAATCCAGATGGGTGCAGGCAGCCCTCCCACCCTCCATGCCACACCAATCCAGGCCTGCTGGGCTTTCTAGGCCTAGAACCAGGGAGGAGGGGACCAATTATAGTCTGATGGCACAGGTCTGACAACACAAGTCTATACCAGCCCAGTGCATGCCTGACAGCACAGGTCTATAGCAGCCCAATTTCAGAGTCCTCAGCATAGTGGGTAATCTTGTTCTAACATTCAAGTATAGAGGTGGCATCCCTTACAAAGAGGGTTCCCAGGGTGACAGAGATTCAGATTACACTTTCACTTCCTATTTCCTGAATTTTCTATCTTTATTGCATGGGGCTTCAGATCTACACAAGTAATTGAAGACCCTTCCCCAACCCTGCCTTGGAATGAGCCATTTTTCTGTTATGGCAGACCCTCTGACCCCTATTTTATTCTTTCAAGTTAAAATGGAAACTTCCAACTGAATCTAATTATAATGATTTTTAAATTATGATCTGTGACCACACTGAAATGCGCAAAATCACTTATGATTATACTGATGCCTGGAGAATGTACTCTGAGTGTTTAAATTCTTTTGAATCTTTTTTCAGGTGGTTAAAGGGTTTGGAGGATGACAAGCAGGAGACAGACGTGCATTACAACTCCCTGACTGGAGAGGGCAACTTCAACTGGCGCTTCCTGTTTCCGTTTCAGTATCTCCCAGCTGAGAAGCAAATGGTCATTACCAAGAGGGAGAACATCTTCTCTTTAGAGAAGATGGAGTGTAAGACTCCCGCTGTGTTGGTGCTGCAGGTTTGGGATTTTGAAAGGCTGTCCTCAGATGACTTCCTGGGTAAGCCAGTGGCTTCATCAAGCATATATGAATGTTAAGGCTTTTGTCTCAGCTTTTGGAGAGCTTGGTCTGATTTAGTTACAAGACTAATAATTTCAGCACTATCTATGACAGCAAAAACTTGGAAACATCCCAAGTAGCCATTAATAGGGATTGGTTAAATGAGTGATGGTACATCCGCATGATGGACCACTACATATTCTAAAAGACTTAAGTTGATCTTTGCTCTATCACTAAAAAGTCATTAAACTTTGAGCTAATTACTGGTCTGCTCTGTGCCTCAGTTGTAAAATGAGGGTAGTAATATTACATACTTCAGAGAGGGGAGGAGCTGTAAATGTTGTAACACAATTAAAGAGCACTCCGTAGTGCCTCACACATAGTAAGCACTTGTAAGCCAAAATGTACCTGAGACAAGTCTCAATTTAGAAGTTTATTTTGCCAAGAATAAGGACATGCCTGTGATATAACCTCAGGAGGTCTTGATGACATGTGTCCAAAGTGGTCAGGCCTCAACTTGGTTTTATACATTTTAGGGAGATATAAGACATCAATCAATACACGCAAGATACATGTTTGGTCTGGAAAGGCGGGACAATTGGAAGTGGGGGCTTCCAGTTCATAGGCAGATTCAAAGATTTTCCAATTGGAAATTGGTTACTGTCTAAACACCTGGAATCAATAGAAAGGAATGTCTAGGTTATGATAAGGGGTTGTGAAGACCAAGGTTTTTTCATGCATATGAAGCCTCAAGGTAACAGGCTTTAGAGAAGATAGAGTATCAGACTTGAGTCTGTTCTATGAGTCTTAAGGTCTTTGTTGATGTTAACAGTAATGAGGCATGTCTGACTTCCCCTTCCCATCAATGGCCTGAACTAGCTTTTCAGGTTAATTTTAGAACACTTTTGGCGGAGAGGAGGAGTCCATTCAGATGGTCGGGGGGCTTAAAATTATATTTTTGGCTTACACACTCAAGTGATAGTCCTGCTAACATTAAAAATATGGGAATATCTAATGAATTGGAAAGTTGTACAGGATGCATCAAGTGAAAAGAGAAAAATCTCATTTCTATAAACTACATTTGTATGTATAGGAGAAAGGGACAGTCGTAGAGAGAGGGCTAAGCACCAATACACAGAGCTGTGGTCAACTTTTTAGGGAAGAAATTATGAAAAATTTTTCCATTCTCATGTTTTTACCCATGTATATATGCTCTGAATTTTCAGTATTTAACAAATGTTAATTTATAATAGGAAAAAATGGTTAAGGAGATATAGAACTCATGGCAATCTCTTACTCTGCCTTGTGTTCCCTCGTTGGAAAAACAGTGTTGGGAACCCACTGAGGCTCACTTCCTGTCCTGGAGAGTAGATACAAAGACAATAAGACTAGTCTCTGACCTGGAGGGGTTTACTGGACGCCAAGGGGGAGGTGAAGTGGGGTGAGGAGGCTCTCATGGGGTTGTCAGTGCTAAAGCAGGGGAAGGCTAAAGCCAATAATCCAGGCTTAGGGAGCAGACGAGGTGCTCAGCAGTGAAGCTACCTGCAGCTGAATCTTGCAAGTTAAGTATTGTTAACTCAAGAGTTAAAACAAGCTCTTCCTTTGTCTTCTACCTGCTACCATGTGATTAATCTTTTGATGGCACCAAACGTGGCTCAGTCCTATTTGTACTCCCAATACCTAGCACATAGTTGTGATCCAATGTGGTACTGAATGAATGAGTAGGAAGTGAAGGGTGAATGAATGAACGAGGATGGTGATTGAGAAGCTCTTCTGTTACTTTTAGAAAATGCTTCCCTAACTGTTAGGGTCATCTCTCCACAGGCACCCTGGAAATGAACCTCAACAGTTTCCCTCGAGCAGCTAAGTCTGCCAAAGCCTGTGATCTTGCCAAGTTTGAAAATGCAAGTGAGGAGACCAAGATCTCTATATTCCAGCAAAAACGTGTGCGTGGCTGGTGGCCTTTTTCTAAAAGCAAAGAACTCACAGTAAGTGACAGCTATAGGAGGTGGAGGAGATGGGGGAAGTTGGGGGCATCATGCTCTTCCAATGAGTCATTTTGTGAACTTCAAGTAAAATGCCTTGAAATGACATGAACCCTTCATGCAGAGGTTCTGCTAAGAAGCAAGAATTTTTAAAGCTTTATAAATGCATGAAGACTTAGCTATCTATGTTGAGGTGATTTTCTATCCTTTTGGCCTGAACTTATGCCCCTGGCATTAATTTTTTTCAACATTTCTTAAGATTATGCATAAAGTCCTGAGTAATGTACAATTTCAATGCAATCACCTTATGCCTTCATCCTCAAATGTAAGACATGATTTAAAAAGTGATCCATCCTTTTAAAAGAAGGTGATGGCAGGAGGAGCCATTTATCCCTTTTCCCAAATTGTCCACTTCCTGCCAATGCATGTCAGACTGTGTGGCATGCATTTGGAGGAATTTTTGACCTTTCACAAATATTGTGAAGACAGTTTCTTCTTCCTGTTCTTTCAACTCCCTCACTGATCCTCTGTAAGGCAGCAGGGATGACTTAGTGAGGTTGGAAAAAGGTACTGAGACTGATAGCAGGGTCTTTTTTCTGCTGCTAGCCTCCCCTTGGGATGAGTGCATTCTGCCCTCTGCTTCTAGTGCCTTGTGGCAAAAGCACACCTAGGACAGGATTTTTCTGGTAGCAGGTCTGGATAGAGACCCATTTCTCTTTCTGTCTCTGCTCTGAGGATCCAGTGGGTATGAGGCAGGGATTCCCCTTGTACCTCACTGGGTAAATGGGAGCTGCTGGTCTGACCTCATGGTGTCTAGTTCTATTGTATTTTCTGAGAGTTTGTCTCTTCTATCCATTCTTAATTGGATCCCCTTGATTGGTAAGGTTGCTGGAGAGGCTCCAGCCAGTTTCATTCTCCCTCAAGTACTTAATGAGGGTTTACTACATGCCAGCCTCTGGGCTTGGTTCTGGGCAATCAATATTTGTTGGATGCATGAATGAAACCAAAAATGAATGAGTCATGGCCTCTGCTCTCAGCCAGTTCAGAGTCCAGTGAGAGGGATGAACAGTTCAACATCCAATCATGTATGGAATAACCAAGGTGTGAAATGCAGGGAAGGAATGGAGAGGTGGGAGGGATGCAATTGTCCTGATGGAGTTGAGGGTTCAAACAGACAAAGGACAATGAAAAGGCATTTTATAGATGAAAAAGAGCATATGTCTACTCCAAGTGAAAGAACCATGATGAGTACAGTATGGAGGCATGAAGTGGCTCCCGGTAGAAGGCTAACAACCCTCTGATCAAAATTCCTGAGCACAGTACAAGGCTGACAAATGGGGACTGCCAGGCCCAGAAGTCCAAACTCTTATCCTTTGACATGATTCTAATTTCTGTATATTAATAAGCCGTAAATTTCGATGCATGATCATATAGCACTCATCTACTATATTGTATATCCCTTCAGATTTTGAGAGATATGTACAGACTCCTGTTATCTAATCCTAATTGCTCTTCATTTTCCATGTCATTTACTTATTTCTTCATTTCATCCAACAAATATTTACTGAGCTTCTATTAAATGATAGGCCCTGGGAATAAGACATCAGTAATACAGACAAGGTCTCTGTCATCACAGAGCTTGCAGTCTAAAGTCAAGTTCAGACATGCAGACATATACATGCAAAGCCACAGCTAGCTACTCACACATACTCCAAGAAAGCAATGACTTTGAACAAAGGCTGGGCAGAAGACAAAGCACTGAATCAAAGCTTACCCAATGCAGGGATTTCCATTCACTATGGTGGCAGGGAAAGGCCTTTCTGTGCCTGTGAAACTAAGCTGAAACTTGATGCATGAAATGTAGTGAGCCACGGGAAGAAGAGCATTTCCCACAGAGCAAATTCCACAGGCGAATGGCCTGAGGTGGGAATGAGTTCAGTGCTTTGGATAAACTAAAACCCCAGTGAACAAAAACCTCCCATAACTGGCGTGTGATGCATGAGGGCAGTGCTGGTGAACTGGAGAGGACACCAGAGCCTGATCACACAGGCCTCGAGACTATGGTGAAAAGCTTGGACTTCATTCTCAAAGGAAAGCCATTGCATGGTTTCCAGCAGGGAGGGGATCTGCCTCACCTAGGAAACACATCCCCTTAATGCTGTGTAGACAATGGTCAGAAGAGGGTCAAAATTGGAGAGAGAGGACTAGGCAGAGATGTAAGAAAAAAGAGTAAAAATGTGCTGAAATAGGAACTCAGAGAGGAGGCTCTTTGGAGAAGGGCACTTGGTTACTGTGTCAAATGCTCCTGAGAGTTTAAATAAGAAGCCACAAAGATGTGCCCATTGGACTTAATGGCATGGAGGTTCCTGGTGACCTTTTAAAAAGCAGCATTGTGAATGTCCATAGCAGCATTATTCATAATAGCCCCAAAGCAGAAACACTCAAATGTTCATCAGCTGATGAGTCAATTTTTAAAATGTAGTATATCCATACAATGGAATATTATTCAGTCATGAAAAGGAATGAAATACTGATACGTGCACCAACATGGATGACCCTTGCAAATGTTAGGCTAAGTGAAAGAAGCCTGTCTTGAAAGACCACATACTGGTCTGATTTCATTTATGTGAAATGCTCAGAATAGGCAAATCCATGGAAAATAGATGAGTAGTTGCCAGGGGCTGGGGTAGGGTAGAAGGGGAATGGGAAGCAACTGGTATGGAGTTTCTTTTTGGGGTGATTAAAAAGAAGTTCTGAAATCAAATAGTGGTGATGGCAGTACAATTTTGTGAACATATTAAAATCTATGTAATTGTATAATTTAAAAGAGTGAACTTGGTGAAACCCCGTCTCTACTAAAAATACAAAAAAATTAGCCAGGCATGGTGGCGGATGCCTGTAGTCCCAGCTACTCGGGATGCTGAGGCAGAAGAATGGTGTGAACCCAGGAGGTGGAGCTTGCAGTGAGCCGAGATCGTGCCACTGCACTCCAGCCTGGGCGACAGAGTGAGACTCTGTCTCAAAAAAAAAAAAAGAAAGAGTGAACATTATGATATGTGAATTATATCTCAATTGTTTAAAAGCAATGTTAGTGGAATGGCGAAGACAGAAGTAGATGAACGTGGATTGTCCAGTGAATGAGAAGCAGGTTAGTGTAGACTCTCTAGAAACCTCCACAGTTTCATCTCTCACTGCTCCCCTCTCAACCATCCTGAACCCTTCCTGGACTCTTGCTTGTCTGGTCTGTGGACTAGTCCTTCTGCCTGGATTGCCTTAGCCCCTTTCTCTGAGAAAACTCCTAGTCCTTAAATATCTGGAGATTCTTTTTAGCAGTTGCCCCTCTGAGAAGCCTTCCTGGGTATCCTCAGCCTGGGTGGGCTTGCCTTCTACTTCCCTACGTGTATCTCTTGACACACTGATTTGAACTTGTCCGTGGACTTCATGGTGGTTCTACTGTCAGCAGTTTGAGTCCAAAAAGTATGTTTTTGCTTTCTGTTCCCTTTCCTAATTTTCAGTGTCTAATGTGGTACATAGCACATAATACTCAAATATTTATTGAATGAATCAATTAATTCAAGAATAATTAATTGACCCTACTAGAGGAGATTATAAGGTTTTTGTTTTTTTTTTTTAATTTAATTTTATTTTTTTTGGAGACAGAAACTCGCTCTGTCGCCCAGGCTGGAATGCAGTGGTGCGATCTCGGCTCACTGCAAGCTCCGCCTCCCGGGTTCACGCCATTCTCCTGCCTCAGCCTCCCTAGTAGCTGGGACTACAGGCACCCGCCACCAAGTCTGGCTAGTTTTTTGTATTTTTAGTAGAGATGGGGTTTCACTGTGTTAGCCAGGACGGTCTCGATCTCCTGACCTTGTGATCCGCTCGCCTCAGCCTCCCAAAGTGCTGGGATTACAGGTGTGAGCCACCACGCCCGGCCAAGAGATTATAAGGTTTTCTTCTGTTTACTCAGTGTACGGAGCACGTAAGTGCTCAGTAAATGTTCTTTGAAAATGAACACATTAGTACACATTGATTTATATGATTATCTAAGTGTCAGTTTACAAGCCAGAGAGGAATAAAGAAATGACAGAAGACAGGTAGATTTTAATGGCAAGGGGATCAAAAGATTTAGATAGATTACACAGTGGCGAATGGATGAACATTTGGGCTGTGGCAGCCTGTTTTCCTAGACTGTATTAAGATCCGTAGAAGCATTTGAGCTTATGATCTGAGCCCCACCTGCTAGGTACCAGAGTAGTGGCAATTTCCATGATTTTTTACCTTCTCTCCATGCTGTCCTTGCCTTGCCAGAGCCTAGGTATGTCAGGTTCTTATAGTGATTTAAATTCATTTGTTGAATAGTTTTGTAATGACTGGGCCTTAAGTGAGACATTTATGTGGGAATTTACTGTCTGGTTTGATTGACTCAATGTAGAGTTTTTCTGCCTTTGTGCTTCAGAGGGTCCATTTGAAGATCCCTCTTTGTCTTTGGTCTCGTGAGGGAAGAACTAACAGAGCCACTAAGGCCAGATCACCTCTTATAGTCCTATCATAAAAGAGAAGCCTCTTTTATGAGGACATGCACATTTTATAATTTAAGATCCCACAGAGGACTTCCGTGCATCAAAAAATACATGTCTGTATTAAAAGTTTTAAAAGCTTTCTGGATTGTCCTAGGGATTGTGATCAGTAATAACGAGAGGGGTGGATTCCACCCTAGAACAGCCCCAGGTCAGCAGATAAGCAATGCATTCAAAGCTAACTGGGGCCAAGCCCAGTGTCATGCACCTGTAGTCTCAGCTACTTGGGATGCCGAGGCACGAGGATCCCTGGAGCCCAGGAGCTCAAGTCTACCCTGGGCAACACAGTGAGACCTTGTTTATAATAATAACAAATACTGACTCCTGGATTCCATCCTTTAAGAAATAAGAAAAAACATCTTGGGTTCAAAGCCTGGCTCTATTATTTACCAGCTGTCTGAACTTTACTATGAGCCTCAGCTTTCTTAGCTATAAAGATTGAGAAAATTAAAGTGTGTACCTCATGAGCTGTCATAACCCTGAAATGAGATAGTATGTTCCAGGCACACAGATTCTAAGTGTTCAATAAATGTCAGATTTTCACTTGAGCCATTACTCAGCAATAAACTGTTTTGACCATTCCCTGCTCCCATCTCCTTCTGGGCCCCAGGATGAGGGAAATGCCTCAAACTCAAAATACCTAAATATCTTAGTCAATTTTAACATCTAATCCTTAGGGGTTACACTTTTGGTAAATGTAAGAAAAAAGAAGAGGCTGGGTGTGGTGGCTCATACGTGTAATCCCAGCTCTTTGGAGTAGATGGACATCTTGAGCCTGAGAATTTGAGACCAGCCTGGGCAACACAACGAGACTCCATCTCTACAAAAAATTTTTAAAATTTGCCAGGCATGGTGGTACCTACGTGTAGTCCTAGCTACTCAGGAGGCTGAGGAAATAGGATCCCTTGAGCCCAGGAGTTCAAGGTTGCAGTGAGCTATGATCACGCCTTTGCATTCCAGCCTGGGCAACATAGGGAGTCCCTGTCTCTATAGAAAAAAGGAAAGAAAAGAAAAAGAGAGGGAGGGGGGAAGAATAGAACCTCTAGCAACATACTCTTAACTACTTTATAAATGATTCTCCTGATGAATTGGCCATGATGATGAATTTTCACAGGAGATTGTTTTAAAGATTTGAAATGGCTACATTGTCTGGGGGTTTGTTGTCTCATGCTGAGAAAAAATTCAGGATATGGACATATGTGGATGGGTTAAGGAGTAGGAAGTTTAATAGACAGGAGAAAGGAGAGCAGCTCCTTGAGAGAGAGATACACGTCCAACAAAGTGGTGAGGTAGTGGAGTGCAGCAGATTTTATAGGCAGGCTGGAGAAGGCGGTGTCTGATTTACAGAGGGCTCACAGATTGGTTCAGTCAAGTATGACGTTTACATAGGGCCCACAAAAGGCTGGTCGCTCCACCCTAATCTTATTATGCAAATAGGCTTTCCAGTTGATTGGCACCATCTTATCAGTTCTTTACTGTACACGTGGCTGACAGAAGGGAAGATGGAGCCGCCATCTTGAACATGTCTAGTCCCTAGTCCCTGCCAGCATTCACCTGTGCAAGCTCCCAGCTTGCCTATGTCTGTAGTTTGACTTTACAGGCTGCTCTTTGTTAGAAAATGATTTGGGGCTGCTTTTCGTTAAAGAGAAAGGCCTTACCAAGGACTCCCATACCCTTACTACCTGCCTAAGTGATTTCTTCTTAACTCCTATATCACTTTCTGTAGTGATAGGGGCTTCTAATTAAATGCTCTTCATTTCTATCAATGTAGTTTTCTCCTGAGTCTAGATGATCATGTTGCTCCTTCAGCAGTTACAGAGAGCCTCCCCTGGACAGGGCTTTGGTAGGATATCCTGAATACAGAGATGAATAGGATGCAGCTCTTGCCCCCAAGAAGCTGCTGTCTTTAGGGGAAGACAGACAAGAGAAGCAACCAGCAACTGCTCTGACTGTGGTAGTAACAAGCGTTGCTAATATGAACTGACTACCAGAAACAGTTCTGAAAGACTGAACATACAAACAGCAGTGGTCAGACCACACGTGACAATAAAGCTACAACCTCTGCAGCAACCAGCCCCAAACCATCAGAGCTTGGGCAATGACTGCAGGCTTCCCCAATACATGTTCCCCTAACTAATCACATATGACGGCCCCCTACTTAGACTGCTTCCAGTTTCCTCATGTGAGCACCTTTCAGTCAGAACACATCCGATGACTTCCCTTTTCTTGTATCTTCCTCTCTACCTAAGTGATGGTAGCTCTAAATAAATAGCCTATGTTTGTTCTTATCTTGGTGATCTTTGTTGATTTCCACAGCACTAAACACTGAATGTATACTAATTCATTTATCTGCTAAAACCCCCTGAAAAAATATATAATCAATCCCAATTTTATAGATAAGGAAGCTGAGGCACAGAGAGCTTAAGTAACTCGCCTCATATCACACAGCTAGTCAGGAAGGATGAGACTCACACACAAGCAGTTCTTGAGTCCTAACCACTGCGCCATACTTCCTTTTCTGTCAAACAGCCGTAGAAGCAGAAGGGACATCCAAACTGTCCTGGGGTTACCAGCAATCTTCACCACAGAGGTGAAGTCTGAGGTAATATTTTTGGGGGAAATACAATTTAAAACAAAGTCTCCCAACTCAAAAGCTAGTAAAGTTTTACCACTGAGTAGTCACTAAAAGCAACCTGTTAAGAGATTGCAAAGACAGAAATTTCATCCTTTTACATAGCTGAGCAGGAATCACCCATTACATACATATTTTCAGGAGAAAATATAACTAGTTCTCAAGAGGAATTCACAGCACCATTTGTCACACATTGTTCTAGATTCACATGATCATTGAGGTGACCATTTATGTTACTTGATTAGTTTTACCCAAAGGAAAAGCAAACTTCTCAAATCTTTATGCCACCTGCCAGAGATTTTTTAAACATATTTATTTTTAAAGCTGTTATCAGTGCCCCCCCTCCCCCCTCCAAGCAGTGTCATTTAATCAGTCTTCTCAAATCTTTATGACAGGAGGTAGTTGTGCAACTTGGAGCAAAGTGCTCACCAAAGTTAGCCTTCTACCCTCCCATAGAAACTGGGGTATAGGGTGCTATTCTCTCTATGTTTACATTTGAAGGAGATGGTTCTCAGATCCTTGAAAAAGACATTCCTGGGTGTTAAAGACAAAAGGCCTGTCAGCTTTCAAAACAATTTATATACATTACAAAGAGAAGAGAAAGTACTTACAACTTTTCTAAAGTAAATGCTCTAAGAGAAAAGAAAAGGGGGAAGGAAATCTCTTCCCATTTTCAACAGGGAGAACTAAGCCTCTCATTTTTAATTTTTATTTGCCCTTACACCTCCTAAAGGGAAAATTAGAATTGACTTCGTTTTCATGCATACCAGTGGCCCATGGTCAGAGCCTTGGCTGAGCAGCATGGAATCTGGTCCTGAAAGCCCTGCTTTGGCCTGCAGAAGGGATGTATTCCAGCTACCCTTGCCCTCTTGTTCTCTTGTTACAGGAAAGGGGTCCCAGTCCAGACCCCAAGAGAGGGCTCTTGGATCTTGGGCAAGAAGGAATTCAGGGCGAGTCTGTAAAGAGAAAGCAAGTTTATTAAGAAAGTAAAGGAATAAAAGAATGGCTACTCCATAGACCGAGTAGCCCCGAGGGCTGCTAGTTGCCCATTTTTATGGTTATTTCTTGACGATATGCTAAACAGGGGTGGATTCATGCCTTCCCTTTTTAGACCATATAGGGTAACTTCCTGATATTACTGTGGCATTTGTAAACTATCATGGCACTCGCCAGTGGGAGTGTAGCAGTGAGGATGACCAGAGGTCACTCTCGTCCTCTGGTCGTTGGTTTTGCTGGGTTTTGGCTGGCTTCTTTACTGCAACCTGTTTTATCAGCAAGGTCTTTATGACCTGTATCTTGTGCTGACCTCCTATCTCATCTTGTGACTTAGAATGCCTTAACCGTTGGGAATGCAGCCCAGTAGTTCTCAGCTCCATTGTACCCAGCTCCTATTCAAGATGGAGTTGCTATGGTTCAAATGCCTCTGACACTCTTTCTCCCTTAAGTAACCAATAACCATATTAAGAAAATAACTTTCTCCTAATAGGGTAGCAAGTTAGGTGGTCCAGAGTAAATGGTGTAATGGAAAACTCCTGCCATTCCTGGGGGCACTTCTGTTTCCATGTGTGTAAAATCACTAGGTTAGACTGGGTGCCTCCAACATGTATGTCCAGCCTAAACATTCTCTAATTCCAACTCCGTGTGCGCTCTCCTCCCATTCTTTGAAGCCAGCATTTGAACATGCTGTCTGGTTTTAGTTGCTGGCAGGCGAGAGAGGGTTTGTTTATGGCCACTGCCACCTGCCAGATTTATTTTTAAAGCTGCTTATCAGTGTCCCCCCAGCAGTATCATTTAGACATTTAGATCACACAGCTTCTAATGTGGAATGTGGAATGTGGCTGTCCTCATAGTAAATGAAAAACAGCTCCACGGGATTGCTGAGGAATGGGGACCCTTGGGAGAAAGAAAGGGAATATCTACGACCATGTTCTTCGTGAAGCACATTGCACTATGCAATTTATATGCCTCATCCCAAGTCATCCTACTCAAAGCAACCTTTAAGAAATCACTCCTTTAAGAGATAAAGATTAAAAAATTTATTTTACAAGTTAATCCCACAGATTGACAGGCAGCCAAGGTAAATTCCATTCCCGGTACATCAACAACCAAAACTCAAAGGGAGGTTTCTATGCTTCCAGTTTGATGTGAAAAACAGCTGTCAGCATCTATTATGGCTACATACTTATATGTTATGTTCTAAAGATTCAACAGTGAATAAGATAAATTCCTAGCATCCTGAAGTTCACAACTTAGCTGGGGATGATGGTACATAGATCATTTAAATAATATTTAGCAAGATCAGATAGGAGCAGACAAGGGAGATATTTTTATATAAAGATTATTTTTAAGATAGGGTATATAATGTGAATGTATAGGAAATTTGAAAAGCACAAAAAGGTAGAAAAGATAGCACACATATGTATACCATCTAAAGAAAACTCTTGCTAATGGTTTGGTTATTCCTAATATTTTCTCTATGCATAAATTTTAGTTCCCTTTACATAATAGTAATCATTCCATACATAAAATAGTACCTTCTTCATTTTGTTCCACTCAGTTTTCTAATGAGCATTCCCCTACATTATACTAGCAATATTATTAACTCTTTATATTCTCAAAAAAAAAAATGCCAGTTTAATTATTGTGTTTGTCCTTATTTATTCATTTAAAAAATTTGAGCATACAGAAAAGTTGAACTGGAACAATGATCAGCCATAGATCCACCACCAAGATTCAACACTTGCTAATATTTTGCCATATTTATTTTGTCAATATATTTGGGTATACTCCATCGATATATGAAGTATATTTGAGTATTTGTACATATATATGCCTATTTTTTGACTGAACAATTTAAGCTGTAGACATTCTGACACTCTACCCCATACCTCAGCATGCACCTCTCAGGAATATAGACATTCTCCTACATAACCACAATGCTGTCACCACATATAAGTAAATAATGATTCCCTAATATAATCTGATATCCACACCATATTCATGTCTCCATCTAGAAAAAGAATGCCCTATTGACCCCAAAATGTCTTGTATAGCTGTTTCCTTTTCAAAACAAGACTCAGTCATGGTTTATGTACTGCTTTGCATTATTGTATCTCTTTGGTCTAGGTTAAAACGATCTTCTGACATTTTCCCCTCATGTTGACTATTTGATGAGACTAGGCTTGCCTTATCTGGTTGTTTTGTCATCATATTGCTTATCTTATTCTCTATCCTCCGTATTTCCTGTGAAGTGTAAGTTAGATATGACAGCATTTATCAAGTTGTTTAATATGTGATACTGTTTACTCCATAGCGGATCATGCCAGGAGGCACATGCTATCAGATGGCTCACTATTAGTGATGCTGTGTTTGCTCACTTGACTATGTTGGTAAATACAAGATCTCTTCACTGTAAAGGCACATTTTCCCCTTTGCAGTTAGCAGGCAACTGGTGGGTAACATGGTGCTGTGGGAATTCCTGTTCTGCTCTACCCAAAGGCTTTAATAACTACTGGCAATCTTAATTATTTCATTGGTTTTATAAAAATTTTTCTAAACCTTCCTTACATCAGTCTGTCTAAGCTATTGATGGATCTATTTACCTATCTCTTATCATTTTTTCTCCATTTATTGGTTGGCATTTATCTGTTAAAAAGAGCTTTCTCTCATCAATTGGAAATAAATCAGTCACCCTCCTCCCCCACCCCCAAAAAAGACAGGATAAATACATAATTATATCACTTAATAACCAAATTTTAGAATTCAGAGTTGGTATAAGAGTCATCTCTAATGGTTTTTCCCTTACTTTTTTTGTTGTTATTGTTATCACTATGGATTCATGGATTTTTAACAAATATATTGTAAGCTCTATCCACTGAAGAATCTAGAAGTAAAATCACCCAGTAGCAAAGACGACTCCTAGCACCTAGATCCTGGTTTCTATACATCAGCTCCTACTAAAAACCAACCAACCAAAGAAACAAAAAACAGGGATCTTTGGGGAAATGGCTGACTCCAGATCTAGGGCAGATAAAATCCAAAATGAGTCTGGGACATCTCAGTGGGGCAAACAGGACAATTTGAACATCCAAAAGAAAAATGACTGTGCTTTGTACACAAGACTTTTTCTGAATTTTGAATTATTTCCTCAACTTAGCTACCCAGAAATGGAATTCATACGTTCAGCATATAAGATTATATATGACATACAATACACACATGTAGTTGTATGCGTGTATATATTTGTATACAACTACATGTGTATTTTTGTGGTCATATATGATCTTATATATGTATGTACATGCATGTATGTGGATGTAACTATACACTTAAATACACGTATACGTATATAATATATGCAATGTGTGTGTATATATACACATATATGTATATTCCTTTTCCTAAAAGATTTTGTCAGCATACTTTCCTCCATTAGCATATGAGAATGCCTCATGTAATTCCAGTCAGGGGTGTGTTTTAATAAGCAATAATCATTGCTGAAGGCATGTCCATTCCAAATACAATCACTTCTCAGCCTCTGAAGGCATCCCTTCTGTAGGCATGGTGCAGTTTGGCACATTATATATGTGGTATGACAAATCCAGTCTTCTCAAGGATCTTTTCTTATTGTCTCCCAACCACGGATATCATTAGGCTAGTAGATAGTCTCTTGAACTATTTTTATTAGCTCTGATTTTAAATTACATTTAGAGGATATTATTAGCTTATGACCTCTCCTTGGTGCTGAGCTGAATGCTGATGGTTGAAACAGGACAGGAAACCTCTGTGTGGAACGATACCCAGAGCAGCGGCATTTATCGAAGCTGTCAGTAAACACCTTTCCCCTGCAGCCTTCCCAGTGCCCGACAGATGCATTGCAACCATTCTAGCAGGGTGGTGGAGCTGGCGCAAGGCTCTTCATGATGATAACAAATGATGCCTATCTCAAGGACAGAAGTAATTTAATATTCTCTGCCTCCCTTTTCTTTGCATTTCTTTTCCTATAGGAATCTGGGCCTGTGGGACTTTTCTGGTATTTTCTCTATGGGCAGAAGATGTTTTCTGTTAAACTGCATGTTTCTGTTGATGAAATAGTGTTGAAGTTAACAACTACCATAGTTAAAGGCTTTCCTTTAACAGGCCCTAGGCTAAGCACTGCATATGTGTTATTTCATTTATTTTCCAAAGCAACCTTATAGGGTACATGCTGTTAATAGCCTCAGTACAGTGAGACTTAAAGAGGGCAGGTGACTTACCCAAGATCACACAGCTAGTAAATTGTAGAGCCTGGTTTCAAATGCAGATCTGTCTATTCACAAGTCCTATTCACTTGACTATGCTATATGTGTTGTGCTATGCTATGCCATGCTATGCCATGCCATGCTATGCTGTAATATTAAGCTATCCAAAGCCAACCCACAGATAGAGATCAAAAGCATATACTAATGACAGAGCAATGACAGCAATTACGGGGTTCCTCTTGAGTATTTCAGAAACAGCACATTTATTCATTGTTAAATAAGTAGCCTACTGTTTTTCTTCCAGAACAAGGTGCCACTTAGACATGTAAAGTAGCAGAGGAATGGAGTTTGGCATCAAAGGACCTTGGTGCAAATCCTGGTTTTGTAACATCAGTTAGCAAATATCACCAAGCCTTGGTTTCCTTGGCTGTAAAATGGTAATAAAAATGCCGTCTACTTTGTCAGATAGCCAAAAAAGGGCATGCATGAAACACCATGCAAGTTATAAAGTGCCAGAGCTGAGTTTATTAAGAGTAGAGAACAAAGGGGCAGCTGCAATCCTCTTACTGTGGCCCTAACTTATTCTCTGTTGATTTCTATTCTCTCTTCCAAGCATTCTGGATCCTAGCAATCAGTTAGCTCCTCTTAAGCTGACTCTACTTCAAATTAGAGGAACTGGATGAAGTTCCTAGTGTATAACATACTGCTCAGCGGAGCTTAAGTTACCTGTGAATGATCTCTGGAAATAAGTCTGTTTTGTACATTGGAGACCATTTTTCCATGAGTTTTGGACTTATTTCTTGGGTCTCTCCCAGCCATCAAGTCCTTAACTCTGCCTTTCATCAATCCCAAAAGTTAGAGCCAGACAGCCCTAGAAAGCATCTGGCCATTTGACAGATGAGAAAACTGAGACTCAAGAAGACAAATACCATCGGATGGTAATTATGAAGACAATTATGGAATCATCTCATGTTAGAGCTAGGCAGGCTCTTAAAAACCTTCTAGTCCAATTTTCTGGCAATTAGATGAATAAGTTGGGAGGTAGCCTGCTATAATGGAAAGAGTATGAGCTTTGGTATCATACAGACCCAGACCTGGGTTCAAATTCCAGTTGGTTGGCTTGTTGCCTGTGTGACCTTGGAAAAGTTACTTAATCTGTGTGATTTCATTTCTTCATCTACATAAGGGAGACCTACCTTGCTTATTGCTATGACTAATAGACTAATAGAATAAACAAACCTGGGACAAAGTGAGTGATCAGTAAAGCACTGCAATTACAGTTAGATATATTATTATTCCACTATTGATGGATGTGTAAAGGAGGAATTAAAATCAATAGAAGCTTTATATTTTTTCCCACAGTTTTCAAATATTTTCTGAATGCCTATACGTGCAAGTCATTGCCTATGGGGCTAAGATTTCTCAATGGGAATGAAAGACTACATATATACATGTTTTCATGAAACATTTCTAGGTCATAGGACATTTAATGCTACTCTGAGTTGGGCCAGGGTTCCAGTTCAAAGGATGAATGAGACCATCTAGATTTTAACTCATGATTTTACCTGTAATAAAAGTCCACTGCACTTCTTTACTCATTCGGCAGCCCTGCCACTCCCTCTCTGTCCTTCAACCTTACCCCATGTATTCTATATATTTCTTATATCTCCCATGATTATATTATAATGGCTGCCAGCAACCAAACTTACTTGTGAATAAGTCCTGACCTGTTTAGGGTGAATGGGTAAGTTAACACAAGACCACTGCCTCAGCAGAATCTCAGATTTTTGTACTGGGGTAAGAAATCAATCATACCTCCGAAGTCAAGTAATGCCCAGTCCATGTGTGATTCAGAGGAAGAAGCTTTATCAGCAATCGTGTGTAATAAAATGCTTCACTACTACCAGCCCTGCCTCCCTCCTATCATCTTGAATTTCAATGCATAAAACCAAAAGAGGCAGGAGAAATGAGCGTCTCTGTCACCAAGAATAGGAGCTCCAGGAGACCAGAAATTCTGTTTTTCTTAATCATTGTTAAGGCTCTAGTGCCTAGAACAGTGCGTGGCATACAAAGGATCCCCAAAAGTGCTGACTGAATGAGTGAACAAGAGAAAATGGCTCTTAACTTTTGCGGGGGTCCCATCTCATCCTTTGATAAATCAAGACATACATCCCTGACAGGAACTATGGCATAGTGCTCTAAAGAAACACATAACTCACGATTTTCAAATAAAATAGGCCATTTCTTATTGAGGGAACAGGAAGAGTGGGGGAGTGCTATAATAAAAGGATAACCCTAAAATAACTAGTGGGGACAACCAAAAGAATGAGGAATGACAGAAAAAACCCATTCAGCAAATGTGGGGCCACTGTCACCAATTTCCTCTTGACAACTGACAGAGAAGACAGACTGTATCGGATTCAAAAGGGTCTGCCACTCAAGTAATCAGTCCCCTTTCTAATTACTGTAATATTTTTTTCAGATATCAAGTGTTTACAAGAAGAGTAGTACATGTGACTGAGCTTGTGTGTCTGTGTGGACACATGGGACCCTTTCCTTCCACAAATCTTGAAATAACATCATTCCTAGGCTTTTACTGTTCATCATAAAAATGGCTTCTCCCAAGACCAAAAAAAGCAACAATATTTATCAAAATAAAGCAGCGGGATAATCAAAATACTTCCTGGAATTCTCCAACTTGGTAACACTTCTAGAAGGTTGCCATTGGCTCAGTGGGTCTTTGTGACTAGCAACAAAAGCTTTTGCATCTTTTTGCAGGGCAAGGTTGAAGCTGAGTTCCACCTAGTTACAGCCGAAGAAGCTGAGAAAAATCCTGTTGGAAAAGCCCGAAAGGAGCCAGAGCCCCTGGCCAAGCCCAAGTGAGTGGAGTTGCGAGCGGGAACATCAGAAATGGGAAGGGGCCTTTGCAGTCCTTGCTGGTGTCTGATAATGGCATTTCTTTAGAGCAGCCCTGTGGGAGAACTGGGAAGCCAGGAAGCAGTCAATTGCTGCTTTCCAACCTGTGTAGCTTTTTGAAGAAAAAGCTAAATATAAGACATAAACTATGCCTTCCAGGAGCTTTCGATCTATTTGGGGAAAATAACACATTCATAAAATAGTTGTCAGAGTGTAGAAGACGCTATAGTTTCAAAAGGGGGTGAGTCAAGCGATGAATGAGTTAGGAACTTGAAGTGAAGGGTATCATTGGGGCCTGAGGCTGTCAGGAAAGACTTCATAGAAAAGATGGGATCTGAGCTGGCAGGTTGGACAGATGGAGGGTGGTAGGGCCTTGGACTGGGTTCTAACTGGACTCTTGCTCTCTGCTCCACACCAACCTTTAACCATGATACAGGAATCCTCATCATACAAATGTCAGGCTGCTCCTCCTTCAGGCAACGTGCTCTTCTCCCATTTTCAGGGCTCTCCCTATGGGTCCTCAGAAAGTGGGAGTCAGAAACACTTCCTGGGGTCTTAAGCATTCTGAGTGTTGACAGGATGACCCCCTTTTTGATTTTCTCTTCCTTCCCCCTCAGCCGCCCAGACACCTCCTTTTCCTGGTTCATGAGCCCCTTTAAGTGCCTGTACTACCTCATCTGGAAGAATTACAAAAAGTACATCATCATTGCTTTCATTCTGATCATCCTCATCATCTTCCTCGTCCTTTTCATCTACACCTTGCCAGGAGCCATCAGCCGAAGGATCGTTGTGGGCTCATAGAGGATCATGGAGGACTCAGATCCTCGCCATATACTAATCCTCTCTTCCTCGTCTGGGAGCATCTAAGAACATGTCCCATGCATGGCACTGTGCTGAGTGCTAAGGGGACAGATCAACCCTTCTTGGAAGAGATGGAAAAGAAACATTTCCTCCCTGCTCCAACCCCTGCCTCCAAGTTTCAAACTTGTAAGGCATGTTTTATCCCTTGGGCAGCATGAAATAAGGCACTTTCACCTCATGGTAATCAACAATGACCTCAAATTGACTTAGATCAATGTTTTCTTTATGTAATTGGTTATATTCTGAGAAGTTTAGTTCTGGGTCAGAGATTTTATTAGAAGTATTTTATCTTAAGTAAATTTTTAGGCCAGTTGTGGTGGCTCACGCCTATAATCCCAGCACTTTGGGAGGCTGAGGCAGGTGGATCACTTGAGGCCAGGAGTTCAAGACTAGCCTGGCCAACATAGTGAAACAGCTTCTATACTAAAAATACAAAAATTGTCGGGCGTGGTGGCACACACCTGTAACCCCAGCCACTCAGGAGGCGGAGGTTGCAGTGAGCCGAGATTGTGCCACTGCACTCCAGCCTTGGTGACAGAGCAAGACTCTATATTGGAAAAATATAAAAAATAAATTTTAGAGCAAACAAACTGAAAATATTATAGCAAATTACTAGATATTGAACCTGTCCCATATATCTTAACCTTGTGTAATCCTTGTAGTTTACAGAACACATTCACTTAGGCTGTGAAACTGGCTTGCAGACAATGTCACATAAATCATCTAAAATACCTTATTGTTGAAATTTCCATCTAGAGACGAGATGTTGTGGATTTTCTATTAAAGTCACCACTTGCAGAACATGTTCAATAGTAGTAGTTGGTTCTGGAGAAACCTATTTTGATTTATGCTCTGTGGCAATTTCCAGATGGGAACTTTATAATATGTTGTAAGATATATGAAATATAATTGTGTGGATGGGTCAGAGGCAGCTCCATGCCACCAGTAGGAATTCTCTTTTGTCAGATATACAAGCTCCACCAAGTATGGTGTTCCCATAGACCATGATACAAATAGCCATCCCTGGCACTATTCAGCACTTAGCCTGACCACCATATGTACCAGGTTTTATCATGAATCTTAAGCACAAATTTTTATTTTATTTGAGACAGCGTCTTACTCTTCACCCAGGCTGGAGGCCTCCTGGGTTCAAGCAATTCTCATGCCTCAGCCTCCCGAGTAGCTGGGATTACAGGCACTCGCCACCACACCTGGCTAATTTTTTTTTTTTTTTTTTTTTTTTTTGTATTTTTAGTAGAGATGAGGTTTCACCAGGTTGGCCAGGCTAGTCTTGAACTCCTAGCCTCAAGTGACCTGTCTGCCTCGGTCTCTCAAAGTGCTAGGATTACAGGCAGGAGCCACCACACGCAGCTGCTTAAGCACAAACTAATTTCAAAACCAATCTTAGAAATGATATCCTATGCACTTGTCAAACGGGGTCAGTTTTTCTTGAAAGTAAACCTCTGCTCTTCATCACACAATCTAAATCTGCCACCCTACCTAAGGCAGGGACTTGAAATGAGGGGCAGGTTTTCTCAGATAAAATAAGGAAACAGAAGAATTGGAATATTTCGTCTCAATTCCCATGTACAATTTTCAGCCTCATATGCAAATCAATATGGCAACCATTTCTTTTTTCTATCAGCAAGAGCCATGTGTTGGTATTGAGAGGCTAGGTTGGAGTTCCCCTCTTGACACCAGAAATACCAGGGCTACTGTTTTGTTTGATAGCCTAGCACAGATGTAACTCTTCTGAAGGGTAACATTTACTACTACATAGAAAGTCATTTTTAGAATGTTCCTAGTCCATCAAAGAAAGACTAAAAGAATGTTCTGTGTGATTCTGCACTTAAGTCTTTTTCACTGAATTCTGGCCCTAGATGCTCACTCACTAGTAACCATAATGCCCTGTTTGTTTTCCCCAAATGCTGAAATGGAACATTTACTGCATTGGCAATGTTTTCTAGTGGGATTGGTTACAGAAACTCTCATTCATTCTTACTGTGCAATATTACACAGCCATAATTAATGATGTAGTTAAAAATATTTGATGGCATATAATATATACATTGAATACATTGTAAGTAAGAAAATATACAGGTTAGAAAACTGTATAGCATATTGTAAAGAGAAAATATATATACACGCATAGCAAAAAATGTCAGGAAGAATATACCAAAATGTTAACGATTATCTTTAAGTAGTATCATCTTTTTCACTTCTTGTCTTTGTTTCTCCTAAAACTTCTAAAATAAAAAGGTATTATTTTTCATGTAAAAGTTTAATAAACTTATGTGTCCATTTAAAAATATTCATCGAGTGTCTCCTATGTTCTGGGCAGCGGGGATACGGCAGAGATAAGACAAACATGTCACCCTACCTACATGGATCTTTCACTCCAGTAGCTCCCCAAGATATTTTATCTTCAAATTATGGGTCATCCAAGAAAAGCACCAGATAAGGAATGTATTTCACAGATGAGGTTTAGGAAAAAGTATGAATATACCTCTGGTGATGTTGACAAGGAGAAGAGCATTATTTTAGGATAAATTTGAAAGTAAGTTATTATACTTTCTGCTGGATTGTGGACAGGGAGATGACAGGTAAACTCTTGACAAAATGTACATTTTTCAAATTCATACTAAAAAGCTAAAGTTGAAAATCCTTCTTAGTTAAACAGAGCTCATTAACTCTCCTTTGATGTCAAAAGACATCCAAATGCTAAAGGCCTGGAGCAGTATTTGAAACACTTTTGGATCAGATGGCATCTTAAGAAATGTGTGAGAAGAAGTGGAAAGCAATGATAATTTTGGAATCAGCTATGTCTGGTATTCTATACATAGTATATTACATGCCTGTCCTGCATGTAAAAATTAAATAAAATAATGTTCTGTGCCTAATTGTGCAGCCCTGGTGCTAAAGATATTAGTGTTTTTTTTTTTAAACCCATTTCCCAAGAAGTTGTCATGAGTTCCTACTTGTGTTCTTAAATAAGATTAATTTAAATTTATTCATTTGACAGCTTAGAGTTTTCTTACAGTTTAAATCTGTTTCAGAAAGGTTTTATTTATGTATTTCACAACATTTGAATATTTTTCCCCCAAACAAAGCAAAACAAAATTAATACCAGCAATAACAACAACAACAACAAACAACCTGCAGGATGGGATATCCAGTTCTGTGTCACCAGAGGTTGAAACATTTGGTACCTCTCTTGCTCATTCCTTTATAAGACACATACATGGAAATTACAAGATCTACTTAACAGCTGGGGCCATTTGGTGCTTATTCATTTAACAGATGATTATTGAGTTCCATCCATTCCAGGTGCTGTAATCAGCACTGGGGATACAAAAGTGAACAGCTGAAGTCCTTGCTCAAACTCATGGAACACAGAGCTCGATGGAGAGAAGACATAAAACAATCACACTCATAGATCATTACAGACTGATGGACTAAACAGAAACAAAATACTGGAAGCAGAGAAAGAACACCTTACAGGAGGCCTGCACCCAGTCTGGCATCAGAGAGGCATCCTGGGGAAGGGATGAATTCAATCCACCCCTTCAAACTCTCCATGCTACAGACCCATCGACATGTTAGCCTTGCACCAGAGTGTGCCATGGACTTTTCCTCACCAAATATATGAACCTCCTCATATGACTAAGAAATCAGAGTGGCATCCTGGGGAAGGGATGGCTTAAGGGAGATGACAGAAGAAGAGATGGAGAGAAGGAAGAGCTCCCAGACAGAAGATGGCATGTGCAAAGGCCCCATGGTGAGAGGGTGCAAGGCACACAGAGGAGTCTGAAAGACAGCATCATAGTGAGAGGCAGAGGGTCCTGAGACGGAGCTGGAAAGTCACGCAGGGGCCATATCCTTAAGGGTTTGGGTCTTTATTTTAAGGGCAATGGATAGCTATTGAAGAATTTTAAGCAATGGAAAGGTAAACTTAGATTTCCATTCCATATGGAGAACAGATTAGTAGCCCTTCAGACAAGAGGGTGGCTATGTTCACTCAGTAATGGCAGCAAAGGAGGGAAGTGGAGGGATCAGAGATTCTGTCTTTAAGGCTCCAGGGTGGTCTAATGGGGAACTTGGATCTAGTGTTGACTCTGTTTCATACAAACTATGTGACCTAAGGCAGCTACTTTCTCATCTCTGATCCACAGTTTCCTAGTCATATGAGGAGGTTCATATATTTGGTGAGGAAAAGTCCATGGCATATTCTGGTGCAAGGCTAACATGTTGATGGGTCTGTAGCATGGAGAGTTTGAAGGGGTGGATTGAACTCAGAGCTGGATTGTGAAGGACGTTGAATGCCATGCTAAAAAGGTTGGATTTATGCAACATAAAGTGGTGAACGCTGGGAGGGTTTAAGCAGAGAAGTGGCAAGAACAGGTCGATGAATTCGACAAGCTGTTCAGCCTTCTGTGCATAACAAATTGTCAGGGACAATTGAGGTGGGAGACATCCTAGAAATCACAAGACATAACCCTGGCAGTGATACAGGAGACAAAAAGAAATTATTTAGGCCGATAGTGAGAGTAAGAGAGTTCTCAGTGGAAGTTGCTTTTAATAAAAAGCAGCCCCCAAAATAATTTTCTAACAGAAAGCAGCCTGAAAAATCAAGCTGCAAACATAGATAAGCAAGCTGGAAGCTTACATAGGTAAATGCCGGCAGCTATGCCAATAGAAAAGGACTACCTGGAAGCCAGGTATGTTCAACATGGAGGCTCCCACCTTTTCTTTGTCATGTGTGCAGTAAACAAGCAGGCAACATGGCACCAGCCAGGTAGAGAACCCATCTGCATAATAAGAGATTAGGGTGGAGCGGCCAGCTTCTTTGTGCACTATGTAAATGGAACATCTGGTCCAACCAATCCTCTGTGCCCTATGTAAATCAGACACTGCCTCAAGCTCATCTATAAAACCAACCTCAGCACACTGGGAACCGGGAGATCCATTCCAAACCTCTTCCTTCTGCACAAGGGAGCTTTTCTCTTTTGCCTATTAAACTTCTCCTCTTAAACTCACTCCTTGTGTGTCTGCATTCTTAATCTCCTTGGTATGAGGCAATGAACCTCGGGTTCATTGTTTGAACCCCAGACAAACAATGTCGACGCCACTTCAGCAGGATATAAGAACCTATGCCAGGACCGTGGCTGCGAGGATGGAAAGGGAAAGCCAGATTCCAGAATCTTGATGATGTTCCTCCCAGAGGTGCCTGCCAGAGAGGACAAGGGAGTTTGGATGCTGGCTCCACAATTTCTACCTGGGCAGGTCACTTAGCCTCCCAGAGTCTCAATTTCCTCATTTGATAAAAAGGAGGTATTAGCTGCTTGGCAAACATTGGTGTAAAGATTGAAGAAAATGTATGGAAAGCGTATAGCAAGAGCCTGGCACAAAGCCAGTCCTCAAAGGTAGTAGCTTATGTCACAGGTATCACTTCTACAGGCAGAATCAACAGGGTATGGGGCTTAATTGGAAATGGACAGTGAGAAAAAAGGATCAGACCTTTCAGAAATGTTCTGCTACACAGACTAAGAAACTTTTCAACCAGTAATTATCCTGAATGCGTTAGTTTTCTATTGCTTTCTGTAACGGATTACAACAAACTCAATCGACTAAAGCAATACAGATTTACTGTCTTACAGTTCTGTGGGTCAGAAGTCCACCATGGGTCTCACCGAGCTAAACTCACGATGCCGGCAGGGCTGCCTGCCCTCTGGAGGCTTTAGGGGAAAGGCTGCTTCCTGGCCTTTTTCAGCTTCTAGAGACGGCCTGCATTCCTGGGCTCTGGGCCCCCTTTCTCCATTTTCAAAGCCAGCAACATTCCAGCATCTCCCTGTGCCTTTCTTCTGTAGTCACATCTCACTCTGACTACACCTGAAAAAGTTCTTGCTTTTTTTTAATGCTTCTAATATTTTAAGTTGTTATTTTTTTGAGACAGAGTCTCACTCTGTTGCCCAGGCTGGAGTACAGTGGTGGGATATTGGCTCACTGCAACCTCCACATCCCAGGCTCAAGCAATTCTGTCTCAGCCTCCCAGGTAGCTGGAATTACAGGCACCAGCCACCATGCCCAGCTAATTTTTGTATTTTTAGTAGAGACGTTGTTTCACCATATTGGCCAGGCTAGTCTCGAACTGCTGACCTCAAGTGATCTGCCCGTCTCGGCCTCCTAAAGTCCTGGGATTACAGGTGTGAGCCACCATGTCTGGCTTAAGTTGTTATTTCTTTTAAGGCCCATGTGATAATATTGCCCCCCACTCTATAATCCGGGATAGTTTCCCCCATTACAAGGTCCTTAATCACATTTGCAAAGGAGACACTTTGTCATATAAAGGAACATTCACAAGTTTTAGGATTAGGACATGGGCTTTTTTTTTTTTGGCAGAGGGAGATACTATTCATCTACCTCTACCACATTGAATATCTCCCAGGCATGGTAGTTCAGCTCAATTTGGAAGTCATTTCAGCAGAGCTTTGAAAGTTGGTGGGATGATTATGGTATGTGAAAGGGAAGGCTCCATAGACACCTTTCTCTCAGAATAAGATGTTTTCATTTGCTGTTCAACCTCTCAAGTGACAATTATCTCAGAAAAAAAAGGGAAGGATCCCTCCTGTCCTTCCCTGACTGATTAAATCCTGGAGAGCACAGTGGATGAGGTGCTTTCTGAGCAGATGTGACAGGACTCTGCCACTTCTTCCCACATCCCAGCCTCAGAAGAGCCACATAAACCTCTTAAGTTCAGCTTTTCTTTAACGCGGCGGCAGTAGTTTCTTTACATTCTTTGTTCTCCCTAGTTTATAAAGGGCAATTTGAGAAAAGTACATTTTTCTGAAGCATTGTGTGGTTTCTGCATCACAAAGAAAATGGGCTTTGGAAACGGAGAGAATGCCATTGAAACTTAGGCGTTGCCACTTACTAGCTGCATGACCTTGAGGGAGTTATTCAATGGCTCTGAATCTCATGTTCCTGATGCATAAAATGAAGATAACACCCATCTTACAGGATTGTGTAAGGGTTGGGCATGTGCAGTGGTGGTAATGACTGGGGACAGAAGTAGAGGAACATTATTATAAAGTGTCTAGTGTATTGTCTTCTATATGATAGGTATTTAAATTAATAATCACTTACTATCTAAGCAACAAACAACTAATATTCCTTCAGTGCTCTTATAGATTGCAAAGTAATACATACAGTTCCTCATGAATTCTCCCAAGAACCCCATTTTGTAGAGAGGAAACAGCTACAGGAACCTCCAGATCACCTGTTCATTTGGAACAGATCTAAGACCCAAGCCCAGGCCTCCTTTCTACTCCTTTGCTCTTTCCTTCCTAAGAGGCTTTCTGATGGTTGATTTAAGGTGGGTAAGGTTGCCTCCAGGCAGAAAATTCCTCAGTGATTTTTTTGAGGTTTATTCATGAGTTAGGGGTTGATCTAGCACCACTGAAACATCTCAAATATGTTTTACACAACACTATCATGTTTTGACCCTCTCTTTTTACTCGAACCATATCATTTGATGGTTAGAGAATGTAATGGGCATCTCTCATTCATGCTACCCTAGACCTTCAAATATTTTTTTCCACATTTGACACATCTTCTAGTGAGAATCTCCCCATTCTCAGTGCAGAAAACAAACTCCGGAGTGCAGACACTTAACTGAGCTCCCCACAGCCAGGCATACAACTTGGAAATTAGTTGAAACAGAAAAAGAAGGAGGTATCGATCACCCCAGACAGTGCTAGCTGCATAATAAACATCCATTTCTCCCTCCTCCTTGGTAGTAGAATCCCAGCTGTAGTTGGGGGAGAATGTGCTGAACTAAAAGCACATATGTCCAGTCTCTTGCTATTAGGGGTAGCCAAGGCTATGTAAGCAGGGATCACTGGGGAGGGCTTTTAGGAAATCTCATTAAAGGGAGTTCACCCAGTGGCAGGCTCTCCACGCATTTCTTCTTCCTCCTTCATCGCAACTGAATTGTGGTATGATAGCTGGGGTCACATCAATTGTGCAGTCGCCAAGCCATTTCTAGTTGGTCTGTCTCTGGATTTTTCTATGCGAAAGCCAAATAAACCTCTTTCTAAAGCCAAAGTTATTTGGGGGTGTTTGTGTTATACACAGCTGAATCAAATCCCAACTGACACAAAGAAGCTTTCCTTGACCTTACAGAAATGGAGCCCCTTTCTTCTAGTACCTTGTCTGAGTTGCTTCACCTCAGATCAATAAAGGACCAGGTAACACTAGGCCCCTTTGTGATCACATTTCTCTTCAAGTTAGAGCTAAAGCCCATGGAGAATTTCATGTCAGGAGGCACCTCTGCATTGGTGGACCAAGCCAAGCAGTTAGAATCTTCAAGTAAAAGTTCTCTCTTTTATTTCCTGAGCTTCTGTTAAACTTCACCTTTAACTTTTTAAAATGTACTTTTAATTTTGGTATAATATACATAACACAAAATTTACCAATTTAACTATTTTTACAAGTACAGTTTTTTTTTTCCTTTTTTTCATGGAGAATGGGGTCTCGCTATATTGCCTGGGCAGGTCTTGAACTCCTGGGCTCAAGCTACCCTCCTGACTCTGCTTCCCTAAGTGCTGGGATTACAGGTGTGAGCCACTGTACTTGGCCATGTATAGTTCTGTGACATTAAGTACATTCACATTGTCATGCAACCATCATCGCCATCTATCTCTAGAACTTTTTTCATACTGTAAAACTGAAACTTTGTACCCATAACCCCCAATTTCTCCCTCCCCTTAGCCCCTGGAAACCACCATTCTACTTTCTGTATGAATTCAACTAATACAGTATTTGTTCTTTTGTGACTGGTGTATTTCACTTAGTATACTGTCTTCAAGGTTCATCTATGTTGTAGCATGTGTCAGAATTTCTCTCCTTTTAAAAGCTGAATAAAATAAAAACACATTTTGTTTATCCATACATGGGCACTTGAATTGCTTTCACCTTTTTGCCATTGTAAATAATGTGGCTATAAACATAGGTATACAAATATCTCCTCTAGACACTGTGTGATAGTCTGTTCTTGCATTACTGTGAAGAAATTCCTGAGACGGTAATTTATAAAGAAAAGAAGTTTAGGGGAGTTGGGTCAAGATGGCAGACTAGAAGCAGCTCATGTGCGCTGCTGTCATGGAGAGGAAACAAAGGGCTAGTGAATGCTGACTCTGCAGGCTGATCATCTGAGAAACACATCAGGATCCATCAAAAGCAGTAGGGGAACAGGGAGAGCAGAGAGGAGGAAAGCTGGGCACCAGCCTGTCTGGGCTCATTGCAGAACTGGAAGAACCTCTCCATCATGGGAAAGGGTGAGTGAGTGAGAGCCTCCTGAGGGATTCACAGTCTTCACAGGGATCTACGCAAAACTGGGAATAGGAGAATACCCCTGGCACCCTAACACAACCTCTCCAACCATGCTTCTAAACTGAGACAGAGAGCCACTTGGATGTTTTGCAGAAGAAGCTCTTGAGTCTAAGGGGACCTCTACAAGCCTTGAGGTCTGCAGCAGACCAGCACTGGTGTCATGGCCCAAATAGAGGCTGCAGTCACACAGTGCCTGGGAGCAGTAGGATTGCTCTGCCCACTCTCACCAGACAAGGCTCAGCACCAGCTTCCAGTCCAGCAGATTACTTCTGTGTGAACTCAGCCAGTGGGTGACCCTACCCACTCCTGCCACTGGTAGCCCAGGAGGGCAACACCTGCTAGATATTCCAGCCCAGTGGTCTCACTTTCACTTGAATTCAGTTGCAGGCACAGCCTCTTGTCACTCCAGGAAGCACCCGGATGGCAGAGTGGGTGGCCTCACCTACCCATGGTGGCCAGGCAGGCAATGGCTGTTAGGACTTCTAGCCCAGTGGTCCCACTTCTGTGTGAACTCAGCTGGCAGGTGCAGCCTCCTGTTGTCTTGGGAAGCACCTGGATGGCAGGATGGGCAACCCCCCCACCCCTGCCATTGGTAGCCAGGTGGGCAAGGGCTGCTAGAGCTTCCAACCAAGTGGTATTGCTTCTGTCTGAATGTAGCCAGCAGATACAGCCTCCTGTTCTTCTGGGAGGCAGCCAAACAGTAGGTTCAGTGACTCCACCTACTTCTACCTCTCATAGCCAGGTGAACCACACCTGCTAGTGCTCCCAGCTCAGAAGTCCTACTTCTGACTGAATTTCCTGAGGGGAACAGCCTCCTGTCATCCCAGAAATACCTAGATGACAGGACAGGCAACTCCAGCTATCCCCACCTATTGTAGCCAGACAGGCCACACTCACTAAGCTTGCAGCCCACATTCCCACTTCTGTTTGAACTCTGCAGGTGGGTGCGACACTGTGTTTCCCTGGGAAGCACTCAGACAGAAGATTAGGGCTGACCCAGCAGGCATACAGCCTGTCTGCCAATTGCAGCCTCTACTTAAGGGAGCCCCATGAACCAGAATCCCCCAAAAAAGAAACGTGACACTAATTAGAGGGGGCTCCAAGACTCAGCAGTGGACTAGACTCAAAACCAATTGACTGAACCCACCTTATACTACAATCAAACCCCCAAAGGCATCAAAGAAGATTAAAAAAAAAAAACCCATACAAAGGACAGCAACTTCAAAGATAGAAGCATCAGCCCAGGCAGATAAGAAAGAACCAGTGCAAGAACTTTGGCAACTCAAAAAGCCATGGTGTCTTCTTGCCTCCAAACAGCAGTAGTTCCCCAGCAATGGTTCTTAACCAGGTTGAAATGGCTGAAATGTCAGAAATTGAAGAAGATGGATAGGAAGGAAGATCGACATTCAGTACAAAGTAAAAAACCAATCCAAGGAATCTAAGGAATACAATAAAACAATGTAGGAGATAAAAGACAAAACGGCCATTTTAAGAAAGAACAACTTGAATTACTAGAGCTGAAAAACTCAGTTCAAGAACTTCATCATACAGTTGCAAGTATTAACAGCAGACTTGACCAAGCTGAAGAAAGAATCTCAGAGCTCAAAGATCAGTTCTCCAAAATAACTCAGTCAGACAAAAGTAAAGGAAAACCAATAAAGAATAAACAAATCCTCCTAGATATATGGGATTACATAAAGAGACCAAATCTATGATTCATTGGTATCCCTGAAAAAGAGGGTGAGAAAGCAAGCAACTTGGAAAACATATCTGAGAATAGCATCCATGAAAATGTCCCTAACCTTGCTAGAGAGGCCAACATTCAGGAAACGCAGAGAACCCCTGTGAGATGCTATACAAGATGACCATCCCCAAGACACATGGTCATCAGATTATTCAAGGTTGAAGTGAAAGAAAAAAATATTAAAGGAAGCTAGAGAGAAGGGACAAGTCACCTACAGAGGAAATCCCTTCGAGCTAACAGCAGACCTTTCAGTAGAAATCCTACAAGCCAGATGAGATTAGGGGCCTATATTCAGCATTGTTAAAGAAAAGAAATTCCAACCAAAAATTTCATATCTGGCCAAACTAAGCTTCATAAGAAAAGGAGAAATAAGATCCTTCTCAGACAAGCAAATACTAAGAGAATTTGTTACCACCAGATTTGTCTTACAAGAGGTCCTTAAGGGAGTTCTAAATATGGAAAGGAAAGATTGTTACTGGCTACCAAGAAAACACACTTAAGTACATAGACCATTGACACTATAAAGCAACCACACAAGCAAGTTGATATAATAACCAGCTAACAACATGATGACAGAATAAAACCTGTACATATCAATATTAACCTTGACTGTAAACAAGCTATTAATAAATGCCCCAATTAAAAGGCATGGAGTAGCGAGTTGGATAAAGAAGCAGGACCCAACTGTATGCTATATACAAGAGACTCACATCACATGCAACACAACCCATAGGCTCAAGGTAAAGGGATGGAGAAAAATGCACCAAGCAAACAGAAAACAGAAAAAAAAAAAAAAGCAGGAGTTGCTATTCTAATTTCAGACCAAACAGATGAAACCAACAATGATCAAAAAAGACAAAGACATTACATAGTGGTGAAGGGTTCAATTCAACAAGACCACCTAACTATGCTAAGTATATATGCACCCAACACAGGAGCCCCTATATTCATAAAGCAAATTCTTAGAGATGTATGAAGAAACCTAAATAACCATACAATAATAGTGAGAGACTTCAACCCATCACTGAGAGTATTTGACAGATTGTTGAGGCATCAAACAAAGATATTCAGGACCTGAACTCAACATTTGACCAAATGGGCCTAACAGACATCTACAGAACTCTTCACCTAAAACCAACAGAATATACATTCTTGTCATCTGCATATAGAACACACTCTAAAATTGACCACACAACAGCCATAAAACAATCTCAGAAAATTCAAAAAAACCCAAAATCATACCGAACATGCTCAGACCACAGCACAATAAAAATAGAAATCAATACTAAGAAAATCACACAGAACCATACAATTTCATGGAAAGTAAACAACCTGCTCCCAAATGACTTTTGGTTAAACAACGAAATTAAGGTAGAAATCAAGAAATTCTTTGAAATTAGTGAGAACAAAGATAAAACATACCAGAATCTCTAGGACATAGCTAAGGCAATGTTAAGAAGGATGTTTATAATGTTAAATATCCACATCAAAAAGTTAGAAAGATCTCAAATTAACAACCAACATTTCACCTAAAGGAACTAGAAAAACAAGAGCAAAACAACCCTGAAACTGTGAGAAGACAATAAGTAACCAAAATTAGAGCTGAACTATAGAAAACTGAGACATGAAAAACCATACAAATGATCAACAAATCCAGGAGTTTGTTTTTTGAAAGAATAAATAAGATTTATAGACCACTAGCTAGACTAATAAAGTAAAGATCTAAATAAACATAATCAGAAATGACAAAGGGGACATTTGCAACCAACCCCACAAAAATACAAAAAAACTCTGAGACTACTACAAATACCTCTATGCATACAAACTAGAAAACCTAGAAAAAATGGATAAATTCTCAGAAACATATAATCTCCCAAGATTGAAGCAGGAAGAAATTGAATTGTTGTACAGACCAACGAGTTCCAAAATTGAATCAGTAATAAAAAGTCTACCAACCAAAAAAAGCCCAGGACCACATGGATTCACAGACAAATTTTACCAGATATATAAACAAGACCTGGTACCATTTCTACTAAAACTATTCCAAAAAATTGAGAAGGGACTCCTTCCTAACACATTTCATGAGGCCAGCATCATCTTGATACCCAAACCTGGCCAGAGATGCAACAAAAAAAGAAAACTTCAGGCCCATACCCCTAATGAACGTAGATGCAAAAATTCTCAACAAAATACTAGCAAACTGAATCCAGCAGCATATCAAAAAGCTAACCCACCACAATCAAATAAGCTTTATCCCTGGAATGCAAGGTTGGTCCAATACATGCAAATCAATAAATGTAATTCATCACATAAACAGATCTAAAAACAAAAACCACATGATCATATCAATAGATGCAGGAAAAGCTTAAATAAAATTTAACATCCCTGTACGCTAAAAACATTCAAACTAGGCATTGAAGGAACATACCTCAAAATAAGAGCCATTTATGAAAAATTCACAGCCAAAATCATACCCTGGGGAAAAGCTGGAAGCATTCCCCTTGAGAACTAGAACAAGACAAGGATTTCCACTCTCACAACTCCTATTCAACATAGTACTGGAAGTCCTAGCCAGAGCAATCAGACAAGAGGAAGAAATAAAAGTCATCCAAATAGGAAGAGAGGAAGTCAAACTATCTCTGCTTGCAGGTGACATGATTCTTACTTAAAATACCCCATAGTTTCTGCCCAAAAGCTCCTAGATTTAATAAGTTCAGCTAAGTTTTAGGATACAAAGTCAATATACAAAAATTAGTAACATGTCTATATACCAACAACATTCAAGCTGATAGCCAGATCAAGAATGCAATCTCATTCACAATAGCCACAAAAAGAATAAAATACCTTGGAATACAGCTAACCAGGGAGGGTGAAAGATATCTGCAATAAGAATTATAAAATACTGCTCAAAGAAATCAGAGATGACACAAACAAATGGAAAAATATTTCATGCTCATGAACAGGAAGAAGCAATATTGTAAGAATAGCCATATGGCCCACAGCAATATACAGATTCAATGCTATTCCTATCAAACCACCAGTGACATTCTTTACAGAGTTAGAAAAATAATCTTAAAATTCATATGGAACCAAAAAAGAGCTTGTATTCAAGGGGATCCTAAGCAAAAAGAATATAGCTAGAGGCATCACATTACCTGACTTCAAACTATACTACAAGCCTACAGTAACCAAACAGCACGGTACTGGTACAAAAAACAGACACACGGACCAATGGAGCAGAATATAGAGTCCAGAAATAAAGCCACACACCTACAACTATTTGATCCTCAACAAAGTTGACAATAATATGCAAAAGGGAAAAGATTCTCTATTCAATGAATGGTGCTGGGATAACTGGCTAGACATATGCAGCAGACTGAAGTTGGACTCTTTCCTTACAACATATACAAAAATCAACTCGAGATGAATTAAAGACTTAAATGTAAAACCTACAACTATAAAAACCCTACAAGATAACCTAGGATACATCATTCTGGACATAGGCCTTGGCAAAGATTTTATGACAAAGATGACAAAGCAATTGCGACAAAAACAAAAATTGACGAATGGGACCTAATCAAACTAAGGAGTTTCTGCACCTTAGTTTCCTTTTACTCTGTTGAAAGGAAACTATCAACAGAGTAAACAGACAACCTATGGAATGAGAGAAAATAGTTGCAAGCCATGCATCTGACAAAGGGCTAATACCCAGAATCTATTAGGAACTTAAATTTATAAGAGAAAAACAACCCCATTAAAAAGTGGACATAGGACATGAGCAGAAACTTTTCAAAAGAAGACATACACAAGGCCAACAAGCATATGAAAAATAATGCTCAACATCATTAACCATTACAGAAATGCAAATCAAAACCACAATGAGATAGTATCTCACACCAGTCAGACTGGCAATTATGAAAAAGGCAAAAAATGACAGACATTGGCATGGTTGCAAAGAAAAGGGATGCTTATACACTGCTGGTGAAAATGTAAGTTAGTTCAGCCATTGTGGAAAGTAGTGTGATGATTTCTCGAAGAACTTAAAGCAGAAGTACCATATGACCCAGCAATCCCATAATTGGGTATATACTCAAAGGAATATAAATCATTCCATCATAAAGACACATGTATGCGTATGTTCATTGCAGCACTATTCACAATAGCAAAAACATGGAATCAACATTAATGCCCATCAATTGTAGACTAGATAAAGAAAATGTAGTACACATACACCACGGAATACTATGCAGCCATAAAAAAAATATGATCACATCATTTGCAGCAGCATGGATGGAGCTGGAATCCATTATCATAAGTGAACTAGCACAGGAACAGAAAACCAAATACCGCATGTTCTCATTTATAAGTGGGAGCTAAACATTGAACACACATGGACGCTAAGAAGGGAATAACAGATGCTGGGGCCTACTTGAGGGTGGGAGGAGGGAGAGAATTTAAAAAACTACCTATTGGGTATTATGCTTATTACTGGGGTGATGAAATAATCTGTACACCAAACCCTTGTAACACACAATTTACCTGTATAACAAATCTGCACATGTTCCCCTGAACCTAAAAAAAATTTAAAAAATCCAACCCCACCGGAAACAAGAAAAAAAAAAATGTAGAGGTTTAATTGGCTCATGGTTCTGTGCGCTATACCTGAAATATGGTACTAGCATGTTGTTAGCTTCTGTGAGGCCTTGAGCTGCTTACAATCATGGCGGAAGGTGAAGCAGGAGCAGGCATCTCACATGGCAAGAACAGGAGCAAGAGAGAATGATGGGGACGATGTCACACACTTTCAACCAACCAGATCTCAGGAGAACTCACTATCTTGAAGACAGCACTAAGCCATGAAGGATCCGCCCCTATGACCCAAACTCCTCCCAGCAGACCCCACCTCCAATATTGGGGATTACATTTCAACATGAGATTTAGAGGGGACAACATCCCATCTATTATCACCTTGCTTTCAATTCTTTTGGGTACGTTTCCAGAAGCGTATTTGCTGAGCCATATGGTAATTCGATTTTTAACTTTTTGAGAAACTATCATACTGTTTTCCATAGTGGCTACACTACTTTATATTCCAACCAGCAGTGCTCCAATCCAGAAGTGTTCCAATTTTTCCAATACTTGTTATTTTCTGAGTTTTTTTTTTTTATACAGCTTTTTCAGTGGGTAGTGGATGTGAAGTGCTATCTTGTGGTTTTGAATTTGCTTTCCCTAATGGTTGGTGACATTGAGTGTCCTTTCATGTGCTTATTGGCCATTTGTATATCTTCTTCGGATAAATGCCTGTTTGTCTTTTGTCTATTTTTTAATCAGATTTTTGTTGTTGCTGCTGTTGAGATTAGGAGTTTCCTGTATATTCTGGATATTAATCCCTTATCAGACATGTGATTTGCAAATATTTTCTCTCATTCCATGGTTGCCTGTTTACTCTGTTGATAGTCCTTTCATACACCAATTTAAAATTTTCATGAACTCCAATTTGTCCATTTCTTTTGTGGCTTGGGCCTTCAGTGTCATATCCAAAAAATCATTACCAAATCTAATGTCATGAAGCTTTTCTCCTAAGTTTTCTTCTAAGAGTTTTATAGTTTTAGCTGTTATGTTTAGGTCTTCGATTTTGAGTTAATTTTTGTATAGAGTGTTTGATAAGAGCCCAACTTCATTACTTTGCTTTTGACTATCCATTTTTTTTCCCAGCACTGTTTGTTAATATCCTAAGTGTTTTTCTGTACTTCATTAATAATACTAATATTGTCAGATCTTTATTGCAGCAGGTATACTATTTTTCTAGATAATTTCCTATGGGAGATCTTCTGTAATTTTAATCTCTGTGATGTCTATAGTCAGAATAGGCTAGGATATACTGTAGTAACAAACCATACTGTAGTAACAAACATCCCCCCGCCCCCAGAATCTTAGAGGTTTATCCTTTTCTTAGCAGTTTATTTCTTACTCAGAGATTTGGCTCCGAGTCTGAGCAACATTCCACATGTTAGCTGGGACTCTAGGCTGTTTTGATCATATGGACCCTCCCTATCAACACTAATTCCACAATTCCTGGGTCAGGGAAAATAGAGTGATAAGACTATAACACTATTAAATCCTTCTACTCAGAAGACTTGGCACTTCCACTTACATTTTATTGGCCAGAACAAGTTAGATGGACATGCCCAACTTCAAGTGAGCAGGGAACTACAGTGACCGCTGTGCTCAGAGCATAGAAGAACCAGATGTTGGTGAATAACAGTAATGCTTTCTACATGTGCTGTAATTATTCTCAATGCACAGATCAAGAAATTAGGGCTCCACAGCTAATTATAAGAAAGTTCTATTTGGTTTTAAAACCATCTTCTCTCTTTGTTCCCAATAGCTATTGCATTATAACTGGAAATAGACTATTTTCTCCCTAAAGAACTATCCAATTTTCTGCCTGCGCTAGTCTTTGTGATGTTTATGATGATTTAGCAATACTGCTTGCTAACTGTAAGCCAACTGATTTTCGGTAAAATAACAAAAATCAGATTGTGGTGAATCTTTCTTATGGTTTTTCTGAGTCACTTACTGCTCCTAAGAGCCCACCTGGGGCTGTCAAGAAATACTCAAGGGGCTTTTTTCTTCCTTTGGCATTCAGGAAGCTCAGCTAGAGGCTTAGGAATTAGAATCCAGGCATGTAGAGGTAGCAAAGGTGACCACTAAATAGAAATAAATTTGCAGTGACGTAAATTTTAAAAATAAGCATTAGAGGCACATGACACTCTGCTCATGTTAATCCTCCACACCAGGAGGGGCTTCCTTTCTTTCTTCCAAACCCTAGTACACCTTGTTTGACCTCTCCTATAATCCAGAACACACCTTGTTTGACCTCTCCTATAATCCAGAACACATAACTCTAGAATTCATGCTTATGTCTTATTCATCTCTGTATACTGAGTTTCCTCAGACCTCATCAACTGATGGGTAGAAATGAGATTACAGTGACAGTAATAACCGCATTTCATAGACTCTTATGACCCAATGTGTTCTATAGATTTCAGCTGCTTAAAAAGTCCTATTCTCTCACTCAGGGAGTAAAACATTGCTTTTAAATAAAACCTTAAACGAGGCCTAGGGTAGTTCACCCAACATCATTTCACCTCCAGATACAGCAGTGGGAATAGTTATGTGGGCAGAAGCACAGACTGGGGTGACACGTGTTGGCCAATGACAGACAGTAAGAAGTATGCTGGCTGGGGCTTTGAAAAGCTCTGGTTTCTCTGACATGAGGAGTAGTCCAGCTCTTGCTTGCCCTTTGTCCTGTCCCTTGATTCCTGCCTGGAATATAGATGTGATGTGTGGAGGTGCAGCAGCCATCTTTCCACATGAGGACTGAAGCCAAGGTCAATGACAGCACAACAAGAAGTATGAGAAAGCTTTAGCTTTGCACTGCTTCATTCAGACTTCTAGTTACATCGGGGAAAAAAAAAAAAAAAACTTCTAACTTGTTAGTCCGGTTTTTTGTGGCTTGCAGCCAACAGCAATCCTAACTTTACAGAATGCCAAAGCACCTACCTACAAAAATACAGAAGAGATTAAATTGCTTTTAAAGGAAAATATCCTCATTTGAGTCAAAATAGTAGATAAGAGGCAGAGACTGGCCAGATTCAGGAGCTGAGGCAGGATAGAAGTCTACAAAAATAGAGACTGCAGTAGCCTATGTTTAAGAACATTCCCCTCTCCTCCAGCACATCAGCAGCACTCATATATAATCTGATTTATGCAGAGGCAGGCACAAGAATGACAAAAAAGCCTCATAAAAACTCCTAAATAATTCAACAACTAGGTCATTTGGTGAATGGCCTTTTAGTAAATTAGCTTTCAGCAGATTGATTTTCAGCAAAGTGACTGTTTTCAGCTGGAACCTTTGCCATTTCCCAAGGCTGTCACACTTTCTACAATAGCTAAGCACTCCTCTGTGACAGAGCCAGGCTGGGGCCCAGCTAGGGTGACAATGCCTCTCTCCACACTCACTGTGTGCTCCAGGAGGGCCCTGGGAGAGGCCTGCTTCATCCCATGGTCCCGAAGAGATTTCAAGTGGAACAGCTCTTTGACATTCCCACGCTCCCTGGAGGATTCAGGCATAGTCAATCACTGGGGTTAGGCACAGAGACAAACCCACGGGGATGCCTGAGCTTTACTCACACCCGGCCTTCCCTGCTGGGGACTGACCCTTTGATACTGGTCAAGCTTTTGGTGCCCGCCCTTCCTTTTTAATTTTTTAAGACCGAGTCTCTCTGTCTCCCAGACTGGTGTGCAGTGGCATGATCTCGTCTCACTGCAACCTCCACCTCCTGGGTTCAAGCGATTCTCCTGCCTCAGCCTCTCGAGTAGCTGAGATTACAGGTGCCTGTCACCACACCCAGCTAATTTTTTGTATTTGTAGTAGAGACGGGGGTTTCACCATGTTGGCCAGGCTGGTCTCGAACTCCTGACCTCAAGCAATCGCCCACCTCGGCCTCCCAAAGTGCTGGGATTACAGGTATGAGCCACCGCACCTGGCCCCCTCCTTGTTTTTAGAAACACCCCCCAGGTGTGACTACTGCTGCTGATTGGAAGACCATTTTTGAGAGATTCTCCTATACCATGCTGCCTTGTGTATGATTTAGTAGGACTGCCACAGCAAAATACCACAGACTTAGGGGCTTAAACAACAGATGTATATCCTCACAGCTCTGGAGGTTGAAGTCCAATATCAAGGTATTGTCAGGGTTGGTTTCTCCTGAGGCCTCTCTCCTTAGCTGGTGGATGGTCGTCTTCTCTCTGTGTCTTTGCACCATCTTCCCTCTACGCGTCTCTGTGACCAAATCTCTTTTTATAAGGACAGCAGTCAGACTGGACAGGGCCCACCCTAACAACCCCACTTTAACTTAATTTCCTATTTAAAAACCCCATCTCCAAATACAGTCACATCCTCAGGTACATGGGGTTAGGGCTTCAAAGCATGAACATTTTTGGGGGGGACACAAGCCTATAACAGGCATAGAGTAGGCCCTCAAAGCAAATTTTAAATTACTCCAGTGATCTTATCCCAAAATTATCCAAAGTCTGCCTTCTCTGCTTTATATGTATCAAAGCAACTCTCCATTGAAGGTTTGACCTCCCAAGTGAGTTGTTGACAGGAGCAAACAGACCAGTCATGCTAATGCAAGCATTCTGCTCCATGTGACAGAACTATTTTTCACTGTAAAGTAAATCAATCAGAATTCTGGTGTTTGCCTCACTCAGGTGTGCATTTACTCAGCTTGAGACAGTCTGGAAGGTCTCATCACCTGAGCACTGACAATTGTGCATCTCTGGGCTTTCCGAGGCAAGAATCAGGTCCTGGGATATGGTGGATGATGGTGGTACCACTGGTGCAGTCTTCCTTGGCACAGGCCCCTCTTCCCTAATTATTTCTATTTTACAGATGGTCAGAGAGGTTAGGTAAATTTTACAAAGTCACACAGCTAATAAGTGGCGGCAGAGCCAGAATCCACCCCTGTTCTCTGATGACAAAGCCCAAGATTTGTCACTGTTCTGACGTTCTTTCTTCTATGAAAAGATATGCAAAAACAAGTGGCAACTGACTCTTCAATTCCCTGGTGTTGTCTGTGTCATTCCTTATGGGGAAATGCTGCTTTGGAAAAAATGAAGGCTAACGGCAAGGGTGACATCCAAGCAGCCTAACTGACAAGATAGTGCTGTGGAACTGTGGTCGAGCTTTAGCTCAAATCACTCTCATCAGATTGGGGTTCTGGCTCACAGACTCCCAGCACTGGCAGCCATATTTTGGCACTTGCTTCAGGCCTGGATCTTTTAAACCAGGGACTGCAGAAAGGAATGTATCAGGAACAAGCACACAGGAAGGAGGAAGGGCCAGACCCAGTGACTCACACCTGTAATCCCAGAGCTTTGGGAGGCTTAGGCAGGAGGATCGCTTGAGGCCAGGAAGTTTGAGAGCAGTCTGGGCAGCATTGTAAGACCCCATCTCTATAAAAAATTAAAAAAACAATAAAAAAAAAAGCCAGGGGTGGTGGTGTGAGCACTTGTAGTCCCAGCTATTTAGGAGGCTGAGGCAGGAGGATTGCTTGAGCCTATGAATTTGAGACTGCAGTGAGCTATGATTGTACCACTGCACTGTGGCCTGGGCAACTGAGTGAGACTCTGACTCTTTAAAAAAAAAAAAAAGGAAAAAAAGAAAAAGGAAGGTCAGGAGTGTGTCCTCCCCAGGGTCAAATCCTACCAAAGCTGCTTTTTCCACTTCCCCTAGGCTTCCTGTCTCCACCTGTAACACCAGGTTTCTGCCTTTTTCCAAGTTTAGCATTATTTTCCTGCTTTTTATCATAACCCCTGCAAGGACTAGAGCATGTGAGCCCATAAGGAGAGGCCATGCACAGTGATTAAGAACAAGCCATTAACATAGCAGAACTGGATTTAAATCCAAGTTCAAACATTTAACCTTCCTTCTGAGATAGAAAGATGGGGGTAATAGCCCCAAACTTATAGGTGAACCATGAAGAATGTGATAATAAAGTTAAATTCTTGGCATACAGTGAGTGCTCAATAAAGGCTATTAAAACCTAGACCTGTGGCTTGGGTCTTGCATGATAATCTTCTGGAAACCGACAGCTATTTTCAGAAGCTTAAGACACATAGTTTCTTCTCTCCCTTCTTTTACGGTTGTAAGACATCAGTAGGCAGGGTTTGAATTCCAGCCTAGCTATGATTTGGCCATATGACCTTGTACAAATGACTCACGTGTTAAGGATGCAGTTTCTTTATCTGAAATAGAGTGGTAACACTCCAGTGATGCCACACAGCACATCCGCACTCCTCTGCCCCCCTACCCCTGGCCATAGGTGGGATCAGGTGCTGCAGAGCAGGAGGTGGCGCCTGTCGTGGGGGAATGGGGGGTGTGCGTAGGGGCGGGAGGTGGCGCCCCTCGGGCATGGCAGGAGGCAGGACCTGAGCCCTGCCCCGCAGGGAGGCAGCTGCTAGCCAGCGATGGGAACGGAGCAGCCTCAGCCCCTCGTGAAGTGCCGGGCAGCTAGGGAACATGGCTCTGGAGGGGCTCTGCTCGGCCCTCAAAGATGGACAAAATGTTGGAATCAAGCACATTCCTGCAATCTAGTATGACATTTGGATTCAAACCAGCAATGAGGTCATTTTGCTTCACCAAATTATCCTGTCTCATACCCACCAAACAAGGAGTGTATCTACATTTTGGAAGCTGCTCCACATGAAAGAATCGAGCTTTGATGAACATTATTATATAGAGCCATCATTTGAGTGTCAGTTTGATCCCTTGGAAGTTCCACATGGGCCATTTGATTTCTCTCCCCTTATAGATCATTATTGCGGCATGAAAAACCCTCCATTAATCAGATCAACAGAGAGATTCATGTGGATTAAGTTTAGTTCTGATGAAAAGAACTAATATTCATTTATTCCAGATCCAGACTTTACTTACCTAGGAGATTGTGGGTTTGAGCTCTCGGGAGCCGATGGAATAGTGTGCTCTAGTCAGGTACAACAAGAAGAGAAAACAAAACCTGGCCAAGCCATTGATTGCATCTGGACCATGAAAGCCACTCCAAAAGCTAGGATTTGAGGTTCCTAGATTATCCAATGGAGCACTCAAATGAATCCAAGAGAGACTTTGTTGCAGTCTATGATGAAAGCAGTTCTATTGAAAACCTGAAGGCCAAGTTTTGCAGCACTGTGGCCAATGATGGAATGCTTAAAACAGGAATAGGTGTGATACAAATGCGGGCAGATGAAGTTAGTCGGCTTAGCTCAAATTCTCCTTACTTCCTTTGTTGAGCATAACACATACTGTTTATCCACCCACCCATCAGTAGGCATTTTGTCTGTTCCCACCTTCTGACTATTGTGCGTAATGCTGCTATGAACTTTCATGTGCAAGTAACTGAGTTCCTGCTTTCCATTCTTTGGAGTATACAGCTAAAAGTAAAATTGCTGGATCATCAGCTCCCTGTACAGGCAGCACTGTCTTTTGCCATAGCAACATGTGCATCAATAATCCTTTAGTCTGTAATGGTGTCCAAAACTGTGTATACCCTTGGGATGAAAATCATTGTGAAGAAAAGAGAAAAGGCAGGACTATTTGAACAACCACTGAAACTCATGGGACAGTTACTGGCATTACTTCAGAGATTGTCTTGGCCCTTCTCATTATTTCTGTTTTAGTACAAGTGAAACAGCCTCAAGAAAAGGTCATGGCTTGCAAAACTGCTTTTCATAAAACCAGGTTCCAAGAAATGTTTGATCCTCCTTATTATGAACTGTTTTCGCTAAGGGACAAAGACATTTCTGCAGATCTGGCAGACTTGTCAGAAGAACTGAACAACTACCAGAAGACACGGCGCTCCTCCACCGCCTCCCAGTGCATCCATGACCACCACTGTGGGTCACTGACCTACAGCGTCAAACAAAGCAGGACCAGTCTCAGTTCCATGGAGCTTCCTTTCCAAAATGTCTTTGCACAACCACAGCCAATGAAAACATTTAACAGCACCTTCAAGAAAAGTAGTTACACTTTCAAACAGGGACACAAGTGCCCTGAACAGCCCCTAGAAGATCAAGTAATGGAGGAGATTCCTTGTGAAATTTATGTCAGGGGGAGAGAAGATTCTGCATAAGCATTCATATCCATTGAATTCTAATCTTCTGCTAAAGGTGATGTGAATTCTTAAGTGTGTACATATGCAGCCTCCAGGGTACCATACTGTTTCCAGCAGCCAACCCTTTTCTCCTGCCGCAACTACAAAGACCTTAATTCACCATTAACCTATTATATGGTGATGTTTTTATTCTCTCAGGCAGTCTATATATGTTAAACCAATCAAGGAACTTAGTCTATTCAGGGGAAACAATAATCATCATCTATTGCTTGGTGTCATAAAGCACCATCAGTTAAAGAGCATTGGAAGAGGTGGTTGGATGGAGCCAGGCTTGGGCTGCCTATTAGTTTTAGCAAGGGGAATACTGCTCTTGACTGATACAGCTTTGTCAATATTCTGATCCCACAATAAACTTTAAAAAAAGACATAGTAGTAACACCTATTATTTAATAGGCCACATTCCCTGATGAGTGTATTAATGTATTAAATAATTTAATCTTCCTAACCCTGTGAGAAAGGCATTTTCCTCAATTTAGATGACAGGTTTAGTAGCTGGCCAAGGTTACTCTGCTAGTGACTCACTGGGTCAGAATTTGAACGCTGAACAGCTAGGCTTCACAGCTGATGCTCTTTTGCCTGCATCAGCCTCCTGCCCATGGCTGTCCCTCCCATAGGCCTTTGGTGTGAGCATAGAGATAATGGCTGTGAAACTGCTTTCTGTGTTGCAGAGAGACAGAACAAATTCCAGTCATTGTGTGATCTAACATGCTGGCTCCATATCTAACCTCCCTTTGGGGCCCATCTCTTAAGCCACAAGAACCCCAGTGAAAGGAATCAGTAGAGAAACCTATTGCTCTGTCACTGAACAGCTTCCCCCTCTAGATCTGTGATGGTTGTCTTGGGAACCAAGCAAATTCCTTGCTCTCTGCTCTGAGTATGGGCCGGCTGGTAGGGCTGCCAGAGATGGGCTTCTGCTGGTTTCTCAGGTGCTGTTGGCCTTGGTGGTTTAGAACGCTTGAAGATTGGGCAGGAATCAAGAGATGTGGGGTAGTTTAAAAAAAAAACCAAACAAAAAATAAAACTCATAGAAATTTGGGTAGAGACCAAAACCAGTCAGGAAGACCATCCAACTCAACCTTGACTCTGAAGTTCCCAGGCAGAGAAGGAGACAGGATAGAACGTGGGAAAATCAGAAAGAGGAAGAAGAGACAAAGTGAAGGTGGGAGTCAGAACGCAGCAAAACTCCTACTCAGAGAGTATCAGTGCCAGGCTCTTAGAGGAGGGTGGGGACCTTGGGCATACGCAGAAGGAGCTGCCAAGACACTAAATTCACCCAGATGGGCAGGCTCGATCCGTCATTGCTGTTTGTACTACCCCCTGAGGGAAGGAACCTCAGGACAGTCAGTTTTGATGGGAAGCATGGTTAGGGCTTGAAGAGTTCCTTAAGGGCTGGTGCCAAGTGTTTAGATAAAGCGTGGGAAAAGGGAGGATGGTGGAGCTACAGAGGCAAAAGCGAGCAGAGGGAAGATAGTACACTAGCACACCTGCTCCATGACTGCCAAAGCTGGTTCCAGTGAGAGGCCTCATCTTTGTTTGACCTTGATTCAGCCTTCACTGAGCCAGAGCCACCAACTCAAGTCATACCCTGCCCTTAGGAAATCCACCAACTTGTTGCAAGAATCACAAGCCATTACTACCCAAATTCACTGATTTTCTAATCAGTCTCCCCAGCAAATAAAAATTTCTCTAATATGTTTCAATTCACAATATGCAAAGCATTCAGTTCACGTCTGATAATATTACAATGAGCTACATTACACTAGAACTCAACCTAGCATCCACATCAAAAACCCTTAGTTTTCTCATTGCTTTAAAGGGATCTGTGCATCAAGGCACTTGTGTGTTGGAGATGGGACTACAAATACCCATTCCCCTTGCCTCCAGGTTGTAATCAGCTGGCAACAGGCACGATGAGCCAAACAGGGACCAGAGAATTTATTTTCTCAATATCAGCAAGCACCCTATCATTCTCAAGGTCATGGTTTTCTAGTCAACTGTCTCCCTCTCCTGCCCTGAATGGAAGGTAGATGGACCAGCATAGCGGGACTAACTTATTAACCAATCCACTGCTTTGCCTTTTTGCTTTAGGTGCTGCTGAGGCAGGCAGGGAATGGTGAGCTCATGAGGCTCACTGTGCCTGGGCACAGACCCAACAGGAAGCAAGAGCCCTGAGATGAATGAGCAGTGACCTTAGCACATTAGCCTTGTTCAACAGAGCAACATGGCTGCCAAGTGCCAGCCTCCCACCAGCTCTCCAGGACCGAATCAGTCTTGCTTTCTGCTGATGCAGTGGGAGGAGGAGTTAGAGGTAAACTTGCCATCCCAGTTTGCCTAGAACTGAGGTGTTCCCAAGATGTAGGGTTTTTCATGCTAAAACCAGAAAGTCCCTAGCAAATCAGGATGCACTGGTCACCACCTTCCTTAAGCCTTGGCAATGTGTCCCTCCAAAGAGAGGACAGGGTATGAAGAGAAGAAAAGAAAGACTTTTCCCTAAAGTGGCTTTAGTAGCAACCCTAGGCTGATGAGAACTGGGGTAATTAGTGGATTGTGTATGGGTGTGGGGATGAAATTTTAGATGTAAATACAATACCACCTTAATATTACTGCTGTCTGCGTGGTGGAACTACAGGTGATTTTTACATTCTTTATGCTTTTCTGTTTTTTCCAAACTTTCTACAATAAACATCTGTAGCACGGTAATCAGAAAAAAAGAACTCAGCTGTTTTCAAACAATAGGAATAAAAAGAGAAGACCAGTCATTTAAATAATAAAACCCATTTTTAAAATGTGATCCTTTGATCACTTTCTCCTGTACCCCAGATGGGGGTGAGAGGAAAAGTTATATTTCTTAACCAGTGCAGAACAACTAGTAAGGAAAATGAAAAATGGATTCCAAATTTACCCTGTGTAGCCTTTGGATACCCAGTGGTAGCATCGCAATTTTCCAGAAGTATCTATTTCACCACATTCTCCTTCTTTATCACAATCAACAGTGACTATTTAATCTTGATTCACCCCAAACCCACACTACATTATCCTTTTCGTCTCCAGGTACTTTCATCAAATTGTAATTGTGATTCAATGTTATGCCCTTGATTTAAATAGAGTTACTTTTTGAGCAAGCATGGCTGAAAATACAATTGTCTCTATTGTATTCAGACCCCTTTCAAGGAATTAATGTTGGAGACTGAGATGACAACTTCCTTATTCCCCTTGCCTCCAGGTTGTTACCAGTTGGTAATGATACAAGGGACCAGATAACTCATTTTCTCCATAGCAGCAAGGACCTTAACACTCTCATGGTCATGGTTTTCTAGTAAACTCTCTCCTTCCCCTGCCTTGAATGGGAGGTAGATGAATTTGCTCCATTACCTGCCTAACTGAGGAGAAAATCTAAAGAGACAGACTCTTGGTCCCGATTCAGCACCTTCCTGAATGTATAGTTTCAAATGTTCCCAAGATTCAGCTTCTTTGTCCCAAAGGCAGAACTGGGTGACACTTTTTCTCCAAGTTTCAGAGTGCCCCTGGGAGGCTCAGTCAAAAACAGTGAGCATAGAAGCGCTCTGTATGCTATAGGATGCTATACAAAGATTTTAAAGTATTTATCAAAGGATTGATCATTTTGCCTTAGGTGCCAGGAAACAGAAACCAAATCAACCAGAAAATAAGAACACTTATTCACTCATCCTTGCATCCAAAACGCATTTCTTTGTCAGATGAGTAAGACAATCTAACCTGGGACTGAGCCCAAGGCACAGTACACAGTGATGCTGCGGGCTTCCAGACCATCTTCCACCCACTCCTGTTAGTTTCGGGCTCTGGGTCCCTATGAGACAAGTCTGATCACCACTATGTTTGAAAAGCAAAGCTTTAAACCACTTCTCCACTGCTAACTGAAAGAAAGTCACATTTTTTCTTCACTTTTACCCAAAGGGAAAAATAAACACTTCAAAAATGACAAAAGTCCTTCAGGCAGAAAACTGGACTCAGAGCTAGAAAAGCCAGACAGTAAATACCTGAACTAGCTGGCAGGAAAGATCTCTAAAGAGTTTCTTCAGGGCATCTCCCAGAAAGAATGAAAATAAACCTTTTGAAAACCAAGCAAGTAGGTCTCATGCCCTTCATATACATTTATTGCAAACTTTCTTTCAAGCTCTGTCTTGGTGCAAAGAAATCATTAAACACATAGACACACGCTCAGCCAGAGGAGTCTCCACTTCTAGAGTACTGAGGCTGAGGGAAGATGAGGATGAATCACTTCCCCATGGACCAAGTCCGTTTCCCAAGTAAGCAACATCCCGTATAATGTGGGTGGCTGCTGGAAAGCCATCTGGATCCCCAAATAACGCCTCTTATCTCAGCCCCTCCTTGTCCCACTCCAACCTACCTTACGAATGTCTGAAACTCAACCCCCTTGTGATTTCACTCGTTTAGGTTAAGACATATCCCTGTTATACCACCCACTCCAGGTGTTGGCAAAAGTGAGCAGAATTTGGCAAGCCAAGTTCCAGGCATTTGCAGGACCAAAGGAGTTAGTAGTGAGTCATTGAGAGTGGAAAAGTCCTCCCTTAGATGTCTGTGGAGAGCATGCTGCAGCCTAGTGGTTCTCAAACTTCAGCATGCCTCAGGATCTCCTAGAAGGCTTGTTAAAACACAGACTTGGCTAGATATGGAGTTTCAGGTTCAAAGATACATATCCTCAGCACTTTGAGGCTGGTTCTTTATTGTCTCATGGCATCTGATGTGGCTCCTGAGAAGTTGATGGCACTGATTGTACCCCTTTGGAGGTAATCTGCTTTTCCTCTAGCTGTTAGGTTTCCCTTTCGGAGCTTATTCTGAAGCAATGCTACATTGTGCCCAGGTTTGATTTTGTTTTGTTTTGTTTTGAATTCCATTTTGTAGATTTTTTTTTTGTTCTGAGAGCTCAAGTCTTTCTTCAGTTCTGGGAATATCTCAGGCAGTAAATTTTCGCATGTCATTTTCCAGCACCTCATTTTATCTTTTTTAACTCCTATGTTGTATCTTCTTGCTGTGTCTCCTCTACTTATCTTTACTTTCATCTTTTCTACCTCTTTATCTTTTAATAATTAACCTTAGAGTTTACAGATTTACTCTTCTATAATCTTCAGAATGTTGCACTTGTTAAAATAACAAATTAACTGCTTGTTCTTGCTTCATAATCACTGTCCTTGTTCAAAAATCAATGAATTTTATTCATTCTTTTATCTCATATAGACTATTAAATATATTCATTTAAGTGTCTGTCCCTAATATACACACTGCTGATGGTTTACTGTTTTCTTTCTCTGTTTCTAGCCTATAGAGATGCCCCTATATTATTTTAGAAGGCTGTTAAATATTTAGTAATATAGTTATTATTTGTATGTGCTTTTGAAATACTGCCATTTATCCCATGCTCAACACATCATTTTGGGGGCATCATTATATACTCTCAATCCTTTTCAGTTCCCAGTAGCTGCCTCCAGCATCCTCCAACCAAAGTATCTCCTAAAGCCCAGAGATCACTTTGCAAAATACATATGGCTGTCCCTTAAAGAAACCTCACAGTTCCCATCTCTGTTATCTCTCTATATTCAGGAGGCATAGTGGGCAAATGAGTGGTCTGGATTTTTTTTATTCTGAGTTCAATTTAATATAAAAAGAAGAGGAGGAGAGAAAATAAAGCCATTTATTCAGGCTCCTGTCTGAGGTGAATAACAGTATCTATTTCTCACTTCCCACCCACACTGTAACATTTATCCCAGGAAAATCAAATCCATAGCTTACCAACTGATCTATGTCCCATGGGGCAGACTCAGTTTCATTTACAGCTGTATCCCTTGTACCTAACATGGCTCTAACCTATAGATCGAATGAACAACCTTAAGGAGGGAGCAAAATATGTTTTATTAAATCTATTTCTTAGTTGAGCAAACTGAGGGTCAGTGTCACAGCCAAATATTACAGGAACTAGGACTAGGACCCAGAATTTCTTGACCCAATTCAACATATCCCAGGAGAACCAATACAACTTCTGTTGATGATTGGTTGACTAACCATTCCTCAAACGCATGAACTGCATCTTATTCATCTGTGTGCTCATAGGAACACACAGAAGCTATTCAATAAGATGTTTGTTAAAGTATTATAATTAAATTACTAAGATTAATTTTCCATTTGTTTCTTGATATTTTTGCATTCATGGAACATCCTGGAACCTAATGATGACATTAAGAACCCTCTCCCCAGAAAAATGCACATCTGTATATACACATGACACACACAATTTTGCATTAATTTCAAAGGTCCTCCAAACTTCTAAAGCTGGGTAAGATCTTAAAATCTCCTTTCAAAGTCTTGAAATTTTGGGGCTTATAAGAGGCCTTAAAGATTACTGATTTCAATTTCCTTATTTTATACACGTGGAAACTGAGGCCTAGAGATAGGAAGTTACTGGTAGATTGATCCTAGAGTACATGCAAGGAAGGCCTGGGATATCTACTGTTTGGAAACCCTCAGAATTAACTGGGTAAAGAGACCCTCCACCTCCCTTGGACATGGACTTTGCTCAGAACTGCTCTCTCTACCCTTACCTTCCTGAGCTTCCCACTGGCAGAAGTGACCTATCCAAAGTCTGACAGCCAGAAGCCCTGAGACTAGGACCCAGGTCTTCTAGCTCCCAGCCCGTTGCCCTTTCCATGACAAATTTGATCTCCCAAAGTTTTTCGACATCTTCTCCCTCTCAGCCAACTTCTCCCACCTCACCCTTCCTTCTGGGTTCTGCTTTCATTGGGTGCTTTCTTACATGACATTCCCCCCTTTTTTATTAAAAAGGAATCAAAATCTCAGTTCATCGAGTGAAAAACAGATTAGGATGCTTGAAACCAAATTTACTTGTATATTTCCAATGCAATGCTCCCTAAACCAAACTTTTTACAAATAAATAAATAAATCATGGCATGTCACTTATTCCAATCCTGAGGAAACAACAACATAAATAAGACAAAGTGATGGGACTGGATAACAGGTATCATTTAAAATCATGTCCTGAAAATGTCACTAGAGGGTTGGGTAAATCTCTGTTAAGCTAAAATAAATTAAATGCAAATAATATTTTGGGATAAATATGGGCACAAAGCAAAATTAAGTTTTGCTATTAATAACACGCTGTGATTACATCAAATGAATTGACCCTTCCGGTTAATAAAAATTGTTATCTGTCTCAGAACTTTAATTACATAATCACTAATAATGCAGGTTAATTTCATAGAATTAAAAAAAAATCAAACAACTACCAAAACAAAATTATTTTTGGAGTTAACCCCTGCAAGATCCCAAAAAACATATAAAAGACCAAATGTTTGAGTGTTTGGCCAGTGTTGGAACTCAGGTCTCAGGGCAGGGCAATGACTTATCCAAGTTATATAGCAGTTAAGTTATGCAGGCTAGATTACCAGATGAGGCCATGACATCTGTGAATTGTCTTTTCTGCAAATAATAACATATGATAATGATGAGTTTTGCTTCCAGCAATACTGACTAGGTTGTTTTGGACCAACCATCCTGCTGAAGACTATAAAAAAAAACCTAAACAAAACATGAAGAATGCCCATGAAAGCATTAGAAAGTTACTGAGGCAAAGAGCTTACAGGACAAGATCCAGCAAAGCCAGGAAGTGCAGCTCCTCTACCGCTCGATTTGGCTGCTGATTCCAAAAGCAAAAGCTGAGCTTCCGGGAAGCTGAGTAGAGTTTTGGGGATTCTCACAGGACTAGAGAGAAATAAAATAAGGCTCACAGCTCTCCAAAAAGGAACAGCTTGGGAAAATATTCAAGACTGTTAGTTGGAAAATATGAAGGGCTGATACTTAGGTGTAACAGCAACTATGAACTAGAACATCCCTCCCAAGGACTGAGGCTTCTAATAATTTAATCCCTGATTTGATTAAGGTGATCCTCTCTTTGCTTAGTTTTGGAAGGTCCAACAATGAAACAAAACACAAACGTGACAAAGAGAAAACAAACTGCAAAACGTTAAACTTAAACTCGGCCATGTGAATAATTATATTAAATAAAAATGGACCAAACAACACTGTAATTAAAAGGCAGATATTGTCGAACTAGATTTTAAAAGGCAAGATCCAATTATATGCTGTCTATAAGAGATGTGCTTTAAACACAAGAGCACAGATAATTTGAAAGCAAAAGGATAGAAAAGATTTTATGAAAAAATAAGCATAAGAGAACTGTTGTGTTTCTATTAAGACCCAAGTAGGGAGTGGAACCAATACCTGGCTGGGGGAGCTGCCACTGAGGTGTCCCTGGCCAGTGTCCTTCCACCCACTCGCAATCATGGGGGACATCTTCACCAACTTCTTAAAGGGCTTTTTTGGCACAAAAGAAGTGCCCTTCATCATGGTGAGCCCGGATGCTGCAAGGAAGACGCCAATCCTGTACAAGCTGAAGTTGGGCGAGATTATGACCACCGTCCCCACCTTAGACTTCAGCGTGGAGAACACGGAGTACAAGAACATCAGCTTCATCCTGTGGGATGTAGGTGGCCAGGACAAGGCCACCGCCACTACTTCCAGCACACACAAGGCCTGATCCTCGTGGTGGACTGCAATGACAGAGAACTCATGGATGAGGCCCAGGAGGGGCTCATGAGGATGCTAGCTGAGGTCAATCTTGGGATACAGTCCTTCAGGTGTCCACCAACAAGCAGGGGCCTTCCCAACACCAAGAATGCAGCCGGGATCACAGACACGTTGGGGCTCACTCCCTACACCACAGGAACTGGTATATTCAGGCCACCCACACCATCAGCGGCGACGGGCTCTGTGAAGGACTGGACTACTGTCCCAGCAGCTCCCAAACCAGAAGTGAACACGAACCCCGATCCTGTCACTCCTCCTCTTGCCTTCCACTTTACTCTCATGTAGCAAATGTGTAGTTCACGGTGTGAGTGCCAGAAGCTGCCTCCGTAGTTGAGTCACCACGTGCATCTCACCGTGCTGTAAATGTGGAAGACGCAGACTTTGGCCAGTCTTTTTATTTAATGTAAATAGTTTTTATTTCCAATACGGCAGTTTCTGATACTCCTATGCAATATTACTCAGCTTTTATTGTAAAAAGCAAAATCAACTCACTGTTCAGAGCTGGGGAGGGACGTAGGCCCATGGGCATCTGGCCTCCAGGAGTCACTGTGAGGGGAGAACAGGGTGTACCCCTGGCTTTTGAGATGTGTTGAGATCCATTTTGGTGGTTGGTTGCTTTTTTGTTTTTTTTCTTTTTCTTTTCTTTTTTTTTTTGAGACGGAGTCTTACTCTGTCGCCAGGCTGGAGTGTAGTGGTGTGATCTCAGCTCACTGCAACCTCTGCCTCCCAGGTTCAAGTGATTCTCCTGCCTAAGCCTTCTGAGTAGCTGGGATTACAGGCACGAGCCACCGCGCCTGGCTAATTTTTGTATTTTTAGTAGAGACAGGGTTTTGCCATGTTGGCCAGGATGGTCTCAATCTCTTGACCTCGTGATCCATCCTCCTCGGCCTCCCAAAGTGCTGGGATTACAGGCATGAGCCATCGCACCCGGCCAGGTGGTTGGTTTTTAACCAGAACTCAGTGCATTTTAAAAAACAGTTAAAAATCTATTTTGTGAAATTCCCTCTAAATAAAGCATGTAAGATATCCATTAAAGTTTATTTTTAGCTAAGAGCCAAAAAAAAAAAAATCCAAGCCAAGAAAATTTGACCACATGGAAAGTAGAGAGACCTGCCTAGCCTAGGTATGCAGTTTGAGTTGCCAGCTCAGTTGTTCCCCGCAGGAATGTGAGGCAGTGGAGTGGCAGCCCACAGTCAGTTCTGCATGGTCACAATAAAGATCCCCACAACTCACTTGTCCGTGGGTCACCCTGTGTTCCACAGCCTTGTGCTTGTCCCTGTGCTCCCAAGGTTACTAGGGGCTGGGCTTGGAGCTCATGGCCATCTCTCTCCCCGCCAGGCTGACACCCCCACCTGCTGTAGCCAGCTTGGGGGATGCAGGGCCCCACTGTCCCTTGGTCAGCATGAGGCCAAAATGGGCCCTTTGTCCCCAGCATTCATGCTTGCTCAGACACACGAGCGAGGTGTCTGGGGCCTCACTGGCAGTAGCACGTGCGAGCTGGGCAGGCTGCCCATCTAAACCCACAGCCCCTCAGGAGCACCCCATCTCCGTGTGTGATGTAGCTTGCTCTCTCTCAGCCTGTAGGGATCTGATCTGCCATTGATAAAGACGACTTCTACTTTGTTCTTTTGTATTTTGATAAACACTGAAGAAGCTGGAGCTGCTAAATTTATCTTAGGGGAAACATTAAAACTGGTCTGTTTGGTGTTATGGAACCTCTTACTGCTTTTAAGACATGATTAGTAATGAACAGTTTTGTTGTTTGTCTTCTGTTTTCATTTTGACAAATGAGCACTGTAATTATAGCTATAGAATAAAATTGCCTGGGTATGGTGGCTCACTCCTATAATCCCAGCACTTTGGGAGGCAGAGGCAGGTGAATTACTTGAGCCTAGGATTTCAATGCCAGCCTGGGCAATATAGGGAGATCTCGTCTCTACAAAAAATTGACAAATTGGCTGGGTGTGGGGGTATGTGCCTGTAGTCCCAGCTACTTGGAAGGCTGAGGTGGGAGGTTTGCTTGCGCCGGAGAGGACAAAGCTTCAGTGAGCTATGAGTGTGCCACTGCACCCTAGCCTGGATGACAGAGTGAAACCTTAATTATTGGAAAAAATGATCAAGTAGGTATCAAGATAAAGAGTATTACTAGAGATAAAGGGGGACTTTATTTTCTAACTTTTTAAAAACTAATTTTTTTTTCTTTGAGACACAGTCTTACCCTGTTGCGCAGGCTGGAGTGCAGTGGCACAATCTCGGCTCACTGCAACCTCCACCTCCCAGGTTCAAGCGATTCTCCTGCCTCAGCCTCCTGAATAGCTGGGATTATAGGCATGCACCATCACGCCAGCTAATTTTTTGTGTTTTTAGCAGAGACGGGGTTTCACCATGTTGGCCAGGCTGGTTTTGAACTCCTGACCTCAGGTGATCCAAGTGATTGGATTACAAGTGTGAGCCACTGCACCTGACCTAAAAACTAATTTTCTAATTCCTAAATACTGAAAGTGTCAATTCACCAAAATAAATAAATAAATAAATAACAATCCAAAATAAATATGCACACAAATCACAAACATTCATTAAGCAAAAACTGACCAAAACTAAAAGAAAAAATAGAGAAATGACAATAATAGTTGAAAACTGTAACCTCCTCTTTTGGTAGCTAGTGGAAGAATGAGCAACTACTATCAATATTATCAACCAATTTTAATTAATTGACATTTGCATAATTTATACCCAACTGACAACAGCAGAATACAGATTATTTTCCCAGGTATGAGGAATAGTCATCAAGATACACTACATGCTTTTCCATAAAATAAGTCTCAATACATATTAAAAGATTAAAATGTTACAGACTATGCTCTTGGCCAAATTGAAATTGAAATTAATAACAATCAGTCTTCCAGAAAATCTTCCAAGTACTTGGCAATAGGAAACATACTTCCAAACAAGCCCTGTGTTAATAGTAAAATTATAAGATGTTTTTGACTGATTTAAAAAACATGTCAAAATGTGTGGGATACAGCTAAAAAGTATCTAGAAGGAAATTTCCAGCTTTAAATACTGATATGAGAAAAAAGGGAAGCTTTTAAAATGAATGATCTAAATTTCTACCTTAGAAAATTAGGAAAAGAAAACTCAATCTACAAGGAAGGAAATAAAGAGATGATCAGAGATCATTGAAATAGAAAGCAACAGAAAAGTGAACAAGGCCAAAAGTAATAAAGAAAATACAGAGAAAACAAAATTGTTAATGTTAGAAATAAAAGAGGGTATATAAGTTCCCATTCTACAGACAGTAAAAAAGAATAAGGCAATATAATAAACTACTTTATACCAGTAACTTCAGCTGGACAAATTCTTTGGAAAACACAACTGACTGAAAGCAACAAGAGAAAAAATGGGTGACTCAAATACTGCTATTAGTTATTTAAGAAATTGAATCCATAACGAAAAATGTTTCCACAAAGAACAGATGATTTAACTGGTAAATTCCACCAAACATTTAAGGAAGGGAAAGCAGCAATCTTAAACAGGCTCTTCATTTTATGAGCCTACTCTTTGTCCTGAGAAGGGGTTGATGATGTCTGGAAGAGTGGCTTATTTTCTGGATAAATGAATCTAGGGGAAGTACCTGAAACAAACAATAAGATTACCTATAACTTTATTTTCCTGAGCAAGAATTTTTTGGAATGATAAAATCACGTTAATGCAGACAGTGCACTGTGATTGCAGGAGGTTTTGGTTCTCAATATAATGTTCTAACACATTGGACTAATCTCTGGTGTGATTGCCTTGGGGAGAAGTAGAGGGTAGTGTTGGGGAAGGGGGACAAAAAGGGCTTCTGGGGAGCTAGAAATATTCCCTTTCTTGACCTCAGTAGTGGTTACACACGTATGCTCACTTTGGTATAATTTTTTTTCCCAACTGTTTAGGTTCATGCGGTACTTGTATAAGTTTGTTACATGGGTAAGTAAATTGCACATCACTGAGGTTTGGTATGCAAATGACCCTGTCACCCAGGTAGTGAGCATATACCAGGTAGGTAGTTTTTCAACCCTCACTCCCATTCTACCCTCCTCCCTCTAGTAGTCCCCAGTGTCTACTGTTCCCATCTTTATGTCCATGAGTACACAATATTCAGCTCCCACTTATAAGTGAGAAAATGGGGTATTCGGTTTTTTCTTTCTGCATTAATTTGCTTAGGATAACGGCCTCTAGCTGCATCCACATTGCTGCAAGAGACATGATTTCATTCGTTTTTATGGCTGCATAGTATTCCATGGTGTATATGTACCACATTTTCTTTATCCAGTCCACTGTTGATGGGCATGTAGGTTGATTCCATGTCTTTGCTATTGTAAACAGTGCTGCAATGAAAGATGAGTGCATGTATCTTTTTGGTAAAATGATTTATTTTCCTTTGGGTTTATACCCAGTAATGGGATTTCTGGATTGAATGGCACTTCTGCTTTAAGTTCATTGAGAAATCTCCAAACTGTTTTCTACTTTGGCTGAACTAATTTACATTCCCACTCCCAGTTTCTAAGTGCTCCCTTTTCTCTGCAGTCTTGCCAACATCTAGTTTTTTAAAAAATAATAGCCATACTGACTGGTGTGAGATAGTAAGCTCATTGTGGTTTTGATTTGCATTTCTATAATGATTAATGATGTTGAGCATTTTTTCATGTATTTGTTGGCCAAATATGTCTTCTTTTGAGAAGTATCTGTTCATGTCTTTTGCCCACTTTTTAAAGGGATTGTTTCTTTCTTGTTGAATTGTTTAAGCTCCTTATAGATTCTGGATAGACCTTTGTCAGATGCATAGTTTGTGAATATTTTCTCCTATTCTGTAGGTTGTCTGTTTACTCTGTTGACAGTTTATTTTGCTGTGCAGAAGCTATGTAGTTTAATTAGGTCCTATTTGTCAATTTTTGTTTTTGTTGCTATTGCTTTTGATATCTTCATTATAAAAATCTTTGCTGGGGCATATGTCCAGAATGTTATTTCCTAGTTTATCTTGCAGGATTTTTACAGTTGTAGGTGTTACATTTAGGTCTTTAATCCATCTTAATTTTAAAATATGGTGAAAGGTAGAGGTTCAGTTTCATTCTTCTGCTAGCCAGCTATCCCAGAACCATTTATGGAATAGGGAGTCCTTTCCTTACTGCTTGGTATTGTCAACTTTGTTGAAGAGCAGATGGTTGTAGGTATGCAAATTTGGGGTTCTCTATTCTGTTACATTAGTTTATGTGTCTACTTTTGTACCAGTACCATGCCATTTTGGTTTTTGTAGTCTTGTAGTATAGTTTGAAATCAGGTAGTGTGATGCTTTCAGCTTTGTTCTTCTTGCTTAAAATTGCTTGGCTAGTCAGGCTCTTTTTTGATCCCATATGAGTTTTAGAATAGTTTTTTCTAATTCTGTGAAAAATTATGTTGGTTGTCATTTTTCTGATAGAAATAGCTGATAGGAATAGCACTGAATCTATAAAATGCTTTGGGCAGTATGGCCATTTTAATGATATTTATTCTTCTAATCCATGAGTGTGGGATGTTTTTCTACTTCTTTGTGTCATCTATGACTTCCTTCAGTAGTGTTTTGTACTTCTCCTTGCAGAGATCTTTCATCTCCTTGGTTAGATGTATTCCAAGATATTTTACGTGTGTGTGTGGCTATTGTAAATTGGGTTATATCCCTGATTTTGCTCTCAGCTTGAATATTATTGGTATATAGAAATGCTAATGATTTTTACACATTGTTGTATCCTGAAACTTTACTGAGTTCATTTCTCACCTCTAGGAGCCTTTTTGTGGAGTTGTTAGGGTTTTCCACATATAGAATTATATTATCAGTGAAAAGAGATAATTTGACTTCTTTTCCTATTTGGATGCCTTTTATTTCTTTCTCTTGCCTGATTTCTCTGGCTAGGACTTCTCACTTTGGGATAATTCATTAAGTTCTCACTTAGGATTTGTGTGGCTTTATGTGTATTATACTTTAGTAAAAATTTCATTAAATATATTAAATATAAGTGGGCTAAAATAATAATAATGGTTGTTAATTTCTACAGTATTAAGAGTCATTACAACTTTCTGGCCTTACGAGATAAGAAAACAAGTTGGATCATTGAAAATATGAAGACAGGATATCAGGAAAAGAAATTCAATTGCCATTTAGTTGATAATTATGCTGTAAAAAGCTTAGGACTACTACTAAATAAAGACAGAAATAGAAAACTTGGCATCTAGCGGATGACTGCAATTATATTTATATATAATGTATATTTACATATGTATGAGAGAGATGTTTAAGAATTAAGTCTGAAAAAGATACAGTAAAATGAATAAAGCTATCATGTTTTCTATTGAATTTAGTAAAATGAGTAAAAACAGTCTGGTTAATAAGAAGGGTGAGAGAAAGGGGGCAGTCTTCCTCCCTAAATTCAGTTTATTTCTCATTTCTTCCTTTCTTATTTTTAATTGATATATAACAAACACAAGAGCAATAACTGCACAAATCTTAAGTATACAGCTCAACAAATTTTTACAAAGTAAATATTCCTGTGTAGCCAGCATTCAAATCAAGGTACAGAATATCACCAGTATCTCAGAAACGTCCCTTTGTGCCTTCTCCCCTTCCCCTCACGAAGGTAACAACTGGACTTCTATTATCATAGTAAAGTTTGGCTGGTTTTTAAACTTAAAAACATATAGTATGTGCTCTTTTGTGCCTGGATTTTATCACTCAAAGCTAATCTGTGAGCATACTTCTTATTTTTAGTTGCACTGTAAAGGTGGGTCATGATGCTACCAGCAAACAAGGCTCAGGGTGCAATGGCAAGAGCGGGGACTTTGCAAGCAGACTGAGCAAGATTTGGGTTCTAGCTCTGTTACTCTGCCTTGGGATGAATTTTGAATCTCTGAGCTCTTCATCTGATCCTTAGAATGAGAAAATAGTTACATGGCAGGATTGTTGGAAGGATTATAAAGAATAATATCAATAATAATAAAGTAAACCTTTATCGAATATTTTGCATGTGTCGAGTGGTTGAGTAAACTCAACAATGTTGTGCTGGCCTTTGTTGTCAGCACAGCTATATGTGTGAATCCCAGTCTCTGCTTCTCTCTTCCAAAGTCCAAATTCCAGAAAAGAAATTCAATTGTTTCAGCATGGGTCAGGTAGACACCTTTGGAAAAATTATATTACCTAATGGGAAAAGGGAGCCTTGGCATTTATACAGTACTGACCAGGGCACGGGGACCCACGCATAAGGACTGAGCATGCGCCTGGAGAAGAGGGATTACCCCCAGACAATTACCTTAAGAGCACCTGCTGCACTCTCGGGAGCCTGGCCAGAGAAACACACAACTCCTGCAACTGAATAAGCATAGTCTAGCAAAGAAAAACCAGAATCCAAAGTCCCTGCATATGTGGAGTATCTGGTTTATATAGAAAACCAGCGCCTGTCACAATGAGGTTTAAGGTACAACAAAAGAGATAACACGTTGACCTAGTAACACACTGGGAAGGTCAGCCAGCCTCCAAACTCAAGATAAGAGAGCCTTTCCGTGGTCAATTGGGAACCCTCATCTTGTTGTCTTAACCACGTCCCCAACCTCATGGGATCCTAAAACAACCAACCTCCTTAACAAAAATCAGACAAACTGAACAGCGGCACGTTGAGATCACTTGAGCAGGTTCTGTATTATCATCCCCACTTTCCAGATGGAAAAGTTCAGTTAGGAATCAGCAAAGGGACTGCTCTGTCTGCATATAGACCCAGGGTGTCTTACACTGTATGACTCCTGCCTGCATAGTTTTCTTCCTTTAAAAGACTGTTTTGAACCAGCTTTGATGTCAGCTGGTCTAACTTGGGTGCCAACTGGATTAGGAAAGGAGGGGTGTGGCCATCAGCAAAGGGGCTCCTGCTTTTCTTTTGCTCTTACAGCCCGGCTCACCTGACATTTCCAGCACTGCTTTACCTGCCTCCCCATGTTGTTGAGATCTGTTATGTCTACCAATGCTGAAAAAACAACGCAGATCATAGAGCAGAACTGCTATTCAGCTTGCAAAAGATGGGAGAAGAGGGCAAAAAGACATACTTAAAGAGGCTCATTTTTAAAAAAGCTGAGTGATTATTTCCTCTCAGAATAAAATTATGTAAATGCATTCACTGCAGGGAGGGGGAAAGATGCCCTTTGGAGAATGAAGCTAAACTAATTTTAGCATTTGCATTTGCAGGACAGAGCTATGCTTGCTAATGCTGATGTGGGGCATGACAGGGTATGCTTTGGGTCACGTGAGACTCAGGCAGATGACATCCCTCCCATCCCCATCCTATCTTCCCATTCTCCCCTCCAACACCCCTTCACGGGCAGCCAACCTTTCATTTGGCTCCCATGAAGAGTCACAAGAGGCAGCCTAATCCAGTGGACAGAGTGAGGAGATAGCCTCTGGAGACTCCTGTTCTGTGAAATGGGAACTACCCATGGTTCCTGTAAGAATTCCAGGTAATTGTGTACATAAAGCACCCGGCACAGGTAGACTCTCAAGAAGGGTGGTTATTATTGTTAGTGTGGCTCAGCCTCACTTCCTTATTATTCATCTATCCATCCACCCATTTATTCACTCATTCAACAGACTTTCATTCATACCAGGTGCTGGCACAGTAGAGGAGATGGAACCTCAAAGACAAATAGAATAGGGCACAGCCTCTTCCTGAGAGGCTCACTCTCAGTAGGGAAGGCTGCGACCAGACAGCTAACTCCAGTACAAGCAGTAGGTGGGAAGGTGCTGAGTGGCTATGCACAGGGAGCTCTGTAGAAGATGCCATTTGTTTTTATGGGGGCAGGTGAAAGCTTCATGGAGATAGGAATGTTCATGCCTGGAAGAGTAGGATTTCATCAGGCAAAGCTGGGGATGGGAAGGAACTTCAGGGCTAGGGTGGCATGGTGGGGCAGTGGGTGGGTGAGAGCAGGCTTGGTTGGGAAGTTAGGCTAGCTCCAGAGCCGCCACTGAAGACAACAGAGCAGCAAACCAAGGCATGTCTTTTTCAGATATTAGGGCAAGTGTCGAGTGATAGTTCTCACCCAAGCAATAGAAAATAGAAAAGCAAAATCATGGTTAAGTAGGAAAGGGTGGAACACGTAGTACAGCTCCTCCAATTTCCTCTGGGCATGCTTTTGGCGAGGGGATTGTCATCCATACAAAGTTGAGTGAAATTGATTACAGGTAAACCCTGGGGTTCTGGAAATTGATGGAATCCTGAAAAGTCCTTCTACCTTCCAAGTTGTATAAATTAAATGAAATGCAAAATTCATTTGGTACTCTTGTTATTTATAAATAAAGCCTGCAGTGAATTATTTTCTAAAGCAGACTCAGCTCTTTATTTCTCTGACTTATAAGTTTAAATTTTCATGTAGAATGATAGATCCTTAGGATAGAAGGGGCCTACTGCTATATGCTGTCCTGGGGTGTGCACGTACAGAGGGAAAAATATACTCTTGTGTAGTTTCATACAAATAAAATACTCCTGCCTTTTTGGGAAAGAAATTACTTCTACCTTTTAAATAAACTGCCAAAGTGGCCTAAAAGTATCGACAATATCTAAAATAAATTATTAGAAAAACTTATTTTTCCTTCTTAAAAATCTGTTTCTTTCTCATTTCTAATCTTTAGCATAACCTTTACTCTTTTTGGTGCAATAACCAAAACTAGGGTGGCATACTGCAGACTTAAAAGACAAACCTGAATCTGATTTCCAGCTCCACTATTTAATGTCTCTAGCCTTTATTTTCCCATCTATAAAATGGGGAAAATAATCCCCATGTAGTTGGTGGTGCTGTTAATGTAACGGGTTATTGAACAAGCATGACGGTGCATTGGGCTGAAACACGCTTTAGTTTTTACGCTTATGTCCCTTGAAACTTTATTCCTGTGGTGGAGATGAGAATGGAGAGACCATATGGGGAAGGGGGTAGTCTCCCAGTGTCTGTGAATGACAAATGCACCAGCCTGTTCTGCTCAGACTTAGGCAGTTGACAGCCTTTAGGTTGCAAACACAGTCACAATCTAGCAATTTAAGAGTTCATTTCTGGCCAGGCCCAGTGACTCCTGCCTGTAATCCCAGTACTTTGGGAGGCCAAAGCAGTAGGATCACTTCAGCCCAGGAGTTCAAGACCAGCCTGGGCAACACAGTGAGACCCTGTCTCTACAAAAAGAAATAAAAAATTAGCTAAGTGTGGTGGCACGCACCTGTAGTCCCAGCTACTTGGGAGGCTAAGGCAGGAGAACTGTTTGAGCCTAGGAGGTCGAGGCTGCAGTGAGCCATGATTGTGCCACTGTACTCCAGCCTTGGGGACTGGGAAAGACCTGGTCTCAAAATATATAAATATATAATAAAAGTAAATAAACGAATAAATAAAAGTCCAATTCCTTTTAATGACCCAAACTCTGAAATTGACTTAGCATTAAGCCTTCCCACCTCCAAGCTCAGGTGTGCTTTGGTGAATGGGCAGGGGGGAAGAGGAGGTCCGTCTTTCTGCTCTCTACTTTCACTGTTCATTGTCTTCTGATTGGGGCTGCTATTTAGGATCTGTCTGGCTAGGAGGCAAACACGGGAGGAGAGGTGGAAATATGGAAATAGGACAGTTCTTGCTTAGTGATGACCACACCCTCTGGCCCTGGCTGATGGTTCAAGGCTACAGGGAAGACATGGCAAGGTCTAGGCGAGTCTCCCAAAGCACTCCTCACTCGGCTTGAGGCAGGAAGTTAGCACCCCCACTCTCTCCACCAATCTTCTCTCCACCTATCATGACGTTAAACCAAGTAAAGGAGCCAAAAGACAAAACAGATTCTTCTTCATTGTCGTTGTAAAGTCTGCATGGGGGAGGTCTTGCTCACATTCACCATCCTCATAAAACAGCCTACTGGGCTTAATACCTAGATAATGGGTTGATAGGTGCAGTAAACCATGATGGCACGTTTACCTATGTAACAAACATGCACATCCTGCACATGTACCCCAGAACTAAAAATAATAAAGAAAAAAGAATCACTCAAAACAAAACAAAGAACCACAATACTGATGCTTTGGTAGAAAAACAGGCAGTGGCTCACGCCTGTAATCCCAGCACTGTGGGAGGCCGAGGCAGGCAGATCACCTGAGGTCAAGAGCTCCAGACTAGCCCAGCAAACGTGGGGAAACCCCTCCTCTACTAAAAATACAAAGATTAGCAGGGCATGGTGGTGCATGCCTGTACTCCCAGCTACTCAGGAGGCTGAGGCAGGAGAATCGCTTGAACCCAGGAGGCAGCGGTTACAGTGAGCTGAGATCGTGCCATTGCACTCCAGCCTGGGTGACAGAGCAAGACTCCGTCTCAAAAAGAAAAAAGAAAAACAAGAAACTCGGTCAAAAAGTCTCCTTTTAACATCCTATCACATAAAGATTATAAATAATAATCCTCAAGCGCTTGGCTTATAGTAGGTGCAAATTCCATGAATTACTGATATAGTATTATCTTATTAATAATTTTTTTCTTCCACCTGGCAGAGGAGAGGGGATTTTCCCAATCCCAGCAGGTGCCTGCTTAAATGCATCAAGATTCTTTTCTAAAAATGTTGTGCAGTCAACACATTTAGATTTCCCAAAACTAAATTCTTGTTCATTATTCAACATTTTTAGATCTGCCACAAGTAGAACCAATGCTTCAGAACTAAAAACTCCTTTCAAAAAAAACATCCTTGGGTTGGCACATCCAGTGGTTGTTAGTGATGTGCCAGAATTAGAATTAAAACAAGAGATTCCAATTTGGGTTTGAGGTTTCTTTAAAAAACAGTGTCACTCTCTCAGGAGTGAATGCACTTCCTCTACAGCTCCATGTGAAAGTCTAAAATACGAATTTAAAAAATTGGTTCAGAAATCTTACTGAAAATCCATTTTCATCACTTCTTTGAAAAATACGGATGGCATGCTAATTCTATTTCTACCACTCCTGAGTTTGGCAAAGAAAGATCTGGACTATTTCCCAGACAACCAACTGAATCAAAAAGCATGATCCTTCCAGGAAACCTGAGACTACTAATTACCCAGACTCTGCGTTTACCTATATACTATGTAGATGTGGTATGTTTGTGTCCTGCCCCTCCATTACTATGTGGGTGCTGAGGTCCCCCTGCTGAGAGAGCTGAATATTTTGTTTTTCTCCTGGCAATGTCATGGAATCACAACTGGTCCCAACCCACTGTGATTTTGCCCACTCCCACGGGAAACACCTTTTCCAAAGTTGGAGGTAGCTTTGGTGCTTCAGAGGAAACTGAGGAGCAAACGCTTTCTTCTCATCTGAGCATGACCCTTTTGTATACCCACTGAGGGCTTGAGTAATTATTTTAAACTACTTGGCTCCAAAACCCTCCTCCCTTTGTTAATTCAACTTCAGTTTCCTAGCCCCTTGCTGCACTCCCATTCCCCAGTGGTACTCACTGCTCCTTGTCATGACAGCCATCAGCCTTCTTGGCCTGTGTTGTTTTCACTGCTCTGTCCAGCAATGCCACTGCACCACCAATGCTAGAGACAGCTTACTGAATTCCTAGGGAGGCCTCACCTTCCCCTCACTGCCTATTACTGCAGGCATCGGGCAGAGGCCAGATGCTCCCTTAAGAATGTTACATATACATGCTGTTACCAACGCATCACAGAGTTTGTGCATTGAGAAATGAAAACCTGCTCAATAAGCCTCAGAGAGGCGAATTAATTTATCCCAAGGCACCATGCTCAAAGCCTTCAGACTCAGCCTTCCTGCCTTGATCACAGTTCTATTCATCCTCTGCCTCACCCAATCCTGAACCTCTGAAGAGTGGAGGACATCCTCCTCCACTGGTAGTTTGTGTTTCTCTTGAATTGTTGTTCTCTGGCTATGTTTAGCCATCAATATTGTTCCAAGGCAACCTCCTAGCTGGACTAGGTGTCCCCACATCCTTCCATCAGAACCCACTCAGAAACTGACCTACATAAAAGAATGTCCCTAATAACGTTGAGTGAAGAAAAAAATAAGGCGGGCACAAAAAATTATGTGTGGAGTGGTTCCATTCTATAATTTTATTATTAAATCTTGTTGTTTGGTAGGCCTGTGTCCCTGGCTGTGACCTTCACAAGTATTTTAGCTCCTCCTCCTCCCACTACCTTGAGTAAAATAGGAAGGCTGAAGGGGTCTGGGGTCTGGCAAATGCCCTTCCCTCCAGTGGAATAAGGGTCTGGTGAAGTCTTTTCTTTTGCTGGTTAGGTCTTTGTTATGGAGGATAATCCGTGAACTTTTCAAAATGGTTATCTTCCCTTAGCCCCACCGAAGCCAAAGGGGAGAAGCCCTGGGTCCTCCTCATGAGATGCTGGTAGGGTTCCTGGAAGTATAAAACCCATGAAAATGTATCCCCCGCAAGACTGTGGCCCCCAGGAATTTATGATTCTTAAGCTAGTCCATACTCAGCCTCCAGAAATTAGTACTACCATTTAAGGATTCCTTTCAGCTTATCATTCCAGAGGCGTCTGTTCCAGGTAAGCAAATTTTTGCTGTGACTCTCTGGATGTACCTATCTCTCCAGATTTCAGAGTGGCTGTTTGCTTTGTGACCTCAATCTCCTGGTAAGTCTGATAAAAGGTATTGACTTTCAGTTTGTTTAGCTTTTTCTTGTAAGAACTAGAGTGATGACTTCCAAGCTCTTCCATGTTAGAGCTAAGACTGAGAATACATTATTTATTTTACAAAGAGTTTTATTATTTTAATTAAAAGAAAAGCTTTTAAAAAAAGACATCCCTCATAGTAATCTATCTTTGGTCCTTAAGTAGATGGCTAATACCATCTTACTTTAGCAAGGAGTTACACCTGTAAACCTAACAGGAATTACCAACAGAATCAATCTCTCCCATAAAGAGGCATAGTTGCTACGCCCTGGAGCAGTCCTCTTCCTGCCTTAAATAATAACTTTCTGAATTCACTTGGCAGCTAGTTCCTTTGAACCAGGGAAATCTAGGAGCAAGTTATTCTAGAAATTCAAGAAGTACCACCTCAATCTGCTCCTCCTCTTTCTGCACATCCCAACACCTATAATGAAAGGCACAGTCCTCCCTAACACAAGCATAATCATGGTTTCCTTTCCAGAGACCCATGGATGAGAAAACTTAGTGACAAATACACACTGAGGTATACGCAATTGATAGTGGTTATCTTTCTGAAAGCACTCTCTTCTATGTGAGAAGAAGAGCTATGTGGGCACAGAGGACCATAAACAGGGAATGATTCATTCATGCTGGGAGAGAAAGCTGTGGAAATGTGCAAAGCCTTTTTCTCCAGCCCCACCCCGCTGCTACCGCTGAAGACTTCACTCCTCTCTCTCTGAGATAAACTCAGCCAAGGCCAGCAAAATAGTACAGGCTTCACCACAGCGCACAGAGAAAGGGGGTTTAGCAGCACAGAAATTGTACCTGCTGTGAGACTTGGTAGTTGCTGTGAAGAATCAAACCTCTTCATGCTTTTTAGTTTTGGTATCCTTAACTATAAAGTGGAAACAAAACCTCCCACTTGGCCTTTTCTGACACCATCCTGGTGGGGCTGTTGGGGCACCTGTATTGAATTTGGTTAGTGTGGAACTCTAGGCTCCTCACCTGGACTTTGCTGATGAGGTTGGATTTGCAGTTTATTTTGTGTTGTTCAGCTGAAGTAGAGGAGTTATCGTCTAAGTTTTCTGTCTTGCTAGGAGGCCGTTGTTTGGATACAGCAGGTTTCTCTTGGGGCTTTTAATGTCTCTGCCCAATGATATTTCCAAATTGCTGTCTTTATCAGCTCAACTCTGGGATAAAACAAAGGCAAAACAAAGAAAGCCAAACAACATAACAAAAAGAGGGACTCATGATGGTGTTATTCTTTGGGTCCTGAGTTCCTCTCCAGGCTGCCATCTTCTACCTTCCAGGGTCTTCTAATATTTGTTTTATATGTTATTTGGTTATACCAATGAAAAAAACAGAAACACATCTCCATTTCCCTGGAAGCAAAACTCTGCCATCTTGTTTTACAACCTGCTTTCAGTGGAATGCCTTTTCATGCAAATTAATATAGCTCATATTATCATTTTAATGGTTGTACATCATTCCATTACACTGATATGCATTGCTTTGACTAAATCAGTTATCCGATTAGATGTACAGAGTCCTCCCTACCCCCAACAGATTTCTTCTACTATGAGTAACACTGAAGTGAATATCTAAGTAGCTAAATATTTGTCATATTCTTAATTATTTCCTTAGGCTAAGTTTCTGTCCACAACGCTGCTGGATATGCACATTTTATTTTATTTATTTTTTTTTCTTTTTTTATTATTATTATTATTATTATACTTTAGGTTTTATCGTACATGTGCGCAATGTGCAGGTAAGTTACATATGTATACATGTGCCATGCTGGTGTGCTGCACCCACCAACTCGTCATCTAGCATTAGGTATATCTCCCAATGCTATCCTTCCTCCCTCCCCCCACCCCACAACAGTCCCCGAAGTGTGATGTTCCCCTTCCTGTGTCCATGTGTTCTCATTGTTCAATTCCCACCTATGAGTGAGAATATGCGGTGTTTGGTTTTTTGTTCTTGCGATAGTTTACTGAGAATGATGATTTCCAATTTCATCCATGTCCCTACAAAGGACATGAACTCATCATTTTTTATGGCTGCATAGTATTCCATGGTGTATATGTGCCACATTTTCTTAATCCAGTCTATCATTGTTGGACATTTGGGTTGGTTCCAAGTCTTTGCTATTGTAAATAGTGCCGCAATAAACATACGTGTGCATGTGTCTTTATAGCAGCATGATTTATAGTCCTTTGGGTATATACCCAGTAATGGGATGGCTGGGTCAAATGGAATTTCTAGTTCTAGATCCCTGAGGAATCGCCACACTGACTTCCACAAGGGTTGAACTAGTTTACAGTCCCACCAACAGTGTAAAAGTGTTCCTATTTCTCCACATCCTCTCCAGCACCTGTTGTTTCCTGACTTTTTAATGATTGCCATTCTAACTGGTGTGAGATGGTATCTCATTGTGGTTTTGATTTGCATTTCTCTGATGGCCAGTGATGGTGAGCATTTTTTCATGTGTTTTTTGGCTGCATAAATATCTTCTTTTGAGAAGTGTCTGTTCATGTCCTTTGCCCACTTTTTGATGGGGTTGTTTGTTTTTTTCTTGTAAATTTGTTGGAGTTCATTGTAGATTCTGGATATTAGCCCTTTGTCAGATGAGTAGGTTGCGAAAATTTTCTCCCATTTTGTAGGTTGCCTGTTCACTCTGATGGTAGTTTCCTTTGCTGTGCAGAAGCTCTTTAGTTTAATTAGATCCCATTTGTCAATTTTGGCTTTTGTTGCCATTGCTTTTGGTGTTTTAGACATGAAGTCCTTGCCCATGCCTATGTCCTGAATGGTAATGCCTAGGTTTTCTTCTAGGGTTTTTATGGTTTTAGGTCTAACGTTTAAGTCTTTAATCCATCTTGAATTGATTTTTGTATAAGGTGTAAGGAAGGGATCCAGTTTCAGCTTTCTACATATGGCTAGCCAGTTTTCCCAGCACCATTTATTAAATAGGGAATCATTTCCCCATTTCTTGTTTTTGTCAGGTTTGTCAAAGATCAGATACTTGTAGATATGTGGCATTATTTCTGACGGCTCTGTTCTGTTCCATTGATCTATATCTCTGTTTTGGTACCAGTACCATGCTGTTTTGGTTACTGTAGCCTTGTAGTATAGTTTGAAGTCAGGTAGTGTGATGCCTCCAGCTTTGTTCTTTTGGCTTAGGATTGACTTGGCGATGCGGGCTCTTTTTTGGTTCCATATGAACTTTAAAGTAGTTTTTTCCAATTCTGTGAAGAAAGTCATTGGTAGCTTGATGGGGATGGCATTGAATCTGTAAATTACCTTGGGAAGGATGGCCATTTTCATGATATTGATTCTTCCTACCCATGAGCATGGAATGTTCTTCCATTTGTTTGTATCCTCTTTTATTTCCTTGAGCAGTGGTTTGTAGTTCTCCTTGAAGAGGTCTTTCACATCCCTTGTAAGTTGGATTCCTAGGTATTTTATTCTCTTTGAAGCAATTGTGAATGGGAGTTCACTCATGATTTGGCTCTCTGTTTGTCTGTTATTGATGTATAAGAATGCTTGTGATTTTTGCACATTGATTTTGTATCCTGAGACTTTGCTGAAGTTGCTTATCAGCTTAAGGAGATTTTGGGCTGAGACAATGGGGTTTTCTAGATATACTGTCATGTCATCTGCAAACAGGGACAATTTGACTTCCTCTTTTCCTAATTGAATACCCTTGATTTCCTTCTCCTGCCTAATTGCCCTGGCCAGAACTTCCAACACTATGTTGAATAGAAGTGGTGAGAGAGGGCATCCCTGTCTTGTGCCAGTTTTCAAAGGGAATGCTTCCAGTTTTTGCCCATTCAGTATGATATTGGCTGTGGGTTTGTCATAAATAGCTCTTATTATTTTGAGATATGTCCCATCAATTCCTAATTTATTGAGAGTTTTTAGCATGAAGGGTTGTTGAATTTTGTCAAAGGCCTTTTCTGCATCTATTGAGATAATCATGTGGTTTTTGTCTTTGGTTCTGTTTATATGCTGGATTACATTTATTGATTTGCGTATATTGAACCAGCCTTGCATCCCAGGGATGAAGCCCACTTGATCATGGTGGATAAGCTTTTTGATGTGCTGCTGGATTCTGTTTGCCAGTATTTTATTGAGGATTTTTGCATCAATGTTCATCAAGGATATTGGTCTAAAATTCTCTTTTTTTGTTGTGTCTCTGCCAGGCTTTGGTATCAGGATGATGCTGGCCTCATAAAATGAGTTAGGGAGGATTCCCTCTTTTTCTATTGATTGGAATAGTTTCAGAATGAATGGTACCAGCTCCTTCTTGTACCTCTGGTAGAATTCGGCTGTGAACCCATCTGGTCCTGGACTTTTTTTGGTTGGTAAGCTATTGATTATTGCCACAATTTCAGCTCCTGTTATTGGTCTATTCAGAGATTCAACTTCTTCCTGGTTTAGTCTTGGGAGGGTGTATGTGTTGAGGAATTTGTCCATTTCTTCTAGATTTTCTAGTTTATTTGCATAGAGGTGTTTATAGTATTCTCTGATGGTAGTTTGTATTTCTGTGGGATCGGTGGTGATATCCCCTTTATCATTTTTTATTGCATCTATTTGATTCTTCTCTCTTTTTTTCTTTATTAATCTTGTTAGCAGTCTATCAATTTTGTTGATCCTTTCAAAAAACCAGCTCCTGGATTCATTTATTTTTTGAAGGGTTTTTTGTGTCTCTATTTCCTTCAGTTCTGCTCTGATTTTAGTTATTTCTTGCCTTCTGCTAGCTTTTGAATGTGTTTGCTCTTGCTTTTCTAGTTCTTTTAATTGTGATGTTAGGTGTCAATTTTGGATCTTTCCTGCTTTCTCTTGTGGGCATTTAGTGCTATAAATTTCCCTCTACACACTGCTTTGAATGCATCCCAGAGATTCTGGTATGTTGTGTCTTGGTTCTCGTTGGTTTCAAAGAACATCTTTATTTCTGCCTTCATTTCGTTATGTACCCAGTAGTCATTCAGGAGCAGGTTGTTCAGTTTCCACGTAGTTGAGCGGTTTTGAGTGAGATTCTTAATCCTGAGTTCTAGCTTGATTGCACTGTGATCTGAGAGACAGTTTGTTATAATTTCTGTTCTTTTACATTTATTGAGGAGAGCTTTACTTCCAAGTATATGGTCAATTTTGGAATAGGTGTGGTGTGGTGCTGAAAAAAATGTATATTCTGTTGATTTGGGGTGGAGAGTTCTGTAGATGTCTATTAGGTCCGCTTGGTGCAGAGCTGAGTTCAATTCCTGGGTATCCTTGTGACTTTCTGTCTCGTTGATCTGTCTAATGTTGACAGTGGGGTGTTAAAGTCTCCCATTATTAATGTGTGGGAGTCTAAGTCTCTTTGTAGGTCACTCAGGACTTGCTTTATGAATCTGGGTGCTCCTGTATTGGGTGCATATATATTTAGGATAGTTAGCTCTTCTTGTTGAATTAATCCCTTTACCATTATGTAATGGCCTTCTTTGTCTCTTTTGATCTTTGTTGGTTTAAAGTCTGTTTTATCAGAGGCTAGGATTGCAACCCCTGCCTTTTTTTGTTTTCCATTTGCTTGGTAGATCTTCCTCCATCCTTTTATTTTGAGCCTATGTGTGTCTCTGCACGTGAGATGGGTTTCCTGAATACAGCACACTGATGGGTCTTGAGTCTTTATCCAATTTGCCAGTCTGTGTCTTTTAATTGGAGCATTTAGTCCATTTACATTTAAAGTTAATATTGTTATGTGTGAATTTGATCCTGTCATTATGATGTTAGCTGGATATTTTGCTCGTTAGTTGATGCAGTCTCTTCCTAGTCTCGATGGTCTTTACATTTCGGTATGATTTTGCAGTGGCTGGTACCGGTTGTGCCTTTCCATGTTTAGTGCTTCCTTCAGGAGCTCTTTTAGGGCAGGCCTGGTGGTGACAAAATCTCTCAGCATTTGCTTGTCTATAAAGTATTTTATTTCTCCTTCACTTATGAAGCTTAGTTTGGCAGGATGTGAAATTCTGGGTTGAAAATTCTTGTCTTTAAGAATGTTGAATATTGGCCCCCACTCTCTTCTGGCTTGTAGGGTTTCTGCCGGGTTTCTGCCGAGAGATCCGCTGTTAGTCTGATGGGCTTCCCTTTGATGGTAACCCGACCTTTCTCTCTGGCTGCCCTTAACATTTTTTCCTTCATTTCAACTTTGGTGAATCTGACAATTATGTGTCTTGGAGTTGCTCTTCTCGAGGAGTATCTTTGTGGCGTTCTCTGTATTTCCTGAATCTGAATGTTGGCCTGCCTTGCTAGATTGAGGAAGTTCTCCTGGATAATATCCTGCAGAGTGTTTTCCAACTTGTTTCCATTCTCCCCGTCACTTTCAGGTACACCAATCAGACGTAGATTTGGTCTTTTCACATAGTCCCACATTTCTTGGAGGCTTTGCTCGTTTCTTTTTATTCTTTTTTCTCTAAACTTCCCTTCTCGCTTCATTTCATTCATTTCATCTTCCAGGGCTGATACCCTTTCTTCCATTTGATCGCATCGGCTCCTGAGGCTTCTGCATTCTTCACGAAGTTCTCGAGCCTTGGTTTTCAGCTCCATCAGCTCCTTTAAGCACTTCTCTGTATTGGTTATTCTAGTTATACATTCTTCTAAATTTTTTTCAAAGTTTTCAACTTCTTTGCCTTTGGTTTGAATATCCTCCCGTAGCTCAGAGTAATTTGATCGTCTGAAGCCTTCTTCTCTCAGCTCGTCAAAGTCATTCTCCGCCCAGCTTTGTTCCGTTGCTGGTGAGGAACTGCGTTCCTTTGGAGGAGGAGAGGTACTCTGGTTTTTAGAGTTTCCAGTTTTTCTGCTCTGTTTTTTCCCCATCTTTGTGGTTTTATCCACTTTTGGTCTTTGATGATGGTGATGTACAGATGGGTTTTTGGTGTGGATGTCCTTTCTGTTAGTTTTCCTTCTAACAGACAGAACCCTCAGCTGCAGGTCTGTTGGAGTACCTGGCCAGCCGTGTGAGGTGTCAGTCTGCCCCTGCTGGGGGGTGCCTCCCAGTTAGGCTGCTCGGGGGTCAGGGGTCAGGGACCCACTTGAGGAGGCAGTCAGCCCGTTCTCAGATCTCCAGCTGCGTGCTGGGAGAACCACTGCTCTCCTCACAGCTGTCAGACAGGGACATTTAAGTCTGCAGAGGTTACTGCTGTCTTTTTGTTTGTCTGTGCCCTGCCCCCAGAGGTGGAGCCTACAGAGGCAGGCAGGCCTCCTTGAGCTGTGGTGGGCTCCACCCAGTTCAAGCTTCCAGGCTGCTTTGTTTACCTAAGGGAGCCTGGGCAATGGCGGGCGCCCCTCCCCCAACCTCGCTGCCGACTTGCTGTTTGATCTCAGACTGCTGTGCTAGCAATCAGCGAGACTCCGTGGGCGTAGGACCCTCTGAGCCAGGTGCGGGCTATACTCTCCTGGGGCACCGTTTCCTAAGCCCGTCGGAAAAGCACAGTATTCGGTTGGGAGTGGCCCGATTTTCCAGGTGCCGTCTGTCACCCCTGGAAGGGGAACTCCCTGACCCCTTGCGCTTCCCGAGTGAGGCAATGCCTCGCCCCTGCTTCAGCTGGCGCACGGTGCGCTCACCCACTGACCTGCGCCCACTGTCTGGCACTCCCTAGTGAGATGAACACGGTACCTCAGATGGAAATGCAGAAATCACCCGTCTTCTGCGTCGCTCGCGCTGGGAGCTGTAGACCGGAGTTGTTCCTATTCGGCCATCTTGGCTCCTCCCCCCGGATATGCACATTTTAAAGCTTCTAAAAAAATGCAACCAATTGCTCTTCAGAGATCCAGAAAAATTATAGCAAATTATGCTATACCAGCAGTCCTCTGTGCCTTCAATATTAATATTATTATTATTAAAAATCCAGCGAGGTAATAGTGGCATATCACTTTTCAAAAATTACCATTATTTTGTTACTTGTGAGACTCATTTTGAGGGCAATTAATTATATTAGCATTAAATTCCTAAGCAGTAGGAGCGGCAGTGGGAAAAGCTAAAAATGGAGGCTTGAAAGAGTCCCCCCCATGCAGACGAGAGACATGGTAGGTGTGATACATCATTGTAATGTGGCAGACAGTGGCCAGGGCCTGGGGTACCAGGTGAAATCAGAGGCAGAGGATGGGGGAGTTGGAAGAGCAGCTCTCATCTAACACCAGGTTTCTTCTGTCATTCAAGAGCTCATTTAATTTTTCTGGAATTCTTGGGCTTGTTTCCTAAAGAAGCATCTGTCACCCATCAGAAATTGATAGTTTTTAATCAAAGTGAATATTGAAAGTATTATTTGTTGTTTCATTAACTACTAATCTTATGTAGATACACGAATACAAGCACATGCACACATACACAAAAACGTGCGCACAAACACACGTGCACTTAGCCCTGGCCTCATTTATTCCTGGTCTTCTGCTCCATGCCGCAATTAGTGCCAAATTATAATGAGCTCGTGTCACAGTTGGGCTGCAATGACAGTCACACAGAGTGAGTGCAGGATGACAGGGGTTGAGCCTGGTTAGGAGAGAGAGGGCTTTCTTCACAGCATTTCTCAGCACCCTCTTAGATTTCACCACCGACTATCTTGCTGCACAACAAGCTAACAAAAACAACAGTGACTTGCATTTGTTTCCAAAGCATTTCAGTCCAGGTCCCTGAAGTCAGGAACTCTCCAGGTGCCCTATTCCCTAATTCTGAACTAGTGACCACCCTATATTATTGCTCTATTTCACGTTGGCTGAACTGGAATACATTGAATTATACTTCATCACGTTGAGTTGTCTAAACTCTCAAAATAAAGGGGATTCTTAGTAGCGATGGTGGGCATCTCAGGATAACCAGTACTCAATCCCTTAAACATGCACTTCTTGCTTCAGGATATTTTATCTGAAATTATTAGATTTCCTCGGAACATGTTGTGTCAGACATGCTAAAGTCTAATCTGATATTTTGGAGTACATAAAACATGAGACTTCATGCCAAAATGGACTCATTCCTTGAAGTACTATTGTAGATTTGGGTCCTACAAACAGAAAATTTCATAATTTTTTGTCCAATTCTCGTCAGTAAAAGGAAAAAGTAAGGTGCATTTAAAATTGTATACATTTAGTTATATAATTTATTCCTGACAGCAGAATACTTCCATTTTTACTAGATATTAATGAAAACCAAATATACCACTTACAATTTTATACATTTAATGGCTAGAATAATTTTACCCAGAGTAACTTCTGGTTGCTCCTGGCCTTGTTTCAAACTATTTCTCCTTCACCGCTCACACACCTACAGTGCCAAGCAAAGGAAGATGTGCGCATACAGTAATGCAACCTCCAGCTCTGTCTCTGTGTTGCTGCAGCTGAGCTGCCACAGTGAAGACTTGGAGGGGTTTCTGGAAATCAGCATGACCTCCTGGTCACATCGGGTGCCCAGGTGCAATGCGAGCTCACATTTCCTGATTCCTGCATCCACAATGCCAGCTACTCTCTAGCTCTTCCACCTGTGACTGGCACAACCTGAAGTTGCCCAGCCCTGGGACTGGGTGTATTCATTTCTGGAAGAGAGGTATGGAGCCCCACCCCATTCTCCAACCTAGAATTTTCCAGGGAGAGCTCTGCACTTGGGGTTCTTGATCACTTTTCAGCTGGCACTTTCAAAATTGCCACTGAATCCCGTCTGGTTTCTTGGACTGCACTTTAATGGTTAGAATCCAGATACAAAGGAAATAGATACTTCATCCCATGACCACCTCCCCAGCCGGGTTCTGATCATTTTATAGATGAAAACACTACAGAGGAATCTGGCTCACATTGGCACAATTAACAAATGTCAACAGAGAGACTGGACATACACATTTGCCATCATGGCCCCCAAACCTCTCAACCCCTTGTCTACCCTTTGGTAATGTTTCACATTATGAGCCCTGCCATTCCCAAAACTCACAATCCTAGATTGCTTTACAGGTCATTGCACACGTGACTTAGTTCACACCAGTTAGATTCACACAAGATCTGATGAGAAATTAATTGTCTAAGGAGGTGCCCTCACGCTGGGAAAGCAAGTATACTAGCAGAGGTATCCACTTTTGTGGGCACTGCAATGGTGGATACTCTGGGTCTGGTCCCAGTGAGGCTTATGCCAGGGTAGTGATAATGGTGATGGTGGCAGTGCCACAGCAGCTCCCATGGCACCTATCCTGACTACATCACTTCAGAGCTCTCTGAGCTTCCTCAGATTGGGAACTACTGAATATCTCTAAATAAACCCCTTTATTGCTTGAAATAGCAAGGGTTTTTTTTGTTGTTTGCAAAACAAAGCCTGCCCAATGCTAACTGGAGCTCAGAATTTCAGATTACCAGAGGCCAGGCGCGGTGTCTCACACTTGTAATCCCAGTACTTTGGGAGGCTGAGGCGGGTGGATCACAAGGTCAGGAGTTCGAGACCATCCTGGCCAACATGGCGAAACCCCGTCTCTATTAAAAAAAAAAAATACAAAAATTAGCCAGGAGTGGCGGCAGGCGCCTGTAATCCCAGCTACTCGGGAGGCTCAGGCAGGAGAATCGCTTGAACCTGGGAGATGGAGGTTGCAGTGAGCCGAGATCATGCCAGTGCACTCCAGCCTGGGCAACAGAGTGAGACTCCGTCTCCAAAAAAAAAAAAAAGATTCAGATTCCCCAATTCAGAACTCTTTTCCTCTGCCATGCTCAGGGATTAGCTTTAAACCTACAGCTTCCTTTCCTCTAGATGAGTAACTGAAGATAAAAAACTGAGGACACCTGGAAAGAGAACTTGGGACTCTGGGACTCAGTCCAAATGGACAGCCTTGGATAGGGTGACACAGAGGAAAACTGAGGTCACTGCACCCCACTAGGGAAAGCAGAGGGAGAGGCAGGAAGCAAAAGAATTATTAGAAAGAAAAGGAGAAGAGAACTCAAATTTACTGAGCAATGGCTTCGTGCCAGGCACAATATTAGGCACTTTATAAACAGCAAGTAAAAAAAAAAAAAAAAAAGTACGTAAGATAGATAGATATTCCCAGCCTCTCTCATGTTACCACTTTGTAAGGAAGATTTTATGTTTGAGCTCCTGTGCTCCTGAGCTCTTTTTGTGAAAACAGGGTTAACAAATAAACAGAAGAGATGTCTCAGAGTTAAAGAAAGAAGAGCTACAGAAATAAGAAATAGGGGATCACAGAGAGGCCCTATGAGGGAGGGCAGCAGAAAGGAGAAACTGCAGGGAGAGATACCAGGATGCATGGGACTTTGGACAGGCGGATATTTTAAGAGGGCTTAAGAAGATTTGCTTATACCACTTGGGGTAATACCACTACCACCCTTGCCTCCTCAAGAAGCTTCAGAGTGTCCAACATTCTAGCTGGGGCAACAAGCAAGACCCCATCTCTACAAAAAATACAATAATTAGTCGGGTGTGGCAGCATGATCTGTAGTCCCCACTACTCCAGAAGCTGAGGCGGGAGAATCACTTGTGCCCAGGAATTCGAGGCTGCAGTGAGCTAGGATCACGCCTGGATAAAGCAAGACCCTGCCTTAAAAAAAATAAATAAATAAAAATAAAAATAAAAAAAAGGGAAGTCTAACATTTTTTGAGTTTTGATATGGATTTGTTATTTTTGGGGAAGCGTCACCCTGCTGGGGCCAGCCTTAAGTAAAGCACAAATGCATTCTCAAATTTGACCTCCTTTACCTCCCTGTGAGATGACCACTACTATAACCTCCATCTCTCAGCTTAAGAATCTGAGGCTTTGAGAGATTTTTATGATGTACCCAAAGTCACACAGCCCTCTAAAGATTAAGACCAGGATTTAAAACCAGGCTGAAAAGATTCCAGCACCCTTGCCTAGAGTAAGGTACAGGTGCCATAAATTGACCTACTTCACAATCTGCCCATTCACTCACCCTGGGTGAGCACACATGGATTTGAGAATTCCTGAGCTGATAGAGTTCTGTCAAGCAGATTTAAAAACAAAAACGTAGCTTTAAAAAAAAAAAAAGCTATAAAGTCCCATACAGTTATTCCAAAGATGTAAGGATAGAACCTCCAAAACTATAATCAAGAGCTAAGCTGGATAAGTTATTCAGAAAATACAAATTAATTCAACTGAAAAGCTAAAACAGCTGTGCAAATACCCTGTGGGTCTTCCTATAATGCATCTCATTTCTGAAGGCAATTAAGTTAATATACACTTTTTAAAAGTTTAAATGCAATTATCAAATGGTTGTTTATATCCACACAGGCCAGAAAATGATGACATGGGAGGAAATTTCCCATTGTGTCATAATTTCAGCCTAATGTGCTACTACAGAGGCTTGGGAGGAATTAATTGCTCTGTAGCATGTAAGAGCTTTATAGAAGTTACTTCTTTTCTCACCACACCCCTGAAGGGTTGATGCTATTAGTCACATCTTACAGACGACTCTACGGAGCTTGGAAATGTTCAATGATTTGCTCGGTCATGCAGCTTCTGGTTTTAATCAGACCATAGGTCCTGGTGTGTCTGGGACAGTCCCAGTTTATATTGTTATCTCATAATCATTATTAAGAGCACCACTTTTCATCTTGCAAATGGTTGCCTTTTAGGTGGTAAATTGTAAGGTCATCCTAGTTGTCAGGGACATCTCCAGAGTGAACACAGGCTGCACCAACTCTACAGCCCACGCTTATGGTCTCTGTGTGCCGCAGCCCTGCAGAGGAATTTCCATCAAACAGGGCCTGACCATGGGGGGAGCCTTACTCATTAGCTCTAGGAATCACTAACAAACACCCACCATGTGTTCCTGCTGATGATTGGAGGACTTTTTTTTTTTTTTTTTTTTATTAGATGGAGTCTTGTTCTGTCGCCCAGGCTACAGTGCAGTGGCATGATCTCAGCTCACTGCAACCTCTGCCTCCCGGGTTCAAGCGATTCTCCTGCCTCGGCCTCCCCAGTAGCTGGGATTACAGGCATCCGCCAACAGGCCCAGCTAATGCTTGTATTTTTACTAGAGATGGGGTTTCACCGTGTTGGCCAGGCTGGTCTCAAACTCCTGACCTTGTGATCCGCCCACCTAGGCCTCCCAAAGTGCTGGGATTACAGGCATGAGCCACCATACCCAGCCTGGAGGACCATGTTTTGAGACACTCTCCTATGCCGTGTTGCCTTGAATATTAGTTCACTAGGGCTGCCATAACAATGTACCACAGACTGTGGGGCTTAAATACCAGAGATTTATTTTCTCATAGCTCTGGAGATAGGAAAGTCCAGAGCAAGGTGTCGGCAGGGCTGGCTTCTTCTGAGGCCTCTGATCTTGGCTTTTAGATGGCCGTCTTCCTCCTGTGTCCTCACATGGTGTCTTCCCTCAGTGCATGTCTGTGCCCACATTTCTTTTCTTATAAGGACACCAATCATATTGGATTAGGGCCTCATTTTAACTTAGTTACTCACCTTAAGGCCCTATCTCCAAATATAATCACATTCTGAGGTACTGGGAACTAGGGCTTCAACATATGAATTTGGGGAGGACACCTAACATCTAAATAGGTGGAGGAAGTAGTAATGGAGGGAAATTGTAAAATCCTCTTTTCTGAGGATCTTTAAAAGTAAGCAAAGTGTCATCTGTGAGGAATGATGTCATTGTGAACCAGGTACAAAATGAAACCTAACAAACTCCATCAGTGCTGCTTGTTTAGAACTGACCAAATGTAATGAAAGAACAGAACTAAAGACAAAAAAAACACATGATTATCTCAATCAATGCAGAAAAGGCTTTCAATAAAATTAAATACCCCTTTCATGTTAAAAACTCTCAAGCCAGGTAATGAAGGAACATACTTCAAAATAAGAGCCATCTGTGACAAACCCACAGCCAATATCATAGTAAATGGGCCAAAGCTGGAAGAATTCCCCTTGAAAACTGGCACAAGACAAAGATGCCCTCGCTCACCACTCCTATTCAACATAGTATTGGGAGTCCTGGCTAGAGCAATCAGGCAAGAGAAAGAAATAAAGGGCATCCAAATAGGAAGAGAGGAAGTCAAACTATCCCTGTTTGCAGACAACATGATCCTATATCCAGAAAACCCTATAGTCTCAGTCCAAAAGCTCATTAAGCTGATAAACAACTTCAGAAAGTCTCAGGATACAAAATCAACATACAAAAATCACTAGCATTCCTATACCCCAACAACAGTTAAGCCAAGAGCCAAATCAGGAACGCAATCCCGTTCACAATTGCCACAAAAATAATAAAATACCTAGGAATACAGCTAACAAGGGAGGTGAAAGATCTCTACAAGGAGAACTACAAGACACTGCTCAAAGAAATCAGAGATGACACAAACAAATGGAAAAACATTCCATGCTCATGGATAGAAAGAATCAATATCATGACAACGGCCATATTGCCCAAAGCAATGTATCAATTCTATGCTATTCCTATCAAACTACCAGTGACATTCTTCACAGAACTAGAAAAAAATACTTTAAAATTCATATGGAACCAAAAAAGAGCCTGAATAGCCAAGGCAATCCTAAGCAAAAAGAACAAAGCTGGAGGCATCATGCTACCTAACTTCAAACTGTACTACAGGGCTACAGTAACCAAAACAGGATGGTACTGGTACAAAAACAGACACATAGACCAATGGAACAGAATAGAGAGCCCAGGAATAAGGCTGCATATCTACAATTATCTGTTATTTGACAAAGTTTTAAAGTGTTAACAGTTATTTGAAAATTAGCAAGGAATGCATGTTCATTATAAAAACATAAGCAAAAATAAAAATGTATGTATTGTACAAATCAATCTTTTTTTCTTTTAAAATAGGGTCTTGCTCTGTCACCCAGGCTAGAGTACGGTGCTGTGATCATGGCTCACTGCAGCCCCCACCTCCTGGGCTCAAGCGATCCTCCTACCTCAGCCTCCTTAGTAGCTGAGACTACAGGCATGAATTACCACATCTGGCTAATTTATTTTTATCCTTGTAGAGACAGGGGTCTCACTATGTTGCCCCTTATCTCGAACTCCCAGACTCAAGCAACTCTTCCATTTTGGCTTCTCAAAGTGCTGGGAATATAGAGGTGAGACACCATACCCAGCTGCAAATCAATCTTAAAAGATTATACTCCATGTGATTATTTTTAATATTCTATTAAACTTAATATTTTATTAATATTTAATTTAGAATTCCATTTAGTATTAAATATTCTCTATGTGTGATTATATTTACTATTCCATATCAACTTCCATAGGATAAATAACTAGTTTATATTTTTAACTAGGTATATATATATTTGTTTTACAAAAATAGCATCATACTCTGCCCTAAGTTTTGTGTCTTTGAGTATGCCTGTCATGTCTAATGTTAAGTCATGTTGTTCTCTTCACATTTCTGCTGGTGGCAAGGCATTCTATTTGTGTGGATGTACAGTCTGCCCCCCATATCTGAGGGTTCTGTATCTAAGGAATCAATATTGGAAAATATTTGGGAAAAAAAAAAACAATGCAACAATAAAAATAATACAAATTTTAAAATATAGTGTAACAACTATTTACATAGCATTTACATTGAATTATGTATTACAAGTAATCTAGAGATGATTTAAAGTATGGGAGACTGTGTGTAATAGGTTATATGCAAATATTGTGCCATTTTATATAAAGGACCTGAGCATCCTCAGATTTTCGTTTCTGTTGGGGGTCCTGGAACCAATTCCCTCCATGAATACCAAGGGACAGATGACTATATCATAATTTAAATGATCCTATATTGGTTGGCTTTTATATTGTTTATAGCTTCTAACCAATATAATCACTATTATAAATACTATGATATAAAGACCTTTACATATATTAATTTGCTCACTTGGCTGCATACTTCTGTATTAGTCCGTTTTCACATTGCTATAGAGAGTACCACCTAACACTGGGTAATTATAAAGGAAAGAGGTTTAATTGACTCACAGTTCCACATGCTTAACAGGAAGCAGGCTGGGGGCTTCAGGAAACTTACAATCACAGCGGAAGGTGAAGCAGAAGTGAGCACGTCTCACGTAACAGCAGGCAACAGCGAGCTGGGGAAACTGCCATTTATAAAACCATCAGCTCTCGTGAGAATTCACTCACTATCACGAGAACAGCATGCGGGAACCGCCCCTGTGATTCAACCACCTTCCAACAGGTCCTTTCCTGGACACCTGGGGATTATAATTGGGATTACAGTTCAAGATGAGATGTAGGTGGGAACACAGAACCAAACCATTCAACTTCCGTGGGCTAAATGCCGAATTACTAAATCCAAGAATTACAGCGCAATTACTAAGGTGCAGGGTAAATGCCCCTGATAGTAATAATTTAAGCATACAATTAGAATAAACCTGTATGGCAGACGCACCTGAATGTGTGTTTCAAGCTAGGGAATCCAGGAGTGGCCAATCCAGAGAGTCATTCCTCGTTTATGAGAAACATCTGAGCCCCCGTCCTGTCCCATTGAACATGGGCCATAAGGAAGGATTGAGGCCCTGAGTTTTGGGGTACCTGAAAGTTGCCAGGTGGAGGTCGTTAAGGGGAAGATGGTAACTGAAAATGCTATATAAACTACACACTGTTTGCAGGCGGTTGTGTTTTTCCTGCCCAGCCTGCCACCACTGGCCTGGATGTAAGGTGGATATCTTGTCCAGCCCACTGCCACTGGACCCTCTTCCCTGTATGTAAGCCCCTAATAAAACCCTATGTCTTGTTTGCCGGGTTTCTGGCCTCTTGAACCTGGTGTCTTCCCTAATGAGGTTAATAAAGGTTCGGCACAGCAAAAGTTATCATGTAAATACCTTTAAGGATTTTGGCCTAAATTGCAAAATTGCTCTCCCAAAAGGCTGTAGCACTCTTCTCCTACAAGTAGTGTATAAGACTCTGTTTCTCCACACCTCCCCCAAAGCTAGCTATTATTCTTGTAATCTTTGCCAATCTGGTAAAAAAAATTGATTTGATTTTTTTGTAAGCCTTTGATTACTAATTAAGGATGGACATGTTGGCTTCTTGTTGAGCACTTGGTTATCTCAGCACACAGGAAATATCTTCTTTTTAACTCAAACACAGGATTTGAGGTTCCTGAACACCTGGTATAACAGAAAACTGGTTGGGCACTGTGGCTCTCATCTGTAATTCCAGCACTTTGGGAGGCTGGGAGGGGAGGATCACCTGAGTTCAGGAGTTTGAGACAAGACTGGCCAACATGGCAAAACCCTGTCTCTACTAAAAATACAAAAATTATCCTGGCGTGGTGGCACACACCTGTAATCCCAGCTATTTGGGAGGCTGAGGCACAAGAATCGCTTGAACCCTGGAGGCAGATGTTGCAGTGAGCTGAGATCACGCCATTGCACTCTAGCCTGGGCGACAGAGACTCCATCTAAAGATAAATAAATAAATAAATAAATAACAGACAATGGCTCCCTCTCATTCTCCCCAGTTGATTACAGGACCTAGCAATGTCCTGTAGAGTAAATTCTCCTCCCAGCCTGCCTAAGTGACAGCCCATTACTCAAGCTGAGCAGGCGCCCCACCTCTCAATAGTGCTGTCCAATCCCAGCTTCTCTTTGAAATGGCAACTTGTCTGTAATGGTTAATTTTCAACCCTGGCTGCATATCACCTGGACTAAACATTTTTTATTCTTTAATTTAAATTTTTTTCTTTTAAGAGTACATAATATATTACTCACATATTTTAAAAACACAGAGGGAGATTAAGTTAAAAGTCTCCCTGTTATCTGTGGCCCCCATCTGCCCCATTCCCCTCCCTATAAGCAACTGATGTTACTAATTTCTCATGGATCCTTCCAGAGATATAAACAGATATTTAAAAATGCTCTTTTTGGGGACCCACGCCAGAATTTCTGAATCAATTTCTGGGATGAAGAATCTGGAAACTTGAATTTTTTTTAAAAGCCCACAGTATTGTTGAATTATAGTCAGGATTTAGAGCAACTTCTTGAGTGTAGCATTCATTTATGCATTCAACCCACATTTATTGAGCATGTGCTTTTATGTGCCAGACACTGTGCTGGGTGCCAGAGTGAACCAAACAAAGTTGCTAGTCTCATGCAGCTTTGATTATAGAGCAGGGAGGAAGCAGAAAAAACAAACTGTAATTATTGAAAATTGAGAAGTTCTATGATGAAAACTAAAGCAGGATAATGGAAAGTCTTCCAATTGCTTTGATCACAACTTGAATCTCCTTCTTTCTCATTTAACCTTTCTTACCCTCTCCACTGGAGAGCAGGTGAGCGATAGAAAGAAAAAAAGGCAACATTTTTCAGGAAATTGGATTGTTCCCAGAGCCCAAATTCAGAATGAGTTTGAAGCTGGTGCCCAGAGTTCTTCCCATGTGGTATTTATTTCTCTTCATTAGTGCTGATTGTTGAATTCTTCATAATGGCTTAGAAATAACATTAAGAAATGGCAATTTGCTCATTACTCTGAAATAGAATGTTGAATTTCTTCTTTCTCTTCTACAATTCAGTAAAGCCTATGCTAAAGCATTGTGGGGGCTCCAGGAAGCCCACCTGGCATCTGAGAACTTGCAGGGAGCAGAGGGTGTCTCTTTCAGAGTCAGGGTAGCACCTAGTGTCTCCCAGAGGGAAAGGCAGCAGGAGGTCCACTTGCCACTGACACTTGAAAGATTCAATTCTACAAAAGACTAACCTTATCAACATGTGCCAGGCACTGTGTGGTAGGTACCATTATTATCCCACTTAAAAATAAGGAGGAGGCCGGGTGCAGTGGCTCTTACCTGTAATCCTAGCACTTTGGGAGGCAGAGGCGGGTAGATCACTTGAGGTCAGCAGTTCGAGACCAGCCTGGGCAACATGGTGAAAGCCCCATCTCTACTAAAAATACAAAAATTAGCCGAGTGTGGTGTGGGGCGGGGGGCTGTAATCCCAGCTACTCAGGAGGCTGAGGCAGGAGAATCTCTTGAACCTGGGAGGTGGAGATTGTAGTGAGCCGAGATCACGCCACTGCACTCCAGCCTGGGTGACAGATTAAGACTCTGTCTCAAAAAAAAAAAAAAAATTAGGAAAGTCAGAGTTAAGCAGCTTATCCAAGTCATCCTGCATTCAGACCTAGGTTTGCTAGGTTTGCTGACATCAGTTTGGTATACCCCTACTACCCCCCAAAGTTTTGCCTGGAAACTTAAATGAGACAATCTATCCATTATGTTCTCCAGAATGGAAGCTGCCTTGTTTTTGTTTTTTTGTTGTTGTCTGTTTGTTTGTTTTTTGAGGCGGAGTCTAGCTCTATCGCCCAGGCTGGAGTGCAGTGGCGTGATCTCGGCCCACTGCAAGCTCCATCTCCCGGGTTCACACCATTCTCCTGCCTCAGCCTCCCGAGTAGCTGGGATTACAGGTGCCCGCCACTACGCCCAGCTGATTTTTTTTTTTTTTTGTATTTTTAGTAGAGATGGGGTTTCACCATGTTAGCCAGGATGGTCTCAATCTCCTGACCTCATGATCCATCTGCCTCGGCCTCCCAAGTGCTGGGCCTTGTTGTTTTTAACTGGCTAGACTCACCTAAATCTGACAGCTACAGACTTACATCCACCATTTTTTTGGAACCAAACTGATGAGAAGAAAGGAGGCAGAGGAGCGTAAAACCATGCGGTAAAGCCTGGAATTAGCCTGCCTGTTGCAAGCTGGGGCCCAGAGTGCCCCATCTGATACCCATGGACCACACTGCGAGAAGTTCCTGAGTCAGCTTCCATTGTTAGTGCTCAGAAACTTGCTCATTTTCTCCTCCATATAACCGTGAGTCACAGGAGGACTTACTCCTGTTACTATAGCATCAGGCACAGAGGAGGTACTAAATGTGGAATGAATGAAGACATGACAGAATGAGCTGCCTCCCCTTCCCAGCTGCCTCTTTCAGGCTGGACCCAATCTGTGTGTCTTCAACTGCTATTCATTTTGCATTTATCCTTGCCAGATGCTGTCCTGCACACTTCGGGTATATTTTCACACTTAATTCTCACACCAGTCACTGGGATAGGAGGTATTAGCCCACTCTACAGATGAGGAAAGTGAGGCCTACAGTGCTTATGTGACGTCTGCACTGTTTGGAAACAGCTGGGGTAATTCCAGCAGCCCCAGTTCTGCTCCCTCCTCTTCCTTCCCCATCAGCCCTCCCTAAGGCCTCAGCAGACCTACAACCCAAATCCAATCTCTCCTCTTTAGCTGTGTCCCACTGTTACAGTTGCTGGTTTCTTCAAAGGGTTGTTTTTGTTTTGGTTTGTTTTAGAGATGGGATCTTGCTATATGGCTCAGGCTGAACTCTTGGGTTCAAGCCAATTCTCCCACCTCTTCCTCCTGAATAGCTGGAACTACAGGCATGCACCACCATATCTGGCTGGGGTGGTTTCTTTCAGGATCTTAATTCCTAATAACCAATAGATTTTAAACTGGCAGTGTCCCCAGGGCTGCTATTGGGCAATAAGCTTCTGCACTAACTCTATTTTGCATACGTTAATGTGCAGACAAATCACATGGGGATAATGTTGAAATATAGGTTCTGATGCGTTGGACTGGAGCAGGGTCCCAGATTCTGCATTTCTAGTACACTCCCAGGTGAGGAGAAGCTGCCTGTCTGTGGACCACACTTGAGTAGCGACAAGGCACTAATTCTCATTAGGCCCTGTCCCAGAAACAAATGTGTTCTGTTCCTCATTGTTAAAAGTTAAATTGTGTCCCTCCAAAAAGGTTATGTTGAAGTCCTAACCTTCAGGACTCAGAATGTGACCTTATTTGGAAATGAAGTATTTACAATGTAATTAGCTAAATTGAAATAAGGTCATCCTGGAGTAGTGTGGGCCCCTAATTAATTGAATAAGACTGGTGTCCTTGAAAGAAGACCTCATGTGAAGACAGACACTGGGAGAACACCACGCAAAAATAGAGGCAGAGATTGGAGTGAAGCATCTACAAGAAAAGGAACATCAAGGACTGGCAGCTGCCACTAGAAACTGAAAGAGAGGGATAGAAGACTCTCCCACAGGGAACCAACCCTACCAACACCTTGATGTTGGTCTTCTGGCCTCTAGAACCATGAGACAGTGTCTTTCTACTGTTTTAAGCCACCCAGTGGGTGGTACTTTGTTACAACAGCCACAGGAAAACAATACACATGTGAGCCCTAAGAAAATAAAAATCAGCCAAGAACGAGAAAGTAAAAATCTGCCTAAGGGATTGCAGAGATTTGGTCAAAGAATACAAAAGTTTCAGTTACACAGGAGGAATAAGTTTAAGAGAGCTATTGTACAATATGGTGGCTATAGTTAAGAACAATGTATTTCATACTTGAAAATTGTGAAGAAAGTAGATTTTAAGTGTCCTTGTCACAAATAAATGGTATGGGGTTAATGCATGTGCTAATTATTTAGCCATTCCACAATGTGTACGTATTTTGAAACATGTTGTACACCATAAATATGTATAATTTTTATTTGTCAATTTTAAAATGAGATTTGTGGGAATAAAAAGATACATGTTAAAAATTAAATATAAATTTAAAAATTCTGCCTAGCCATTCGTCAGACTAAACATGGATTAGGCAGAATAAGGCAATTAAGACAACAGAAAAAGATAAGACAGAGAAGAATGCCGGCACAGATACAGTCAACAGCTGTGTAGATAGGAGACAATATTTCTCCCCAGGAGCCACAACATGTCATAGCAAACCCTTCTCTGTGACTGTTACTTTCTTACTCACTGAGGGACTTTGTGCTCTAAAATCATAGACTATTAGAAATATCACCATCTGAAGTCATTTCAGTAAGAATGAGATAGCCCACTCTGGCCTGGAGGATCCAAGTCACTTTGACACAAAAAAGCAGCATCGATTTCCAACTCCATTACAGAGTTTCAGATAAGGAGTTTCTAGACACAACATTTCACATCTACCTTCACTTGGTAGTTTCCAAGGAAACAGCAGCCTGCCTCCACTTTGCTGTTCAGAACTGATGGTCCCTTTATACACAGCCTTGATTTGTTTTGTGCTTGTAAAAACTCTGCTTCATTTCAGCTCTCCCTGACCTCCATACTTTCCCCAAATCCTATGATAACTCCGTCTTCCTTTGTTTGGTGAGACTCCGCGATTCCGTGGTGTGTGATCTCCCTCATTACAATGTCTTAATAAATCTGATTCTGTCAGACTACGTGTTTGTCCCTGATGGTCTTAGGATGGTTGGGCTAGGACACACTAATTTGATTTCCAGGGCTTACTATGTAGTAATGGCATCTTACAGCTGGGAACATCAGAAGGACCAGCTGTTAATGCGCCTGGAATTCTACCTCTTAGTTCTTTTCTTCTCATCCCACCTTTTTTCTCCTTTTCACTTCCATCTGGACCTTTATTTTCCTTAGATTCATTTCTAGTCTGAAATCACTGCACCTTCTGCCACTCCATTCTGGAGAAAGTCATGGAGTGACCGAATTTAAGATCTGCCAGTCACTGGCAGCTTACTTACAATTTCTAATCTTCAGTTTCAATGTGTGTAGAATGGGAATAATAGTACTCAACTCAGCAGGTGGTTGGAAAGATTAAATGAGATAATCCACAAACAGCACTTAGCGTGAGGCCTAGTGCGTAGCGTGCATCCTATAATATTAGCTGTCATTATGTTGTTGTTAACGTAGGACAGGCCCACAGGAACTGGCTCTGCCCTCTTTTATGCTCTTTTCTCCTACTGCCTTCTACCGCTGTGGTAAGACATTTGTCCCCCTTCCAGAGAGAAGACAAGCCCCACCCCTCAGAGAGTCCCCCGACCCCTCAGAGAGTCCCCGCACCCCTCAGCCCTGCCTGAAAATGACCCAGCAGAATTTCTCCAAGTAAGATTCAGGGACTGGGGGCAGTGGTTCATGCCTGTAATCCCAGCACTGTGGGAGACCGAGGCAGGAGGATCACCTGGGGTCAGGAGTTTGAGACCAGCCTGGCCAACATGGTGAAACCCCATCTCTACTAAAAATACGAAAATTAGTTGGGCATGGTGGTGCACGCCTGTAGTCTCAGCTACTCAGCAGGCTGAGGAAGGAGAACCACTTGAACCCAGGAGGCGGAGGTTGCAGTGAGCCGAGATCATGCCACTGCACTCCAGGCTGGGCAACAGAGAGAGAATCCATCTCAAAAAAAAAAAAAAAAAGAAGAAAAGAAAAGATTCAGCAATCACCTACGTTAGCATCAAATGACAGAACTTGTCAAAAATGTACATTTCTGGACCATGGAATCAAGTCCTCCAGGTCCAAGATGAAAGTAAATAGTAAGGGGCCCTTGGGAACAAGGCTGGAAGGGTCTTTGAGACCAAATTACCAGGCCTGATGACACTCATTGCCCACCACTGTCCATTCCTTCACTCAAACGATATGGCACGAGCCCATCCTGAGCACAGCATTGTGCATGACTCAGACACACAGGGAGGTCAAGATAAGTGAGCCCTTATCCTCATGAGGTTTATAGTCCAGTGGAGAAGAGAGAGCAATAAGCAGTCTAAATACAGGGTGCTGGGTGCAGAGCGCACGGAGAAGAAATGGGCAGGACTGTGAGAGACAGACGAGGGGCACTCAATTCACATAGTACGAGGGGTCACAAGGCTTCCTGGAGTAAGTAGCATCTGAGCAGAGCCCTGCACTCTGAGCGTTACCCAGACAGAGGTCGGGAGGGCATTCCAGGCAGAGGGAGCAGTCTATGGAAAAGCTAGGGAGAAAGAAGAGGTTTGAAGAATTGCACATGGCTTTGCATGAGGACCACGGAGTGCTAGGGATAAGGGATGTGAGCCTCGCAGCTGCCCAGCAAGCAGCACCAGATGGGGAAAAGGCTTGCAGACCAAGACACATAATGATCTGGGCTTTAGTCTATAGAGAAGCTTAAAATGGGGGTAGGGGTGATGTGTAAACCTGATTTACATTTTCAAAAGATCACCCTGGATACTGTAGAAAATGAATTAGAGGGGAGCAAGGACAGGTGCCTTTAGAAGGCTATTGCATGGCAGAGGGGAGAGATGGTGGATTGCACTACAGTAATACCAGTAAGGACGAGAGGAATGCATAGATTTCAGAGCATTTAGAAGCTCTGGCCAACAGGACTTGATTATTAATGAGAGGTGCAGAGTGTGTGTGTGTGTGTGTGTGTGCACGTGTGTCTGTGTGTGTGTGTGTGGTGTTTGGGTGGGGTGGTGCTAGCTGCAAGGGCATGAAGCCTGAGTTTATAAAGGGAGTGTCTGCTGTCACAGGAGTTCTGGAGAAAGGGCTGTAGCTCTGCTCCCCTTAGTGCCATGCCTTGCTCTCACCAACTGCTGTTTCTTTCTACCTGATGCCTGAACATCCTAGGACCTATCCTCTTTTTAGAGATTACAAGGTTGTGTTGTAATAATCCATTGTGTGTCTGCCTCCTCTGATTGAGCTGTGAATTTCTTATGGCAGGGACTGGGGCTGGGAGAAGTACTGACATAGCACTCACTAAGTTCAGTCTTCAGACCACTAAATTGGGGGTTAGGATTGAACATGCAAATTCTGAGGCTCCAACTCCAGACTTCTAGAATCAGATTCACTTGAAGTAGGGCCCAGGAATCTGCCTGTTAATCAACACCCCAGGTACATCTGAAGCTTAAGAAGTTTAAGATTGTGCTTGTTACATGCCAAGAAAGATTCCTTTGGACTATAAAGGGAGATCCCTTGGACTATAAAGTCAAGAGGATATACAGTAAAGAGGACAAGCTCTGGAGTCAGCCTGAGACCTATTTCAGATCTTCATTGAACCTCAGTGCTCCCATCTCTAGACTGGGGTACTATGCCCACTCCTCAAGGATAAGTGGGCTACTGTAATCCGTGAAGCACAGGATGTGGCACAAGGCACCCACTCAATGAACACTGGTTGAATAAATTTGCAAAAGACGGTGACTGCAGCATGTAAGCAGATTTGTTTGCATTTTCATCTCAGATTTCTTTTGCTACTTTATAGTCACCAAATACCAGTTTGACTTGAACAGCAGTTACATGCTAATGACAAAAAGCAGTGGAGTGCTTGTTCTCAGAAACCTGAGAATCCACTGGCTCTGTTAAAATGAAATTCTACCGAGTTGACCACAAGGACATTTCCTTGTCCCCAGAAAAAGACTCACCTAAATTAAGTTGCAGTGTAACCTCTTCCAAATGTTGCCCAGACTGAAGAGTGCTTTCATATTATTCCTTTATCCAACTCTCTTTCCATCTGGCCTCTTTGTAAAATTATTCCTCTGTTGTTTCAGAATTAAAATGACACCTTCTTAGAATTCCAGCATGCTACTTCTCAGCAGAAAGTGTGGTATATCAGAGGCAGTGGGCTTGGGAGTCTGTTGGGAGGCCTGATTTGGAAGGCCAGCTCCAGCAGTTACAAACCGAGCAACCCTGAGCAAGTCACGTAACTCTTCTAAGCCTTGATGATAATCTCTGTAAAGTGGGTATGACAACAGTTCCCACATTATAGGGCTATTATGAGGATTAAGTCATCCTTGCACAGCCCTTAGAATGAAGGTTAACACAGAGTAAGCATGTAGGTTGGCTGTTTTCAGATGTATTCAGTGGCAAATATGTGGCTGGTCCCTGAATCTCTCGGCTTTGTAGTCTTATATGCTCTTTAACTCCACTCAGTGAGGCCTGTCTCTCTCTCTCTCAGGTCCAGTTTCATTGTTCAATTCATAATCAAACCTACCTCAAAAAAAAGAAGTGAAGAAAATTTTCGCCACTAGTGTGTTATTGAAGTGTCACCCTCAAATAATGAAATTCAGAAAATATGATGAAGTATTGAGTTTATTTCAGCACAAAGCTTGAGGATAGCCAGTTGGGAAACATAGACCCCAAAGGAATGGGGTCAGTGCTCCAAAGTGGAGAAGTTAAGGTTTCACTTATAAGGCAGAGACAGAGAAGTGTAGTAGGGTTACAACATTTTCCATGCAAGGTCAGTACATATTACAGTGATTTGATTGGTTACAGCTTGTTGCATGCCAAGGAAGGTTCCCTTAACATTCCATAAGGAGGGGTAATGGCCTGGAAAGGTCTTAACTCTGGCACCATTCGGTCCTTGCGAATCATTTACAGGAAAAAGCAGAAGTTGCAGCTGCATGCTATATGACTCAGGTCACACGGCCGCATTGCTCTCAAGTCTCAACATAATTTAAAGTTCCACCAGCTTTAGGTTTGAATTATTTAATTTCACAACAGAAAGTAGCTTTTCCTCTGACCTTTTCTGGAAGAATTCGTGGTTTCCTAAATTCCAGCCCAAAACTTATCTCAATCCTGCCAAACATATCTCCATGAATCAGCCGAATTCCTCAATAGGAAGGAAGCTTTTAAAAATAAAAATTAGACTCATTGACTGGGCATAATGAATAATAGAAGTAGTAGAAGGAAGTTATAATACCCATCCTTCCACTCCTAATTTCTGCCCAGGGTTCACGGCAAAGCAGCTTTGTGGCCCAGGCATTTTGTAAAATGGCTGTGGCTAGTGGCAGAAGGCACTTTGTGGCTCCTGCTGGACTAGGATTAGGCTGTCCTGAGCATCTGCAATTAAAATCAGAGCACTTGGGTAGAGTCTGAAGTCTGTCTCAACAGGAGGACAGTATGCCAGCTATAGCTGCTCTCTTCTCTGGGGCTTATCTCCTTAGAACAGCGGTTCTCAAACTTTGCTGCATGTTGGAATCCCCATGTTGGAAGATGTGGAGTTTTGAAAAATCTTAATGCCCAGGCAAATTACTTAAGAATTTCTAACTGGAGGGGAGAGGGTGGGGTGGGGATATGTAGGACTCAAGCATCAGTAATAGTGTTTCAAACTTTAATGTGCATATGAATTGCTTTGTTAAAAATTGTTTCAATGTTGAATACAGATTCAGATTCAATAGGTCTGGGTTGAGGAAAGCGATTCTGCATTTCCAACAAGCTCCCAGGTGAGTCTTCACTGCTGGTCTAAGGAGCAGAATTTGTGTAGCAAAGTCTTAGATAGTTCCTCCTCCTACCGCATCCTGTACATCAAAATTAGAGCCTGACCCTCACCGGTCCATTGCCCAAGGTTGTAACATCAGAGATGAAGGCCTTTTCATTCGTTTATTTATTTCCAGGACCCAGTCTGAGGAAAGTGAGCTAATTATTATGGATTTATCTGCATTATCTTGTTTAAGGAGAAGACACTTAGAAAAATGGGAATTGAAATTTGTTCTTGCCATCAGATCTTACTGAACAATAAAACACCATTATCCTTATACTTATTATTATAGAAATTTCCATTTTGAGCTTCTCCTTTCCTCCAGCTCCAGCTCCTGTAATAATATTCTTTAAGGACTTGCCCACATGGAGCAAAGCCAAATGGTGCAATGGTTCAGAACAGGTCACTAAAGGCCAAATGGTGTGTGCTTAAATTCTGGCCCTCCCACTTAGTAGCTGTGTGAACATGGACAATTTATTTAACCTCTCTGTGCCTCAGCTTTCCCATCTGTAAATTGGAAGTTATAGTAAGTAAATGAATATATCTACAAATAAAGGCTAAATGCTGTCACTAGAACCTTATGTGAATTAAGTCTCTTAGTCCTTATAATAATTTTACCAGGTTAACTTATCATCCCCATTTTGTAGATGGGTTGAGGATTTTGCCTGAGGTCACACAGCCAGGATTTGAGACCAGGTAGCCTGACTCCAATACTCATCCCATTAACAACCAAGATGGCCTATCTGTCACATGTAGCAGCTAGAACTATGATGGTGGTCTGCTAACTCTCAGGAAGGGGCTCCAGGACTGGGTCGTACTTCAATTGTCTGCCATAGTCAGCCACGATCCCTCAATCCCACAGTCCCCCTGCAGTCTCACATAAGGCCCTGACACCTACGCAGCCACTGTGCAAAGAACATGCTCCACCACCCACCTTCTATGGGCTGACAACTGGACCATCTCAGGCAAGGTCTTTTGCATCAGTTCAATTCAATGAATCATCCACATGGCTGTTCACTTTCAGAGCACATTCTAAACACTGCTCTGAGTCAGCCTCCTGTGCTCAGTTTTGGAGGTGCTCAGATGAATTCAAACAAGCCCCTGCTTTAGGGAGCTCAGAGGGGCCTCGGGGAGGAGACAGATGTGTGAGAGATGCTTATGGTAACTCTCAGGAAGTGTTTAAAAGGGGAAATGAGGCCAGGTGTGGTGGCTAATGCCTAAACTCCCAGCATTTTGGGAGACCAAGGTGGGCAGATTACCTGAAGTCAGGAGTTTGAGACCAGCCTGGCCAACATGGTGAAACCCCATCTCTACTAAAAATACAAAATAATAATAATAATAATAATAATAGTAATAATGAGCTGGGCGTGGTAGCACATGCCTGTAGTCCCAGCTACTCAGGAGGCTGAGGCAGGAGAATCGCTTGAACCCGGGAGGTGGAGGTTGCAGTGAGCTGAAATGGCACTACTGCACTCCAGCCTGGGTGACAGAGTGACACTGTCTCAAAAAAAATAAAAAATAAAATAAAAATAAAAAGGGGTAATCAGCAAAGAGAGAAAAGCTCTGGCTGGGGACATCAAGGAATGCTTCTAAGAGGTAACATATAAGCTCAAGAATTATCAGGCAAATTAATGAATTAATCAGTTCACTGATAACACTGTGCCTTGGTGCTAAAGATACAAGGGTATACTGGATAATTTCTGTTTCCTCCTCCAGATCTGTTGGCTACTTCTCCCGCCTGCTCTGTGTCCCCAGGAAGCTGACCCAGATGAACTACATTAGTAGGCTGCTTTGCCCTCTGACTTCAGGTTGTGTATGGCCAGGGAGAGGCATCAAGAGGAGATTAGCAGGTGGAAGAAGAATGAGGTTGGGTATTTATTCCCTAGAGCATGGCCCTACAGGGTTGCCTAGAGTTGATTGCATTCCTCCACCCAAGGCGTTGGCTCCTGTTGGGTGCCCCTCTCTACACCTCTTCCATTGAGTTCTAGATTCCTTCACTTGTCCTTTCAGACCTATAAGGAGGCTTCCTGCAGGGATTAAAAATTCTCCAGATGGAGTAAGAAAAAAAGCCATTACTTATTTATTCAATCAATGCATATTTATTGAACATTCAGATATCAGACCCATTTGAATGAAATGCTGAGCTTGGAAGTTTTAATAATGGTGGGAAAAGGGTGAAGGAATAAATCAGAAACAGAGGTGTCATCAAGAAGGACAGGTGAGGGTTAAGAGCTGCATGGACATCTGTTTGTTCACCTTTCACCCCTCCCCCTTCTTTCCTGTTTGAGTACATTCCATGTGGATCAGGTGGAACCAAGCACACTTCACCCTATTCCCACCCTATCTCCAAAGAGATAGGCAAATGATCCAGGCTCATCTAATCAGAATACAACATTCTCCAGGCTACAGAGATGAGTTTACAGACCCATGCAAGGTCGGAGTCCTTCAACAAGATCTGATAAAGGGATACTGAGAGAGAGGGGAAGCCAGTATTTAATAACACAAGGTACCAGGTACTATTTTCCAAAGCATTATTGGATATTTCTTCACAATGTCTTTTCAAAATGGATGTTTACTATCCTCATTTTACAAATGAGAAGACTAAGACTTAGAGAGGTTAAACATCTTGCCCAAAAACACAGAGCTAGAAAATGGCAGAGCCAGGATTCCACAGTCCAAACATTGCCTTTACTCTGTTGTTCAGAATATAACCATCGCCACAAAAGATATACTATTCAGTAACTTGGTAATTACTTTCCTTAAATTCAAATCAAACCAATACCCAGCCCAAGTCTGGGAACCGGGAATGCTCACAGAGAAGAGAAATCTGAAGTGGAGGCAAGTCAAGGCCTTTAAAAATCCAGGTATCAAGGGGAGGACAGGTGGGGAAGCAACATGTCCCCGGATCTAGGGACTCTTGGATGACACAGATTGCTGGCTGGTAGATCACTGGCCAAAGAGTCAGGAGCCTTAAGCCTCATTTTGTGCACTCTTCAAATTCCTAGGACATCTTTCCCCAGAGCAGGGATGGAGGAAACAGGGGAGAGAACCAAAGACCATGAAGAGTTTCGAGAAAGGCTGTCCTGATGCTCCCATCATGCTGCTGATGTCAGCCTAAAACATCTTGGTGTGCCAGGAAGTAAGGAAGTCCTTGAAGAATGATGGAAATTTGTCAAAAGAACATAGAAGACAGCTTGAAGAGGCTACTACAGTCCAGTTCTGGGACAATTTGAGCATCACAATAAAAAGCAATAGTAGTGAATTATTAAACCATACAATAAAATAAGAACCTGGCCAGGTGCGATGGCTCACACCTGCAATCCACTGAGGTGGGCGGATCACAAGGTAAAGAGATCAAGACCATCCTGGCCAACATGGTGAAAACTCATCTCTACTAAAAATACAAAAATTAGCCAGGCATGGTGACATGCGCCTATAGTCCCAGCTACTCGGGAGGCTGAGGCAGGAGAATTTCTTGAACCCAGGAGGTGGAGGCTGCAGTGAGCCGAGATCACACCACTGTACCCCAGCCCCAGTGACAGAGCGAGAATTTGTCTCAAAACAAACAAACAAACAAACAAAAAAAGAACCCATGAGTCCATACTGATACATGGATAATATGGGAGAAGGAAACTCTCTTTCTTAAATTAGAACAACAACGAATAAATGTAGAAGGAATGATGGAAATAGAAAACGATCACTTGGCAACTATCATAATAATAATTGATTCAAGCATCCATTGATATGGATGTTAAAACTAGTGGGTAAAAAATTTAATAATTAAGAAGGTATTTATATAGCCTCAAAGGCTCTCTGTCAAGAGATAATAATTAATTATAAAGGGGAAAATAGTAACTTTATAGTGAAGAAAATAACATCACCTTAACCAAAGTTAACATCATCAGTAATGAGAGAGACGAACATTGTGTGCCTCCTGAAATCATTCACTAAAATGAGCACAATGTACTTTTATAACATTCCTGCCAAAAATCCATAACCTGAATCTAATCATCTGAGAAACTCAAGTCACACTGAGGGGCATTATGCTAAATGACTCATACTCTTCAAAAATGTCAATGTCATTAATGACAAAGGAAGAACTAGAACTATTCAAGATGAAAGGAGGTCAAAGAGACATGAAACTGAATACAACACATCATCCAGGACTTACTCTTTCTATAAAGGGGAGTATTGGGACAATTGGTGAAAAGATAGACAGAGAGATAGATACCAGATAGAAATACGAGTAAGAGCTATACATTAGATAATAGTGTTCTGTCCATTTTAATGTTCATAAATTGATAATTTTACTGTGATTCTGTAAGAGAATAATCCTTGTTTTTAGAAAATACATACTAAAACATGTAGGGGTAAAAGGACACCATGTTTGCAACTTTCAAACATTTTAGAAATAAAATAATGTGTGTGTTTGTGTTTGTGTGTATGTGTGTCTAGTGAAATAAATCAAATGAAGAAAAATGCTAATACCTGGGGAATCTGGATAAAGAATATACAAGAATTATTTGTATTATTCTTGCAACTTTGCTACAAGTTTTAGATTGGGTCAAAATAGAAAGATTTTTAAAAATAGAAAGTAAGCATTCAGTAGGGGGATCTGATCTAGACCACGCTCTCTGGAAAAGCTTCTCAGGGAAAGTAACTTTGAAGCTAGTACCCATTGTCATTGTCTTGTGATCGTCCAGTTATCTCCTACTTTAAAGGCAGGAACTTTGTTGATTCTTCTCACACTGTGGTTTTCAGTTCCCAGTACTGTGCCTCAATAAGTATTGATTAATTGATTGATTGATTGGTTGGTTGGTGGGATGGACAGATGAGACATAATCTCAACCTTCAAGAAATCTATAAGAGAATTCACTAAAAGGCACAAAAAGATAACAAATTTCATACATCTTAGGAAAAGAATTATAGTTTCTGACCCAACACTTCTATTTTTAAAAATAATTCCAATATTTTACAAAAATTAGCTGGGCATGGTGACGGGCATCTGTAATCCCAGCTACTCGGGAGGCTAAGGCAGGAGAATTGCTTGAACCCAGGGCGCGGAGGCTGCAGTGAGCTGAGATCGAGCCACTGCACTCCAGCCTGGGCAACAAGGGCAAAACTCTGTCTCAATAATAATAATAACAATAATTCCAATTTTTATTTGAGATTCAGTGGGTACATGTACAGGTTTGTTACATGGGTATATCATGTGATGCTGAGGCTTGGGGTACCACTGACCTTATCACCCAGGTAGTGAGCATAGTACCCAACCTTTTTTTAATCCTTTCCCCACTCCTGCCAACCCCCCTCTACTAGTCCCCAGTGTCTATTGTTGCCATCTTTATGTTCCTGAGTACCTAATGTTTAGCTACCACTTATAAGTAAGAACATGTGGTATTTGGTTTTCTGTTCCTGCATTAATTTGCTTAGGAATTAGCTGCATCCATTTTGCTGCAAAGAACATGATTTCATTCTTCATATGGCTGCATAGTATTCCATGGTGTATATGTGCCACATTTTCTTTATTCAATCCACCATTGATGGGAACTTAAGTTGATTCCATGTCTTCACTATTGTGAATAGTGCTGCGATGAAAATACAAGTGCCTGTGTCTTTTGGGTAGAATGGTTTATTTTCTTTTGGAGATACGCCCAGTAATGGGATTTCTGGGTCAAATGGTATTAAGAGTTCTGGTATAAGTTCTTTGAGAAATATCCTAACTGCTTTCCACAGTGACTGAAATAATTTACATTCCCACCAACAGTGTTTAAGTGTTTCCTTTTCTCCACAGCCTCACCGGTATCTGTTGTTGTTGTTTTTGACTTTTAAACCATAGCCACTCTGATTGGTGTGAGATGGTATCTCATTGTGGTTTTGATTTGCATTTCTCTGATGATTAGTGATGTTGAGCATTTCTTCATATGTTTGGTGGCCACTTGAATGTCTTCCTTTAAAAAGTGTCTGTTCATGTCTTTTGCCCACTTTTTAATGGGGTTGTTTTTTGCTTGTTGAATTGTTTAGGTTCCTTATAGGTTTTGGATATTAGACCTTTATCAGATGCAGAGTTTGCAGATATTTTCTCCCATTCTGCATGTTGTCTTTTACTCTACTGATAGTTTCTTTTCCTGTGCAAAAGCTCTTTAGTTTAATTAGGTCCCGCTTGTCAATTTTTGGTTTTATTGCAATTGCTTTTAAGGACTTAGCCACAAACTATTTCCCAATGCCAGTGTTCAGAATGGTGTTTCCTAGGTTTTCTTTTAAGATTCTTATAGTTTGAGGTCTTACATTTAAAATCTTTAATCTGGCCAGGTGCGGTGGCTCACATCTGTAATCCCAGCACTTTGGGAGGCCAAGGTGGGCAGATCACCTGAGGTCAGGAGTTCAAGACTAGCCTGACCAACATGGTGAAACCCTGTCTCTACTAAAAATACAAAAATTAGCTAGACATGGTGGCGGGCACCTGTAATCTCAGCTACTCAGGAGGCTGAGGCAGAAGAATTGCTTGAACCCAGGAGGCGGAGGTTGCAGTGAGCCGAGATCGCGCAACTGCACTCCAGCCTGGGTGCCAGGGTGAGACTCAGTCTCAAAAAAATAAAATAAAATAAAATCTTTAATCCATCTTGAGCTAACTTTTGTACATGGTGAAAGTTAGAGATCTCCTTTTTATTCTTCTGCATATGGCTAGCCAGCTATCCCAGCACCATTTATGAAATAGAGAGTCCTTTCTCCGTTGCTTGTTATTGTTGACTTTGTTGAAGATCAGACGGTTGAAGGTATGTGGCTTTATTTCTGGCTTCTCTATTCTGTTTCATTAGTCTGTGTATCTATTTTTGTACCAGTGCCATGTTTTGGTTACTGTAGCTTTGGTACAGTTTAATTTTGGGTAATTTGATGCCTCAGGCTTTGTTCTTTTTGTTTAGGATTACCTTGGCTATTCGGTTCTTTCTTGGTTCCATATGAATTTTAGAACAGTTTATTCTAATTCTGTGAAAAATGACATTGGGAAGTTGATAGGAATAGTGTTGAATCTGTAAATTGCTTTGGGCAGTATGGCCATTTTAATGATATTGATTCTTTCAATCTATGAGCATGGAATATTTTTCCATTTGTTTGTGTCATTTATGATTTCTTTCAATAGTGCTTTGTAGTTCTCTTGCCTTGATGCTCTAGCTAGGACTTCCAATTCTATTTTTTAGAGTCTATCCTAATAATATTTCAAAATATTTGGCTAAAAGAATGTTTATTACAACATTTTTTAAAAGAGCACATATTTTAAGTCAATATGATTTCTAATAGTAACAGCTTGATTAAATAACGTTTGGTCCCTTTATGATGAAATGGTACACAGTCATCAAAATTGCCCCCCAGGCAGATGGAACAGCACGTGGAAAGGCCTGGAGAAGTATCTTCCAGATTCTGAAGGATTTTTAAATTTTAATTTATTATTTTTGAGTTAGAATCTGGCTCTGTCACCCAGGCTTGAGTGCAGTGGTGTGATCTCAGCTCACTGCAACCTCCGCCTCCCGGGTTCAAGTGATTCTCCTGCCTCAGCCTCCCAAGTAGCTGTGATTACAGGTGCCCACCACCACGCCTAGCTAATCTTTGTATTTTTAGTGGATATGGGGTTTCACCATGTTGGCCAGGCTGGTCTTGAACTACTGACCTCAGGTGATCCACCTGCCTCAGCCTCCCAAAGTGCTGGGATTACAGACGTGAGCCACCACCCCCGGCCTGAGATTGCAAAAGATCTTACAAGCCATAATTATAAGTTTAAACTCACTTCTGAGAGCAACCAGGAGCTTTGAGGATTTTAAGAAAAGGAATAACAACACTGGCTACAAAACATACATGAGATAGGGCAGAAAGGGGACTGAGCCAGAGAGACTACTTACAAGCTGTTGCCATTGTCCATGTGAGAAGCACTGAGCCAAAGGACTGCAGTGGGGTAGAGAGAAGTAGATAAATCCCAGAAGTGTTCATATTTAGAACTGCTGAAATTTGCTTACCAATTACATGTGGGTGCTGAAGATGCATTATACACATTGTCTTTGCTCTGTGTCCCCCAAATACTTTAAATGCTCCATTAACTTGTGGATAGTTTCCATCAGTGTTACCCTTGCCTTCCCAGAGCAGAAACAAAACCTACATTTCCCAGCCTCCCTCACAGCTTGGAGGCAGAAATGTGCCTGATTCAACTAGCCAGATGCACCAGTATGAGAATTCCATCCAGAAGTAACCTATGCAGGGACACAGGCTGGACAGGGGGCATCCATTTTGCTGGTACAGGGGACAGCAAAAGCTGTGTGGTTTCTCGTCTCAGGGACAACTGCATCGACGTGAATGGGACAAATCTGCATGTGGACCTGGGAGCTTAGCCTAGAGCTCAGATGTCTACCCTTCGAATAATTCTGTGAGTGAGAGGAAAAGAGAGAGAAGAAGAAAAAAGAAGGAAAAATCTTTTTTTCAGAAATGGAAATGGACTCTGTTGTCTGCAGCTACAAACTGTGACCAACAAAGAAGTAAAAGGAAGCAACAAAGATATGTGGCTTGGGCTACAGAGGAAAGGTGGGGCTGCTAGACATACAGTCAATACCTACCATGATTGTGGTAGGCACTGCCGAGAGGAAGTGTGGTCTGAATTAGCAGCTGTTATATGTTCACTTACACTGTAATGATTATAGAAACGAGATGTAGATGCATGAAAGCTTATGTGTGATCACAGGAGCACTTAAATCCAGGTGAAGACAGAAATACTGGGTAGGGCTTGAACCAAATAAAGATGACACTAGAATGAGGTTAGGGCTAGTGAAGGAAGGCATCTGCAGAAGGGTTCCATGTTTTTCTGTGTGCGATGGTTGTATTTGGGAGGGCATTGCTTGGCTCTGATTACCTACAGCTGTCTAAACTAATGGTCATACTGAGAGCAACATCTATGGTCCTGATTTCAGTGGTGGCAGGAACTAGGAATTAGGAGCTAGGAAACCCAAATCTTTAGAAAATCACCTTTGTTCTCTGAGCTAGTTTTCTCATATGAAAAATGACCATGTTGTGATTATAATCACTGCCACTGTGTGCTGAGCACTAGACTCATATCAAAATATCTTCCCCAATCCTCATCCATAGCCCTGGATGTCAGCACTACTGTTACTCCATCTACCAGTGAAAATTGTGGGGACCAGAGAGGTTAAAAATACAGCTCCAGGTCACAGGGCTGGTAAGTGACAGAACCAATACATATCCATGTCTGGTTCTTGCTGAAAAGCCTAGCTGATGAGCACTGCCCCCAGTGCTTACCTGCCTAAGAGGGTGGTTAGGTGACAAATAAAGCCACATGTGAGAGCAGGTGTTCTGTCATTTGTTAAAGCTGAGATGTGCAGCCTAAAAACCTGGCTTCAAGTCCTGGCTCTGCTATTTGTTTATTATATGAATTTAAATAGGTTACTTAATTTCTCTGCCTTTTTTTATTATCCATAAAATGACTGTAATACTGACTATGGCCTTGTCTGCCTGCCAGGGTGAGGATACAAATAATAATAATTACAAAACATGAATGACCACAAAACCAACATTTATATGATGCTTAAGTTGCCTCAGGTGCTGTCCTAAGTGCTTTTTCAGAAATGTGAGCTGATGCACGTGAATATAATTTTAAAACCAGAAAAGAGTTTTATTATTAACCTGTAGTTTTTATAGCCAAACTGAAATGTCACAGGCCTGCTGGCTGCTCTGTTTTCTAGGGGCTGGATTCATAAGGGACAAATCTTCAAGTGAAAACTCAGGTTCTGCCCAGTAATGGCCTCTCTCAACTCCCACCTCTCCAAACAGCAGTGATGGTTCCAGAGAGAGAATGTGATGGATGCTTTACTCACAAACTTAGGATGTTTATTCCTTTGCTCAAGAGGAATCACAGAGGTCCACTCCCTCCTCAGCAATGGGCCTTATAGATCTGAAATTTTGCCCATAATGACCTCAAAGCAAAACACAGCAGAATCCACCAGGAATTCTTTCTCTCCTTTCCCCAGAAGAGATATGAGGACTCAGGCTTTGAGATGCACTGGGTGAGTGTCCTGAATTTCGGAAGCACTGCAGATAATTCTCCTCCTCCTCTGTCAGCCACTTCAGCTCCCCAGACCTGACTTTTCTTTTTTTTTTTTTTTTTTGGTTTTGTTGTTGTTGTGTTTGTTTTGTTTGTGTGTGTGTGTGTGTGTGTGAGAGAGAGAGAGAGATGAAGTCTTGCTCTGTCGCCCAGCCTGGAGTGCGGTGATGCAATCTCAGCTCACTGCAACCTCTGCCTCATGGGTTCGAGTGATTGTCCTGCCTCAGCCTCCTGAGTAGCTAGGATTACAGGCGTGAGCCACCATGCCCAGCTAGTTTTTGTATTTTTAGTAGAGATGGGTTTCACCATGTTGACCAGGCTTGTCTCGAACTCCTGACCTTAGGTGATCTGTCTGCCTCAGCTTCCTAAAGTGCTGGGATTACAGGCATGAGCTACCATGCCAGGCCCAGACTCCCTTTTCTATCCTGCCTCACAGTACTGCAGAATCACAGACAAGTGTCTTTTCCCTTCCCAGGACAAGAAGACCTGGCCCTAGTGTGCCTCATTGTCTTTCTGGAAAAACTACTTTGGAAGGTAGGCGAAAAGGACCTTTCCTCCCCACAGCACATCCAGCTTGCACATCCTCAGCTCATCTATTGTTGAATTCCTTCCTTCAACAGCCTCTCCTCACCCTCAGTCATTTTTGTTCCATCTTCATGATATTCGTCGTATTTCTGTACCACCCATACTATTATTTACTCAGGAGTTGACTTTCAATCTAGTCACTTTTTATTGTTTTTTGTTGTTGTTGTTTTGAGACAGAGTCTTGTTCTGTCACCCAGGTTGGAGTGCAGTGGCACACTCTCTGCTCCCTGCAACCTCCACCTCCCAGGTTCAAGCAATTCTCCTGCCTCAGCCTCCTGAGTAGCTGGGATTACAGGCATGCGCCACTATGCCCAGCTAATATTGTGTTTTTAGTAGAGACAGGGTTTCACCATGTTGTTCAGGCTGGTCTCGAACTTCTGACCTCAAGTGATCCACTCACCTCAGCCTTCCAAAGTCCTGGGATTATAGGCATGAGCCACTGTGCCCGGCTCCTTCGTCCTCTTACATTCAGTCTTCAGGGAAATTCCTGGTGTTTTTCTGATTGCTTCTGTAAAAAGAGCCAAGGGCTCTCCTGTCTGGAAGATGCTTGCTGTCTAGATGAGGCATGGCCCACTCTGGTCTGGGCCCCTAGACACACTCTCTTACCACCCTTCAGCACACTTCTCCTCTCCACCGAGTAGTAAGACACCAAGTGCTCAGCTGTGGCTATGACCTAGGGAAAGGTCCATGGCATCTACCCAGCCTTCCTTCACCAGGGTCCACCATCTGAGACTCATGGGGCCTGGACAGAAGGCAGTGCTGATGTGCCCAGGCCAGGGCACTGGGGCACCATGGGACTCAGGCAAAGTCTCAGTGTAATGAAGACCTGTGCTGCCTGGCCTTGTCCTCTGTGCATCCATTCTCTTGTGGTAGCATGGCTGAGGATTTCCAGATCATGCTCTTTCATATACTGTCATCACATCTGGGAAATGCTGACATATGTAGAGGGAAAAAAATGTCTGGAAGGAAATACACAAAATGTTATCACTGTGGATTTCTATAGGGTAGTGGGTAACTTTAGTTTTTACATTGGAAATGAAGCATTTTATAAATATTTTTTTCCCTAAGTGGTTTTAAATTTTCTTTTCACTGATCTGTATTTTCCAGTTTCACTATAATCAATTGACATTCTTTTGTAGTTGAAAAAGTAAAATATATATATATATATGTATATATATATATATATATAGCTACTCCAGTCACAAAATGACATGCAGCCTTCCAGCTAGAGCAGGACCAGTTTAAAAAAGAAAAATTCCTGGTCAAAAATGTCAAACTCTGCCATTTTAATTCCATATTAAGTGTTTTCTATCACATATCCATATCTTATCATTTCTGTAGATCTGCATCTTACAGTTTCTTTACAAAAAGGCCACACTATATTAACTTATTTTAATCCAGTGCTTTTTGACCTTGGAAACTGTTTTATCAAATAACACCTAAAAATAGCCTATAGAATTGATCGTTCCAGCAAACATGCTTTTGGAAACATTGACCTGGTCTAATTTTGCTTCCCCATTTTCAGCCAATAGAACTAAGGTCCAGAGAGATGAAGGGACTCATTCAGAGAGTCACACAACCATGAAGAAACCAAGTTTGAAGTTGAGCTAAGGTCCTCTCATGCCAGACCACTGTCAAATCCTGCTGGTCATGCACACCCCACTCCCAGAACACAAACACATTGTTGCGTCTGTGAACAGTGTCCCCCAGAGTTGTGAAGGACACACCAGTGTGGCTGTACCACACTCAATTCACACCATTACCAATGTTGAACAGTTGAATAAAGTATTTTCTGTTATTACTTGAAGAAGTAAAATAATGTCATAGCTAATTGTTGCAATCATCAAAGTAGCTTTTAAGAAGGTCCTTGGCCAAGCTTGGCGGCTCATGCCTGTAATCTCAAAACTTTAAGAGGTCAAGGCGGGCCGGGGGCGGGTGGGTCACTTGAGCCCAGGAGTTCAAGACCAGCCTGGACAACATAATAAGACCCTATCTCTATAAAAAATATTTTAAAATTAGCCAGGCTTGATGGCATGCCCCTATAGTCCTAGATACTCAGGAGGCTGAGGCAGGAGGATCACATGAGCCCAGGAGGTTGAGGCTGCAGTGAGCTATGCTAGCACCACTACACTTTAGCCTTGGCAGTAAACCCTGTCTCCAAAAGAGGAAGAAGGTCCTGAGAAGGCAGATATAGTGGCTTTGCTCTGCTACAAACTTGGGTTCTCAGTGTAGGAGGCTGGCTGGCTGACTGAGGTATAGTTTTGAGAATTAGAATACAGTATTTTTCTCTCTTTTTTTCCTTTTCTTCCTTACTTCCTCCTTAAAAATAAAAAGAAACTGAGTGCCTAAGAAGTGTGCAAAGCATTGTGCTGTAAGACAGACCTCATGGGAGCTATTGTCAAAGCCACTGCTATTAGGACAGGGTTCTCTAACCTGCTGAGGAATTCCATTTTCAGGACAAATTTCACTGCATTTAATTTTGGTTTTCTTACCCACTGCACCATGTGAGCCCAATCCCCAATGGTAATTAAAATGACAAGTACATTTCCTTCTCTTCTTCCATCTCACCGTTCCTCATCCCAAACAGACTCAGTACCCCTGGAAAGCATCCACTTTTTTGTCCCACTGTGTCAGCCCAGACTTGGAAATCTTTCTTTACTTCTCTGAACCAGGAAGCCAGCCTTGCTTCCTCTTCCGTACCATGTCCAAGCCATGACTGAGTCCTGCCACGTCCCCCCGCCACTTCCCTCAAATCCCTCCATTGCTCCTGACATCTGTGTCCTCTACTTCAGTGCAGTCATTGCATCACTGCAACAGCCTCCCCCTGACTGTGTCTCTGCTTCCTGCCAAAAATGCCTCGGCGTCTCCTGCCTCCCAGCCTCTGCTCTGTCCACTGGTTATCCACGCCTCTCCTCCCTCCTGCCTACAGCTCCTTTCCATCCTTAGCCTTCGGTTTAAGTCGGGATTTTCCTCTACCTCCTTCCTGTTTATTTTCAAAAATGATTGCTAGAGTTTAGGTTGGTGCAAAAGTCATTGCGGTTTTTGCCATTAAAAGTGGTTGTGAGGCCAGGTGCGGTGGGTCATGCCTGTAATCCCAGCACTTTGGGAGGCCGAGGCAGGCAGATCACCTGAGGTTAGGAGTTTGAGACCAGCCTGACCAACATGGTGAAACCCCATCGCTACTAAAAATACAAAAAAATTAGCCGGGAATGGTGGCAGGTGCCTGTAATCCCAGCTATTTGGGAGGCTGAGGCAGGAGAATTGCTTGAACCCAGAAGGTAGAGGCTGCAGTGAGCCGAGACCATGCCAGCCTGGTCAACAATAATGAAGCTGCAACTCCAAAAAAAAAAAAAAAAAAGTGGTTGCAAAAGTCGCAGTTACTTCTGCACCAACCTAATACATTTTTCTTTGTAACTATGTGCTTAATCCTGTGAACTACCTGAAGGCTTAGACAGCATCTCTCGATTGGCCTCTATAACCCCAGGGCACGATACCACTTCCTGCTTCTGCTTCACTCCTACTGCGGTGCTTTGGGCAAGCTGTTTAACTTCTCTTACTGTTTGAAATATCAAAAGGGGCTGCTGAGCCCTACCTCACTGGTTGTTTAGAGAATTAAGTCAGGCAGTTTGCAAAGTGCCTAAAAAATGTTTGGTCCATAGTAGGTAGGAATGCCAGTTCCCTTCCCTCTCTTCTTGGTAGGGGCTATATTATTATTAGATGGGACGCTTAATGGTAAGCAACAGACACTGAATTTGAGCAAAAACACAAAAAGGGAAGTGAGTAGCTGGCGTTTGTAAACTGCAGAAGTACAGCAGAGAGTAAGACCAGGGACTCAAAGGCCCTCAACTATCTGCTTTTCTCTCCCTCTCATTTTCTCCCTCTTGCACCGAGTGTGTGTGTGTGTGTGTGTGTGTGTGTGTGTCTTATCTCTGCTTCTTTCTGGCTATCACTTTTATTTTAACTGCCCACTTTTTTTTTTTTTTTTAAAGACAGAGTCTCTGTCGCACAGGCTGGAGCACAGTGGCACAATCTCAGCTCACTGCAAATTCTGCCTCGCAGGTTCAAGCGATTCTCCTGCCTCAGCCTCCGGAGTAGCTGGGATTACAGGTGCGTGCCACCATGCCTGGCTAATTTTTCTATTTTTAGTAGAGATGGGGTTTCACCATCTTGACCAGGCTGGTCTTGAACTCCTGACCTCAGGTGACTCACCCGCCTTGGCCTCCCAAAGTGTTAGGATTACCGGCATGAGCCACCGCACCCGGCCTCAACTGCTGATCTTTCTAAGGCAGGAGACTAGTCTCTACAGCACTTGGCCTTCCCTTATAGCTTCACTTTCCAAGAAAAAAAGAAAAAAAAAAGCTCTTCTTTCCCAAGCTCCATTTACAGGAATCCCAGGAAAGAACTCTGATTGCCCTGACTGTGGTCATTAGCCATTCTCCTAACTATCACTAGGGTCAGAGGAGTGCAGACAGACAGCGCTTACTCAGAGGGGGACGGGCTGAGGAACAATACTCCCAAAAGAAGGAGGATGCATTTCCACCGAGAAGCGGACGAGTTCCAGGCAGACACCACAATGAACACTCACCAAGAGAAACCCGATTTAACACAACAGTGGATGCCATGGCACTGTGATAATTACAGTTGCTTCTGCAAGCTATTTATATGCCTTCCCCCCGGTTACATTTCTGGAATCTTGGAAATGGAGACCATGCCTTTGTTATGGTCCTTTCTCCTATGCTAGCAGAGTCTGGGGCACATGAGGCTGTGAATGAACAAAGGTAAGCACCAAAGCTTCTGATGCTTCTCTTTCCAGCTACAAATTGCTCCTATGATCCGGGTTCGGGAAAACAGTTACTTAATGGCCCTCAAAGACTCTCCTTAGCTGTTTACGTCTTAAATGGTCTCACTGAGACTTGCCCATTCTCCTTTGCCTTGCTTGGCTTCTTCGGTGAGTTTCCATGTTCCTATTTATAAATGTCACTTGGGCCCAGCTCTTTGGGCCCGATTCTCTCCTCACTGCCTCCCTTTCTTCCTCCTAGGGGCAGAATGCTTTGGTTCACCTGAAATGGCTTTTCAGAGGAGGTACAGCTGTTCAATGTGTTACAGCTCCATCCAGTCCCCTGTGAAAGAGGCTGCAGCATTTCCTCACTGCCTATTTAGCCACACACCCCCAGGACAGAGGGTAACCTAGCAGCTTCCCGATTTAATGCATGGAATGATCAACAGGCTGCAAGAGGAAATGACTGGGCCAGGGGCCCAGAGTCACAGGCTCACTCAGTCCTGGGCCTTGTAAATTCCAAGTCCCTGGCCATGGATGAGCCTTGGACTGCTTTCCTCAAGCCCTAGAGATGAAGTCAGCCACCTTCCATATCCTAGGCCCATGCAGGGTGCTGGGACACTGATAACTCAGACCACTTCCTGCCCTTGAAAGGCTGAGAAGAAAATTCGTTTTACCACAATGCAGAGGTCTCAGACCATCAGTTGCACAGCATATGAGGGATTAGAATCCTGATAATGGCCTTTGCACCTGGAAAGACCCTTGTTTAACTCCAGAAAACCCTCCAGGGCTCCTTTACCAAGTACCAGCTCATAGAAACAGCTAAAGAAAAATCTTTTAAAGTCATTTATTCACAATCATAGAAATTTTAGAGCTAGAGGAAAATTCAAGGTAATCTGGTCCCAAACCGTTAGTTCACAGGAGAGGAAGCTAGATCTACAATTACACAATTATACCATCACTGTGGTGTGCAAACTGCCCCCAAGACTGTCATCTTAATAATGCATGTCATTTGCTGTTGGAAAGAAAAATACATTGAATATTTAGGTGAGGCCCTGAGCTACACATACCATGATCACATTTGATCCTCCCAATAGTAAAACGGGTGTGTTTATTCCATTTAATAAATAAGGAAACAGAAGCACAGAGACATTAAGTGACATGCTCAAGGTCACACAGCTGGTAAATGATGGATTAAGGATTTGAACTCAGCCTCAATTGTTTTCAAAGCATCTATTCCAATGAGAATGAAAATGTTGGCCAGGCACAGTGTCTCACGCTTGTAATCCTAGCACTTTGGGAGGCCGAGGTGGGTAGATCACCTGAGGTCAGGAGTTCTAGACCAGCCTGGCCAACATGGCGAAATCCCGTCTCTACTAAAAATATAAAAATTAGCCAGGCATGGTAGCGCACGCCTGTAATCCCAGCTACTCGGGAGGCTGAGAATCGTTTGAACCCGGGAGGTGAAGATTGCAGTGTGAGCTGAGATCGCACCACCACACTCCAGCCTGTGCAACGGGAGTGAGACTCCATCTCAAGAAAAAAAAAAAAAGAAAATGTATTGAATTAATGTTACTGAAATAGGGCCAGAAAACCTAGATTCTATTTCTAAATTTACCATTAACAAGTTGTAGGAACTGGGAAAGACCTTTCATTCACTGAGACCTAGCTTCCTGTTCTATAAATGGAGAGAACAGAGCTGGGTCAGTGATGGCAATATATGACCACTTTCTCATCCTATGCCCAAGACAGATGTGACTGTAAGACCAGGGTACCATTTCTGCCTGAGCTCAAAGTAGGCTTCTAATGCAGAGCTTTATCCAGCCCCTCCCAAACAATTGCTATTGGCACAAATAAAACGTATTTGCCACCCCTTGGCCCAACGAGCTCTCAGATCCATTCCAACTCTATTTAATTCATGAAAACTCTGGCCCTGGATTTTGTCATTTCTCTGCAGTGTTGGAAGAAAAATAGGAACCGTTTATCTGTGATTCCAAAGAGCAGAATCCTGCCAGATGCAGAGCCCTGCTATTCTCCTGACAGATCATGGGCTGTGCCCAGAACTTCAGGGGCAGGGGTGTAGGGGCCTGCCTCAAATGACAGGAGGCCACAATTCCATTTCGTCTTCTTACTTAACTCTGATCCACATGAATGGAAAGCTTTCCTTGCCTCTGACATTACTGGAACATCACATAGTTCTCTTATGAAATGAATCTCTATTGCTGAAGTGGCTTGATATCAACAATAAGGCAGTCAAAGAGGTACATGGAAAAACCCCACTGTCTTCCCATGCTGATTGGCTTACAGGATGAGGGGGTGATGGAGGGCCAGTGAGTCAGAGCTATTTCTACAGAAGACATCCAGAAACACCAAGTTAAGTCAAGTTTTTGAGCCTGTGGTGAGCCCAAGACAGAAGGTAACAGAAGAATGGAAAATCAGGACAGCATTGAAATCTGATGCTGAATGGACAAGCTGCCGTCAAATGCCAAGCACAGAGGACAGCAGGAAGTGAGCCAACTGCAGAGAGCTGAGCACCTGGCCAGATCATCAGGCTACCTCTGTCCAGACCTCAGCAGTGCCCAGGCCTTCACGTAGCAGTCACAGGTCACTGCGTCCTGCCAAAAAAAAGGCAGTCCATTCTTCAAGGTGTCTATTTGAGTCTAGTGTCAAATTACCCCAGATTGTCAGCAAGTGCCTGTGGCCCTGGCTTGCCCTGGTAGATGAGTCAGCCCAGCTGTGAAGAAAGCCCTGCTGGGCCCTGGGAGGCCAACGCATGCCAGCCGAGGCAAGAAGACAGCATCAGCCCTGAAGTCTGTGTGGACAAGGAGCCCACTCCCTAACTGAGGCCTGGGATTCTTAACCCCACCCCGACTTCAGATGGGGCTGTGTTTCCAGGACTGCCTCATACCCCATTTCAAATCAGGCTACTCAACAGCGACATTTAGTAACAGAAATCATGAAGGTTCATTAGATGACTCAGAGAAAAAACAAACAAACACTCTCTCCAAGAAAGAGAAATTCACAGGAAGGGGCCACATCCATCCAGTTCTGCCCTTCCCTTTTCTCTAGCTCAGTGGTTCTCAAAGTGTGGTCCCTGGACCAGCAGGAGCGACAGATTTTTGCCATGACACCACTTCAGTAATGTTAATTAAATATATTTCCATTCTTTTAAGAGTCAACATAGCTTAGTGAGAAGAGCAGAAGCTCTGGAGCTTGTTAGAAATGCCCCACCCCGGACCTCTTGAATCAGAAATACTGGGGTGGGGTCCAGCCATCGGTGGCCTAACCAGCCTTCCAGGCAATTCCAAAGCCTGCTGATGTTTGAGGACAAGGACATCTCCAGCTGAACCAGCCGCCCCTCAGGAGTAAAGGGAATTCCTGCTCCCCCGCCCAACTTTGTTATGGAAACCTCCCAGGACAATCTACATCAGTGAGCTGATCCTAGTCCCCAGCAGCAGGTGACAAAAGGATCTGGCCTCAGGACTGTGTCATCCCTAGGACGTGATAACAGGCCATTGTGGCTGGGGCATATTAGTGGGTGCAAAAGAAGATATAAATCTCATATTTGGGAGAGGAATGGGAGAGACTGAAGAGCAAGGAAAACTAAGCCCCTTCTTATCTTCTCAATGCTCAGCCACTAGAAACTCATAATTAGAGCTATTAATAGCCACCATTTATGTAGAAGCTGCCATGAGCCAGACACAGTGGGACACACTTTACCTGTTTCATCTCTCAGCAAATTTTGAGGGACGTAGCTTTATCCACCCCATTTTATAGAAGAAGAAACTGAGGTTCAGTGAAGTTAGATGTCTTGTCGGAATGTGTTCTTTGTATGCATGAGTTGGGACCCGGCCTCACGTCTAAGTGGGCCATCTTGACCACACCACTGCCTTAATCCAACAACCATTGTCCCTCCCCACCCCCTCAACTCTTCAAAGGGCTTCATTGTGGGTGATGTGGGGCCAGACTAAGACCAGGAATGTGGATTTTCTCACACATAGTAGGTGCTTAACAGATGGTAGTGCTCTCTTTTTGCCTCTTTGGACACCCACAGTGGAGTGATTCAGAGCCCAAGTTTTGGGCAGATTGTAACATGCATGGGCTAAATGGGCTCTGAGAGTCAGCATCCAGCTTCATAAAACAGGAATAATGATAGCTGCCTCCCGGGGATGTTATGGAGATGCAATGAGCTATGTCTGTAAAGCACACAGCGTTCCACACGTAATAAGCACTGACTAAGTGGTCATTACTACTTTACCACAGTCAAGCCTAATAAAAGTATGTGAAGAGACAGGTAAGGGATTTTCATCCCTACTTTGTGGTTACAGACATAAGCTCCAGAGAGGCTGAGGGGCAGACCCAGAATGATACGGCTGGGAGGGTAATAGCAAGAAGAGAAGCACAGTCACCCACCTGGCATCAGCTTCCATTCCTCCATGCTATGCTGCCTGGCCTCGCAAGGGCACCCCTGTGTCATGTTGATTCTCTTTTTATTGCAGGAACTCACTCCCACTTGTGCACAGTCCAGGAGCTTTGCCCCAACTGGTGCTGTCACAAGTCACGTGACAACAACCAGGGGGATGCTCCCATTAACAGAGACGGTGGGACACCAAGGCATGCTCCCACCTCCAGCCTCCCATCATTGTTGTAACATCTTTGGACACCTCCCTCCTTCTCCCAAGGAAAGCCACAGCCCTGTGAGTGACCAGAGGCAACAGAACAAAGACCAGATTCTCAGTTTCCTGATTCCCTCACACAGCACGGTCTCTCTGCAGGGAGTCTGGGAATCCTGACACTGCCTGGATGGAGTGTCTACACTGGTGGAGGGCCTGGCTAAAGGTCAGAACTGTCTCTTTGCCAACCAGGGGTGGCTGCTTCTATGAGTCTGTGGCTCTGGCTATAACCCTCAGAGGTGTGTGTTGAGCAAACAGAGCCAGCTTCTGCCATCCATTAGCAAGAGCTAACATTTACTGCGTGCCCACGACCTGCCACGTGTTGTTCTAGCTGCTTGCTAATGAACAGCAGCGAATGGTTGTAATGGTTATAGTGGTTGGGCACACTGAATCTAGAACTAGACAATTTTGGATCAAATTACACTTTTCTTCTTACTAGTGTTGTATCTTTGGCCAAGTTACTTAACCTCTTTGTGCCTCGGTTTTCTGACCTGTAAAATGGGAGTAATACCTTCATGAGGCTCTTATGAGCATCATATGTGTTCTACTTGACTCTTTACATGTTTGTTCTCATTTGATCTTCTGAAAACATTTTGAAGTAGGTATTATTATCCCCCATTTATATGTGAGGAAACCGAGGCATAGAGCCAAGAAGTACACTGCCCTAGGTCCCACAGATGGTAGTGATTGTAAAAAAATAATATCTAACATTTATTAGACCCTTACTATGTGCCAGGCACAACAAAACAGAGTAGTTGCTACAATTGCCCCTACTTTACAAATAGTGAAAACTGCGGCACAGAGAGACTAAATACTCTGCCCAAGATCACACTAGTAAATGGCAGAGTCACAATGTCAACCCAGGTTGTGTGGCTTTGGAGTCTGTGCTGTTGTATGTTTTGCCACGGAACCCCCAGTTGTGGCTCTGTCTGTAAATACCCTGATACTCACTAATGAGCTGTGGAATCGGCCATTTCATGGGGGTGGGGGGGCAGGGGGGAAGCTCCTTTTTACCTTGAGTGACTTTTTTTACCCAAGGAAGAGTTACAAGATAAGCCACAATGATCATCCAATAGAGGTCGTTCTAATTTTGCAAGGGCTGATTCTCCAATCACAGCAGTGTTTCTCAGTGGAGGTGCTATTGACATTTGGATGAGATGTTCTCGTGGCTGTGCAGTGTGTAAACTATCCTGCATGTGTCAGGATGGTTACCCCAAACACACACACACCCATGGAATGTTAGTGGCTCCCCTAGCCACTGTACTACACCAAAATGCCCCATGCGACTTTCAAATGTTTTCTCAGCGGAGGGGAAGATTCTGTCCCTGGTGAGGACCATGGAAATAGAGCGTCAGCCACTTCTCTCCTCTTTTTACAAATTCAACTCAAACCAAGAATCGGGAGAAACCAGAATCAAACACGGGACAGCCAACAGTGTGAGGCTGAGTGTGATTAAGTACCAAGTCAGTGGTAGTGACAGGTGTAGGACCCTGGTGAAGGAGGAACAGCCCCGCCCACATGCACAGCCAGGAGCTGCCCTGTGGCAAGGTTCCTCACTGGATGTGGGAACAGAGGAGGAGGCAAACCAGAGAAGGTAAGATGAAACCCAAATGAAGCCATTTCATTCCCTTTCACCATTCCGTTGGCTGAGAAGGCTAAGGCAAGCGCCTGAAGTAGTGCAGAACCCCAGATGTGGAAGTCGGAATACCAGGACTGATAAGCCGTGTCACCATGGCCAAGTGATTCACCCTGCCTTAATTTCCCCAGTGGCCTGGTGGTGATGCCTCCCCAACCCACTTCCCAAAGTTGTAAGCCTCAAGTGACATCAGCAATAGGGGGTTGTCTGGAACAGTAAATTTCGCTACTGTTTTTGTTTGTATCCAAAGCCAGTCTCTGGGCATTGAGTGGTGCTCCCTTTTGGGTATCTGTCACCATTCATAGAAGAATGAACCACTTGCCAAGGCCACACTCAGTGATTCATTTCTCCCCCTGGAAATACCAGGAGAGCACTTCCTTCTCAGGACAATCACTGCCAAGTGCCAAAAACCTCAAGAGTGATGAGCATGGGTTGTCCCAGAGTACAGAAAGGACCCACATCACCCAGTGACAGAGCAGGCAGTGGGTGTGGAAGCCAGGCTGCAAGCCTTTGCTGTCTCTTCCCTCTGCGAGGAATGCCAGCATCATTTAAGGGCACTGTGGTCCAGGACACGGGCTTGGGAGTTCTACATTGTGTATTTGCTTATTTTTGAGAAAGGAAAGAGAATACTGCAAAGACTGAGCATTTATCATGTGCTAGGTGCTGTGCTATGTGCTTGACATACATACATTTATCTCATTTAACAGCATCTCAGCGACTTGGCTATTATTATTCCTACTTTACAAAGAGGAAGCTCAGGATTAAAGATTTAAGTAATTTGCCTAAGGTAATTCACTTAATAGGTGGGTATGGCATGGTAAATGAAACAATGCCCCTTCTCAAATGTTCATGTCTTTTTTTTTTTTTTTTTTGAGACAGTCTCTCTGTCACCCAGGCTGGAGTACAGTGGTGCAATGTCAGCTCACTGCAACCTCCGCCTCCTGGGTTCAAGTGATTCTCGTCCCTCAGCCTCCCAAGTAGCTGGGATTACAGACGTGCACCACCACGCCTGGCTAATTTTTGTATTTTTTGTAGAGATGAGTTTTCACCATGTCGGCCAGGCTGGTCTTGAACTCCTGACCTCAGGGGATCCACCTGCCTCAGCCTCCCAAAGTGCTGGGATTACAGACTGAGCCCACTGTGCCTGCCTTCAAATGTCCATGTCCTAATCCCCAGAAGCTGTGACTATCTTAGATTCCATGGCCAAAGGGAATTAAGATTGCTGACGGAATTAAGGTTGCTAATCAGCTGACCTTAAAATTGGGAGATCCCCTGGTTGATCTTTATAGGCCCAGTGTAAGCAGGAGGGTCCTTAAAAGTGGAAGAGGGAGGCAGGAGAGGAGAGGCAGAGGGAGATGTAGAAGATATAGAAGAATGGTCAGAGAGAGGTAACATTGCTGGCTTTAAAGATGAGGAAGGAGCCATGAGCCAGGGAATACAGGCAGCCTCTGGAAGCTGGACAGAAGGAGACAGATGCTTCTCTAGCATCTCCAGAAGGCCCTGCTGACATCATGATTTTAGCCCAGTGAGATCTGCACCAGACTTTTAACCCATGTAACTACAAGAATATTAATTTGTATTGTTTTAAGCCACTAAGTTTGTGATAATTTTTTATGATGTCAATAGGAAACTTATACAGTGGGATACCTTGAATTTGACCTCGGGCCTGCCTTACTGAAAATCTGTGCTCCTATTATACCAAATTGACCTGGCTTTGAAACCTGGTTCCATTTGTTAGATATGTGATTTGGGGCACATTAACAGTGATAGAAAAATAGACTTTACAAGCTTCTTTGGATTTGAGAAGTACCATATTTGATTGTGCTTCCCAAATTTATTTATCTGGTGACCTAAAAGGCTGATATTACCATGATATTTAAAGCAAGAAATATTCTCCTAGATGGCACCGTTCAAGCAGCTCAGACTTTCGGCTCTTATAACCTTTGATGATTAACACTGAGTCTCAACTTGATTGGATTGAAGGATGCAAAGTATTGTCTCTGGGTGTTTCTGTGAGGGAGTTGCTAAAGGAGATTAACATTTGAGTCAGTGGACTGGAAGAGCCAGACCCCCGCCTCAAGTTGGGTGGGCACCATCTAATCAGCTGCCAGAACGGCTAGGATAAAAGTAGGCAAAGGAATGTGGAAGGACTAGACTGGCCTGAGTCTTCTGGCTTCCGTCTTTTTCCTGTGCTGGAGGCTTCCTGCCCTCAAGCACTGGACTCCAAATTTTTCAACTTTTGGACTCTTGGACCTACACTAGTGGTTTGCCAGGGGCTCTTGGGCCTTTGGCCACAAGCTAACGGCTGTACTGTCAGTGTTCCTACTTTTGAGATTTTGGGACGGCTTCCTTGCTCCTCAGTTTGCAGACAGCCTATTGTGAAACTTTATCTTGTGATCATGTGAGTCAATACTCCTTAATAAACTCCCTTTCTTTTTCCTTTTTTCTTTTTTCAGACAGAATCTCGCTCTGTCACCCAGGCTGGAGTGCAGTGGCACAATCTTGGCTCACAACTTCTGCCTTCCGGGTTCAAGCGATTTTCCAGTCTCAGCCTCCCGAGTAGCTGGGATTACAAGCATGCGCCACCACGCCCAGCTAATTTTTGTATTTTTAGTAGAGATGAGGTTTCACCATGTTGGTCAGACTAGCCCTTTCATATATACATCTGTGCTATTAGTCCTGTCCCTCTAGAGAACCCTAATACATAACCCAATTGAGGAAGTACGTTGGAAGTACCAGTGTTACTAGAATTAATATTGTAAGGCTCTTTGGGAACTGCAGTAAGCCCTTATAGGAGAATCATAGCAGAGCCCCCTGGTTTTAGAATAAAGCCATGTTTCTTAGGCAAATAACAGCTCTCAGCTTGTTTCTGGGCCATGGGAGAAACTTCACAGAGTAGTCCCCCTGCCTTATCAGTAAGGGATACATTCCAAGACTCCCAGTGGATGTCTGAAACTGTAGGTAGTACCAAACCCTGTGTATTTTGTTTGCTTGATCTAATAACCAAGATGGCTGCTAAGTGACTAACAAATGGTAGCGTACACAGCGTAAATATGCTGGACAAATGGAAGATTTGTGTCCCGGGCAGGATGGAATAGGACAGAACAAGATTTTGTACACTACTCTGAATGGAGTACAATTTAAAACAAATGAGTTATTTATTTCTGGAGGTTTCCATTTAATATTTTCAGATTGCAGTTGTCCATAGGTAACTGAAACTTCAGAAAGTAAAACCACGAGTAAGAGGGGACCACTGTACCTGGCCATGCAGCACCTTGCTACTTAAGCAGCTTATTATGAACTAAGATCTGGTTTCAGAAAGAGTATTCCACTAACACCCAGAAACTTCCCTGAGGTATCAGGACCTTCTGGCACACACGTCTTGGCAAGATATAAGTGAACCTGCTCCTTCTGCTCTCCAGACTATCCACAATATGTCATCAATGTAACAGACTCACAGGATACCCTACAAAATGATAAGATGGGAAAGTCTCCTATGTACTAAGTTATGGCAGAGCCAGAGTTGACATAACTTTGAAGCAAAATGGTGAAGATGTACTGTTGTCTCCTCTAGGTAAAAGCAAACTGCTTCTTGTTTTTGTCTTCTCATTGGGGTAGCTGAAAAAGCATTTTGCAAATTAATAGTTGTATATTAGGGACCACAGGCTTTTGAGGTTTTGGGACTTTGTCAATTTGCTTCAATAAGGAAATCACATCTTGGATCAGTGACTGCAATAGAAGTCTCTTCCTGATTAAGCTTTTGATAGTCCACTGCTATTTTTTAACCTCCAAGTATCTTTCTGTACCAACTAAATATAGTGATATACAGAAATAACCACTCATATATATTTCAAGTCTTTGGTGATGCCACAAATTTCTGCAGTTCTCTCAGGAAAGGGTGGCTGCTCTTGATTTACTTTTCTGGCAGGGAGGGGGAGCTTTCATTTTCTCTTTTCTGCAATAATAGCCTTTATTTATGGGTCCCAGAGGCAATATGGAATTCTACTATGGAATTCTACCAAGCTGAGCCTATACGATTCCATCAGACACTACAGGACTAGAGAAATAACCACAGGGTGAGTTGAAGGCTCTAGTGAGTCAGTTGCGAGGCAGCCTACAATAAAAATAGAGTGGATCACCCGACACTGGGTATTAGTTATCTATAGCTATGTGTCAAGTTACCCAAAACTTAATAGCTGAGAACAGCACTTACAATCTCACAGCATGTGTGGTTCAGGAATGCCGGAGCAGCATGGCTGCATGGTCCTGGCTGAGCATCCCTCCCAGCCTGCTGTCATCTCAAACCTTCCCTGAGAGATGATCCACCTCCGAGCTCAGTCACGTGGTCGCTGGCAGGCTGCGGTTCTTTGACATGTGGGCCTTTTTATGTCTCACAACATGGGAGCTTTCTTCCCCCAGCTGAGCAATCCAAGAGAGTGTGAAAGAGAACCCAAGGTCCAAAAAAAAGAAAAAAATCTTTTTATAACCCAATCTTGGAAGTGACATTCCCTAAGTTCTGCCATATTTCATTTACTAGACCAAATAAACCCAGCCCACGTTCAAGCAGAGGGGATTCCACAAGGGTATGGATACAGCAGGCAAGGAATGCTGCAGTTCATTTTAGAAGCTGGCATTACTCTGATTATTGGCCCACAGTAGTGTGCTAAGTCCCCATGAATTAATGATAGCTCGAAGTCGGTGTCGAGAACCCTAAAAATCTGTGTAACTTCTTCCCTCAGAATAAAATTACCCTGGCAAATGACCGCAGGACCCTTTCAGAAGGCTGGAGGGAAGATGTGCTTACATACTTGAGATGATTTTGGAGGGTCTTCCTCGGGGTACCCAATCTTCCACTCATTCTAAGTGTTCTCGGTTCGCTAGCTTTGTGAGCTGACTCTATTCTCTTTTGATGAATTGACGGCTCAAGTATGAGCTCTAGTTCCCAGAAAAGGAGAGGTTTTTTTGTTGTTGTTGTAGTTTGTTTGTTTCAGATGGGGGTCTCACTCTGTCACCCAGGCTGGAGTGTAGTGGCGCAATCTTGGCTCACTGCAACCTGTGCTTCCCATGCCTCAGCCAGCCGAGTAGCTGGGATTACAGGCGCCTGCCACCATGTCCATCTAATTTTTGTATTTTTAATAGAGATGGGGTTTCATCATGTTGGCCAGGATGGTCTCAAACCCCTGACCTCAAGTGATCTGCGTCCCTCAGCCTCTCAAAGTGCTGGGATTACAGGCAGAAAAGGAGAGTTTTAAAATTTGTTTGGGTTTTTTTGTTTTGTTTTGTGTTCAATTTTAAGGTTTCAAGTAGAACCTTCGTGATTTGCCTATCTATTTTCACCCTTGGGACTCCATGATAAATTTACCACCACCAAAGCCCAGACCACTGGGATTGCCACCCCTGCATGTCTGCTTACTCTGGTCGCCACACCTGTTGCCTCCAGTGGTTGAGTGACGCTACGTGACTAATGCCATCCAGATCCTCGATGCCATCAGGAAGGCCATTCAACTTCAGTATCTTCCGTCATTATCCCTGGTTTTCACAAATAGCCCCTCCAGCATTTTTCAATGATGTTGGTTCTTTCTTTGCCAATGTATTACCCAAGGCTTGGAGAAAGGAGTTTCTTTTTTTAGTTCTCTCAGAAAATATGTTTAGGGAGTAGTTAGGTAGCTTTTATGTAATACTCCATTTTTCTGTCTACAATTTTAATTTCTCCTTTATTTCTCTAAATTATCCTGAGAGATTTTCAGTATCTAAACTTCATTTTCCAGGGGCCACCTTTGGGACAGGTTTAAGTCAACCAACTAACCAACTATCTAGAATCAGCTAAAGATGCTCAAGCGAGCACATTGACCCAAGCATCGTTGACCTGACTTCTTTCTTTCTGCCTTGGTTCCTAACCAGTGGGTTCTGACTGCTACAGCATGTTTCTCTAACGGAATGTTAAGTGGTGGTTTCCCATATTGAAGCAGAGGAGTTGAGCTCAGAAATTAGATTCTTCTCTGACTTTCCAAGCTCAGTATTTCTGACTTGTGCACTGCCATCTGCTTTCAGATCTCCAGGAAACAAGGAACAGGAAATGGAAGAACAGAGTTCACGGGCTCACACTGCAGCCTCAGCTCTTCCTCGGAGGGTCTTGGAATAGTGACTCAACCTCTTTAGGTTTCAGTATCTTTAACTGTACTAAGAAGAGATTGAATTAGAGGGTCTCTACTATCCCTTTGTCCCTTACAATATGGGCCTCTAGCCTAATTCTCCTGAATATCAAGCCCTAAAACCTACACCTGCTTTCCTTCTATCCACTATTTATTCGGAAGCTAGTGATTCTTTCCCAGGTCCAGTATCTTATCTAATTAGCCATTTACCCATCACATTGCATCAGTTTATCTGGTATATTTAAGCACAGATAATATTAGAACCTCCTCTTCCCTAGGAAGTCTAACATACCCCAGAATATGGTAACTTTTCATCAGAAAGGGAAAAGAAATTATAGTAGAGCAATCCACACACTAAGAATCTATTTTAACATTTTCTACCTATCATCTATGTTAATATTTTCAACACTCATTGAACAGCAACTATGTATTAGGTCTTTGGACACTTCATATACTTCATCTCATTTATTTTCACTACATAACTCTGGAGATAAGCATCCTCCTCTATTTCCTGGATGAGAACACTGAGGCTCAGAGAAGTTAGTCCAGCTTTCCCAAGATAAAAACGCTGGTGGGTGGTGTAGGTAGAATTCTAACCCAATCTACTTGGCCCCTAAGCTAATGCTCATTACACTGCCTCCATATCATACAAGCACTTGTGTTCTTTCTCTGTTTCTAGGGCCTTTTGTTTACAACAATTATTCAAGGTTTGACCACACTTGCCCCTGTTTTACATCCATTTTCTTTCTTCAGATCTGCCTCAACCAAGGATCTATCAGTTGAATAACTGACCTTTGAAAGGGAATTTTTACATCTTATTCATCTCTCTATTCCTTCCCCACCCCCAGACCTAGCTTCCAGCAGGTGTACAATATATGCTTGCTAATTAACATACATCAGTATTCCAAAAATGTCCTCTGGAATGAATACGATGCTGATGACTTTTGTTGGAAGAAGCCTTTTTAAAACATCATTTAAGAAAGAAAATTGGCACTTGTCATACTGCCCATTATGACCGTCGTCAGCTAAGCTTCCTTTTTTTTTTCCTGCCACAATTTAAAGTCTGATTTATTAGAATGGCTCACATTTCTGAAGCTATTACTATTGCTATTGCTAGAGCTGTGGCCAGCTCCTCCCTGGACAAAGGAAGGTGAAGTGTGATTGACACCAGATTCACCTGTCATTTATGCTAATGAGTACAGTCACAATTAATGTCCCTGAGGTTCTCATATGGGCTCTGGAGTCATGCTGATTCAAATCCTGATTCACTCAGATTTCTAAGGAGTTCTGAAATGCTGGGAAAAAAACAGAGGACCAAGCAACAAAGTGAACCCTTGGCTGTCATGCCCTTTGTTTGTCCAGAGACCTGCCATTTTGTCTTCTGGACGTCTTTGTTTGGCTGACATTGGGATAGACCTATGAAGTTCAAATGGGGCTGCTCATTGGTTCATTGCCAGGCAAGAGACTGGTCTCTGGGATGAGGTGCAGGGCTTTATCTTAGACTTAGAATTTGGTTACTTTTCCACCAAGAAGCCAATATTTGCTTTCTCTAACATAAGGGCAGTGTTGGATCAGAAAATGTCTGCAGATTCAGATGCTAATGCCTACACTCCTGCTAGCACATAATCAAATTCACATTGCTTCCCTAGCAGAAATTTTTATCAGAGTTATTTTGTCTGGACCATTCATTAAATCCCAGATTCAGGGCCAAAAAAACTCTACCACTCCTACACTTACATGCTGTAGTATTATGGTGCACCTTCCAAGCCATCACCTATTCTGTCTGTCCAACTTTCAAAACATGACCTGAACTCTTCCTCTTCTCCACATGTCCAGCACTACTATCCTGTCCAGGCCACCATCACTTCTCAACTGAACCACTGAGAAGTGGTTTTTCACCTCTCAAGTGGTGTTTCAGGATTGATCCCTGACATATCAATCAGAATGGTCTTTGAAAGGTAAAAACCAGATTGTATCGTTCCTTTGCTTAAATCTTCAAGCAGATTCCACTGCATTTAAAATAAAATATAATCTTGCCATGGCCTGAAAAGTCCTAGACTTCTGGCCTGTGCCTCCCAATCTGATCTCATCTCATCTCCTATCATTCCCCTCCTTGCTCACCCTGCCCCAGACCCACTGGCCTTCCTGTATCCCTGGAATATGGCAAATGTGTTCCCACCCGTGGGCCTTTGCACTTGCTCTTCCTTCTGCCTAGAGCACACTTGTATCTGTTCTTACAATGCTTGGCTCCTTACCCTTCAGGTCCACATGTCATTCTCTCTGTTGCTTCCCTGACCCCTTCATTTGAGCAGTCCTCTCTGTCCCCATCATACTTCATCATATCACCCTGATGTACTTCCGTCACAGTACTTATAACCACCTGAAATGATTGTGTTTACTGTTTATTTGTTTACAAAAAAAAACTCTAAAATGTGAGCTTTCTGTTCTTTTGGGTCATAGCCCTTTCTCCAGAGTCTAGCATAGGATCTTCCACACAGCAGGTGCTCAATAAAACATAAACTTGTGTTGAATAAACGAGTGAAACATACATGTTCAATGTATAATAGCAATACCAAGGAGAAAGCTGTTAAAACTGTATGTGGTATGGAAAGACTTCATGGAAGAGGTAATCTTTGTTCTGAGTCTCAAAGCCTGAGAGGTTTCCCATCAGATGCACAGGACGGGAAAGGATGTGGGATGGGGAACAGACAGATAACTACAATACTGCTGAGTCTTATGGCCCAGGTCTACAATGTCCTATGAGAGCACAGAATAAGGAGTGACTAAAGCTGAGTAGGAGGTCAGGGTTTAAAGAAGGAAAGAACGCTTGAGCCGAGTTAAAAAGACTTTACCAGGCTAAGATAAGGACGAGGCTTTTCAGCAGAGCAAACATTCTAGACAAGGCACAGAGTCATGAAAGAACAGTGAGAAGGAGGCTGGAGGGAAGGGGGTGTTGGGATTAGATCATCAAGGGCCTGGCTTGCCTGCTAAGGATTTTGGATATTTTTTCTCATTAAAAAATATAGAAAATAGAAGTATTTTAGCATTCTGTGGAAAATAAACATATTAACACTATGACTAACCAACAATGTGACCTTCACATATACGATAAAGATGAGTCAGGGAGACTTAAAAATATCTAAATGGAACACATATATTTATATAATTATAGATGTACATCCAAACATTGTTATTTTTGGTAGATCAAAAGGCTTTATGCATGACCAGATTTGCATGCTAGAAAGTTCATTCTAATGATACCAGATGGACTTCTCCAACTATCTGTGGTGAAAGACCAAATATTATCATTTCTAATCTGTTGTGATTAATACTTTTGTAAAACACAACAAAAAATGTCATGGTAATGTTAAATTGCTGTAAATGTTCCTAAGCACTTACTCTTGGACTCTGTACCTCCTCCCCGTTGGGTAAGAAATATTTGGTGGACCGGCCCTAATCCGTGGACCCCACTTTGAAGCACATTGCACTGGAGTGTGAAGGGTCAGTGAGCTCATGGAGACTGTCTAGAAGGGTCCAGGCAGAAGGTGGTCACGGCACCCATTATCCTCTATTAAGACTTTTGTGTCCCCTATGGGCCACTACCTCTCCATGACCCTTCTGCCACTGAGAGTGCGAGGTTATCAAGAAACTCACTAAATACTTGTTCAATTGAAGAATGGCCCACTCCCTGAGGAAATGGTGTAATCCTGCAAAAATGCCTGTTATTTTTCAATAGCCACTGCCAGTTAACCCATCATTCAGTTGAGAGGGGTTACTTTGGAGACATTTTGGCTTGGAAATCAGCGTGCGCCCTTAGATCTAACAAAAATAACAAAGAAAAATGTTTTGAATTTACATATGTAATTGTATGCAATGTGTTTCATTCAGATATTTGCAAGACATCCCTTTGGTGTATGTGAGGGTCACACGTATCAGCCTCTCTGTTGCTGCTCTGACCCCTTCACCTGAGCATTCCTCCCTCTCCCCATCATGCTTCATCATATCTCCCTGGTGTATTTCCTTCATGGTACTTACCAGTTCCATCATAGTGTTCATTTATTTTGCCTGGTGTGATGAAAATTGTATGGATTGTGGAATTCTAGTTTTGCCATTTTACTAACCCTATGTGGCAAGTAAGGTGACCTAACTTTGATGAGCTTCAGTTTTTTTTTATTTGAAAAGATGTGAGAAGGCCAGGCGTGGTGGCTCATGCCTGTAATCCCAATACTTTGGGAAGCCAAGGCAGGTGAATCATTTGAGGTTAGGAGTTCAAGACCAGCCTGGCCAACGTGGCGAAACCCCATCTCTACTAAAAATTCAAAAATTAGCCAGGTGTGGTGGTGGGCACCTGTAGTGCCAGCTATTCGGGAGGCTGAGGCACAAGAATCGCTTGAACCCAGGAGGCAGAGGTTGCAGTGAGCTGAGATCGTGCCATTGCACTCCAGCCTGAGCAACAGAGTGCGATTGCTTCTCAAAAAAAAAAAAAAAGAAAAGAAAAGATGGGATAAATAATATTTTTATTCCAGGATTGTTTTGAAGATTAAGTTAAATACCACATGCGAAACACCTGGCATACAGAAGGTGCTAAATAAATGTTGTCCTTTCACCTTATTAATTTTGTTCCTTGTAAACACCCTTAGCCATGGGCTACAGAAAAAGATTAGGGTCTTTGAATAGCATTTTAACAGCCCAGAATAATGAACAAAGAATTGCTGGTGGAGTCTGTTTTTCCTCCATCTGTTTCTGCTACACCCAATGCAACAAGTTTCTTATCCCAAATAATTACTTGCACATGCCTGATCTCCAGTGGAGCCCATCCCTATTTGCTCCTAAAACAATTGGTATAATAATACCAAAGATCTGAAATCTTGTGAAGCTCAGCCTACCCAGGCTGTCCCTAACTATGTTAAATTGAGCTTGGTGTAGGAGAGGTATCTGCTTGGCTTTTTCCCTTCCTTTGAGCTTGCACTGGGCTCCAAGAGCTGAGTTCACAGACCTTAGCAGACGTATAAGATCAAAAAGAAACTGGTCCCTGGGGAGAAAATAAAAATTCCCTCCAAGTGCATAAGGTAATGTAATAACAATGACTTGACAAGCAGGGCCTTCCTTCCCAGGGATCTGGACAGACTCTCCTTAGACTATCTTAGAGGACCCACCGGACCAACACCAGCCTCTGATGTCCACACTGCATGAAACACTGTTTCCTGGCTGCCTTGCCAGTCTAGGCGGAAGGTGCAAGTAGTGAAAACTACCATGAAATGGTCTTTGGCTCTGAATAGTGACCAAGAGCATTTCTGAGCCCCAACACCCCTTTGTCCCCTCCACACACATCTGCCAAGCTCCACCCTTCCCCTGGCAGGGTTTGAGGGTAGCTCACACATTCTCTGGGCAGCTGCCAAAGTGCCCCCAGGAAGGCTGGACCTCTCTCTGCCAGCAGCTGGTGCCCTCTGCTCTGCTCTTTTCCCCTTACTCCTCTTCTCAATGAAATGGGCTGTCCTTGGAGTAATTCTGAAGGTTACTGATGATACCCAACAGAATCAGACAGACCCTGGGTCTCATCCCAGCTCTTCCCTTGCTAGCTGTGTAGCCCAGTTTCCTAAGTTGCAGCTTCCTTGCCTACAAATGGTGCATGACAATGATGCTTGTCTGATGAAGTGGTTGTGTAACTGATTGAAATGATGCACTAGGTGCTTAGTGCAGTGCTTGTTGGAGAATGGATGTTCAATAAAATACTAGTTGTTACTACTGTTGTTGTCATATAATCTGCTAGTGTGCCTGTCCAAGCCCATCAAGGATGTATTTGTTTCCTAGAGGCTGCTGTAACAATTTATCCCAAACTGGATGGCTTAATACTACAGAAATTTGTTTCTCTCACAGTTCTAGAGGACAGAAGTCTGAAATCAAGGTGTCAGCAGGGCCTCACTCCCTCAGAAGGGTTCATGGAAAAATGTTTTCCCCTCCTCTTCCAGTTCCTTTAGACATTCTTTGGTGTTCCTTGGTTTTTAGTCACATCACTCCAATCTCTGCCTCTGTCTTCACATGGCATTCTCTTCTGTGTGTCCCTGTCCTCTCCTCTTCCTTTGCCTCTTTATTTTTTTCTTTTTTTTTGAGACGGAGTCTCGCTCTTTCACCCAGGCTGGAGTGCCATGGCACGATCTCGGCTCACTGCAACCTCTGCCTCCCGAGTTCAAATGATTCTCCTGCCTCAGCCTCCCAAGTAGCTGAGATTACAGGCGCCTGCCACCATGCCCGGCTAATTTTTGTATTTTTAGTAGTGACAGGGTTTCACCATGTTAGCCAGGCTGGTCTCAGACTCCTGACCTCAAGTGATCTGCCCACCTCAGCCCCCCAAAGTGCTGGGATTACAGGCGTGAGCCACCGCACCCAGCCCCTTTGCATCGTTCTTATAAAATCACTTGTAAAGGCATTTAGGACCCACCTAGATAATCCTGGATAATCTCCCCCAACTCAAGATCCTTAATCACATCTGTTACTATATAAAGTAATAGTCACTCCTGTGTCATATATAGTAATATTCTCAGGTTCCAGGGATTAGGACAAGGCTGGATCTTGCTGCAGAGTACCATTAAACCCACTATAAAAGATCTTCCTTAGGAAAATGGGCTTGGGAAGGAGGGCTTTTGCTTGCTTCTTATTCAAGAGTCTCAAATCTTGACAGCATTTCATTGTCAGCTGCAAAACTCTCTTTGCTCTCTCTCCCAGCAACCCATTCATGGTCCACCCTGCCAGACCCTGATAGGCAGAGGCCCCACGGTCACTGGGTTCCTGGAACCGTGAAATATAAACAGCCTGGGGGTGAGCCTGTTGGGTGGTGGGATGAGATGGAATGAGCTATAATGGCTAGAAATATGTAGCTGGAACAAAGGAACTCTTAAGAAAGATTAAGATCTTTCTTAATCTTGAATCACCTGGATATTATTCATATTATGAGGATGCTGTAGACAGGCCAAGCCTTGGGTCATTTGGTCTTATTTTAGGCACCTGGAGACAAACCATACCATGATCAATCTTCACTCTGGACATGAAGTGGCTTTGATGCCCTCAAAACTGTAGAAATAAATGTATGACTCTCAATCCCTGATCACTGAGAAGGGAGAGATACCATGTTGCACAATTCAAGGGGGAAATCATGCATTGTGTCCATGAATTTGTGGAATATGATGGCAACGATGCCCTGGATTTGTGTGTGCAGTGGCAGCTCTGGGAGGGGGTGCAGGGGAGTTAGGAAAAAAAGGCCCTGCCCAGGAGATCAAGGGCCTCAGGCAGTTTCCAAAGCAGGGATTGGTGGGAGTGGAAGTAGAGAGCCTGCCTTTTCTCACTCCAGATTAGCCCCATCACCTTCTCTGCAAATATTCTCACCTCTGAGAGGACTCAGTTTTCTCACTATAAAATGAGAGGGTCTAGGAGGCTGAATAATGGTCCCCCAAAATATCTATGTCCTAATCCCTGGAACCTGGGAATCTTACCCTATGTAGCAAAAGGGACTTTGCAGGTGTGATTAAGTTGGACCTTGAGATGGGGAGATGGTCCTGGATTATCCAAGTGAGCCCTAAATGTAACCACATATGGCCCCGTGGGAGGGAGGCAAGAGGGAGATTAGACTACAGCAGAGGAGAAGTTGATGTCATGACTGATACAGAGAGTGGAGTGATGCACCCACAGCAAGGGAATGCCAGCAGCCACTGGGAGTGTCACTATTGGAAGAGGCAAGAAACATTCTCCCCAGGAGCCTAGAGCAGGAACCAGTTCTGCCGACATATTGAATTTAGCCCCATAAGACACATTTCAGACTTCTGCCCTCCAGAACTGTAAGGGAATACATTTCTGTCATTTTAAGTCACTAAGTATGTAGTAACAATATGCGCCAGCCGCAGCAGGAAATTAATACAAGGGGTTAAGCTGTATATGGTAACAAAGATAATGAAAAGAATGATCATTAAGGGCTCATCTTGCGCCTAGCATTCTATAACACGTTTTATACCTACTTACCCTTAAATCCTAACTACAACCCTGAGAGGTAAGTATTATTAGTCTCAGGGAACTGAGAATTAGAGAGGTAAATTAACTTTCCTGAGATTAAACAAACAGCAAGTGGAGAGCTGGAATTTAATCTCAGGCTCAGCTACTTACCTAGCACCTGTGATACCCAGTCTCCCTCTACACAAGCAGTTTTTCCATATACTTTACTTTGTCCTTTTAAGAGGTGTAAAAGATTCCACAACTTACATACCATTTAATTTCTGCTTTCCAACGGAACTCCAAATATCCACGTGTATGCGTGCACATTGGGACTTTTGTCTTGGGAAATGACAACTCAGTTTCTTAGGTGTACTCAAAATTCTGAGTCAAAATTACTTTTAGTTTATGAAGACCCAATTTTAATAATGCATAAAAACTCACTCAATAGATAACTCTATTAGAATGGATAAAAGCGCTAAGAAAAATTACCCAAAACTTGAAAATGTGGTGAAAGACAGTGTGTCCTTTCAAAGACCTAGTGGAGCATTGTTTAACAGGCTCGCCCAAGGGCAATTTAACTCTCTTGGTCAGTGGTTCTCAAGTTTTTTTTTTTTTTTTTTTTTTTTTGAGACAAGTTCGCCAGTTGTGTCGCCCAGGGTGGAGTCAATGGGGTAATCATAGTTCACTGCAGTCTCAAACTCCTGGGCTCTAGCACTCCTCCCACCTCAGCCTCCCAAGTAGCTAGGACTACAGGGGTGGGTCACCATGCCCAACAAATTTTCTTATTTTTGTTTATTTTTTTAGAGACAGAATCTTGCTATATTGTCCAAGCTGGTATTAAACTCCTGGCTTCAAGTGATCTTCCTGCTTCAGCCTCCCAAAGTGCTGGGATTACAGATATGAGCCGTTATGCCCAGACTGATTCTCAAACTTTTCATTGCAAGACTCCCTGATACTATTAAAAATTAGTGAGTTCTTTCACTGGGCTTAATACCTGGGTGATGGGGTGATTGGTGCAGCAAACCACCATGGCACACGTTTACCTATGAAACAAACCTGCACATCCTGCACATGTACCCCTGAACTTAGAAGCTGAAGAAAAAACAAACAAAAAATTAATGAGGTCTTTCCATTCTTTTCGGTTATATGAGTTATATTTATTTATTTTTCTTTTTTTCTATTATTCTTTTTTTTTCTTTTTTTATTATTATACTTTAAGTTCTAGGGTACATGTGCACAACGTGCAGGTTTGTTACATATGTATACATGTGTCATGTTGGCGTGCTGCACCCATTAACTCGTCATTTACATTAGGTATATCTCTTAATGCTATCCCTCCCCCCTCCCCCCACCCCACAACAGGCCCTGGTGTGTGATGTTCCCCTCGATATTGACCACATTTAGAAATTAAAACTAAAAAAGTTCAGAATACTTATTATCAATTCATCTAAAGCAACAATAATAAACCCATTATATATTAACGTAAATCACATTGTGAAAAAATCTATATTTACCAACTCAAAATAATTTAGAGAGAAGAGTAACATTGTTTTATATTTTTACAAATCTCTTTAATGTCTGGCTTAACAGAAGGCAGCTAGATTCTCATATTTGCGTCCGCATTCAATCTGGTGTAATAACTAGTCTAGTTGGAGTATGAGAAGAAATTCCTGCCTCACACAAATATGTGGTTTGGAAGAGGGGAGGGCGGATTTTAAAAGCTTTTTCAGATCATTATGGATCTTCTTGTTTGATACTGTAGCTAACTTGGCAAATGGTAGTGTCTTAAAGATTAATAATAATATAGGATCTGAAATTTCAGTGAACTTCTCTTTTTTTCTTCTTTTTTTTTTTTTCTGAGGCGGAGTCTCACTCTGTCACCCAGGCTGGAGTGCAGTGGTGTAATCTCGCCTCACTGCAACCTCCGCCTCCCAGGTTCAAGCCATTCTCCTGCCTCAGCCTCCCAAGTAGCTCGGATTACAGGCACCCACCACCACGCCCAGCTAATTTCTGTATTTTTAGTAGAGACGGGGTTTCACCATATTGGCCATGCTGGTCTCTAACTCCTGACCTTGTGATCCGCCTGCCTCAGCCTCCCAAAGTGCTGGGATTACAGGCATGAGCCACCACGACCAGCCCTCAGTGAACTTCTTAAACTCTGTTAAAGTCCATTGACTTATCTTACACTTTGAGTGAATCTTTTGCCCACGTATGGATTTTGTAACATCATACCTCAATCATTTGGAAATATGTGGTTCGCTGGATTATATAGATCTTCACAATGTTAATATAGTTCATTATATAATAATAAAAAATAATCACATTTGTTAATACCACAATCAATCGCAGCAGAAAAGTGTTACTACTGGAGGCTGTTCAGGCTCAGAGTGACAGATAGAACAGTTTCAAAATGCTAATTTTCACTCAAAATGCAAATTGTATCACTTAAACAAATTCTGTCAGTAAGTTTCCTTGAAGTAACAGTCATTTCATTCATTTTTGAGAAACTATCTGCCAAATATTCAAGTATGAGTAACCGTGGTTTGTCAGTCATTTGCTTAAAAAGAAAAACCAATAGTGTTTCCTGAAAAACCCAAACAATAGCACAATTGCATTCTTCTAGACAACTGTTTTGCTTTAGTATGCAGCAGAAGTGTTTGATGGGCACCATAGCTTCCCTTTCACCATCAATTTCACATAAATGGGGCCGGGCACGGTGGCTCATGCCTGTAATCCCAGCACTTTGGGAGGCTGAGGTGGGTGGATAACTTGAGGTCAGGAGTTTGAGACCAGCCTGGCCAACATGGTAAAACCCTGCCTCTACAAAAAATACAAAAATTAGCCGAGCATGGTGGCATGTACCTGTAGGAAGCTGAGGCAGGAGAATCTTTTGAGCCCAGGAGGCGAAGTTTGCAGCCAGTTGAGATCGTGCCACTGTACTCCAGCTAGGAAACAGAGCAAGACCTTGTCTAAAAGAGGGAAAGAAAAAAGAAAAAGGTTGTACTCAAAAAGTCAAGATTTAATAAAATTAAGTTTTTTACTGCTTCATCAAGAACACTCGAGTAAATTCTTTAAGTTCAGGGGTACATGTGGAGGATGCACAGGTTTGTTATGTAGGTAAACGTGTGCCATGGTGGTTTGCTGCATGGATCATTCCATGACCTAGGTATGAAGCCCAGGATCCCTTAGCTATTCTTCCTGATGCTCTCCCTCCTCCCCATTCACCCTCTGACAGCACCCAGCATGTGTTGTTCCCCCACCACGTGTCCATGCGTTCTCCTCATTCAGCTCCCACTTATAAGTGAAAACATGCAGTATTTGGTTTTTTGTTCCTGTGTTAGTTTGCTTAGGATAATGGCCTCCAGCTGCTTCCATGTCCCTGAATATGTATTACGTTTATACATGGCAGTAAAGAATACACTGACTAATAGTTTGGTCCCACCATCTTGCATTTGTACCACATTTGTGCCAGCAGTTTTATTCACATGGCCTTTGCTGTATCAGTGCAGATGTCAACACAGTTAAAATAAATAAATGAACAAACAAACAAATACATACATACACAAATAAGGCAAGAGGGCAATTACTATCTTAGTGTTATTATCAAAGTAGATTTCAGCCAGGCACGGTGGCTCACACCTGTAATCCCAGCACTTTGGGAGGCTGAGGTAGGCGGATCATTAGGTCAGGAGTTCAAGACAGCCTGGCTAACATGGCAAAACCGCATCTCTACTAAAAATACGAAAAATTAGCCGGGCATGGTGGTATGTGCCTGTAATCCCAGCTACTCGGGAGGCTGAGGCAGGAGAATTGCTTGAACCTGAGAGGCAGAAGTTGCAGTAAGCTGAGATGGTGCCACTGCACTCCAGCCTGGGCGACAGAGCGAGACTCCATCTCAAAAAACAAAAAGAAAAAAGCATGTACCTCCTGAGAAGTTTCAGACTCCACCCCACCAGGGCCTCTTCACCACGCTTCAAGAACCTCTGCTCTAAGATGTCGTCTAGCTCTTAGAATTCATGACCCTTTCCTAGCACCAGATTTCCTCAATGACTTTATCTAAACCTCTCTTCATAACTGGTGTCATAAAGACAGAAGAGTAGCCCTAATATTCCTGTTACCCTCTCCTTCCACTGAGATTCTGAAATAAGGAATGTGAAGTATGGCTGGGGGGAGGGCGGGGGGAGGGTCGTTCAAACTTGAGCTCCCACTCACACCTGCCCCCAGCCTGGGTACCAACACTGGGTGGTAGAGCAAAGAGGACAGTGACCTTTATCAAGGTCCCCATAGGGTGTCTGAGGCACTTCCAAGCCCTTTCTGAGCAGTTTTCAGGAAACATCCTCGTTTTGCAAGACTGTTTAATCTCTTTTTCCAATTAATTTCTCCTGACAACTACCATTAGCCACATAAGTAGTGATTTCTCTTCTAGGTCAGCCTCTCCATAACTATTTATAATCCTACATGAAGTCATTCCTCTTTTCAGTTCAAGATGACTGATAAAAAAAAAAAACCAAAAACCAAACAACTATGTCAGTTCATAGAAACAGAATTTCAAAGGGTAGTTTGCGGACAGAGTGACCTGATAGATAATTATTTTCCCTTGCACCTAGTTCTCTAACCACCTGGAAGCCTTTATCACCATCTCCTCATCCCTGATTAGTGACTTTGAAGAATCAGCAGGGACTCAGAGAGTTGGGGAAGGAAGAAGGGGGATGAGATTTGCATCAAGGCACAAGGTTTTTAGGGTATTAATAAATCCCCCAAATGTGTCAGCTGCAGAGCTCGGGATGAGATTAGGAAATCTGTAAAAAGCCTCTGAAATAAATGTCAGAGAAGAGACTATTTACGGTTTGGTATCAGGTTGAAACTGATAAGATTTCACCACAGTAAAAATAGGTAAATGCAATCCGTCTCAGCCTTCTTCCTCTGAAGCCCCCAGGAGGACATTCTCTGTGACCTTGAGGATTTAGTCAAATGGGTATAAAGGAGTTTAGTTAAAACATTCTCCCAAAGAGAGCCACACAGCAACAGACTGCAGGCTGAGAATTTCTCTATTCCCATCCTCCCTGTCAATTAGTCCCTTATCTATTTAACACACTTTATTGTTTTTAGCGTCTGCTCCAGCAGTAGTGGAATCAGCTCTGCACAGGAAGCAGAGGGAGCCTCCATAAAAGCAGGTGAGAGCCAGGCACAGTGGCTCATACCTGTAATCCCAACGCTTTGGGAGGCCAAGGCAGGCGGATCACCTGAGGTCAGGAGTTCGAGACCAGCCTGGCTAACATGGTGAAACCCCGTCTCTACTAAAAATACAAAAATTACCCAGGCATGGTGGTGGGCACCTATAATCTCAGCTACCCAGGAGGCTGAGTCAGGAGAATCACCTGAGCCCAGGCGACAGAGGTTGCAGTGAGTCAAGATCGCACCACTGCACTCCAGCCTGGGCAACAGAGTGAGACTCTGTCTCAAAAAAGAAAAAAAGCAAGTGAGAATAAAATATTAACACTTTCAGTTTTTAAAGACCGAGAGTGGCCCAGCATGCTAGCGTACTGCTTAGCATCTCTGGAAGACTTAGACACATATAATTCCAATCTTATTCAAAACCATGTAAAGAATACAAAAAGAGGACATTATAACCTGATGCTAAAAGCAGACAAAAAGTACAGGTCAATCTCACAAGCAGACATACAAAAGCCCTAACAAGTCTTATGATGTATAAAATTGTATGAAGGTATAAAAATAATTACTACATCATGGCCAAGTTTATTCCAATTATGCAAACATGGTGAAACATTAGAAAAATCTGAAAATGCAATTCACTATATGAACAGATTAAGAATAAACAAACAAAAGGTACTTTCCTCATACTGAAAAGCATTCAACAAAATTCCATACACATTGGTGACTTAAAAAATAAAAAAATGAAACTCTTGGAGCCAGCCAGGAGCAGTGGCTCACGCCTGTAATCCCAGCACTTTAGGAGGCCGAGGTGGGTAGATCACCTGAGGTCAGGAGTTCGAGACCAGCCTGGCCAACATGGTGAAACCCCGTCTCTACTAAAAATACAAAAATTAGCTGGGTGTGGTGGCACACATCTGTAATCCCAGCTACTCACGTGGCTGAGGCATGAAAATCACTTGAACCTGGGAGGTGGAGGTTGCTGTGAGCTGAGATCCTGCCACTGCACTCTAGTCTGGGCAACAGAGCAAGACTCCATCTCAAAAAAAGAAAAGGAAAGAAAGAAAGAAAGAGAGAGAGAGAGAGAGAAAGGAAGGAAGGAAGGAAGGAAGGAAGGAAGGAAGGAAGGAAGAAAGGAAGGAAGAAAGAAAGAAAGAAAGAAAGAAAGAAAGAAAGAAAGAAAGAAAGAAAGAAAGAAAGAAAGAAAGAAAGAAAGAAAGGAAGGAAGGAAGAAAGAAAGAAAGGAAGGAAGGAAGGAAGGAAGGAAGGAAGAAAGAAAGAAAGAAAGGAAGGAAGGAAGAAAGAAAGAGAGAGAGAAAGAAGAGAGAAAGAGAGAAAGAAAGAAAGAGAAAGAAAGAAAAAGGAAGGAAGGAAGAAAGAAAGAGAGAAAGAGAAAGAAAGAAAGAAAAAGAAAAGGAAAGAAAGAAAGAAAGAAAAGAAAGAAAGAAAGAAAGAAAGAAAAAGAAAGAAAGAAAAAGAAAGAAAGAAAGAAAACTCCTAGAAAACTTGGACTATAAGAGAATTTCCTAAATCTAATAAAGGTGTCTACAGATCCTTAAGAAAAGTACTGACAAAATATTCGAAGTATTCCCTGTAATTTCTGGAGCAAGAAAAAAGTTTTTCACTATTACTATTCATAAAGTTATTCCAGAAGTTTGACAAGCACAATAAAATAAGGCAAAAAAGATTTCAGATTCCTTAAAAGCTTAGCTTTTAAAATCACCAACATGCTAACTGCTTTCTAATGCTACTTTCCAAACATCACTCATCCATGACTGTGAGTTGGACTTTGCTCCATTACAGGCCAATATCATTTCCATTTCAGTTCATGCCAGCTTCTAATGTCTATTCGTGAGCCAGTCCCAGGCAACGTTTTCTATACTATGTCTGATGCCCATAGCTTTCTTGTGTTTGATAAACCCAGCAGAGTCTATGAAAACCACCAGAAAAAAAAGGGAGTTTGAAGCAGCTGTATTCGTATAGTTTAGTACAATCATTGGGATGAGATTTGGACTTGGAAGTTATCATTGAGAATGAATCCTGACTCCACACTTTCTGAGCACTGGGCTTTAGTTAAGCTGTTTTATTTCTCAGAGCCTCAGTTTCCTGATCTGTAAAATGGAGGTATAATCCCTTCATTGTCAGATTTCTATTATATAAGGATAAAGTAAGAAAATGTAGGTAAATTGCTATTATTTTCAAGGGCTCCATGATACACATACACACACACACACACACACACACACACATACACACAGAGCAGCCTATCTCTCCCATTAGGACTATGCTAATGGGAGTTCATTATTTTGGTCACTGTGTATTATCCCCAGTAACTAGGATACTCTATATGTTTAATGCTCTATATAATGAAAAACTGGGCAGGTGGATACATTAATGACAATTTTTTTTTTTTTTTTTTTTGCTTTGCTAAGCATCTCCATCATAGAAAAGCCAACGGGAAAGAAATGGACCTAGAAACCATGACTTGGAAGCAGAAGTTGAGTCAAGGACACACCTGCAGAGAAATCACTCAAAACTGCCACAGCATCAGGCTCTGCCAAGTTTTTGTCCTTCATTCCTCAGAGTTTGATCTTCAAGCACGACATGGCCCCATGTTTCCTTCACAGACTTTTACAGTCTTCAAATCCTTCTCGTGAACATAATGTCATTAGATTTTTGCAATAGCCTGCTAAGGTAGGAAACACAACTATTAGTGTCCTCATTTCACAAACAAGAAAAGTGAGGTTTAGAGAGGCTGAGCAAGCTGCTCTGATGTCTCACCAAGTGCTGGTTTCATCATGTGGCATGGCCTGACCAATGCGAAGCAGGGATGCAAATAAAAATCATATTGGCTGTGAGAAACTGCTTTTCCATTGCAACAAAATCATGGAGACTGCATCCCAGTCTTGTGTAACAAGCAGGAGGCTTCCAGGAGGGGAGCTGATGTTCTAATTCTGAGCCTGCTTTTATTAGCTGCCATTTGGCTTGGAGAAAGGGAAATACGGGACTTCACAATGAAAAAGATTGGAGTTTGAATCTCGACTCTGTCACTATCTGTATAACCTTAGGCAAGTTACTTCATCTCTTTGAGTCATAGTTTTGCAATCTACAAAAATGGGATGATATCCAATTTTGAAGCTTAATTGAGACTACTTAGCAAAATACCTGGAACCTAATTGGAGTTCAATCAATAGTAATTCTCCATTTTCTCTTCCCTACTCATTTCTTCCTTTGTGAACTAGAAAGAAACACTATATCATAAGAGCATGGACTTCGGAGCCAGGCAGCCTGGGTTTCAATTCCAGCTCAGCTATTTGTGGGCCATGTGATCTTGGGCAAATTATTTAACCTTGCTGTGCCTTAGTTTGCTCGTCTGTAAAATGGGGATAATGATAGTACTGACTCACAGTGTTGTAATGAAGATAAAACGAGTTAACATTTGTGAAGTGCTCAGAACGCCTACTGGCATAGAGTAGGTGTTATATATATATAGTTTTTGAATAAAAAATAACCAGACTCACAGAACATTTGTGAAAAAGACACCTGTGAAAATATTTTTGAAAGTTAAAAGAACTAGACCAAGAAAGAGAAATACTAAAGCATCTCTCTGAAGCAACAGAAAGTATGGAGTCCTTACAATTTCGTAGGCACTGCATAAGATACAAAATGATTAGGTCAGAATCATTCATTCAGTAGACATTTGTTGTGTGCCTATTACACACCAGGCATTTTGCTAAGCCCTAGAGATACGATGGTCAGCAACAGAGCCAAGGCCATTGCCCTCGTACAGCTACCATTCAGAGGAAAGGGAGTTGGAAATTTTAGGAAAAGGGAAAAAATAAATCAATAGGACAGCTACACTTTGTAATAAGTGGTTAGAAGGAAACAGATGCTTTGCTATGATCTTGGACAATGGCAGGAAAGGATGCTTTAGATAAAGGCGTCAATGAAGGTTTCTCCAAAAAGATGACACAGGCTGAGACCTAAAGGCTGTGGAGGTTTTGTCCATGGAACTTAAAACAATCTAGTGGGGTTGGGAGGATCCCACAGGAGCATAAATATGGAGACTCTAATGGAACCTTCCTCACAGGACTGTTCTGAGGAGTAAACAAAATGTAGTATGAGAAATGCTTGGCACAAGGCCTCGTGCATAGCAAATGCTAAATATCCTTACTGTCTTCCTGGGGAAGTGCATCACTCACAGCGGCACCCGTGGCCCCTGCATGGTCAGCTAGAGCACCGTTCCGGGGCCAGCCCCACCTCTCCGAACAGCATCCACTCAGGAATTCATTCGGTGACTCACTCAAATCAAGACACATTTATTTAGTGTATTTATGAGCCACCTAAAAGATATACAAATATGACTCCAACTCTGCCCTCCAGGGACTCACAGCCCAATGGGGGAAACAGAAACATGCAAATTCCCAAGGACGCAGCCTGGTGTCTAAGGAAGTAATGCTGTTCACTTTGGAACTGAGGATGGGGTGGCCTGTAGATTCTCACAAGACATGGGACGGTGGGTCAGGAATGTCTGGTTACATGGGGAAGGGGTTGCCACGTATCAGATCAGCTTCCAGTTTGCCAGCGTGCTGGATCAATGAGTGATAACAATACCTGGCCCATTGCACAAGGTCCATGGGCAAGCCCTGGGGCATAGAGTTGGGAGGGATGTGAACCCAAAGAACAGAGAATCCAGACACCAAAGATGGACAAACTGTCACACCCCCGTCCCAGGGCAAGAGTGCAGGAGCCAGAGAGCATAAAAAGCATGGCCATTCTCGCCCAGCCTCAGAGGAAACCACAATCCAAAGGTGCCCGGAGCATTCCAGCTTCCAGTCCTCTGCTGACTTTGACCCCTGACTGGAATTCTCTTTCTGTTCCCCATCTTCCAGATTCAGTGCCCAGCTTGCAAGTTCCTTTCTGTTTCTCTAATTGTTACAGTCTGCAGTCATCACCACCCCCCCACCTCAAACTGTCACAACATGTGTCTGCAAGACTCAGATCCTTCTTTCATCATACCATCATGTATCAGGCACCTTTCAGTGCTAAGTGCTAGAGATAGAACATATGCAATATATTGTCCAGGGTGCCAGGAGAATCAGGCAGACATCCTGCCCTTAACACAAGGTCAGCGCTGAAAGAGACACGAGTAAAGGGAATGGGACAGTGGCAAAGAAAAGATTTCATACTTCCACTGTTTTCTATATCCCCACACTACATTGCCAAGTCCTTCTTTCCGTCATTTATTTGTTCATTGAAAAATACTTACTGAGTGCATGCTTCCAAGTGATTAGAGCACTTCAGTGAATAAAACAGACCAAACCTATCAGTGAGGTGATATTTTAGTGAAGGCATGAAAGAGGTAAGGAGACAATCACATGGACATCGGAGGGAGGAGTGATACAGTGCAAAGGCCCTGAGGTAAGCAGGGTCTGGGACCTGAGGTCAGAGTGACTAGAGCAGAGTGAGCTTGGAGAAACTAGAAGGGAGTGGAGGACAAGAAACAACAGATGAGTCATTGAAAGGCCTTTAGCTCTTACTCTGAGCAAAGTCGGGAGTCTCTGGGAGATTTTGTGTCGAAGAGAAACATGATGTAACTAACATTTAGGAGGCTGTTGCAATAATACAGGAAAGAGATGATGGTGGCTTCCACCAGGTAAGAAGCAAAGTATAGATTGATTGGTGTTTTGATGTATCACACTTTTACTACAAGAGTAGGTTTATTTGTTTGTTTTGTTTTGTTTCGTTTTTGAGACAGAGTCTCACTTTGTCACCCAGGCTGTTGTGCAGTGGCACAATCTCAGCTCACTGCAACCTCCGCTTCCTGGGTTGAAGTGACTCTCCTGCCTCAGCCTCCAAAGTACCTGGGACTACAGGAGCATGCCACCATGCCTGGCTAATTTTTTTGTATTTTTAGTAGAGACTGGGTTTCACCATGTTGGCCACACTGGTCTTGAACTCCTGACCTCAGGTGATCTGCCAGCCTCGGCCTCCCAAAGTTCTGGGATTGCAGGCACAAGCCACTATGCCTGGTCAAGAGTAGGTTTATTTAAATTTTTTATTTTTTATTTATTTTTTTTTGAGACGGAGTCTTGCTCTGTCACCCAGGCTGGAGTGCAGTGGTGCAATCTTGGCTCACTGCAAGCTCCACCTCCCAGGTTCACGCCATTCTCCTGCCTCAGCCTTCTGAGTAGCTGGGACTACAGGCGCCCCCCACCATGCCTGGCTAATTTTTTGTGTTTTTAGTAGAGACGGGGTTTCACCGTGTTAGCCAGGATGGTCTCGATCTCCTGACCTTGTGATCTGCCTGCCTTGGCCTCCCAAAGTGCTGGGACTACAGGCGTGAGCCACCACGCCTGGCCTATTTAAATTTTTTTTTTTTTTTAATTCAATAGCTTTAGTAGTACAAGTGGTTTTTAGTTACACGGATCAACTGTACAGTGGTGAAGTCTGGGCTTTTAAACCCGAATAGTGTACATTGTACCTGATAGGTAATTTTTTATCCCTTATCTCCCTCCCACTCTTCCCACTTCAGTCTCCAGTGTCCATTATACCACTCTGTATGCCTTTGAGTGACAGCTTAGCTCCCACTAATAAGTGAGAACATGAGGTATTTGGTTTTCTGTTCCTGAGTTACTTCACTTAGAATAATGACCTCCAGATCCATCCAAGTTACTGAAAAAGACATACTTCATCCTTTTTTATGGCTGAGTAGTATTCTGTGGTGTATATATATCACAGTTTTAAAATCTAGTCATCGGTTAATGGGCACTTGGGTTGATTCTATGTCTTTGCAATGTAAATTGTGCTGCAATAAACATACTCGTGCATGTTTCTTTTTGATATAATGACTTCTTTTCTTTTGGGTAGATTACCTAGCAGTGGGATTGCTGGTAGATTAAATGGTAGATCTACTTTTAATTCTTGGAGAAATCTCCATACTGTTTTCCATAGAGGTTGCACTAATCTGCATTCCCACCAGCAGTGTATAAACATTCCTTTTTCACCACATCTGCACCAACATCTATTGTTTTTTGACTTTTTAATAATGTCTATTCTAGCTGGCGTATGGTGGCAATTTGTGGTTTTAATTTGCATTTCCCTGATGATTAGTGATGTTGAGCATTTTTTCATATGTTTGTTGGCCATTTGTGAAATGTCTGTTCATATAATTTGCTCCCCGCCTTTTTTTTTTTTTTTTTTTTTTTTTTTTTTTTTGAGACAGAATCTTGCTCTGTCACCCAGGCTGGAGTGCAGTACAATCTCAGCTCACTGCAACCTCAACCCGCTGGGCTCAGGTGATCCTCCCACTTCAGTCACCTGAGTAGCTGGGACTACAGGTGCGTGCCATCACACCTGGTTAATTTTTATAGTTTTTGTAGAAACAGAGTTCTGCCATTTTGCCCAAGCTGTTCTTAAACTCCTGAGCTCAAACAATCTGTTCACCTTGGCCTCCCAAATTGCTGGGATTACAGGCATGAGCCACCATCCCCAGCTATTTGCCCACTTTTTGGTGGTATTATTTTTTTTTTCTTGCTGATTTGTTTGGGTTCCTTGTAGATTCTGGATATTAGTCCTTTGTTAGATATACACTTTGCAAATATTTTCTTCCATTTTATAGGTTTTCTGTTTACTCAGAAGCTTTTTAGTTTAATTAGGTCTCATTTTTTAATTTTTGTTTTTGTTGCATCTGTCTTTGGGGAGTTAGTCATAAATTCTTTGCCTATGCTAATGTTCAGAAGAGTTTTTCCTAGGTTTTCTTTTAAAATTTGAATGGTTTTAGGTCTTAGATTTAAGGCTTTGATCCATCTCAGGTTGATTTTTGTATATGGTGAGAGACAGAGATCCAGTTTCATTCTTCTACATGCAGCTTGCCAGTTTTCTCAGCACCACTTATTGAATGTGGTCTCCTAACCCCAGTGTAAGTTTTTGTCTGCTTTGTGAAAGATCATCTGGTTATAAGTATTTGGCTTTATTTCTGGGTTCTCTGTTTTGCTCCACTGGTCTATGTGTCTACTTTTATCTCAGTACCCTGCTGTTTTGGTTACTATATAGCCTTGTAGTATAATTTGAAATCAGGTGATGTGATGCCTCTAGATTTGTTCTTTTTGTTTACAATTTGCTTTGGCTAGTCAGGCTCTTTTTTGTTTCCATACTAATTTTAGAGCTGTTTTTTCTAATTCTGTGAAAATGACAGCATCCTTTTATGATAAAAAACCCTCAACAAACTAGGCATAGAAGGAATATACCTTCAAATAATAAAAGTCTTCTATGAAAAACCCACAGCCAACATCAGTTTGAACAGGGGAAAGTTGAAAGCATTCCCTCTAAGAACTGGAACAGGACAAGAATGCCCACTTTCACCACATCTATTCAACATAGTACTAGAAGTCCTAGCCAGAGCAATCAGGCAAGAGAAACAAATAAAGGGCATCAAAATTGGAAAAGAGGAAGTCAAATTATCTCTGTTTGCCAATGATAATGATCTTATACCTAGAAAACCCTAAAGATTCCTCCAAAAGACTCCTATATTTGATAAATGAATTCAGTGAAGTCTCAGGTTACAAAATGAATATACATAGATCACTAGCACTGTTATATACCAACAATGACCAAGCTGAGAATCAAATCAAAAACTCAATCACTTCTACAATGGCTACAAAAAAAAAATAATAAAATACCTAGGAATATACTTAACCAAGGAGGTTAAAGATCTCTACAAGGAGAACTACAAAACACTGATGAAAGAAATCATAGATGACACAAACAAATGGAAAAGCATCCATTTGGAAGAATGGATAGCAGAATCATGGATTGGAAGAATCAATATCCTGAAAATGACCATAGTGCCCAAAGCAATCTACAGATTCAATGCAATTCCTATCAAAACATCAACCTCGGCCAGGCACGGTGGCTCACGCCTGTAATCCTAGCACTTTGGGAGGCCGAGGTGGGTGGATCACCTGAGGTCAGGAGTTCGAGACCAGCCTGATCAACATGGAGAAACCCCGTCTCTACTAAAAATACAAAAATTAGCCGGGTGTGGTGGGGCACACCTGTAATCCCAGCTACCCAAGAGGCTGAGGTAGGAGAATCGCTTGAACTCGGGAGACGGAGGTTGCAGTGAGCCGAGATCTCACCATTTCTCATCACTGCACTTAAGCCTGGGCAACAAGAGCAAAACTCCGCCTCAAAAAAAAAAAAAAATTGATTGATTGACTGAATTGAAGGAAAAAAGAAAAACCCTAAACAGTACTTGGAATTTGAGCTGCCGCCAGGTGCAAGGTCCCATTGCACCACTGAGAGCAGACATACTAAGTGAGGCCATGTAATCTGCCCCCTTCAGGCAGGGTCAGGATGGTGCTGAGCTAGCTGCAGCTTCTGTTGTGGAGCACTGAGCAGGCAGTCTGGACACAGTGCACATGGGACCAAGGTTTCATTCACTGGGACCAAGAGCCACCAGAGAGATGCTTATATTTGCACAGGAAAGCATTGAAAATGTAAACAAACATGCGCTTCCATCATACCACAAACTTCTAACTTTATCGAACAGCTTCAAAATTAACAGAGACGTCCAAAGGCCCATCTCCTGCCCTCCCACTCTGCCATACTCCAAGGGCTGCCCTGGAATTCAGTTCAGAAGCCTGGTCAAGAGACCTTCATAGAACTCAGAGGGGCAAAATGTGATGATTCAGAACTAGTCCCAATTTGTGAAATCCAGTGTGCACTGGAATGCAAAAGGAGATGCTGTGACTGAGTAGTGAGAGAGAAATCACTTTACCACAGGCTGGATCAGCCCGCTTCGCCTGAGCCTCACTCTGCTCCTTCCCCCAAATTCTATAGACTCCTCAGAGCAAAGTATTCTGTGCTGATTCTGGCTGGAGAGCCAGAGAAGTGAAGAACAGAACAGAACAGCAATCTTTATGATCACACGAAATCTGTAAGAACTCATTCTGCAGAATTTTCCAGGAATTCATCTAGGTGAGAAACTGCCAGGGGATGGAGAAAAACTCAGGATCTTAGCTGGTTTTGTTGCCCCAACAAGCCTGTCTGAAGGACCCACCCCCTGCTGTCACTATTACATTCCCATGTTTAGTTCCTTCATAGCACTTACCACTGTTTGAAATTATTTGTCTACCAGTTTAGATTTGTCTTCTAAGAATATAAGCTCAGTGACAACAGGGACTTTATCTGATTGATTTCCCATCTTATTCATCCCTCTAGAACAGCATATAATTTGCTCTGGATAATTATTTGTTGAAGAGATAAATGAGCAAGTGAATAAATATTTTCAGTAGCTTGAGACAGCCCTTGCATAAGAACAATCCTGTAACCCCATCTGCAGAATCCATTACTGTCAAAGAAAAAGCATAACAACCTCTGTTCATCTAATACTGAACAGTTTTATAGCATTAAGTAGGTGTTATTGATTTAATCCTCACAGCAAATTTGGGAGATAAATATTATCATTTCAGTTTTACAGGTGAGAAAACTGAGTCTCCAAAATGTTCAATGACATCCTCAAGATCACATAACTGATAAAGAGCAGAACTGAACTCAAATAGCCAAGTCCAAGTTCAGCGTTTAGTCTATGCTTGAGAAACAGTTTAAAAGAAATGAGCCAACTTCACATCCAGATCCTCTCTAATTTATGTATTTACATCCCCCAAGATAGAGTACAACATTATCTCTTTACTCTGGAAAAGATGTGGCCCAGTGGAGAGAGCTTGGGCCAAAGCCCAGACCAGAGCTGCAAGAACCAGTCATGTAGCCTTGGACAAATCTTGGCACCTCTCAGTGGGACCCTGTTTCTTCTTCTTTCAAGTGGGTGTAATAACACTTGACTTGTCTGCCTCACAGTGTGCCATGAGTCTTCCATTTAAAAAGATGAAAAGTGCCACCAAGATGTAAGCTCAACATTACAACAGGATGCTGGGGCTTTTGTGTCCTGGCCCTCCCTGCTTGGAAAGCCAACCATGAAGGGTCTTCAAATCCCCTCACCCACCTTATTATCCTGGTGACTTTGCTTTTCCCCGTATCTCAGCCTCCCTACAGAGGCCATATATAGAAATATATATTGGTGATAATCACTCATCTTTATGAATATACTAAAGCTACTGAACTGTAATCTTTAAATATAGCGTGTGAATTATGTCTCAATTTTTAAAAAGAGACAATGTCTATGGCCCATGTAAGAGGCACACCAAGACCTACCTAGGATTGGGAATAGGGAGGAGAAAAATTAACTGTAGGAGATTTTAGGGAAGGAGAAAGAGCCAAATATGATTACAGCCCTAAGCCTAGAAATGAGGGAAAATGGTGGTGCCCTTAACAGAAAGAAGGGCAAACAAGTCTAGGAGACACAGTGATTAGCTCAGTGTAGGGCATATTGAGTATGAGAGTTCAAGGGGCCACACAGGTGCACACGCACATCAGAAAGCTGGAAAATCAGGCCTGAATTTCTGGAAATGGTAAAGAGTTGGGAACTACCTACCTTAAAGTCATGATTAAAGACTAGAGACAAGATGAGCCTTCTCAAGATTGTTTTTTAAAAAAAGAGCCAGCAGAGATTTTTCTCCTATATTTCAAGTCTTCTCTAAATTGGCGAGCTCCACTTCTTGTCAATTTATGGATGCTTTGTGTACAGTTGTATCTGATTAGACCTGGAGTGTGTCCCATCTCATTTTCTAAAGGACTTTCTCTGTTCATCCAATTTTATAGATCTTGCAATTTACTATATATTCCATATGAAACATATGGCAGTTTACTTCCAACTACAAATATGGTTTCTGTGCCTAACAGTCTACATGAGAAGCAGATGGACTTTAGGCACAGCTATTGACTATAGTTATAATTTGTATGTTCTTACAGAAATATTTGTTGGTGTGATTTTTCCAAAGCAGCATCATCAAAAATGCAGTTATTTGAAAGCTCTACCTGATCATTTTCTGAATCTCCTGTATGTCTACTTCTGTTATCTCTTTTTTCCTCTTGGGGTTTGGACATGTGGTTCAGTTTTTAGATGACTTATAATTTTTGATTGGATGCCTGACATTGTGAACCAAAACTTGTAGAGGCTCTAGATGATGTTGTTTTTCTCCAAGGAAGGTTAAGGTTTTCTTTTCTTCAAGCAGATAAAGAGCCAGTAGATCACATTTAGCCTGTCCAGGTTCCATTTTGTTACTGCTGATCTATTTTAATTCTTCTCTTACTCTTAGAGCATAGTGATTACTCTGAGAGAACTGCTCTAGGGTATAGCCCTTACTCCTATGCCTTGGACCTCTTGAGGTCTTAACTGACATCTCAAGGTGTTGTTTACCAAGCCTCATCCAGCTTGGTAAGACAATGCTATCTCCTCAGCACTGTACATGGCTGAAATCTCTGCTCACTTCTTCAGCCTCCCTGCTGCTATATTCTTCTGGAAATCTTGGAATCTCACTCTGCACATGTGCAACTGAGAAATCATCTGATGCCTTCAGGGAATCCTTTTGCATATTTGGGGACCCACTTCTCTGTGGTTCTCTCTTCTCTGGCAGTCCCCAACACTGAGGAGACCTCTGTCTACTTAGCACGGTGGCGCGGGGGGAGGGGGAGTGATGCTTTCTACTTGGGCTTTAGTCCCCTTGCTGAGAATGAAAAAAACATCCTCAGAGCATAATTACATGTGGCAGATGTGGAGTTCATTTGATTTGCTGCCCGTCTCTCAAGGATCATAGCTCCTGGGCTTCCTGACTGTGTTGATTGTTCTCCAAAGCTTTCAAATGTGTTTTTAAATATTCAGTCTCACTGGGCGCAGTGGCTCATGCCTGTAATCCCGGCTCTTTGGGAGGCCAAAGTGGGTGGGTCACCTGAGGTCAGGAGTTCGAGACCAGCCTGGCCAACATGGTGAAACCCCGTCTTTACTAAAAATACAAAAATTAGCCAGGCATGGTGGCACATGCCTGTAATCCCAACTACTCAGGAGGCTGAGGCAGGAGAATCGCTTGAACCCGGGAGGCAGAGGTTGCAGTGAGTCAAGATCGCATCACTGCACTCCAGCCTGGACAACAGGGCAAAACTCCATCTCAAGAAAAAAAAAAAAATTGGTCTCATCATTACGTGGGGCAGGTTAGTACAATACAGATTACTTCATTGGAACTAGAAACCTGACTCAAGAGAATAAACAGACAGATAAGAACTGACACTTGGAAACCTAATTTGGGGAGGAGGAATGAAAGATAGGAGACAAAGAAAAAGAAGAGGAAAACTAGAATATGACAATCTTATGAAGGCCCAAAGAGAAAAGTGCTGGAGTTAGCATTATCAAAAAGAAAGCTAAGATAAGGACATTATCCTTGGTGAGAGCAGAAAGTCATCCATGTCGCATTTACTAATTGTCCTATGTGTTTATCTCCACCAAATGGTAAGCTTCTGGGGGATGTGCGACAAGTCTTACAATTGTATGCATTGTCACAGAACCATTCTAAACATTCACTAAATGTTTACTCTACAGTTGTTCATGAACTACAGGATTAGGAAAAGTTTCAAATAGCTGAATAGAACGCGTTTGAGAGAGGCTGGGGTAAAGCTGATGGAGAGGTGTGGTTTGGAGTGTCCTCAGCAGAAGAAGGGTTCGGAGACACTAATTTAGCAGAGCGCCCCACCCCCACGCCACTAGACTATTTATACCCACCAGCAAACGTGCCAGGTGCGTAGCATTCAGCTCATGACTCAAGGAGCAGAAATGAATTTAATTTCAAGGATCCCAACTCATACATGGAGAAAAGAAGTTTAGCTTGTGCCTTTTCTTCTGCCCTCTTACTATCCATGCAAGTAACACCCGTAAAGCTAAAAAAAAGGCCTGTGTGTGAGCAGGCTATGAGTCTATAGGAAATGTAATTTCCTTTGCTTCATCTGTAAAAATATTTTTCATTTGCATTTGGTTGAAAGAATGTCCTGTGCCCACTCAACCCATTTGACAACTGGAAATGCCTACTATGGCCCGCTCACATCACCTTAGCTCTCCATCTGAGAGGACAGAGCTTTCCCTTACTTCATTTCGCTCCCACTCCAGATCCAAAGGTGCCTGTTCTCACTGTGCTCTCTCCCTTCCTGTAACTACCCAGTCAGTTTCCAGTGTGTATAGACACGTCTACCCTGATGGAGAACTTCACAGATCAACAAAGTCACAGGCAAGTGGAGCTAGAAGGGTCCACGTGGGTGATACTATCTGACCCAACAAAGAGTAGTGTCCTTTAATGATTGTGTTGACTTTTGGAGCCAGGCTGCATTTGAGTCCTAGTTTTGCCACTTTTCATCTTTGTGACCTTGGGTAAACCCTGTAGTCTCTCCATGCTTCAGTTACATCTTCAGCAAAATATGAATGATAAGAGTACTTACCTTGTAATGCTGTTGTGAGGATTAATACAGTGCCTGGCTACCCTTACGAAGGCATGAGAAAGCTTGCTCTAAGCTATAAAATGATGTAAGTGTGCAGCATGATTGCCTTTATTTTTCTTACTGCCGCATCCAGTTTTTAGTCAATTCTGACTTGTGTGGATCTCAGGAGACAGGGAACTGCTGGACTGCTCAGCACAGAGCCAGTCAGCACCTGCACTGTGCTGGGTCAGATGTCTCTCCAGCAGTATGGCAAATGCTGGCTGGCCCAGGGATGGGGAGCAGCTCTGCCATGGAACTGAAGCCCTCGCGTCTCAGTACTGCTTAGAGGGAGACTGTCCCAGAAGCAGCCAGGATTAGAGAAGGGGCCTAGTTGGGGTGCTGGGCAGTCAGAAACGGGATAAATCGAGACAGACTCTGTGGAAAAGAGAAGCAACTGCCACCTCCACCTTCCCTCCTCACGTACAGTGGATGATCAATGACTCATCTCAAAGGGAACGTTTCTTTGTGAGAGTGCAATGCATCTTCATTAGATTGATTAAAAATTGTTCCTTGCCAACTGAAAGCATGTGTATTAGAGAGTCTGGAATGTAAAAGCAGAAAGGGCTTTGAACACACCTGTGTCCCAACCCTGGCTCTGCCACTTATCAGCTCTGTGACCTCTGGAAAATTGCTTAGCTCCTCTGGTTCTGTTACTTTGTCTATAAAATGAGGATAATAATTTCTATTCCATAGGGTTTTTGTTGAATATCAAAGGAGATGGCCTATGTACAATGCTGTGCACATACAGTGCCAGGCTCAGAGGAGGAGATAAGACAATGTCTGCTCCTTCCCTCTCTTAGTGAATCATTATGTCTGAGTGTGCAGGGAGTGTTCAATTGCTTGTCAACCTGTCCACCCCATGGTGTCTCAAGTGTCTCCAGAATTCCTAGAAATGAATGATAGTTGCTCAGAACACAACAAAACTCGAGGGTGTCTTGCTCTATAAGATTTATAGTTCTGGCCGGTCACGGTAGCTCACGCTTGTAATCCCAGCACTTTGGGAGGCTGAGGCGGGCGGATTGCCTGAGGTCAGGAGTTCGAGAACAGCCTGGTCAACATGGTGAAACCCTGTCTCTACTAAAAATACAAAAATTAGCTGGGTGTGGTGGTGGGCACCTGTAATCCCAGCTATTTGGGAGGCTGAGGAAGGAGAATCGCTTGAACCCAGGAGGTGGAAGTTGCAGTGAGCTGAGATCGCACCACTGCACTCCAGCCTGGGTAACAGAGTTAGACTCTGTCTCAAAAAAAAAAAGAAAAAAAGAAAGAAAGAAAAAAAGAAAAGATTTATAATTCTATTGCTTTCATTGCTGTAACTCCATATTTTTTAACTTACTGATTTAACTGTGAAAGGGATATGTTTTACTTTTACAAATGTGGACCTAGGTATGCTGTCACCAGGTTGTTGTAAGTATTTTATCTAGAGTTATTTCTAAAATTGTGAACCTATACAAATTTATTTTACCAAAGGTACCATGTTTTGTGTTTATTTTCATGTCAGTGTTCTCTACCCAGTTAAGATACTTGGGGGCAGAGACCATGAGCCACTGATCTTTGTATTGTCACTGCTTGACTTACTATTTGGCACATATGCAGTGCTCAATAAATCCTTTTTTATATATATACTTTAAGTTCTGGGATACAAGGGCAGAACATGGAGGTTTGTTACATAGGTATACATGTGCCATGTTGGTTTGCTGTACCCAGCAACCCGTCATCTACATTAGGTCTTTCTCCTAATGCTATCCCTCCCCTTGCCCCGCCATCCCCCAACAGGCCCCAGTATGTGACGTTCCCCTCCCTGTGCCCATAAATTCTCATTGTTCAACTCCCACTTATGAATGAACATGCAGTATTTTGTTTTCTGTTCCTTTGTTAGTTTGCTGAGAATGATGGTTTTCAGCTTCATCTATGTCCCTGCAAAGGACATGAACTCTTCATTTTTTATGGCTGCATAGCATTCCATGGTGTATACATGCCACATTTTCTTTATCCAGCCTATCATTGATGGCCATTTGGGTTGGTTCCAAGCCTTTGCTATTGTGAATAGTGTTGCAATAAACATACGTGTGCATGTATCTTCATAGAATGATTTATAATGCTTTGGGTATATACCCAGTAATGAGATTACTGGATCAAATGGTATTTATGGTTCTAGATCCCTGAGGAATCGCCATACTGTCTTACACAATGGTTGAATTAATTTACACTCCCACCAACAGTGTAAAAGCATTCCTATTTTTCCACATCCTCTCCAGCATCTGTTGTTTCCTCACTTTTTAATGATCTCCATTCTAACTGGCGTAAGATGATATCTCATTGTGGTTTTGATTTGCATTTCTCTAATGACCAGTGATGATGAGCATTTTTTCATATGTTTGTTGGCCACATAAATGTCTTCTTTTGAGAACTGTCTGTTCATATCCTTCACCCACTTTTTGATGGGGTTTTTTTTCTTGTAAATTTAAGTTCCTTGTAGATTCTGGATATTAGGCCTTTGTCAGATGGATACATTGCAAACATTTTCTCCCATTCTGTAAGTTGCCTGTTCACTCTGATGATATTTGCTTTTGCTGTGCAGAAGCTGTTTAGTTTAATTAGATCCCATTTGTCAATTTTGGCTTTTGTTGCAATTGCTTTTGGTGTTTTAGTCATGAAGTCTTTGCCCATGCCTGTGCCCTGAATGGTATTCCCTAGGTTTTCTTCTATGGTTTTTATGGTTTTAGATCTTAAATTTAAATCTTTAATCCATCTTGAGTTAATTTTTTATAAGGTGTAAGGAAGGGGTCCAGTTTCAGTTTTCTGCATATGGCTAGTCAATTTTCCCAACACCACTTATTAAATAGGGAATCCTTTCCCCATTGCTTGTTTTTGTCAGGCTTGTCAAAGATCAGATGGCTGTAGATGTGTGGTGTTATTTCTGAGGGCTCTGTTCTGTTCCATTCATCTACCTATCTGTTTTGGTACCAACACCATGATGTTTTGGTTACTGTAGCTTTGCAGTATAGTTTGAAGTCAGGAAGCATGATGCCTCCAGCTTTGTTCTTTTTGCCTAGGATTGTCTTGGCTATACAGGCTCTTTTTTTGTTCCATATGAAATTTAAAGTAGTTTCTTCTAATTCGGTGATGAAAGTCAATGGTAGCTTGATGGGAATAGCATTGAATTTGTAAATTACTTTGGGCAGTATGGCCATTTTCATAACATTTATTGTTCCTGTCCACGAGCGTGGAATGTTTTTCCATTTGTTTCTGTCCTCTCTTATTTCCCTGAGCAATGGTTTGTAGTTATCCTTGAAGAGCTCTTTCACAGCCCTTTTAAGTTGTATTCCTAGGTATTTCATTCCTTTTGTAGCAATTGTGAATGGGAGTTCACTCATGATTTGGCTCTCTGTTTGTCTATTATTGGTGTATAGGAATGCTTGTGATTTTTGCACATTGATTTTGTATATGAGACTTTGCTGAAATTGCTTATCAGCTTAAGGAGATTTGGGGCTGAGACGATGGAGTTTTCTAACTACACAATCATGTCATCTGCAAACAAAGACAATTTGACTTCCTCTCTTCCTATTTGAGTAACCTTTATTTCTTTCTCTTGCCTGATTGCCCTGGCCAGAACTTCCAATACTATGTTGAATAGGAATGGTGAGAGAGGGCATCCTTGTCTTGTGCCGGTTTTCAAAGGGAATGCTTCCAGGTTTTGCCCATTCAGTGTGATATTGGCTGTGGGTTTGTCATAAATAGCTCTTATTATTTTAAGATGTGTTCCCCAGCAATACCTAGTTTATTGAGTGTTTTTAGCATGAAGGGGTGTTGAATTTTATCAAAGGCCTTTTCTGCATCTATTGATATAATCATACGGTTTTTGTCATTGGTTCTGTTTATGTGATGGATTATATTTATTGATTTGCGTGTGTTGAACCAGCCTTGCATCCCAGGGATAAAGCCAACTTGATCACGGTGGATAAGCTTTTTAATGTGCTGCTGGATTTGGTTTGCCAGTATTTCACTGAGGATTTTTGCACCGATGTTCATCAGTGATATTGGCCTGAAGTTTTCTTTTTTTGTTGTGTCTCTGCCAGGTTTTGATGTCAGGATGATCCTGGCCTCATAAAATGAGTTAGGGAGGAGTCCCTCTTTTTCTGTTGTTTGGAATAATTTCAGAAGGAATGGTACCAGCTCCTCTTTGTACCTCTGGTAGAATTCGGCTGTGAATCCATCTGGTCCTGGACTTTTTTTGGTTGGTAGGCTATTAATTACTGCCTCAATTTCAGAACTTGTTATTGGTCTATTCAGGGATTTGACTTCTTTCTAGCTTAGACCTGGGAGGGTGTATGTTACCAGGAATTTATCCATTTCTTCTAGATTTTCTAGTTTATTTGCATGGAGGTGTTTATAGTATTTGCTGATGGTAGTTTGTATTTCTGTGGGATCAGGGGTGATATCCCCTTTATCACTTTTTATTGTGTCTATTTGATTCTTCTCTCTTTTCTTCTTTATTAGTCTGGCTAGTGGTCTACTTTGTTAATCTTTTCAAAAAACCAGCTCCTAGATCCATTGATTTTTTGAAGGGTTTCTCATGTCTCTATCTCCTTCAGTTCTGCTCTGATCTTAGTTATTTCTTGTCTTCTGCTAGCTTTTGAATTTGTTTGCTCTTGCTTCTCTAGTTCTTTTAACTGTGATGTTAGGGTGTTGATTTTAGATCTTTACTGCTTTCTCTTGTGGGCATTTAGTGCTATCAATGTCCCTCTAAACACTTTTTTAGCTGTGTCCCAGAGATTCTGGTACATTGTGTCTTTGTTCTCATTGGTTTCACAGAACTTATTTATTTATGCCTTAATTTCGTTATTTACCCAGTAGTCATTCAGGAACAGGTTGCTCAGTTTCCATGTAGTTGTGTAGTTTTGAGTGAGTTTCTTAATCCCGAGTCCTAATTTGATTGCACTGTGGTCTGAGAGACTGTTATGATTTCCGTTCTTTTACATTTGCTGAGGAGTGTTTTACTTCCAATTACGTGGTCAATTTTAGAATAAGTGCTATGTGGTGCTGAGAAGAATGTATATTCTGTTGATTTGGGGTGAAGAGTTTTGTAAATGTCTGTTAGGTCTGCTTGGTCCAGAGCTGAGTTCAAGTCCTGAATATCATTGTTAATTTTCTGTCTCATTGATCTGTGTAATATTCACAGTGGGGTGTTAAAGTCTCCCAGTATTATTGTGTGGGAGTCTAAGTCTCTTTGTAGGTCTCTAAAAACTTGCTTTATGAATCTGGATGCTCCTGTATTGGGTGCATATATATTTAGGGTATTAGCTCTTCTTGTTGCATTGATCCCTTTACCATTATGTAATCCTCTTCTTTGTCTTTTTTTATTTTTGTTGGTTTAAAGTCTGTTTTATCAGAGACTAGAATTGCAACCCCTGATTTTTTTTTTCTTTCCATTTTTTTGGTAAATATTTCTCCATTCCTTTATTTTGAGCCTATGTGTATCTTTGCACCTGAGATGGGTCTCCTGAATACAGCACACCAATGGGTCTTGACTCTATCCAATTTGCCAGTCTGCCTTTTAATTGGGGCATTTAGCCCATTTACATTTAAGGTTAATATTTTTATGTGTCAGTTTGATCCTGTCATGATGCTAGCTGGTTATTTTACCCATTAGTTGGTGTAGTTTCTTTATAGTGTCGATGATCTTTACATTTTGGTATGTCTTTGCAGTGGCTGGTACTGGTTTTTCCTTTCCATGTTTAGTGCTTCCTTCAGGAGCTCTTGTTAAGGCAGGCGTGGTGGTGACAAAATCCCTCAGCATTTGCTTGTCTGTAAAGGATTTTATTTCTCTTTTGCTTATGAAGCTTATGAAATTCTGGGTTGAAAATTCTTTTCTTTAAGAATGTTGAATATTGGTCCCCACTCTCTTCTGGCTTGTAGAGTTTCTGCTGAGAGATCCACTGTTATTCTGATAGGCTTCCCTTTGTGGGTAACCCGACCTTTCTCTCTGGCTACCCTCAACATTTTTTCCTTCATTTCAACCTTAGTGAATCTGACGATTATGTGTCTTGGGGTTGCTCTTCTTGAGGAGTATCTTTGTGTTGTTCTTTGTATTTCCTCAATTTGAATATTGGCCTATCTTGCTAGGTTGGGAAAGTTCTCCCGGATAATATCCGAAGTGTGTTTTCCAACTTGATTCCATTCTCCCCATCACTTTCAGGTACACCAACCAAACGTAGATTTGGTCTTTTCACATAGTCCCATGTTTCTTGGAGGCTTTGTTCATTCCTTTTCATTCTTTTTTCTCTAATCTTGTCTTCACACTTTATTTCATTAAGTTGATCTTCAATCTCTGATATCGTTTCTTCTGCTTGATCGACTCAGCTATTGATACTTGTGTATGCTTCACAAAGTTCTCGTGCTGTGTTTTTCAGCTCCATCAGGTAATTTATGTTCTTCTGTATACTGGTTATTCTAGTTAGCAGTTCCTGTAGCCTTTTATCAAGGTTCTTAGCTTCCTTGCATTGGGTTAGAACATGCTCCTTTAGCTCAGAGGAGTTTGTTATTACCCACCTTCTGAAGCCTACTTCTGTCAATTCATCAAACTCATTCTCCGTCCAGTTTTGTTCCCTTGCTGGTGAGGAGTTGTGATCCTTTGGAGGAGAAGAGGCATTCTGGTTTTTGGAATTTTCTGCCTTTTTGCACTGGTTTTTCCTCATCTTTGTGGATTTATCTACCTTTGGTCTTTGAGGTTGGTGACCTTTGGATGGGGTTTTAATGTGGGCATCCTTTTTGTTGATGTTGATGCTATTGCTTTCTGTTTGTTACTTTTCCTTCTAACAGGCCCCTCTTCTTCAGGTCTGCTGGAGTTTGTTGGAGGTCTACTCCAGGCCCTGTTTTCCTGGGTATCACCAGCAGAGGCTACAGGACAGCAAATATTGCTGTCTGCTCCTTCCTCTGGAAGCTTCATCCCAGAGGGGCACCAACCAGATGCCAGCCAGAGCTCTTTCGTAAGAGTGTCTGTCAACACCCCCTGGGATGTGTCTCCCGGTCAGGAGCCACAGGTGTCAGGGACCCATTTGAGGAGGCAATCTGTTCCTTAGCAGACCTCGAGGGCAGTGCTGGGAGATCCGCTGCTCTCTTCAGAGCTGACAGGCAGGAATGTTTAAGTCTGCTGAAGCTGCGCCCACAGCTGCCCCTTCCCCCGGGTGCTCTGTCCCAGGGAGACAGGAGTTTTATGTATAAGCCCCTGACTGGGGCTGCTGCCTTTCTTTCAGAGATGCCCTGCCCAGAGAGGAGGAATCTAGAGAGGCAGTCTGGCTACAGCGGCTTTGCTGCGCTATGGTGGGTTGGTTCCGCACCCAGTTTGAACTTCCCGTTGGCTTTGTCTACACTGTGAGGGGAAAACTGCCTACTCAAGCCTCAGTAATGGCGGATGCCCCATCCCCCAGCAAGCTCACGTGTCCCAGGTCGACTTCAGACTGCTGTGCTGGCAGCGAGAACTTCAAGCCAGTGGATCTTAGTTGGTTGGGCTCCATGGGGGTGGGATCCACTGAGCAAGACCAGTCAGCTCCCTTGCTTCAGCCCCCTTTCCAGGGTAGTGAACAGGGTTCTGTCTCACTGGTATTCCAGGCGCCACTGGGGTATGAAAAAAAACTCCTGCAGCTAGTTTGGGGTCTGCCAAAACAGCTGCCTAGTTTTGTGCTTGAAACCCAGGGCCCTGGTGGTGTAGGCACCTGAGGGAATCTCCTGGTCTGTGAGTTGCAAAGACCGTGGGAAAACCGTAGTATCTGGGCCAGATAGCACCGTCCCTCATGGCACAGTCCCTCATGGCTTCCCTTGGCTAGGGGAGGGAGTTCCTCGACCCCTTGCACTTCCCGGGTGAGGCGACCCTGCTTCTGCTCGCCCTCCATGGGCTGTACCCCCTGTCTAACCAGTCCCAATGAGATCAACCAAGCACCTCAGTTGGAAATGCAGAAATCACCCACCTTCTGTGCTGGTCTCACTGGGAGCTGCAGACCAGAGCTCTTCCTATTCAGCCATCTTGCCTGGTCCATCCAATGCTCAATAAATCTTAAAGTGAACTTGGAACTGAGCTGTTCTTCCTACCTAAACTCTCTAGTTGCTTAAAAGTCAAATTCAATATGACCTCCCACACAATGGTTGACTATGACTTGGGATAAATGGTGTTATGCCCTGGAAGCAGCCAAAATAAACAACTCATCATTAATAAAAGATGCTCATAGCCAGGTGCAGTGGCACATGCTTGTAATCCCAGCATTTTGGGAGGCCAAGGCAGGAGGAACATTTGACGCAAGGAGTTCAAGGCCAACCTGGGCAACATAGCAAACAACATTAGCTGAGTGCAGTGGCACCACCTGTAGTTTCAGCTACTTGGGAAATCGAGGTGGGAGGATCTCTTGAGCCTGGGGGGTTTGAGGATACAGTGAGCTATGACTATGCCACTGCACTTCAGTCAGGGTGACAGAGTCAGATTCTGTTTCAAAAATAATAAATAAATAAAAAGATGCTCACAAGACAGGTGAAAAAAAGATCCCAGATCTTTTGGGATAATTCCAAATTAGATTCTTAGATTATTTTTTCACCCACCTTCCTTTCCAAAATATTTCAACATAAGCTTTCAGGAAATTTCACTGTCTAATAATAACAACAAAAAACAATACAGCTGTTACCATCTACAAAATCCTTACCAGGCACCCGAGCAAAATGCTTTCCATGGATTATTTGAATCCTTGTTGCAGCTTCACAATAGAATCAAAGAGAAGGCAAGTTCTATGTGCTTTGATGCCTAGCAAGGCAGCTGCCCAGGGTCCCTTAGCTAGCAAGCCACATATCCAATCCAGAAGGTCAGACTCCAAAGCCAGGACTCTCTGCCACTGCACCTACCTTCCTCCCAGCGTAGCATTTGGGCTTCCTAAAACCTATTCCAAAGATTTCACTTCACACCTAAGTTTTTTCCTTCCATGTGCCTTTTGCTTCAGCCAGGAGGAGCTACTTGCTCTTTAACATACACTCTCTACACTTCTCAAACTCTGCCATGGCTTAGGAAACACCTGCTTCCTGGAGTGTTTTTCCCACCTTCTCTGCATATCCAATCCCACCAACCTTCCGGGTCAAACACCATCTCTTCCAGAAAACCTTCCTTATCACCCTGTGCTCACCACCACTGCACCCCAAGCCCCAACAGGTGTCTCCACTCCCTTCTCTAAACTGTCAGAGTGTTTTCTCGGCACTGATCCTGCAGCACTTCACACCTTGTCCCTGGTTCTCAGTGATGTGTAGAGGTCCCATTTCTACTTGATGCTGCTCACCTTGGAGGCAGAATCCAGGTAGGATCCAGACTCATCTCCCCACAGCACCCAGGACAGGAGATGGTGGGGTGGAAGCCACTCCCGTGGCAGCCCCGTGATCCAGGAGGATTTATCTGACAAGCAAACCCAGGCAGATTCCCTGCCCCCTCCCAGATTTTCTCACACTGGCCAACTTAATTGATTTAATGGGCCTTTGTGGGACTCACCAACCAAGCATAAAATGGACCCACCTGCAGCCAGGAGCCACCCAAAGGGCGACAGAAAACCGAAAATGCTGCATATGAGCAAAATAAATAATGGCCAATTAGTCACCATCTGGGCCTTGCTGTCAGCGGACAAAACCCACAACAATCCCCATTTCACTTCCTGCTTGGTCAGATTGCACAATGAATTCTCAACAGAAAGGCGGGAACAAGGAGTTGAGAGTGTTTTAAAATAGGATGTGCCTGTGAATTTGCTTTGAGGAAATTTCATCAACTCAGCTGACATTTGTTAAGCACCTACTGCATACCTGATGCTCTGCTGGGCACTGCAGATACAACAGTGACAAAGACTCTTCTGCCAAAGAGCTGAGCATGTAAATAACCTCATAAAGAAATGGGTACCTGGGCATGGTGGTACACACCTGTAATCCCAGCTACTTGGGAGGCTGAGGCAGGAGAATCGCTTGAACCTGGGAGGCAGAGGTTGCAGTGAGTTAAGATCACGCCACTGCACTCCAGCCTGGCGACAAAGCAAGACTCCATCTCAAAAAAAAGAGGGAGAGGGAGGGGAAGCGGGGCGGGGGGGAGGCATAGGGGGAGGGGGAGAGGGAGAAAGGGAAGCAGGCCGGTTGAGGTGGCTCACACCCATAATCCCAGCACTTTGGGGGACTGAGGCAGGTGAATACCTTGAAAACATCTGGCCAACATGGTGAAACCACGTCTCTACTAAAAATACAAAAATTAGTCAGGCATGGTGGCACGCACATTTAATCCCAGCCACTTGGGTGGCTGAGGCCGGAGAATCACTTGAATCCGGGAGGTGGAGGTTGCAGTGAGCTGAGACCGCACCATTGCACTCCAGCCTGGGCGACAGAGAAAGACTCCATTAAAAAAAAAAAAAAAAATTAGCCGTGGTGTCATGTGCCTGTAGTCCCAGCCACCTGGGAAGCAGAGGCATGAGAATCACTTGAACCCAGGGGCACAGGTTGCAGTGAGCTAAGATCATACTACTGCACTCCAGCCTGGGTAACAGAGTGAGACTCTGTCTCAAAAAATAAATAAATAAATAAATAAGAAAAAGAAAAAAAAAAATGGGAAGCAGAAAAGATAGGCAGCTTCACCTTTGTCATGTGGCCTGGGAAATGCCAGCCCTGCTCTTGGCCTCAGACTTGGTGTTTTCACCTGAGAGATGGAATGATAACCAGGTTAGGGTGAGGAGGAACTGAGAGAACATTTGCATAAAGACCTGGTTCCTGACAAGTGTGTCCTCATGGTCTGCTCCCTCCCACCCATGCCTCAGGGCCCATAAGGATAATTTCTCCCTAACACAAATGCGAATGGGAAACGAGGATTAAGCATACCATTCAGAGAAGCAAGTGCATGATAGAGACCTCATATAACTGCCTTCCAGAAGCAAAACTGAGCTAAATCAATTTTATTTTCTTCATATTTTCCTTGTGAAATCATTTATTTCAGCATATTTCTTTACCTATGAGCTTCAGATGGTGGCCCCACAAACGAAAATATCCTCAAAATTATCCAAGATCTGAGTCTTAGTTTCCCCATCTGTGAGGTAGGAAGGATAATATTCACCTCATAGGTTCCTCCTGAGAAATAGATAACTCACGTAATTACTTATTAAATATGTACTGGATACTTATGAAGTGTCGGCACTGTTCTAGCTTCTGGGGTTACAGTAGTAAACAAAACAGACTTAAAAATCTTCATCCTTTTGGTGAGTGCAGAAAAGTAACAAATATCTACATAAAATATACAGTATGTCAAATGGCTAAATGCATACAAAGCATTTAGTACAAGACATGAATTGTACATATCATGCAGCATTCACACTAATGCAGATAATGATCAGCACCAAGAGAAATAAGCTTCTTCAAGGTCAGGCTCAAAGGCACACTGTAGGTAAGAGGAAGCAGAGGGTCTCAGTTCCTACAATCACTTAACACCAAGTAATCCACTCAAAGAAAAGGAGACTGTGCCTGGGGATGGCAGTGCTATGGCAAAGTCAACAGTGTTTTTGCCTTATATTTGAGAACAACAGTGGAAATGATTTTCCCACTCATTCAGCCCCAACTCTACTTCACTTTCTTATTTAACTCAGTGGTTCAAACATCCCTAAAGACTTCCTTGTATGAAAAACGACATTGTGTTGGCAAAATGTATATATTCTGTGGCCCTTTGCTTCTTGATATAGAAAGAAATGAATCAACTTGGGTGTTGGGCCTTGCAGCGGGGACTGGGTTCAATGTCATAAACATTCAGAAGGGCCTGACCAAAATCAGAACATCTATCCCTGGAATAAGGTCACTGACTTTTTATCTGAAAAAGCAAAAATCTGCCCAGAGCTAGCATACACATTTTCCTGTGAAAAAGCCTCACCCCTCATACATGAGAAAACTGAGCCTTAGAGAGGTTAAATAGAGTCAGCACTTAACTCAGGCAATCTAATTTCAGAGATCATGCTCTTATTACTCAATCCCCCCCTAGGACTTCCCTTCATTAACAAGTTGTTGGGGCAGTGGTGTGGGTGATACAATAGGAGCAGACAGCCCAAAAACCTCTCAGTGAACATTCTTTCTCTCCCTTAGTAGGGGAGATCATGCCACCTAACCATCCAGCTACCTATCTATCCATAATCCATCCTTCCATCATTCTATCCATCTACCCACTCACTTACCCATCCATCTCTCCCTTCATCCACCATCTAATTCATCTTCAAATTCAAAAATCCATTTATTCACTTGCCAACCCACTCATCCACCCACACAATTGTCTATTCATCTTCCAAACCATCAATTTATCAATCAATCCATCTACTCACCCATCCATCCATCCTATTGACCTACCCATTCATTCATCTTCCAATCCATGAATCTATCCAGCCACTCATTCATCCATCTCCACACTAACCCATTCATCCATCCATACATACATACATATCACTCAGCTATGGTTACGATGTCTAATGGCATCATTGGAGTGGAATATCTTTATGGTTCCTCACAGTCTAAGATGATGTGATTCCATAAAAATTGATAGACAGGTGGATGACCATATGTAAAAGGAACTACAATATCATCAAGCCCTCAAAGACTTTGCATCCAGTGGGGAAGATCGAAAGATAAATACATCAGTAGCTAGAACAGGAGGGATAAAATTAAAAGAGCCTAAGAGAGGCATAAACAGCAGCATAAGGGTGGAACTGGTTGAGGCTATAATGGCCTGGTCCACATGAAGAAAGGTAGCCTAAGTGTTTTTGAAACATGTTTCAACCAGTGTTGTGAGTTTGAAGGTCACCAAAATCCAGAATCTACTTCTTCCAATAGGCTACACTATGTTTGAAAATCTTAGCCAGGAATGGTGACTCACACCTGTAATCCCAACACTTTGGGAGGCCGAGGCAAGTGGATAACTGGAGGTCAGGAGTTCAAGACTAGCCTGACCAACATGGTGAAACCCCATCTCTACTAAAAATATAAAAATTAGCTGGGCATGGTGGTGGGTGCCTGTAATCCCAGCTACTTGGGAGGCTGACGCAGGAGAATCACTTGAACCTGGGAGGCAGTGGTTGCAGTGAGCCAAGATCGCAGCATTGCACCCCAGCCTGGGCAACAGAGCAATACTCTGTCTCAAAAAAAAAAAAAAAAAAAACATGAAAAAGAAAAAAAAAGAAAGAAAGAAAAGAAAATCCTACCCTCTTTTGCATGAGGTATCTGCTTCCAGGTACCTCAAAGGTACCCATTAAAGGCAAGAGTTGCCTGGGAAACACACCAGTACCTATCTATAAGATAAGCAATCAGACTATCTGTAATTACAGAATCTTTTTTTCTGAACCGCAAATCAAGGCATGTGTCAAGCCCTCATGCAGACAAAAGGTCTATCTGGAATCTGAGCTGCCTTGGAAATTCTGCCTCACATATGCTGCGGCTGTAGAAGGGCTGAGCCTGAGAGGTCAGAAATTCTGTCTGGGAACCGTGGAAAATCTGGTTTTCACCTCCATCTTGAAACACTGCCAGACAAGTTCAGGCCAGCAAGAGCATCCAGCAGAGGCCAAAGGGCACCCAAAGAGAAGTAAGAAGATACCAAACGTCAGATGAGAGCAGGAAGAGGGAAAAGAAAACTGGGAGCATGGCAGGCAATCCTTAAAAAGCAGATGAGAAGGTCCCTCCAGCCCCACCGGCAATGAACTTGATTGACTCCCTTCATAAGTATTTTCTGGGCTGGGTTTGCACAGAGAGAATCTGTCAGCCTGCACCAGCGCCAGGTTCAGGGACCCTGCACTGCTTCCCCTTCCTGCTCTGCACTCTCTGTCCTCAAAGGGGCAGAGTGCTCCTGCCCACAGGAAGCACACACCACACTACGGAGACTTAGTTTCTGCTGAGGTGGACATGTCTATCAGAAAGCATTTCCTGAGATGCAAAGGGGCCCCACAAGTGGGAGAAAAGGGGACCATGGGTTGGGAAACCCACTATCCCAGGGTCAGGATTGTACCCAAGGCTGGCTCTAGTCATCTGCATGGGAGATGATCTACCAGTGGAAAGCAATAACAATAATGCCTAATACTTATGGTGTTACATCCATCATGTCATTCAATCTTAGAAACTACCCTATGAAGTCGGTACTATTCTAATTTCCATTTTATAGCTGGGAAATTTAAACACAAAAAGGCAAATTAATTTAAGATCACACAGACCCGGAACTGGAACCCAGGCAATCTGTCTGCAAAGCCTGAGGGTTTACCACTAGGCATAAAAATGGGTACATGGGAGCACTTGCAATGCCACTGTTCCAAAGGCTTTACATCCACTCACTCATTTAATCCTCACAAGGACCTTCTGAGGTGTGTCCTAGTATTATCTCCATTTCACAGGTGAGGAAAGCAAGCTAAAGAGTAACTCCCTGGCCTGGTGTGGTGGCTTACACCTGTAATCCCAGCACTTTGGGAGGCCAAGGTGGGCAGATCACCTGAGGTCAGGAATTCAAGACCTGCCTGGCCAACATGGTGAAACCCCATCTCTACTAAAAATACAAAAATTAGCTGGGCATGGTGGTGTGCACCTGTAATCCCAGCTATTTGGGAGGCTGAGGCAGGAGAATCGCTTTAACCTGGGAGGTAGAGGTTGCAGTGAGCAGAGATTGCGCCACTGCACTCCAGCCTGGGCACCACAGACTCTGTCTCAAAAAAAAAAAAAAAAAAGGTAACTCCCTAAGGTTATGTAGCTTGAGAGGAGCACAGCCAGGGTTTAATCCTCATATGCTGACTCCATAGTCCATATTCTGAACCTCTAGGCAAGGGTGCCTCTCGACTGCCACCATGTACTAATAGTAACAACAGCAACACATCTACCACTTACTGCGGCCATCAGAAAGTCCCAGACTCCAACTGGTACCTGCATCATCTCATTTGATAATCACAATAACTTTATATGATAGGCAATTGGGGACAGTAGCTATCCACGATCTCACACAGCTCTATGTACCCTTTTAAATTGCAGTGCTGGAGGACATCTTAATGAAGAGATCGTATCATTCCCCCAGACACAACTTCCTATGCAGTCCTACCCTTTCCCTTGATTAAATAACCCACTTCCAGATTTCCCAAGCAAGTAGCAAGGGACCCATTTCTTGTTGTATCCATCATCTCTTTCCCTGGTTCTTGGGGACACTGGTTCACCAGGACCCAGAGACCAAAGCAAGGTGAAATGCCCAGGCTGATCTGCATCTGTGGGCCGATTCCATGAGGTTCAGATTTCAGGTGGGGCCTGCAGTGGCTCCATGCTCTGCACCCAGTTCTGCTCTGTCTGCTCTCATGCAGGGCAAGCTTGAGGCGTTTCCAGGTATGCAGGACTTTCAGAAACGGGAAGTCCCAGGCAAACCGGAATGATTTGGTCACCCTAACCCTCCCTCTTGGCAAAAATAACTTTCCCTTTTCCACAGCCCCTTCAGCCTTGAAAATCTTCCTCTTCTCCTCTCCTCACCTCCTTTTCCCTCCCTTCCCCATCTTCTCCTCTCTTTTCCTTTTCTTCTCTAGCTCCCTCCCTTCCTTTTATCGCCTCTTCATTCCTTAAGCTGGTCCCTACTGTAACCAAGCACCAAACGAGTCACTGGGGGGTTACAGTAGATAATAAAAACAAATAAAATCTCTTCCATTATTTGTTCATTTATTCAACAAATGGTATGTGCCCACTCTGTGCCAGTCAGTATTCAAAGTCTGGAAACTTGAGAGCTTTATTTTTCCAGTGGGGAAAATAAGCATTCACCAAACACATGCGTGCGCGTGCGCACACACACACACGCACACACACACACACCACTGCAAAATTACAACCATGTCAACTGCCAGGGAAGAGAAGCAAAGGCTTCTATGAGGACCTGTAGTAAGTGTTTGATCTCATTGGTGGGGCGAGCTGAAAGCATCTTTGAGAAGTTAATGCTTGGCTTGAGATCTGGAAGGTGAGTAAGGGGTCCCCTGGCCAAAAGGAAGGAAGGAGCATTCTGGACAGAGGGGTTGTGCAAAGGCCCAGTGGTGGAAGGAAGAAGGAGCACTCAAAGTAGCTGGTGGGATGAAAGTCAAAAGAGGGATAAGGCTGAAGAGGTAGGCAGGGCCCAGCCATGCAGGGTCTTGGAGGGACAGTGAAGTTTGCTTTTATCTAGGAGCAATGGCAAACCGCTGAAGAGTTTAAGCAAGAGGGTAATGGGTCTAAACGTTTTGAAAAATGTGTCCTGTCTCATGGGAGAGGCTCTGATGGGCAGGGGCTGGAGTGGAGATGGAAGACGGGCAGAGTGCACATGAGAAGATGCCCCTGGGAGACTACTGTTGCCATTCAGGCCAGACATAGAGAAGGGTTGGATGATGCTGGCGGGGGTGCAGACGTCCCTTCCCCTGCTTTCCATTGCTTGGTGGACAATACATTTGACGATGGATCAAGTTCTTGGGTGACCTTGGAAAAGTCATTTAGCCACTTTCATCCTCATTTTCTTCATTGTAGATGGAATTACTCATGCTACATTTCTACTGGCATGACTTGGTGTACCAGTTATGATAGTAACAGCTGTACAGGAAGGTGTAGCCGACTCTGAAGCCCTGTGCACATGCTCGAGCCCCTCCCAGCTTGGGCCCACAGTATAACTCTCCCAAAACAACAGATCTCTCTGACTGGCCTCTGCCTCCAGTCTCACCCAAATCAATTCCTCTTGCTAATAATGTCACTTGGTAATAATCATGTATAATTAAATACAGATAAAAACAAGTAATTCCCCTAGTGCATATGTGTCTGTATTTACCTGACCTTCAAGGTCTCCATAATTTGATTCATATTTAACTCCTTGCCAGTATTTTCATCACCCACCCCCTTCATTCTGCTTATGCCTTACTGGGACCTGAATAAGTCATGTGTTTCCAGGCCTCCCTGTTTTTGCTCGCATGCTCCCTCTGCCTGGAATCACTTCCTCCATTCTCTCTAATAGAACAGAAATAATTTTCATTCTCTAAGGCCCATCTTCTGAGTCAGCTTCCTCATTCTTGCAAGTCAAATGCTTCCGTTCATTCCTCTAGAGTCTCATACCATTTTTTACTTCTGCTTTGGCATTTAATCAATTTTCTATGTGTTCTTTTTCTTATGTATATGAATTCTTCTCAGCTTTATTGCAAACAGTAAAAGAGCAGGACCCCGTCTAGACACTGGTAGCCATATATTTTCTCAGTAAGTGTTTATATAATAATTGAGGTTGTGCATTATGGGACTATATTAGATTATCCTTATCAAGTAGATAATGTAGAAACCTGTACTTTTTTTGAAGTTCTTCAAAGTCCATATGTCTATCTTGTGGATATAAGACCAAATGGATCAGAAATACCTGGGTAAAATTTGAATTTCTCATTCTCCTCTTAAAATCAAACAATTTAAACTAAGTCAAACTAAAAGGATCTCAGAAATTATTCAGCTTAAGTATCCCCATTTTATGAATGAGATTATATAGTTTTAACTTAGTCAACCCTCCAGTTAAGACTGTTACAAGCTACAAATATAGTGACTGCCCTGAGCCCCTCTCTTCCAACCTTACCCTAATAAGTCTCAGTCACTGGGGCCCAAGGGACGTTCAAGGCATGGCAGCCTGCCAAGGTTCTCATTCAACCCAGCAGACGGGTGGCAATACCTCACTTCTCCCATTTGCTCCTCCAGGAAGAAGACTGGGCAAGCACTCTTTCAAATCTTAGAGACTTGGATTTTTTTTTCTTCTTTGCCCAAATTAGCCATTTTAAGAAAAGAGGAAAGAAAACAACTTGTCACTTCTGTAATTGTTCACACAAGTTGTGCATCAAACCCCATCACAATCAACACTCTGCTTCAGACTTCTTCCTTTGCAAGATGGCTAGAAAGCGTTAATGAGTACCCATCCTAGAAAAACTCAGCAGGCAAGTTATCAGCGAGCAAGGAGGGCTGCACACCCAGCATGTCACCTTGGAGCACCAGGCAGCTATTCTGAAGGGTTAAAACCAATGACAGACACTCTGGATGGGGACAGGCATGCGGAGGTACGGGGAGAGCAGGATAGTTACTGAAGCAAATACGACCCAAGTCACATAAGAAAGTCTTGTTCAGCTTCCAGCGCTCAAGTACACCAGTCTCAAATCCAGGAGCAAATAAGATCAATTCTGGCATCATCACTGAGGGGAGAAAAGCTGAGCTTCTATTCTGTTTGTTCATAGAGTGAAACCTATGATGCTGAATGAGAAAGGCTTGATTTTCTCAGTGTCTTTGCTCATCCTCCATTGCTTTATTGGATCCTCACAATTGGGAGCTAGGACAAGGGTTACGATGTCCATGGAAGAGCAAGACACTGACATGCAGAAGGGTGTAAGGCCCTTCCCAAGTGCAGGCAGGCAGGGAGACAGGGCAGGCCCTCAACCCGGGCCTTCTGACTCCCTGGGTCAGGGATCTTCTGCAACACTGAGAAACAAGGCACCCTACGGAAGACTGGAGTGACTTCCACCGGCTTCCAGCTGGTGCATTACCCCATGAGAAGGGGAGGCCCAAGTGGAACCTGGGCCCTGTTTCTCCTTTTTCCATAAGCTCAAGGAAAGCCTCCTCCTATAGAAGTGAAACAAGGAGGAGCACATTGAACAAACCAACTCTACTTTTGAGCTAACCTATCCTGGATCTGGAACTCCAAGGAGCTCACAAATGTCTTCTGACTGGACTTGGGATTTGTCTGTGAGGGAATAATATCCCCTAGCAATAGCAGCAGAAGCCCTGTGTGTGTGTGTGCACATGCGCACACACACACACACACAGGCCCAGCTAAGAAGATGTGTAGGAGGGTTCTCTCCTAATAACCAAGACCCCTTGCTGTCCTTCTGGGTCTCATCTTTATCCTACTCAGCTTCTTGTGGCCCCAATATTATACCCCAGACTCATCCTCCTTCCCCTTAAAACTCTGGCCCAAGCTGGGCCAACAAGCCCTTCTCTTCTGTCCTGAAAGCAGAACTGAGACAGCTAGACATCTCAGCATAGGGCAGTTATGAAGAGTAACCAGAGAATTGGAACCAAAAAGGCAAACAGCATCACAATGGCCACATTTCCAAGGAGGAGCTTCTGATGCAGAGAGAAATACAGACTCACCCCAGTGGCCAGGGCCACCTCCCAGGGACCTGGGTTCCCAGGAGCTTGTCTCCAGTTCTGTCATCTGTGCTCAGCCTCCATTAGTGCTGTGTCTGTACCTATGTAGTGAGATCACACACTCCTGCCAAGCTCATGGGATCCCTGTGAAAATCAAGGAAAACGTACCCATGAGGCACAACTGAGACATCTTTAAATCTGATAAAATATAAGATGTTTCTTTCCTTTTGTTGGTGTGTGGGTTTGTTTTTCTCCTTGATCTATTACCCTTGGACACAATTCATCATATGGGTCAGAGGAAATATCTGTCAGAACCCAGCAGACACCTGCCTGAAAACAGAGAAATTAATAATGGTTTAAAAAAGAGGCTGGTGGGCCAGGCATGGTGGCTCATGCCTGTAATCCCAGCACTTTGGGAGCCTGAGGCGGGCAGATCACCTGAGGTCTGGAGTTTGAGACCAGCCTGGCCAACATGGTGAAGCCCTGTCACTACTAAAAATACAAAAATTAGCCAGGTGTGGTGGTGGATGCCTGTAATCCCAGCTACTTGGGTGCTGAGGCAGGAGAATCACTTGAACCCGGGAGGCAGAGGTTGCAGTGAGCTGAGATCATGTCATTGCACTCCAGCCTGGGCAAAAAGAGCAAAACTTCGTCTCCAAAATAAATAAATAAATAAATAAAATAAAATAAAAAAGAGACTAGCACAGAACCAGGGCTCCCTTCGGCTGCACTTGCAAACCTCTGATGAAGGCAAACACCTTACTGCACTCCAATGAAGGCAAACAACATCTCAATTTAGAAAAGGACCACATTGGCCAGGCACAGTGGCTCACACCTGTAATCCTAGTACTTTGGGAGGCCGAGGCAGGAGGATCACTTTAGGTCAGGAGTTCGATACCAGCCTGGCCAACATGGTGAAACCCCATCTCTACTAAAAATATAAAAATTAGCTGGACACGGTGGCGCATGCCTGTAGTCCCAGCTCCTCTGGAGGCTGAGGCAGGAGAATCGCTTGAACTCAGGAGTTGGAGGTTACAGTAAGCCAAGATCACACAACTACACTCCGGCCTGGGCAACAGAGAGAGACTCTGTCTCAAAAAAAGAAAAGGCCCACGTCCACTTGTCAGGCTTACCTGCCTGCGACAGGTGGCAGCCTCCAGCCTCCTTCCCCCTAACTTGAGGGACTGAAGTGAGTGGCAGGGTCCCTGGCTGAGGAGATCTTTTAGTGACCCCCAGAAGGTCTGTTCCTCAGTGGGCTCACCTGAAGGGCCTTATCCCCTCTACAGGTCTATGCCTGCTGTAGCCACCCCACCTGGCTGACTTTGTCAACTCCAGATGCAAATGTGTGGGTGTCTGCAATGGGATTCCTCTGCTCTGAACCCTCCTAGCACGTGGACCTAGAAGGGCCCAGAATAGAGTAGGAGCTCCATAAACATTCGTTGGCTCTTTGCACAAATTAATGTGAGTCTCAAACGTCAGAGGCCAAGATTTTACTTGGTTTGTATCTGTTCTGTATTTAACAGGTATTCAGGAAAATTTCATCAAGGAAATGATGAAATGAAAAGACATCAGGCAATGTCTTCATTAAATCATAATAGTTTACCATTTAATATATCTACTGTGTACCATGTGCTTTACAGACATTCTGGAAATAATCATGAAACAATCATGAGATGTTCTTGTCCCCATTTCACAGCTGATGAAACTGAAGCACAGGAGGTTTGGTAATGACGCCAGGTTACTTGATTATTTAATGGGGCTGGAACTTTATCTCCAGACTAACTCAAAAGACCAGTGCCATCAATGTAACCAGCTGTCGTTCTACTTACCTGTCCTTCCCCACCCACCAACACCATTCCAAAAAAGGATTTAAGACAACTCGCTGAACAATGAGTCCTCAGGATCTTTCTCTAGAAAAATCTAGAGAAATGTTCTATTTAGAAACATTTCCTATTTTTTTGTTCAACTTTTATATTAGTCTCAGGGGGTACATGTGCGGTTTGTTACATGGGTAAGTTGTGTGTTGCTGAGGTTTGGTGTGCAAATGATCCCATCACCCAGGTATAGGATCCAATAGGTAGTTTTTCAACCCGCGCCCCTTCCCAGCCTCCCCGCTCTAGTAGTTACCCATGTCTATTACTCCCATCTTTATATCCATGTGTACTCAACACTTAGCTCCCACTTATAAGTGAGAACATGTGGTATTTTGTTTTCTGTTCCTGCATTAATTCTCTTAGGATAATTTGAATATCAGAAATTGTTGGCCGAGCACAGTGGCTCAAGCCGGTAACCCCAGCACTTTGGGAGGCCAAGGCAGTTGGATCACGAGGTCAGGAGATCGAGACCATCCTGGCTGACACAACAAAACCCCGTCTCAACTAAAAATACAAAAAATTAGCCGGGCATGGTGGTGGGTGCCTGTAGTCCCAGCTACTCCAGAGGCTGAGACAGGAGAATGACATGAACCAGGGAAGCAGACCTTGCAGTGAGCCAAGATCGTGCGACTGCACTGCAGCCTTGGTGACAGCGAGACTCTGCCTCAAAAAGAAAAAAAAAAAAAAGGTATTGTTAGACTTTATCCAGAGCCACATTGGGGAAATAAAGTCATCAAAGAATGAAGTAAATCCAGTTTGATCGGAGAGCAGAGCAATGATTAAAATCACCTTGGGATGTCTGTTATTAATGCAGTTCTAAGACAATTCTGGAAGAAAAATCCCATTGAGTGTTGAGTGATCACATCATTAAAACAGGTCTCTCTCACAGAGTCTCAAATAGATTTATTTGAGGAGCAAAATACTCCCTTGGATTTATAAACTCTGGGGATGTTTATTTAAAAACTAAAATCATGCTACTTATTTATTACCAAATCAGGGTACTTTTAACCTTATAATACATAAGAAGCTTTTGTAGAAAACAGGTTGATGTATTTAGAATGTATTATTTCTATGTTTGGGGAAAAAGGGGCTGTTAATATCCGGGAAGACAGACTTGAATGAGACGCTGGTCAAATGTGTTCCTCAAAGTCAGACTTTCTTCTGAAAGGCGCAGATTCCCTCTCCCTTCAGGCTTGTAGAAATGCTAGCTTCCATGTTGATGGAAAGCTTTAGGGACTGGATGAGGTTTATTTTTATGTTTGTTTGTTTGTGAAAAGGAGATTACATCAGAAAGGGCCTAAAAATAAAGGCCAAATCTCCATCAACAGGGCAGCCACCCATCTGCGCACACCCAGGGGCCTGCAAGCCTCTGAAGACTCATTCAGGTCTATGGCAGAGTATCTTCATTCCGGCTGCTGTTGGAATCATCAGAAGAGCTTTCAAAACTCCCAGAGCCCAAACCACAACCCAATGCAATGACATCAGAAACTCTGGGGAGGACCCAGATGTTAATATTTTTTTAAAACTCACTGGGGAATTCCCATGTGTAACCCAGGTTAAGACCACAGCCACTTCAATTGTCCCCTGATGCCCAGGTTGTACAAGGATGTTGAGCCATCAAAACTCAACAGCAGTGCTCGCTTCAGCAGCACATATACTAAAACTGAAATGGTGCAGAGAAGATTCACATGGCCCCTGCTCAAGGATGACATGCAAATTCGTGAAGCATTCCATATTTTTAAATTTCATGCCATGTATTAAGAAAAATAATAAAAACAAGCCAGGCACAGTGGCTCATGCCTGTAATCCCAGAACTGTGGGAGGCTGAGGTGGGTGGATTACTTGAGGTCAGGAGTTTGAGACCAGCCTGACCAACATGGTGAAAGCCCATCTTTACTAAAAAATACAAAATTAGCCTGGTGTGGTGTTGCATGCCTATTCAAGCAAGAGATTCGCTTGAACCCAGGAGGAGGAGGTTGCAGTGAGCTGAGATGGCACCATTGTACTCCAGCCTGGGCAACAAGAGCGAAACTCTGTCAAGAAAGAAAGAAAAGAAAGGAAGGAAGGAGGGAGGGAGGGAGGGAGGGAGGGAAAGAAAGAAAGGAAAAAAGAAAGAAAGAAAAAGAAAGAAAGAAAGAAAGAAAGAAAGAAAGAAAGAAAGAAAGAAAGAAAGAAAGAAAGAAAGAAAGAAAGAAAGAAAGAAAAGAAAGAAAGAAAGGAGGGAGGGAGGGAAGGAAGGAAATAAAAACAACAACAACAACTCAACAGCAGCCAGCATCACATAGCCTGGGAGGTGGCATCCCTGGCTGTGCCCCCCCAGCATATGAATCCCGCCTCCATTACAATTCTACTTATGAGACCATAGGCATCCACAGAATGCTGAATATTTCTGTGCCTCCAGTTCCTCATCTGTAAAATGGAGATAAAGTCTTCTTTAGGAGTTGTCATGAAAATTAAGTAAGGTGATATATAGAAGGCACTTAGCATCTGGCTGGCACATAATGATTGCCTGGTAGTCATTATTTCTAGAATCTCAGTATTCCATCCTGAGTTAAGAGGTGAAGAGCAAAGAGTGCTTGGTGGCCTGGGAGGAGTTACCTGTAATTTTTCTTTTCTCTTGCTTGCCAGCAATAACCTTTGCCTCAGAGTTTGAGTGGGGTGCAAGAAAACTTGTAAACCTCAGCCTAGTTACAGATTGGCCTTTAAAGACTGTCCCCCAGGGTAAGGTGCAGTGTCTCTGGGTGGTGAATGAGCAGCTGCCCCTGGGGGATGTGTCTTGGTTCCTAGATGTCTTAGGAATGATCAGTCTCCTAGGGGAGGGCATCTGACTATGGATCCAAGGGTTTCCGAGACCTGAGGGGCTACGAGGAAGGAGAGGACCCTTCTGTCTTCCTGACCTTCTGTGCAAGGTCACTATGAGTTCAATTAGGCACCTTGAGCAGCAGGAAGAAGAGATGCTGTGACCCAGCTTCCTTTTTTCTGAGAAGCGGAGAGTCTGAATCATAGTAGAAGTGCAGTGATTCAGATTTTGAGATAAGAAAGGACACATCAAAAACAGTAATCTTCAGTTTTCCCAGAAGCAACTTCTTTTTGAACACATAGTTTACCTACAACTACTAGCTAACAAATCATAGGCTGCTGTGAAGCTTGTTTTATTGGCAAAGGATCAATTCAGCATCTCTGACATATGCCAGGTGCTGGGCATGTAATATGTCATCACGGTAGGCTGAGGCTCGTGGACTAGAAATAAACTGCCCAAGGTCACTCAGTTGGTAAATGCTAGATTCCAGAGACTAGAGTTTTCCTTGGCTCTCCACCTTGAGCACACATCAGAATCCCCTGCAGTCTTGTTGAAACAGATTGCTGGCCCCGCCTCCAGAGTGACTGATTCAGCATGTCTGGGGTGTTGCCTGAGAATCTGCATTCCTAACAAGTTCCCAGGTGATGCTGATGCTACTGATCTGAGGACCACAGTTTGAGAACACCTGCTTTATAGCAGCAGCATCAATTACTATGACTCAGCCATTAAGAAAAAGGGAGGGGAAGTCCTTAAAAATACCTCTTGAAGAGGTGGTTAAGTTTCTCCACTCACCCTCCCTACCCTACACTCACATACACTCCCTACACTCCTCCCTACACTCCTCCCTACCCTCCCTACACTCGCATACACACACACACACTGCTGACACCATCGTTTGTTGCACATATGTATTCTTCAGAGATAGCAGAAGCTTTCTGCTTTGTTGAGATCCAATCACACCCTGAATAATGGCTGAGATCAGCAGACTAAGCTTTCACCAGCCTCCCTTTATTGCCTGCATAAGAGCCTTTTCTTGGGCCAGGTGAGGAAAAGTCCAAGAGAGAGAGAACAAAGTGGCCACACAATGCAACCGGTGCACTCTCAGCCTCTTCAGAAGACCTTGGCAACCAGGGAAGCTTGATTGCAATTTGTGGCTATTAACACAGCTGGGCCTCCGGTGACCTCAGACAGCCTTTTTGGTGATGTTTGTCTGGTTTCCTAGCAACCTGAACATTAAGGAACAGAGGTGTAAACAAACCTGCTGGCTGCACCCTGGCCAGGTATTGGGAAGAATTTCTGCAGCATTGGAAGGGTCTCAGCTGGCAGCTCAGATAATCTCTGTGATCCCATCCACAGGGTGTACATAAAACCACATTCCTGTGTGCCTCCATGACAATTAAAGCCACGCAAAAGCACAATTGCAAAGGATATGGTGTAACAGTGAGCCACTGGCAGAAACCTCAGCTCAGTATGCAATAATCTGAAATAAAACTTGTGTTTTAAAGCTGATGGCTTTGAGAAATATATGTCATGCCATTTTTTAGAAGTCACTCTTGTGAAGTCATTACCATTTGCCCAATAGCATGAAACAGACCAAAGCGGCAGCAAATGCTGTCCCAGTGAGATGTCTAGTCCAGAGAGAGGATGTTGGAAGGGTGGATATTTGAAAAGGAAGTGAGAGTGTGAGCTTAAGAGGCAGCCAAGCATTCAAGCCCCAGCTCTGCCATTTATCAGATGAGTGACCTAATCCTAATATCTATTAGGTATTAGGCATTAGGGAATTAAGCATATCACCTAATTCCCACGTCCTGACCAGCAGCAGGTCCTCTTGTCTCCACCACCACAAGACACCTTAAATCTGCCCAGGTATCTCATCGCTACCCACCACATCCAAGCCATCATCTCCAGTTTGAATCACTGCAATAACCTACTAACCAGTAACCTTGCTTCCATAGTACCCACTCAACAGTCCATTCTCCACCTAGTAGCCAGAGATCTTTTTTCTTTCATTGTGATAAAATACAAATAGTGAAAAATTTACCATCTTAACCATTTTTAAGTGTACAGTTCGGTAATGGTAAGTATAGTCATATTGTTGTGCAACCAATCTCCGAATTTTTTTTTTTTTTTTTTGAGATGGAGTCTCGCTCTGTCGCCCAGGATGGAGTGCAGTGGTGCGATCTCTGCTCACTGCAACTCCCGCCTCATGGGTTCAAGCGATTCTCTTGCCTCAGCCTCCTGAGTAGCTGGTACTACAGGCGAGCACCACCATGCCCAGCTAATTCTTGTATTTTTAGTCGAGATGGGGTTTCACTATGTTGGCCAGGCTGGTTTCGAGATCCTTACCTTGTGGTCTGCTCACCTCAGCCTCCCAAAGTGCTGGGATTACAGGCGTGAGCCACTGTGCCAAGCCAGAACTTTCTCATCTTGCAAAATCGAAACTCTGTACCTATTCAGCAACTCCTCATTTCTCCTTTCCTCCAACCCCTAACAACTACTATTCTATTTTCTGTTTCTATAAAGTTGAGTACTCTAGGTACCTCATATAAGTGTATTGATTCAGTGTTTGTCCTTATTTCACGCAGCATAATGTACTCATCCATGTTGTAGACTGTGTCAGAATTTCTTTCATTTTTAAGGCTGAATAACTGTCCATGGTGCGTATATCACATTCTGTTTATTCATTCTTCCATTGATGGAAATTCTGGTGGTTTCCACCTTTTGGCTATTGTGAATAATGGCACTATGAATATGGGTGTACAAATATCTCTCTGAGACCTTGCTTTCAATGCTTTTGGATATATACCCAGAAGTGATATTGCTGGATCATAAGTAAGTTCTATTTTTAAATTTTTGAGGAACTGCCTACTGTTTTTCTTTTCTTTGAGATGAAGTTTCACCTCTTCCTCCCAGGCTGGGAGTACAGTGGCGCGATCTCGGCTCACTGCAACCTCCGCCCCCAGGTTCAAGAGATTCTCCTGTCTCTGCCTCCCAAGTAGCTGGGATTATAGGCACCCACCACCAAGCCTGGCTAATTTTTGTATTTTTAGTAGAGACGAGGTTTGGCCTTGTTAGCCAAGCTGGTCTCGAACTCCTGACTTCAGGTGATCCACCCACCTCGGCCTCCCAAAGTGCTGGGATTACTGGTGTGAACCACCACGCCCACTGCACCATTTTACATCCCCACCAACAGTGCAGAGTGAACTTTTAAAGAAAGACCTCGGCACTGTTGACATTTTCGGCTCAACACGTGTTTGTTGTTTAGTAGCATCACTGTCCTCTACCCACTGGATTCCAGTAGTACCTTTCCCCTTCCTAATTGTGACAGCCGAAAATGTCTCCAGGCATTGCCAAATGTTCCCTGGGGGACCCTGGTTGAGAACCACTGAATTTAATCTTAGCTCTCCCCAGCTTAAGCCTCCCATTGCCCTGAGGATAACATCCAAACCCTCTCATAGCTGACAAAGTCCTCGAGACTTCTTGGACCTCATCTCCTTCCACCTTCCAGGCACTCACTGGGTATTGGCCACAGTGACTATCTCTAATCTCTCAGACACAACAAACAAGCTTATTCCTACCTCAGGGCCTTTGCGCTTGCTGCTCCCATCACCTAAACACCACTCCTGGGTTTCTGCATGGCCAGGAACTCCTTACCATTCACACCTCAATTCATATGCCACCTCCTCGGGGAGGCGTTCTGCGATCACCCAATCCCAGCAGCCACTCTCCCAACTGAGTCAGCCACAGTGTCTTGATGTTAAAGACTTTAAGAAATATATAAGTCATAGAATTTTTTAGAGAACACAATGTTGTGGTCATTTTCTTCGATGTCTTTATCACCATCTGTGATGTTCATGTTTTTGCTGTTTTTTGTTTTGTTTTTTTAGAGATGGGGTCTCACCATGTTGCCCAGGCTGGAGTGCAGTGGCTATTCACAGGCATGATCACAGCTCACTACAGCCCTAATTCCAGAACTCATTCCTCCAACTCACTCCTCCCACCTCAGCTTCCTGAGTAGCTGGGAATACAGGCACATGCCACTGTACCCAGCCATGTTCACGTTTTTATTATTTATGGAATAAAATATAATTTATTGCCCAAATTAGGATATTTTGGGAATGAAAGGGCATGCTAAGAATGGTTAACAGGTGTTAATAATCCCAGGAAAACCAGGGACCTACTCTCACTAATTATCCATCTCCAGGCTAGGAATTAGGCTCCTGGAGAGCAGGGAGTTGGTCTGTTTTGTTCATCGTGTATCCCCAGCACCTACAATGGTATTTGACATGCTGTAGAGCTCAGTAAATATTGATGAAAAGATGGCAAAACTTTCTGACTTCAATTACTTCAACTATAAAAATGGGTGTGATAACTATGACAACCTAGAAACTGTTGTGAGGACTAAATGATTATCACAAATGTGCCAGCTGAGCCTCAATAGAGTGTTTATTTCCTTCTGTGCTATTGCCATGGAGAAGTAAAGAGCTGGGCTGGTCATAGTGGCTCACACCTGTAATCCCAGAACTTTGGGAGGCCAAGGTGGGCGGATCAGAAGTCCAGAAGTTTGAGACCAGCCTGGCCTACATGGTGAGAATCTGTCTCTACAAAAAATTAACCAGGCATTGTGGCACATGCCTGTAGTCCCAGCTACTTGGGAGGCTGAGGTGGGAGGATCACCTGAGCCCAGGAGGCGAAGGCTGCAGTGAGCCATGATCATGCCATTGCACTCCAGCCTGGGTGAGAAAGCGAGATCTTGTCTCAAAACAAAAAAAAAAAAAAAAAAGAAAGAAAGGAAAAAAAAGAGGAGAACTTAACCCTGGAAGTGGAATTCCAGAACTGGATGTGGTGGTCTAGTCCAGATTCACTATCCCAGCCCAACATGAGAGTCGCCTGGGTGTGTTTATAAAAATACCAGTGCCCAGGCTCACTCTCGGCCAAGAGAAATGGCATCTCTGGAGGTGAGGCTTGGGCAGGCTGATGGTTTTTAAAGTTTCCTGGGGGATTTAGACACACAAGGAGGGCTGAGGCCTCTGGATTAGGTTAAATCTACAAATTCAAAAAAGAGGAATCAGGCCCAGAAAGGGGGCCTGCCCACAGTCACACACTCCACATGGAAGAATCTGCACTGGATCCCACGTCTCCTGGCTCCTAGTCAGTCCACTAGGAGCCAGGAGACCCACTCTATCAGATGCCTTCTCCCAGCGGTGTAACTTTTCAGCCTTGGAAAGATCCCGGGGACATTCTATGGGAGGACCCAGGCTTGCTGAGGAGCCCCAGTCTTCATCTGCAGGAGCAATGAGCCAAGTTCAAAGCCAGGTTAAGCATCTTGTCAGATGACCCTGATCATCGTGCCCCTCCCAGCTCTCAGCATGGGGCTGTGGTAGACAGCCTCCATCTGCCCCTGCAGGCCCAGCCTCCAGATTCCCTCTGCACCCTCTCCACCTCCTCTATGCCTAAGGAGGCTGGCCTCTGAGCTCTGTGTCATCCATATTTCTCTGCCTTCTAATTCAGTTCAGCCAATGGGTGAGAGGAGAGTGGAAATGACGCTGGATTCTGGGAGGACGACCTAGTCAGGTGACTCCAACACCCCAGCTGACTATTTCACACAGTCAGTACATAGTAAATATCCTTCCTTTCTGACTCATGACAAGACGAGGGTAAAATCTGTCCAATGCTTGCAGGAGGAAATGGAAATTAGTCTATATTTATAGCACAGCACTGACACAGAAGAATCATTTAGTAAAACAGAACAACAAAAATAAAAATCAGCTTTGTTCTCTGTTCCCTATGTTTATTGTTCTTGTGAATTATATTTTTCTTCTCTGGTACAGGGCCACCTTCATTTTCCTTTTTCTAATTTTGTTTCTTTAAAAAGCCATTCTGAGGCTGGGTGCAGTGGCTCACACCTGTAATCCCAGCAGTTTGGGAGGCCAAGGCAGGTGGATCACCTGAGGCCAGGAGTTCAAGACCAGCCTGCAATGTGATGAAACCCTGTCTCTACTAAAAATAAAAAATTAGCCTGATGTGGTGGCATATGCCTTGTAACTCCAACAACTCAGGAGGCAGAGGCAGGAGAATCACTTGAACCCGGGAGGCAGAGGTTGCAGTGAGCCAAGATCACACCACTGCACTCCAGCCTGGGGGATGAAGCGAAACTCCATCTCAAAAACAAACAAACGAACAAACAAACAAAAACCATTCGGGGCTTTTTGACAACTTCTTGAGGGGCTTTCAAAGGGCTCCTGTAATTAGAGTAATGCTTTTCCCACTGTTTGGAAAGTGGCTTTCCAGGGACAGTGTACTAGAGCTGGACCCGAAGGAAGACACATGTGATCCCAGCTCCCCAAGCTTACTCAACAACCCAGGTCAGCAATGGCCCCTCCTCAGAAGTGCCTGGGGCTATCCCAGACATCCTGGGACTTGCTCACCTGCCATCTGCTGCAGAAACTTGGACACTTGGATAGTTGTCCAAGAACACACAGAAGCTGTGCATTGACCCCAGAGGAGCCCAGCCTGTTCACTTCCTACTCCACCAACTTCCATGACCTCAGTAAGTTTTCCTTCCAGGTCAAACTGGGAGACAAGTCGCCAAATCTCTCCAGACCTCAGTTTACTCATGTGTAAAGTTGGAATAGTGATCGTGTTTACTCTGAGGACCACTGGCAAATAGTCAACTCTGACTTGGGTTTCTGGCCCTGAGGAAGAGAGTGGCTTTGTGAGGATTGGCAGTAATGAACGCTGAACTCATGGCACATAGTAGGTGACTGATATATAGTAGTTACTATTATTTCCTAAGGTTTCGAGAGTGTTGAATATCATAATATGTAAACATAACCAGTTAATGCTAGAAACATAGTAGCTGCTCCATAAATGATACAATATATTCAGAAGCAGGTCTAAAAATATCTGTGAAGAAAGCTTATTAAGTAGTGTACCCTGCCTGCATTTGACCTGGATTATTCTAACTCTTCTGTTGCCCTTGGACAGTATCCTCTGGGGTCCCCTTTTGTCCCCGACAGACATAGAGTACGAGTGATGACAAGACCCATCAAGAAAGTTAAATTTTTCATTAACTATAGAAAATGTGAAATGATAGACATTTTGCAAACCTTATTTTGAATTCTAAATTAGTTGAAAGCTGGAGTGCAAATTTGGAAGCGAAGTTTTGTAGCCTTGATTTGTGAATTGTTACAGTCTTCATATTGCTTTTCGTAGGAGATGTTGCTTTTTGGAGCACTGGAGCAGGAGGCAAGGGGCTTGGGCTTTCTCCTGGCCCTACCCTGAGGTATCTGTGTGACTTTGGGGCTCTAGTTTCTCACCTGTCACCCAAGGGGGTTGAGCTAGATAGTAAGCGTGTGACTTTCCATTTCCCTAAAACTTTGACATGCTGGGGGAGGAGGGCGTGCTACTACTGACAGTGAAGTCCCTGAACCGGTGAGGTGAGATGGACGTTAGGTCCACCACAGACCCAGGGAAGGGTCCCCCCAACTAAGAATCCTGGAAAACTGGAGGTGGGGAGGGGAATGGTAGTATGGTGGGGTGTGAGGAAGTTATGGGGTCGTGGTGGCAGCAGTTGGCTCTCAGGGCATGACCAACTGGGGCAAAGGCTGAAGAGAGAGTTCAAAAATAGAAGCAGAGAAGGGCAATAGGTTTAGTCATGTGGACATCCTTGGCCACTTTGATAAGCACTCTTTAGTAAAAGCCTGACTGAAAGGGGTTCAAATGAGACTAGAAAGAGAAGAATTAGAGACAGTTAAACAAATTTTGGAGGATTTTTGCTGTAGATCTAGAAAATCATTATTTGGAGTAAAAGAGATCTCTATAAACACTTAGAACAGGGATTGTCATGTTGTAAGTGCTGACACATGTCAGCCACTACTGATTATCTATGTCCCCATTTGATCCTCATCACACTCCTGAGAGGCCCAGAGGTCAAGGTTTATCAGAGTTTGACCAGAGAAAACTGAGGCAGATGAATACAATGACTTACTCAAGGTCTCGCCCCTAGCCCATTGGATTATCCATTTAGGCCACACGTGTCTGTTGACTGCCTGCTCTAAACTGAGATAAACAGATCAGGAAAGAGTAGAGCTGGAGCTAGGCCTCCTGGTCAGAAGATCAGTTATTTCCCCAATATACTAGGTGAAAGTGCTTAGCATGTTTTAACTGATTTTTGCTGTTAAATATGTGAGTTACAAATCATCAAGGTGACGCAATTCCTTGAGTCTTCAAAGAGTCATCAATCTCGTTACTAGCTACATTTATTTGACCTTCATTTTTAAAAATATGTAAATAACACCTCCTACTAGAGGCCAGAAACTACCCTTTGTGTTATGTTTTTGAGCTTCTCTGAAGTGGAAATCAACAGTCCTAAGGATGGAGCTTTCCTCTTATAAAGGGTCACCAGCATTTCCAGACTATGACTTTGGGCTCTAGAAAGCCACCATAGTTGGCCTCTTGGCAGACTCCAGAGAACGAGATTAATTAGTAATCACTCCTGGGTTTGTTTAGACACATGAAAAGCCATCCTTTGGGAATGGGGCTGAAATTCTCAGTTCCTCAGCCATCCCTCACTGCCAAAGAGGCAGAATGTAATCAATTTCCTGGAATCGAAAAGATTGAACATCTGAGTACAATCCATCTTCCTGAACTTTATTACCAATGTTCTCTTTCTCAACCTCTTGAGTAATCCAATTTTGCTGGACAAGGAAATTGAATATAGAATCAGAGAAGAGGCACCAATCAATCTCCCTCCCACCAACACTACCACCCAATGCTGTCTAGAGGCAGAGATACACTTAAACTCATTCAAATACAATCCTTCCTTAGGGAGTTTAGGGAGCTATATAGCACCCTACACAGCTTCCTTGGGATCCATATCCACCAGAGTCCCTTCTCTAACATAGAAGTGAACAGCCAGAGGCAAGGATGGGCTTCCTGGCTACTAGCTAAGCTGAGATTTCAACCCCAGGTGGTGCTTTCCAAGCCTTTCTGCCTATACCACAGCCCAGTGGTTACAGGCACAGGCCACGGAATAAGCCAGGCTAGATTCAATTCCTGGAGCCGACACCTACTTTCAGTTTGCCTTTGGGTCCTGGATTTCAATTAAGACCCACCTGAAAGGGTTGTACACATTGAGGAAGGCAATGTGTGCTGTATAAACTTCTAGCATAGTTCTAGCACTTAATAAATCAATGTAATAAACATTCATTACTATTGTTGTTTTTACACATATGAGAAGAACCAGATAGAAACAGGAAGATTACAACAAACTCAGTTTAAACATTCATCCCTGGCTAAACATGTCACCTCAATTTAACTCTCTACACCGCTAAAGATGGTGCATGTTGTATTCATATATTACCATGTGTGTGGACTCTGGAACTGGTGCTGCCTTAGAACCACAGCCCTCTGGGACCAGCAGCCTTGCAATTTCAATATGGACCCTGTGTCGTTCCTCCTCCCTTAGAGCACAAGCTTCTTTTCCCCTACTATACTTCTGGTGGTCTATGTTATAGGCTGAATTATATCTCCCCCAAATTCATATGCTCAAGCCCTAAACCCCAGTACCTCAAAATGTGATCATATTTGGAGATCGGGTCCTGAAAGAGGCTATTCAGTTAAAATGAGGCCATTATAGTGGGCCCTAATTCCATTTCACTGGTGTCCTTATAAGAAAAGAAAATCTGGACACAGAGAGATACCAGGGATGCATGTGCCCAGAGACCACGAGAGGATACAGGGAGACGCCGAGGAGAGACGCCTCAGTAGATAGCAAACCTGCCAACACTTTGACTTTGGTTTTCTAGTCTCCAGAACTATAAGAAAATTAAGTTCTGTTGTTTAAGCCACCCAGTCTGTGATATTCCATCATGGCACCCCCGATGACTAAGACAGTCTATTTATTTCTCCCAACATCCAGACTCATCTATGACATCAACTCACGAGTTGAGATCTAACATGCTGACTCATTTTCTGGTGGCTTTAGAGATTCCATTACCGGCCAGCTACACTTAAGGGACCATTCAACAGTGGTAGGGAGGGAAGAGCCACAGCTCTGGAGAGCACTCTTTTCTTCTGGTCCGTTATTTTCCCTGAAGAGACCCCTGACGCCTAAAGGTAAGGCAGGAACACTTTCTGCTTATTCCCATCCCAGCTTCTTCCCATGGCCAGGAGCCTTCCGCACCGCACCTTCATTTCCAGTCACTTCCCAGGAACTTGCCTCTCATGAATAGGCACCAAGCCTCCCACAAAAGGAATTCACAGTTTCCAGTCCCAGTTCCCACACTGAGCAAAGTGTTTCACATCAGAGGCACTGCGGGGGGCTCCACAATGTAGCTGTAACCTTCACATACAAACTCCTCATCATCACCCTCCTGGATGTGCACAAGTCTCCCATATACCAAACATTGCACTGAGCAACCCTGGGGGAAGGGGACAAGTGCACGGAGCACAATGTGAAGAGCACATGCTAGGGCTGTGCAGTGCACAATCTGCACAGCTGTACAAATTGGCCCTGGCAGAAACTATGTCTTGTACGATTCATTACCCTCCCGGCCTCATGCTGAGCAACTAAAATGCCCTTTATAAATATTATTGATTCACTGGCATTTCTAAGTGAAGTGTTTTCCTTCAAAGAGAAAAACAGTAAAAGTTAACAAGGAAAGAAAAAAACTCTGGTGAATATTAGATAAATACTGCAGCTCCTTGGATCAGATCATGTCCACTCTGGATGTTGGTAATTGCACAGTAGGGATAAAACGACCTAATTTATGCAGTCGTCTCTGGGAATGGAAGGGATTAGGTGCTACTTGAGATTTTGATGTTCCTCCTTTCTGTCCATGTACGAGCATCGCCTTATAATACTTATAATAACTTTGCCCCTTTCATTTTTTCCACTTAATGACATTGTTCTCCCCAGATTGCTGCTTTTCATTAGGAACCAATAAGTACCTACAGATTTATTGAGTTAGTAACAATGATTGTCTTGTTCCTTAGACCTTCCATAGATGAGCCAGTGCAAGATCATATTGCCAAGGTCGAGATCAGGAGGGTGTCAGAGGAAAGAACTTTCCTCGGTGCCTACAGGGCACGCACCACTTCCTAGGACTGATCTATAGGTCACGAGGCCTGTTTGTTAGAGGAGAGGAGTAGAACTGTCAACCAGCTGCACTCCAGCCTGGGTGACAGGGCAAGACTCTACCTCAAAATAAATAAATAAATAACAACACTAAACATCCATAGGGGTAAAAATGAGGTAAAATGGGGTAAAAAATGTCAACCAACCGTCTTTCCCTGTACACCAAATACCTAGACATCAAAATTACAACCAGAGCTTGCTTGATGACTGGGGATGCCAAGTTGGAGTGCTTGCAGGTGGATACATAACAGGATATACCAACCCAAGAATAGGGACAGTGGCAGCAGACATGCTGCAGGATGGAATTTGAAAGGCTCAGCCTGCTCCTGGCACTTCCAGGTTTTTTTTCTTCTGTTCCTCAGCCTGTCTCTCACTTTCGATTCATATACTCCTTCACTACACTGTAAAGTACAAGTGAATAGATTCCAAAGATTCTGCTTTGTCCCCTTGGGATTACTCCCAGTCGTGCCTGAGTACAAGTTCTTGTGGCCCCAAGCCCTCTAGAGCCTCATCCACAGATGATTGCTTGGTTTGCTCCTAACCTCCAGGTGTGGGTTTTCCCAACTTGATTCCCAAAGGGAAACTTTTCATCTGGGTTCCAGGGAAACATTAGGCTTGCCGCCCCAGTTCAGTGTCTCTTTCCTGCTTTTTTTTTGTTTTGGTTTGGTTTGGTTTTTGAGACCGAGTCTTGCTCTGTCGCCCAGGCTGGAGCACAGTGGCATGATCTCAGCTCATGGCAACCTCCGCCTTCCAGGTTCAAGTGATTCTCCTGCCTCAGCCTCCCGAGTAGCTGGGATTACAGGTGCCTGCCACCAGGCCTGGCTAATTTTTGTATTTTTAGTAAAGACAGGGTTTCACCATGTTGGCCAGGCTAGTCTTGAACTACTGACCTCAAGTAATCCACCCACTTTGGCCTCCCAAAGTGCTGAGATTACAGGCATGAGCCATTGCCTCTAGCCTTTTTCCTGCTTTTAAAGAGCTGGTGTGAAAGAGTGTGAGACAATGCCTGCTTGGCACAATTAGATGGTCTATAACGTTGGTTTCCTTTTCCAGGAGTAATAAAGCATGTTTAGTACCTCTGTGCTATGATCTAAACATCTGTGTCCCCGCTCAGAATTCAAACATTGAAACTTAGTCCCCAAGATGGTGCTATTAAGAGGTGAGGCCTTTGGGAGGTAATTAGGTCCTAAGAGCTCCACCCTTGTGAGTGGGATTAGTGCTCTTATTAAAGAGGCCTGGGGGAGCCTGCTCATCCCTTCCGCCATGTGAGGACACAGAAGGTGCCATCTGGGAGGAGTGAGCCCTTGCCAGACTCCGAATCTACTGGTGCCTTGATCTTGGACTTTCCAGCTGCCAAAAGTATGAGCAATCAAGTTCTGTTGTTTGTAAATTACCCAGTCTAAGGTATTTGTTACAGCAGCCTGAATGCATATCATATATATAGCATTATCAAAGGGAAAAGGGGACAGGTGCAGATGTCCCCAGGAGAGCTTTTGTTGAGTAATTGGAGGAATGCAAACCCCAACCCAATCTCAAATTCTAACTAAGAATCAAAGTGTGGCAACTGTGTGTGAGGGAGACCTGGAGCGGCAGCTGTGCCTTGGATGTGGATTCTCAGAGACAGCAGTGTTGACGCCTTGCTGGACTAATCCGTGACCACCCACTATGGCAGTGACAGTGATTTACTTTCCCAGCTAATGTGAACGCTCTGGTAAGATTGCATTCCAACAAAACCTCTAACTCAGAGCTGCAGAGATGCTCAAGAATCCAACAGAAAGTCCGCTTTGATATAAAGCATGTTCCAAGGCAGTTGGCTATCTTTGCCTCCTGTCCTGGAGAGCAATAACCAGGCCTTATGTTCACTATCCTGAGATGGAGGAGAGAATGTAAAACAAAATAGAATTGTTGGCTTTTACTTTTCTTTGTTTTCTTTTTCTGTGAGACAGAGTTTCACTCTGTTGCCCGGGCTGGAGTGCAATGGTGCGCAATCTTGGCTCACTGCAACCTCCACCTCCCAGGTTCAAGCGACTCTCCCGCCTCAGCCTCCTGAGTAGCTGGGATTACAAGTGTGCACCACCATGCCTGGCTAATTTTTTGTATTTTTAGTAGAGACAGGGTTTCACCATGTTGGCCAGGCTGGTTTTGAACTCCTGACCTCAGGTGATCCACCTGCCTCGACCTCCCAAAGTGCTGGGATTACAAGCGTGGGCCACCCTGCCTGGCCAGCTTTTACTTTTCAGTGAGAAACGAAATGTACAAGGCATTCCAAGGGAACATTTTACCCATATGCATCCAGGACCCAATGCAGAGGCCACCAGCCCCTCCTGTAGCCTCAGAACTGTGAGTCCATCTCTGTAAACAGGTAAGGCAGCTGGAGATGCACTGGTGCCACCCATTCCATCTGCAGCCCCCAAGCTTGAAAGTGGTTGGCATGGAAAAGGAATAACCCTTACCTTTAGGAACAAAGAGAGGTGGAGTCCAAGGACCTTTCCAATACTATCTGAGCTGTAAACACAAAGCTGTAAACAAAGCTATTTATGGAGCACCTCTTACGTGTTGACACTAGGCTGGCCACTGGGTATGTGTAATCTCATTTGATCTTCAGATAACACAGAGGGGTCAGTGGTATTATTATCCCCATTTTCCAGAGGGAAGACTGAGGCTAGCAGGGGTAAGCTGTTGATTCACCCAAGATCACTCAGCTAGGAAGTGGCTCGAGCAGGATTTGGACTCGGATCCATCTTACACTTCCCATTCGGGCTCTGCTGTCAGTGCCTGCAAGAAAGGGTCTGTGGCAGCACGGATTACATAAGGCTTCCAAAACTTCATAACCTCCCTGTGCTTGTTATTTTTGTCTCTCAGCTGTCTGTGTCCCCACTGTGACAAGTTGAGAATAAAAAATCTTCAAACAAGAGGAGTCCATCTGCTTGTCTTTAGAGGCAGCAAGAAAATAAATCTCTTGATCAGCAAGGCCACAGTGGGGAAAGGTAGCCTCTAAGGGGCGAGGGTCTAGAGCCTTTGGAAAGACAGCAAGAGAGAGCCCTGGAGTCAGGCCAGGAGGAACTGTACCCCTCAATGGTAGGGACTCAATGGTAGAAAGACGTGTACTAAAAGACATAAAGAAATATTCATGTAGAGCAAAGAGGATCAAAGGTACACTGAGAATTGAGGGGCCCTGGTCATTTCGTGGAAATTAGTATAACACATATGCAAAACATTGTTTATTTTCTTCTGTGTTTTTTAAGAGACAGGGTATCGCTCTGTTGCCCAAGCTGTAGTGCAGTGGCACAATCACAGCTGACGACAGACTTGACCCCCCAGGCTCAAGCGATCCTCCCACCTCAGCCTCCAGAGTAGCTTAGACTACAGGCATGTGCTACCAGACCTGGCTAATTTTTAAATTTTTTTGTAGAGATGGGGGTCTCACTATATTCCCCAGGATGGTCTCCAACTCCTGGACTCAAGCAATCTTCCCACCTCAGCTTCCAAAAGTGCTGGGACTACAGGCATGAGCCACCATGCCCGGCCATATTGTTCATTTTGAAGTAAGTTACATTCTTTGGATTTGACAATATTTGGGGTTTTTTTTTGTTTTTTTTTGTTTTTGAGATGGAGTCTCCCTTTATCACTCAGGCTGGAGTGCAGTGGTGCAATATCAGCTCACTGCAACCTCTGCCTCCCAGGTTCAAGCAATTCTCCTGCCTCAGCCTCCCAAGTAGCTGGATTACAGATGCACACCACCACGCCTGGCAATTTTTGTATTTTTGGTAGAGACAGGGTTTCACCTGGTTGGCCAGGCTGATCTCGAACTCCTGACCTCAGGTGATCCGCCCCCCTCCGCCTCCCAAAGTGCTGGGATGACAGGCGTGAGCCACCGCGCCCGACCTCTGTTTGTTGTTGTTGTTGTTGTTGTTGTTTGTTTGTTTTTTTAAGTCCCCATGGTTGTTTTGATCCTGGTCACACCTGGTCTGAGCCTGGGCCAAGGGAAACAACACTCAGGCTACTCCTGGTTCTTTGAGTGCTCATCTCCCTCCCCATCTGGTCTCACTTTAATTGATATGATGCCATTAAAAGTAACGGCAAAGACCGCAATGACTTTCGCACCTGCCTAATAATAATACATCTATCCCTTGGGATATTTAGTTCCCAGCCAAGCCCCCAGGTAAATCCTGGCATGTTGAGGACCTGATGCTATCAATGGATTTCCACTGATGCTTTAACGGTCCCCCTCCATGCTGCCCCTCAACTGGGCCTATTAGTCAGGGACAGTCAGCACCTGGACTCCAGCACGGTGCATCTGTCAAGAGGCTTGGGGTGGTGGGGGCTTTCTTACACAGGCCTAGCCCAGGCTTCAGCCCCATTCACCAAATCCTGGCCAAGACTGTGAAATTTCTCTGGGTCCTTTTCTTCTGAGCAGCCCTGTCTCAGTGTGGCCTGCTCCCAGAACTCTTTCTCCTGACTTCTGATTTCACCAAGAGGACATGGACTCAGAAGAACGAAGAGAGAAATGCAAAGACACAGGAACAGCAACCAAGCCCTTCTTCTCCAGGCAATCATCTCACTTCAACTGGCATAGACCCCTTAGGAGTGTGGACACTGTCTGAAAGTATCTGGAGAGACCAAGTTTCAGCAGCCACTAAGCTGTCAAGGCTCTTTAAAAATCTGATTCCTGGCCAGGCACGGGGACGCACGCCTGTCATCCCAGTACTTTGGGAGGCTGTGGTGGGCAGATCACTCGAGGCCAGGAGCTCTAGATCAGCCTGGCCAACATGACGAAACCCTGTCTCTACTAAAAATACGAAAATTAGCTGGACGTGGTAGTGTGCATCTGTAATCCCAGCTACTCGGGAGGCTGAAGCAGGAGAATCGCTTGAACCCAGAAGGCGGAGGTTGCAGTAAGCCGATATTGCACCATTGCACTCCAGCCCGGGCAACAGAGTGAGATTCTGTGTCAAAAAAAAAAAAAAAAAAAATCTGATTCCACTGTTCTGAGTGTGAGGCTGTCCAAGGCTCCACTGTTTTTCCTCTGTGCTCTGAGCCCAGACTGAAATCTGTAGGGAGAGGCAACGTGTGGGATGGAAAGAAAATGAGCTTTGAGGTCTAATAGGAATGGGGCTGAATCCCACTCCTGTGACTTAGGAGCTATGACTTTCCCTGCAGGGCTCTGCCATGATTAAAGGAAATAATCTGTATACATGTGCCAGTGCACACAGTAGCTGCTCAATATAGGAAAGTGGTTTGTTTCGATTCATGTGATTGTGAATCTTGAACATACCTGTGCTTGCACCTTGTCACAGTTGCTTCGTCACTGGGTGACATCCAATCCATCCTTTCAGTCCTAGGTTTACTGATACCTCCTCCAGGAAGCAGCGCCTGATTTCCAAGCCAAATAAGCCATCACACATGGAAATATAACCACGTCATTGCCCCATGCAGAATTACTTGGTGATTCTCCATTGCCTAGAGAACAAAACTGATGTCTCCTAAACAAGAACAACAAGGCTCTTTCTGATTTAACAATTGCCCCCAGTTCTTCCCCAAACCCCGCCCTCATTTAATATTCCAGCCATATGCATCTATGGTGGCTGCCTGAATACAGCCATCTCCTGCATACTTCCCTAATGCTAAGGGCCGTGCCATCAAACTTAGGAGGTTGGATCAACTTGCACTTGAATTTCTGGAACACGAGCATGCAAAATGCAGAAACTGGCTATACCCTGGTGACAGGGCAAAAGGCATCCCTCCCATGGGTGGATCAGAAATCAAGGGCTCTGCCGCTGCTCTTTGAGGGTAGTGGGTAATTACGAGTGTGGTCCTTGGACAGAATCAAACCTAGCCAGTAAGACAAACTCTTACTTGTCACTTACCAGCAATGTAATCTTGGCTGGGTCTCTGAACTCCCATTTCTCTATCTGGGGGAGGGAAATGGTAAGAACACCCCTAAATTGTTAGAGGAAGGAATGTCTGGCATATAGCAGGTGCTCAATAAATGTCCACTCTTATTAGAATTTCTGGAAGAAGCAGGCAATGGTTCCCTGAAATACCACTGGACTGTCACAAGCATTTCAGTTGGGTTTCATGCACTGTCTGAAGAGATTGATCCAAGCACCTTGGATACATCTGTAGCTCAACATTAAAAGGCCAAGGTTATGTCTTCCACTCCCATCCTTCCCCTCCGGAGCCCCCTCAGTGGAAATGACAGAGTCAGGTAAGACACCTTCCTAGAGCAAAGCATTTCTGCACTCGGGGAACATGTTCAAGAATTCAGCCTCTGCCTCTTCAGGCCTTATATGATGTATGGATTACAGTATAAAAAGATCAAATATCTGGAGGCACAGGACTTGGATTCTAATCTTGGATCCTAATTCTGGCCCTGTTGGCTACCAGCCGTGGGATCTTGCCTAAGTCACCTACCCTCTGTAAGCCTCAAATTCCTCATCTGTAATATGGGGGACCTACCTCACAAATCAGATGATGAGAGGGAGAATGTTTGGGGGTATAGCCATACTATACAGTATGGCTCAGGCCTAAGGTTCTTGAATTTTCTTCTTTTTCCTCTTGGCCTATTTTACTACAGGTTAAGAATCTCTTATCTGGCCAGGTGCAGTGGCTCACACCTGTAATCCTAGCACCTTGGGAAGTCAAGGTGGGTGGATCACTTGAGATCTCAAGTTTGAGATCAGCCTGGGCAACATGGTGGAAACCTGTTCTACAAAAAATACAAAAATTAGCCGGGTGTGGTGGCGCACACCTGTAGTCCCAGCTGCTTGGGAGGCTGAGGTGGGAGGATCACTTAAGCCCAGGAGGCGGAGGTTGCTGTGAGCCGAGATGGCGCCACTGTAATCCAGCCTGGGTGATAGAGCCAGACCTTGTCTCAAAAACCAAAACAACAACAACAACAAAAACCCTCTTATCTACAATTCCAAAAGGCAAAAGCATCTGAGAAACAATATTTTTTGTAATTCATCTGGCTGCAAAACTTGTACTGAATTGATGAGTCCATTTATAGACTTTATCCCACTTGTGATGAATATTCATAAGTTTTACTGCAGAAATAATAACGTGTTTGACTTGAGAGTGTTGTCTCAGTTACCTCTGGGGGTGTCAAATACTGCATGAGATATTCTGAATTATGAAACTCATCTGGCCCCATGAGTTTTGCTTAACAAGTTATGGACTTATATTCTAGGAGTATATCCTAATCTATATTCAATCATGTATCACCTGCATGATTTTGTCATATCCTTCTAACACCCGTATTAATACTTGCTTCATACATTTTAGTTAAGCCCATTTTTATTTACTTTTCCAAATGAACCTTGTTTAAATGCAGTGAAAATACCTAATTATTAATAAAAATGTTTGTCTACATGACATTTCAAAGCATCCTGCTTATCACAGTGAAATCCACCCCACACTTTAAGCAACAGTCATCTCAAACTAGCACAACGGGTTAGCTCTTAAATAGTTGGAATGCAAGCAATAAGGGTGACATCTGTGAGGTGGACTCTTCTTTGAGGTTTTCAGTTATAAATATTCAGCAGTACAATTCCACCAAATGCTGGTTGCATTCCTGCTGTGAACACAACACTGCTTAACCACATAAGCTATGATGTTTTGTTGGAAAACCACAAAGAGCCAGTAAAGATGGCAGATGGAGCTCTACTCAGAACAGCTTACCTATGATAAGTTCTTTCACAGACTTTCATGTCCATTTCCCTTGTTCACCAACAGGAGAGGTAGTATTAGAAGAATTTAAAACAAAAAACCAGGCCCACACGAATTGAGAGCTTGACCCAAGATCTCACAAGTTCCAGGCAGAGCTGAGAGTCCTGGAATTCAGGTCCCTGCTGATGACCTGGACATGCCTCTGCTACATAAAGCCACAGTCTTCCCTGCTCAGGGCACTGCTGACGCCACTTTCTGCCCTGGTTTATACGTTAATATTCACAAAAGCTGCTGGGAGCCTGGACTTTCATAAAACCAGCCTGCTCTCAGACTAAAATACCCCCCTGTGGCCTAGTTACGATCCTTTCCTGTTCTCCATTAAAAAGCTCCGCAGTGGCTGAAGAGTTCTCACAAGGCTTTTAGAGGTTTAGCAAATCTTCAAAATGGACCAAGAAGAATTGGTAACTGTCTTAGCATTTTCCACAAAGTTAGAGAAATAGCAGTTAGTGGAAACAGGGCAAGGCCCAGATAATCTGTTCCAAGGCCACATATGACATCATAATTTAGCCTTTTGGTCATCAAAAATTTCCCAATGATCCGAACAAGTAAAGGAAAATCACAGGCCTCTCCCCCAACCCGCCTGTATTAGTCCATTCTCACGATCGAGACTGGGTAACTTACAAAGGAAAGATGTTCAATTGATTCACAGTTCCGCATGTCTGGGGAAGCCTCAGGAAACTTACAGTCATGGCGGAAGAGGAAGTAAATATGTCCTTCTTCACATGACAGCAGGAAAATAACGCAGAGCGAAGGTGGTGGGGCAGGGGCACTGGGCAGGGAATGCCCCTTATACAAACCATCAGCTCTTGTGAGAACTCGCTCACTATCACGAGAACAGGATGGCAAAATGGGGGAAACTGCCCCATGATTCAGTTATCTCCACCTGGTCCCTCCTAGGACATGTGGGGATTATGGAAACTACAATTCAAGATGAGATTTGGGAGGGGACACAGACAAACCAAATCACCACCCTCCCTTTTTACCAGAATTAATTATTAATGTTTTCAGCTTTCCTTTTGCCCCATGTGTGAGGTCATAAAAAAAATTATGCTGGGGGCCAGGAATTGTGGGTCTTAAGTTCTGCCCTGATCCCACCTAGCGGTGGGCCCAGGCAGGCTCTAAGGAGCTGGCCCACGGTGTGGGACGGAATTCCGGTGCTGAGGGAAACAGACATATCTTTTTATCCTACCTCATCTTGCCCTTTGGACAATTTGTTTTAAATTTATCTGAGCCCCACCTTTCTTACTAAAACCTATCTCAAAGGCGTTGATAAGGATTAAAGAACAAAATGATGTAAAACACCGATCCCAGCCACAGCACAAAGCAAGAGGTAAATAAATAGTAGCTGGTGTTGCTACTGCCAATTCAGATAGTTTGGGCCTTCGGACCAGGTTATATGAATATATGTAAAGAACAGCTCTTGACTTCAGTGATTATGGATTTATCACCCAGAACAGAATGACTGGGGAAACACCATGCAGCTGACAGACAAGCTCATCACAATTTAATTTCCAAATACATAAATTTTTCTAGCTTTGAAGGGTTATTCAAAGGGTGCGTTGAGAAAATATCAACCAGCATAATTTTAAATATGGCTGGTTCTTGACTAGTGGTGGAAAAGGAAGTCAGGAAAAATGGGATAAGGAAGTCAGGAAAAATAATTGATGAATAATTATTATTTTAGCCTGCACCTTCAACTTCCAGGTCAGAACTTTAAAAGTATGTTTACCTGATTTGAGTTTCACCCAGTTATCTTCCCTGGTTTTTCCTTTACTGTAGGGAAATAGCTCAGGTTAGGCAGCCAGAGAGAGGCAAGAGAAGACAGGAGGTCCTGAGGCCCATATTTTGTAAGATAGAGTTGCCTGACCAATTATTGTATTACAGTGATCTAGGTGCCTGTTAAAAATGCAGATCTCCCAGCCCCAAATGAATGAGGCTATCTGGGGCTGGGGGTTGAAAACATGCTGCTTTTTTTTTTTTTTTTTTTTTTTTTTTTGAGACAGAGCCTTGCTCTGTCGCCCAGGCTGGACTGCAATGGCACAATCTCAGCTCACTGCAACCTCCACCTCCCAGGTTCAAGCCATTCTCCTGCCTCAGCCTCCCAAGTAGCTGGGGTTACAGGTGCCCACCACCATGCCTGGCTAATTTTTGTATTTTTGGTAGAGACAGAATTTCACCTGGTTGGCCAGGCTGATCTCGAACTCCTGACCTCAGGTGATCCGCCCCCCTCCGCCTCCCAAAGTGCTGGGATGACAGGCGTGAGTCCCCACACCCGGCTAAAAATATGCATTTTTAATAGGCACCCTTGATACAACCAAAACTTTGAAAACCACTGATGTTAGGCCACATTATAAGCATGTAAAAAATGCCACGTATACATATCATCTCAGCAGGATTTCTTCCTGTCTCTAGTAGAAACTTATGGTCAAGGAGGAGTAAAGGACAAGCAAACAAACCATCCTAATAATTGTACAGCCAAAGAATACAGGTGAAAACAAAGTACAGTGGTGTCCCAAGGCGGGGGTGATTAGCCTGCTTGAGGGCACAGAGGGACAGTTGTCAGAAGGATTTTCCCCAAGTGGAAGCTTCACCTCATTTTCCAAGTGGGTCAAGCGGGTGAAGTTTAGTAGTTAATGGATGGACGGGGAAACGGAACACAAGCAGGAAGAATAACATGAACAAAGCAGAGAGGCTCATTTGAGGAGCTGCATTGGTTCTTTATGTGGCTGGAAGGCAGGGAGTGAGGTTTGGAGGAATAGCGGAAACATTTCTTCTCAGCTGTGCAAAATTACAAATCATACTTTTCTTCCTCAAAGAAGGAAAGCAATCTCAGGTTTCTGGCATGAAAAAGCATAAACAAATCTCTAGGCTCTACTCTGACTTGATGGTTTTTTCCTTTTCCTGATTTTAAAACTCACTTGCATCCCACACCAAACCCAAGTAGATGCTAAATATAGTCGGCTCTTTGAGCCTGTTCCATTTACTCTGCCGAGTCAGTCTTTTCAATCGTGATTTATGCTCAAATTGTGGTTGAGTTAATTTAGTCAATTAACTTCAGTGAAACCAAAGGTTTATTTTCCATAAAGATTTTTCTTCTTATGCTTTTGAGATATTGTTATAATGATTTTTGTTATATGCTTATGGATCAACTATTTTAATTGGGTCCATTTCACTTATCTATTGCTATGTAACAAACCATCCCAACATTTAATGGCTTAAAACAACAACCTTTGTATTTGCTCACAACTGGGCTTAGTTGGATAAGGTTTCTGCTGATCTTGGTGATGATCACTAATTGGCTAAATTCAGTGTGAGTTGGCTGGGGGCTGGGCTCCGCCGAGATGCTGAGATGGCAGGGTTTTTCTAAGGCCTTTTTATATAGCCCCTCTAGCAAGGTAATTAGACTTTTTATATGGCAGATCACAGTATCCACAAGCACCAAAGCAGAAGCTGCCAGTACTTCTTAAGGCTCAGAACTGGCACAGTGTCACTTCTGCTGCATTTAATGAGTTAAAGCAAGTCATAATCCCAGACCAGATTCATGGGAAGGGGATTACACAAGGGTATGAATACTAAGAGGCATAGCTCATTGGGGCCACCAATAAAACAAACTGCAACAGTTTGCTCTCTGGTTTCCAAAGGCTCACAGCCCTCCCACGTGCAAAATACTCTCAACTCTCTCCCAAGACCCCTAAGAGTCTTACCCTATTATAGCAGCAATCTCAGGCTCAAGGTTCAAGATCTTGTCATCTAAACCAAGTCCAGGTGTAGATGAGACTCCTCGGGTATATTTCTTCTAGATCTGAAGACAAATTGTTTTGCCCTATATACCGCTGAGACCAGCATAAAATAATTACAACAGACTCTCATCTAAATAAAGGAAAATGGAAGGAATGCAGGACTTGCCAGTCCACAGCAATTCTGAAGTCCAGACAGGCATATGTCACCAATTCCCCCTGCTCCAGGGACAGTTATGTTCCTAGGGAGTGGTTCTTCATGGTTCCTTACTCTGCTTTCTGACTATCTCTTCTTTTCCCATAAGGGATGGCCAGTGTCTGTGGGTGAATAGCTTTCTCATCCTGTTTCCTGCTTTTAGAAAGAGTCCAGAGGCCTCTATTCAAGTTGAGCTGTTTCCTTTCTTTCCTTTTCTTTAAAATTTATTTTACTTTGAGTTCTGGGATACATGTGCAGAACGTGCAGATTTGTTACACAGGTATACATGTTCCATGGTGGTTTGCTGCAACTATCAACCTGTCATCTAGGTTTTAAGCCCTGCATGCATTAGCTATTTGTCCTAATGCTCTCCTTCCCCTTGCCCCTCACCCCCGATAGGCCCCGGTGTGTGATGTTCCCCCCCCGTGTCCATGTGTTCTCATCGTTCAACTCCCACTTATGAGTGAGAACATGCGGTGTTTGGTTTTCTGTTCCTGTGTTAGTTTGCTGAGAATGATGGCTTCCATTCCTGCAATGGACATGAATTCATTCTTTTTTATGGCTACAGAGCTGTTTCTTTTAGTACAACTCTGTTTCTGCTAATATAGTTATCTTCAAAACTATGTAGGATTCCTATAAGTCTTATTAGGTTTCATTCCATTAGATAAGAGCTATACTCACAAATCTCTTTGTGACAGTCCTCTTTATACTTTGGGTCAGAGTACTAGGAGAAGATCTCCTTTAGATTCTTAGAAACACTTTTATCTAGCACTGAGGTTCTAGGAGGTTCTACTGCTGATCTTTCTGGGATCTTAACAAAGGGTCTTATAGCCACACTTGTGACTTGATCTTTTTTCTTTTTTTTTTTTTTGAGATGGAGTCTCGCTCTGTCACCTAGGCTGGAATGCAGTGGCATGATATCGGCTCACTGCAACCTCTGCCTCCCAGGTTCAAGCAATTCTCTGCCTCAGCCTCCTGAGTAGCTGTGACTACAGGCACCCGCCACCAAGCCCAGCTAATTTTTTTGTATTTTTAGTAGAGATGGGGTTTCACCATCTTGGTCAGGTTGGTCTTGAACTCCTTACCTCATGATCCACCCATCTCGGTCTCCCAAAATGCTGGGATTACCAGCATTTTGGTGTGAGCCACCACGCCCGGCCTGTGACTTGATCTTGACCCACATGTTCCATTTTACTGGTAGCACTTTAGATTTGATCTTTTCCCCAAAGCCATTTGGGAACCTTTTGCAGACTGGAAAAGCTGCAATGGGAGAGAGTTTTATTTTCCAACTCAGTAAGTCCTGGGTTGGAAAGTTTTCCTGTGTTGACACTTTTATTTTTTATCCTTCTCTCTCTATTTGTGCCTTATCAGGCACAGCTAAAAGAAGACAGCACTTTCAACGTTCTGTCTGGAAATAGTCTCTTAGTCAGATCCCCAAGTTCTTTAGACACATTTGCTATCTTTTATAGTCAACATGTTGCCAAACTTTCAACCACTACATGACACAGATTGTCTTTTCTCCAGACTCTAATACCAACTGCTCACTGCCCTTCCAGCCTTCACTAAGTCTCCTGGAGCCTCCTCCAGCTTCTACTCACCACCCAGGCCAAAAGCCATGGCCACTAGCTTTGTGTTCTTGTTACAGAAGAAACCACATCCGAGTGCTAACTTCTATTTGGTTAGCTATTGCTGCATAACAAACCGCCCCCAAATTTAGTGGCTTAAAATGACAATCATTCCGTTTTCTCACAGTTCTGGAATCTGGTTTGGGGCTCAACTGAGCAGTTCTTCTGCTGGTCTTTACAGTGGTCACTCTTGTGGCTGCATTTAGCTACAGGAAAGCTGGGCCTGGGGTCAGCTATTGTTTTCAGCCAATTTGATCTCTCCCTCCTCCCTTACCCTCCTCTCTCTCCTCTCTCCTCTCTCATTCCATGTAATCTCAGGGCTTCTCCTCATGTGGATTTGCCAAGGGATCTCTTCAGTGGCAACCAAACTTCTTACATGGCAGCTTAAGCTTCCCAAGAGTACAAAAGAAGAGGCCATTAGGCTTTCGTAAGACTGAGCCCTGCAATGAGCACAGTACCACTTCTGCCACGATCTAAAGAAAATCATCCTCGGCACAGATTCAAAAAGAAGGAACTACACAAGGGAGCCCCCAAACTCAGAACTTGCCCTAGAAGGTCCTGCATGTGTGGTTATTAAAATACTAAAATGAGCCAGGTGCGGTGACTCACACCTGTAATCCCAGCACTTTGGGAGGCCAAGTCGGGCAGACCACCTGAGGTCAGGAGTTCGAGACCAACCTGGGCAACGTGATGAAACCCAGTCTCTACTAAAAATACAAAAATTAGCCTGGCATGGTGGTGGGTGCCTGAAATCCCAGCTACTCTGGAGGCTGAGGCAGAAGAATCGCCTGAACCTGAGAGGCAGAGGCTGCAGTGAGCCGAGATCATGCCACTGCACTCCAGCCTGGGTGACCAAGCAAGACTCCATCTCAAAATAATAATAATAATAATAAAATACAAAATCAAATAAAACTATAATGTTTAAGGCTCCACATTTACATTTTGTATCCCGTACCTATGTCTGCATCCCAACAAAACTATTTTAAATCATTCATAAATTATTTTTGAAAGGGGTGAATATCTTTACTCCTGGACCTAGATGTCACTGTTTTCTACCCTTATCTGTAGAAGGGGGCAGTTTCCACTCAGCTACTTCAGCGGGTGGATTGTGAAACTAAAACGAGATCCTTTGCATGAAGATGCTTTGTGAACTAAGATACATGTTGAGCATCATCAAGATCACAGTCCCTCCTGGTCTGCGGAGGTCCCAGGAGTACTGAAAGTGGCCTGACTGCTCTACACACTCAGAACTTCCCATGGGATTGAGCAATGGAAATGACCATTCAAATTTCATTGCCAGCTTGTAACAGAGTAATTTACTAATGGACAGAGTCAAAATTTTATAAGTTCTCTCTCTGTGTGTGTGTGTGTGTGTGTGTGTGTGTGTGTGTGTGTGGTGTATACTTTTCTTTCTTATAACATCTCCTTCTTTCTGACTTTTCCATCTTTCCTTTTCTATTATCCAGTCTTTCCTTGGAGCTCCGACTGCAAGAGTCCCATTTTTCCAGATTCGTCTCAGCCTCGTATCTTTCACCTGCAGCACCACTTCTGCAGCATCTGGGTGCTATCAATTTTGATATACATTGTTTTTTCTTCAGCTTCAGTATAATTTTGAAAAATCTACTGAAAAAAAGAACTCTAGAGGGCAGAGAAAAATGGGCTATTCTTATTTACAGTGAAATCCATCACCGGAACTGCTGTCTGGGGTTAATAAAAAGACCTTTGGAAGACAAGGCATTTAACTATTCCCACAGCAACAAGGGAATCAGGCATTTCTGTGTGACCCAATAGATGTTTATGGAAGTACCAACTCCCAGGCAAAGAACATAAAATTTAGAGACCAAAGACCTCGGTGTTAAAGAACCATCTCTGTCATTCATTGTGATCTTGAAGTTCTCAGAATTCAAGCTCCCTGCCTAGGAAATGGGAGAGATACCTGTGTCTTCAAGGTTGTCGTGATGGTCAAATGGGATAATCTGTCAAATGGGATAATCTGTATGAAATTTCTTTGTCAATCAGAGACCTCTGGATGAATTATGATCACTGTTTCTGAACAGATGCTGAGGGTTAGGGGTGACAGTACCAGAGGTGAAGGGTCAAGCAGGGCACACACACAGCAGGCCCTTCTGGAACATCGACAGGAAGGGGAGAAATTCAGAGACAAGACCCATCGCAGGTATGTGAGCCCTGTTGCCCATTGCATTCAAACAGCATGGAAGAATCTAGCAGGGCAAAACGTCAAGTATTGGAAGAGAAACCTCAGTCTTTTGGCTGTAGGGCTTTAAAAAAAAAAAGTTGCACGATTAAGAGAGTACAAGCTGCTCCCATGGTGTGATCAAGGGCTGGGGTCCAAACCCATGGTCCCAGCAATATGTTGTGGCAGAACCTTGGCCTCCATTTTTGGGTCATCACCTCAGCACTTAGCAGTTGGCAAAATCAAAAGGCTGGGGTCAAGCTTTGGGGGCTGCAGCTGCATAACAACGTAGAACCTCCATATGCAGCCCAGGTCTATGGTCTACTAACTCAGTATTTTAGGTTGGGTGAGCATCAATCCAACCAAACCGCCACTTCAGAATTCTACCATAAGTTGGGTTGATTTTCTTAAACTCACAGCAGTAGCTGGTTTCTGTGGAGTGTTTCAGGGGCCAGCCTGTGAGGAACCAGACTTGGATAACTTAGCCCTTACTTTTCAGTGGGGTAATAAAGAATACTACTTTTTCCCATTTGAGTTCTGAACTTTTGAGAAAATAAATAAGCCAGAGTGTTGAAGATAAAAATAACAGCCTTACAGCTGATAAAGGTAGGGGTGGAAATATGGCTGAGGTATGCCGCAACGATGGGCTTCCTAATTTTGCACCCCAGAACTAGGCCAAGCTACCAAATGGCAGGAATCTTTTGTAAAGCATAGGTCTCCCTCTGCAAGAACAAAATATTTCCTAATACAATTATGAATGGCCAATTTCTCTGTAGGGAGGCTGATTACAAAGGAGACCTAGCCAGTGCCAAGTTTCCCACCTCACCCCACAACCCAACCATCATAAATAAAATGTGGTAGATATAGATGACCCAGGGTAAGGGAGGAGTCAGAGGGATGGGGAGGAGTCAGGCCAGGGGTTGAGAGAGGCTAACGCTACAGTCGACAGCCTATCAGAAAAAGGTGCCGGGATATCAAGTATCTCCTCTTAACCTATTCTGAGCAAGCCAGCGGACTTTAGTCAGTCCTGTTTCACATGAGAAAGAGCTGTGTCTGAAGTTTTCCATCAAATGAAAGCCCCCATTTTTTACCCTATGGATGTTTAGTGTTATTGTAATGTATGAATGTATGTATGTATTTATTTATTTATTTTGAGGTAGAGTCTCACTCTGTCACCTGGGCTGGAGTGCAGTGGCGCGATCTCAGCTCACTGCAACCTCCACCTCCTGGGTTCAAATGATTCTCCTGATTCAGCCTCCCAAGGGACCACAGGTGTGTGCCTGACTAGTTTTTTGTATTTTCAGTAGAGACTGGTTTTTGCCATGCTGGCCAGGCTGGTCTTGAACTACTGGACTTAAGTGATTCTCCTGCCTCAACCTCTCAAAGTGCTGGAATTACAGGTGTGAGCCATGCGCCCGGCCTGTTTAGTGTTATTGTAATTTAAGATAACAGCTGTCCCAATGACAAAGCCACTTCCCATGCAAAGTTTCATTCAATCTTAAAGCGAATCTGAGATCATAATAATGTGTAGTACTCATTTTTCATATGAGCTAAATGACTTGCCTAGGATCTCACAAGACCTAAGACTTAGATTTAAATATTATTTCAATAATCCCATAGGAGTTTCATAACACTTTATCAGCTTCTCATAACACAAGAAATATTAAGAGGATCCAAATCATTGCATTTCAGTATATTCATTTTAGGAGTAGCAGTGGCACAAATAACTTCAAAATTTGTGTTTTAGCTGGGCGTGGTGGCTTACACCTGTAATCCCACCACTTTGGGAGGTTGAGGTGGGAGGATCGCTTGGGGCCAAGAGTTTGAGGCCAGCCTGGGCAACATAGTGAGACTTCATCACTACAAAAAAAAAAAAAAAAAAAAGCTACGCACAGTGGTACATCCCTGTAGTACCAACTACTGGAGAGGCTGAGGCAGGACGATAGCTTGAGCCCAGGAATTTGAGGTTGCAGTGAGCCCTGATCGCACTTAACTTTCATCAGAAATGTGTCTGACAGACTGAAAATTCAATACTTAAAATAATTAAGTGACACAATAAATGCCGAAAGAGAAAGTGGAATGTTTTCACTTTCCCACTATTTTTCAGGTCAAAACATGCTACAGGTTCCAATTTTTTTTTCGAATATTTTACAACCAATTGAAGGGAGGAGAAAGACTCTTAAAAACTGGTGTCTTTTTTTTTTTTTTTTTTTTTTTTCTGAGATGGAGTCTCACTCAGTGACCCAGGCTAGAGTGCAGTGGCATGATTTCAGCTCACTGCAACTTCTGCATCCTGGGTTCAAGTGATTCTCCTGCCTCAGCCTCCGGAGTAGCTGGCATTACAGGCACGCACCACCACACCCAGCTAATTTTTGTATTTTTAGTAGTGACGGTGTTTCACCATGTTGGCCAGGCTGGTCTTGAACCTCCTGACCTCAAGTGATCCACCTGCCTCGGACTCCCAAAGTGCTGGGATTACAGGTGTGAGCCACCGTGCCTGGCCCCAAAAAAACTTGTATTTTTACTACAATAATTTACTGAGCATCTTCTACATGTCAAGGATTTTACCAGGCACTAAACACATAGAATTTCAATCCTTATAACCCTATAACAGAGGTCACCATTTTATAAATTTTATTGTCCCCATTTTATAAACAGGGGCACTTGAAGAGTTCAGAGAAGTTAATTATCTTGTGTAAGTTCCACGCCCCCAGGAATTGATTAACCTGGACTTGTTTGATTCCAAATGACAAATACTATTAACATAGCTATGGAAAAGCAAAAGCCTTCAGCTGTGAAATTGCTGTATATTAATATCTTCCTATGTGACTGGTGGTTAGGCTTATCAGCAGCAACCATTCCCCTCAGAGACTCAAGGCACAAAAAGAACCCTGAAGATGGGTGAATAGTTTAAATCTATTCATTTATCTTTAATGAGTTTACAACTCTCTCATCAAGACTTCAGAAGTTCAAAATTGATAATGATCCTAATTTTTAAAACCACATAGAAAGAGGAATAATCTATAGTATGGTATTATGATAAATACCAAAGACACAACAAATGAATTAGAAATAGCCTTTGCAATGGAAAACAAAAAAAGGCAGGGGTTGCAATCCTAGTCTCTGATAAAACAGACTTTAAACCAACAAAGATCAACAGAGACAAAGAAGGCCATTACATAATGGTAAAGGGATTAATTCAACAAGAAGAGCTAACTATCCTAAATATATATGCACCCAATACAGGAGCACCCAGATTCATAAAGCAAGTCCTGAGTGACCTACAAAGAGACTTAGACTCCCACACATTAATAATGGGAGACTTTAACACCCCACTGTCAACATTAGACAGATCAACGAGACAGAAAGTCAACAAGGACACCCAGGAATTGAACTCAGCTCTGCACCAAGCGGACCTAATAGACATCTACAGAACTCTCCACCCCAAATCAACAGAATATACATTTTTTTCAGCACCACACCACACCTATTCCAAAATTGACCATATACTTGGAAGTAAAGCTCTCCTCAATAAATGTAAAAGAACAGAAATTATAACAAACTATCTCTCAGATCACAGTGCAATCAAGCTAGAACTCAGGATTAAGAATCTCACTCAAAACCGCTCAACTACATGGAAACTGAACAACCTGCTCCTGAATGACTACTGGGTACATAACGAAATGAAGGCAGAAATAAAGATGTTCTTTGAAACCAACGAGAACCAAGACACAACATACCAGAATCTCTGGGATGCATTCAAAGCAGTGTGTAGAGGGAAATTTATAGCACTAAATGCCCACAAGAGAAAGCAGGAAAGATCCAAAATTGACATCCTAACATCACAATTAAAAGAACTAGAAAAGCAAGAGCAAACACATTCAAAAGCTAGCAGAAGGCAAGAAATAACTAAAATCAGAGCAGAACTGAAGGAAATAGAGACACAAAAAACCCTTCAAAAAATAAATGAATCCAGGAGCTGGTTTTTTGAAAGGGTCAACAAAATTGATAGACCGCTAGCAAGATTAATAAAGAAAAAAAGAGAGAAGAATCAAATAGATGCAATAAAAAATGATAAAGGGGATATCACCACCGATCCCACAGAAATACAAACTACCATCAGAGAATATTACAAACACCTCTACGCAAATAAACTAGAAAATCTAGAAGAAATGAATAAATTCCTCAACACATACACCCTCCCAAGACTAAACCAGGAAGAAGTTGAATCTCTGAATAGACCAATAACAGGAGCTGAAATTGTGGCAATAATCAATAGCTTACCAACCAAAAAAAGTCCAGGACCAGATGGGTTCACAGCCGAATTCTACCAGAGGTACAAGGAGGAGCTGGTACCATTCCTTCTGAAACTATTCCAATCAATAGAAAAAGAGGGAATCCTCCCTAACTCATTTTATGAGGCCAGCATCATCCTGATACCAAAGCCGGGCAGAGACACAACCAAAAAAGAGAATTTTAGACCAATATCCTTGATGAACATTGATGCAAAAATCCTCAATAAAATACTGGCAAACCGAATCCAGCAGCACATCAAAAAGCTTATCCACCATGATCAAGTGGGCTTCATCCCTGGGATGCAAGGCTGGTTCAATATACGCAAATCAATAAATGTAATCCAGCATATAAACAGAACCAAAGACAAAAACCACATGATTATCTCAATAGATGCAGAAAAGGCCTTTGACAAAATTCAACAACACTTCATGCTAAAAACTCTCAATAAATTAGGTATTGATGGAACGTATCTCAAAATAATAAGAGCTATTTATGACAAACCCACAGCCAATAACATACTGAATGGGCAAAAACTGGAAGCATTCCCTTTGAAAACTGGCACAAGACAGGGATGCCCTCTCTCACCACTTCTATTCAACATAGTGTTGGAAGTTCTGGCCAGGGCAATTAGGCAGGAGAAGGAAATCAAGGGTATTCAATTAGGAAAAGAGGAAGTCAAATTGTCCCTGTTTGCAGATGACATGACAGTATATCTAGAAAACCCCATTGTCTCAGCCCAAAATCTCCTTAAGCTGATAAGCAACTTCAGCAAAGTCTCAGGATACAAAATCAATGTACAAAAATCACAGGCATTCTTATACATCAATAACAGACAAACAGAGAGCCAAATCATGAGTGAACTCCCATTCAGAATTGCTTCAAAGAGAATAAAATACCTAGGAATCCAACTTACAAGGGATGTGAAGGACCTCTTCAAGGAGAACTACAAACCACTGCTCAAGGAAATAAAAGAGGATACAAACAAATGGAAGAACATTCCATGCTCATGGGTAGGAAGAATCAATATCATGAAAATGACCATCCTTCCCAAGGTAATTTACAGATTCAATGCCATCCCCATCAAGCTACCAATGACTTTCTTCACAGAATTGGAACAAACTACTTTAAAGTTCATATGGAACCAAAAAAGAGCCCGCATCGCCAAGTCAATCCTAAGCCAAAAGAACAAAGCTGGAGGCATCACACTACCTGACTTCAAACTATACTACAAGGCTACAGTAACCAAAACAGCATGGTACTGGTACCAAAACAGAGATATAGATCAATGGAACAGAACAGAGCTGTCAGAAATAATACCACATATCTACAACTATCTGATCTTTGACAAACCTGACAAAAACAAGAAATGGGGAAATGATTCCCTATTTAATAAATGGTGCTGGGAAAACTGGCTAGCCATATGTAGAAAGCTGAAACTGGATGCCTTCCTTACACCTTATACAAAAATCAATTCAAGATGGATTAAAGACTTAAATGTTAGACCTAAAACCATAAAAACCCTAGAAGAAAACCTAGGCGTTACCATTCAGGACATAGGCATGGGCAAGGACTTCATGTCTAAAACACCAAAAGCAATGGCAACAAAAGCCAAAATTGACAAATGGGATCTCATTAAACTAAAGAGCTTCTGCACAGCAAAGGAAACTACCATCAGAGTGAACAGGCAACCTACAAAATGGGAGAAAATTTTTGCAACCTACTCATCTGACAAAGGGCTAATATCCAGAATCTACAATGAACACCAACAAATTTACAAGAAAAAAACAAACAACCCCATCAACAAGTGGGCGAAGGACATGAACAGACACTTCTCAAAAGAAGACATTTATGCAGCCAAAAAACACATGAAAAAATGCTCACCATCACTGGCCATCAGAGAAATGCAAATCAAAACCACAATGAGATACCATCTCACACCAGTTAGAATGGCAATCATTAAAAAGTCAGGAAACAACAGGTGCTGGAGAGGATGTGGAGAAATAGGAACACTTTTACACTGTTGGTGGGACTGTAAACTAGTTCAACCCTTGTGGAAGTCAGTGTGGCGATTCCTCAGGGATCTAGAACTAGAAATTCCATTCGACCCAGCCATCCCATTACTGGGTATATACCCAAAGGACTATAAATCATGCTGCTATAAAGACACATGCACACGTATGTTTATTGCAGCATTATTCACAATAGCAAAGACTTGGAACCAACCCAAATGTCCAACAATGATAGACTGGATTAAGAAAATGTGGCACATATACACCATGGAATACTATGCAGCCATAAAAAATGATGAGTTCATGTCCTTTGTAGGGACATGGATGAAACTGGAAATCATCATTCTCAGTAAACTATCGCAAGAACAAAAAACCAAACACCGCATATTCTCACTCATAGGTGGGAATTGAACAATGAGAACACATGGACACAGGAAGGGGAACATCACACTTCGGGGACTGTTGTGGGGTGGGGGGAGGGGGGAGGGATAGCATTGGGAGATATACCTAATGCTAGATGACGAGTTGGTGGGTGCAGCGCACCAGCATGGCACATGTATACATATGTAACTTACCTGCACATTGCTCACATGTAACATAAAACCTAAAGTATAATAATAATAATAATAATAATAAGTAAATAAATAAATAAATAAATAAAAGAAATAGCCTTTGCATTTTAGGAGCTCAATGTTGAGGCATGGCACCCCTGAGGTAACACAGAGTATTCATGGTATCCACAGGAAGCCATGAAATCATGGAGAATTTCATTCACTAATTTAAACCAAACTGATGTCTTGCCCTCTAAGATTGCTACGTTTCAACTTGTACTTTTCCTGAACTGGAATAATTCAATGTTTTTATTTTAAAAGGTTGCATTTACATTAAGTCTTACTGCAGAGTAAAGATTAACTAATATGAATACTAGCAAAGTGATTTATTGCCCAATATGTTGAATTATGTAAAAACAAAAAAGTATAACATAATGCATTACTAGAACTTGGCAGCAACACTGTGAACTATGTGGGTCACTCAGAATCCCAGAATCCTGGAGCTTGCAGAGTACCCAAAAGACGGCAAATGTGGCCAGGTGGTGGCTCACGCCTGTAATCCCAGCACTTTGGGAGGCTGAGGCAGACGGATCACTTGAGGTGAGGAGTTCGAGACCAGCCTGGCCAACATGGTGAAACCCTGTCTCTACTAAAAATACAAAAAATTAGCAGGCATGGTGGTGGGTGCCTGTAATCCCATCTACTGGGGAGGCTGAGGCAGGAGAATCGCTTGAACCCAGGAGGCGGAGGTTGCAGTGATCGCGCCACTGCACTCCAGCTTGGGTGACAAGAGCGAGACCCTGTTCCAAAAAATAAATAAATAAATAAAATAAAAAATAAATAGACTACAAATCTCTCTGATACCATAAGAGCCTCAAGAGAAGGAACTGGATCTCATGATTCTGTTGACTCACCTTCCTCATAATTTGGTTCATTGTTGGACACCAAATACATCACGGGAAAAGTACATGCAGAAAATACTTATTTTGAATTGCATTTTGAATTTCTAACTTTTGCAGAGAGAAAGACAAAGGCTGAATCTCAGTCAGTTAAACTATTTATTAGCTGTCTAAGTGGGAAGAATATTGCAGGAAGATATAATTACAAAACCTGATGTAGCCAGGATTCAGCTTAGAGCTTTCAGCCTGTTTATAAAATATGCCAAATATCAGATGGCAGGCAAAGGGTAATGTGTTAATAGCAGATAGGCAAAACACTGGCTGAAATTTCAGGAGAAAAGACTAAACAGAACAGCTTTACAACATAGTTTGTCTCTTGGAATCTAACTGCTTAGAAAGGCCTAGAAATAAATAAGGAGAGTTTATTTTAGGCATCTTCAGCATTGTCCTTCTAAAATATTTTATTTCATACACTGGGAAATATAAATACTAAAAGCATGGTACCAACCACCAGAATGTTTACTCTGTGAATTTAAAATGCCTAAATTATCCACCCCTCTCTTCAACTGCCTAACATAATACCACCCCAGAGTTGCAAAATTTGAAGGGGAAAAAAAAGCCTAAAATTTGGAATCAAAAGAGCTGTATTTAAATAAAGCTCTAGCTACTTAAGCAGCTACTCAATTCTTCCTATCTGTTGCCTTTACCTATTTGGCTATAAAAATGTTATTATTAAGATATTCTGGGCCGGGCATGGTGGCTCACGCCTGTAATCCCAGCACTTTGGGAGGCAGAGGTGGGCAAATCACTTGAGGTCAGGAGTTCAAGACCAGCCTGGCCAACATGTTGAAACCCCATCTCTACTAAAAATACAAAAGTAGCTGGGCATGCTGGTGTGTGCCTGTAATCCCAGCTACTTGGGAGGCTGAGGCAGGAGAATCTCTTGAACCCGGGAGGCGGAGGTTGCAGTGAGCCAAGATTGTGCCACTGCACTCCAGCCTGGGCAACAGAGTGAGACTCCATCTCAAAAAAATAAAAGATATTCTGATGGCTCATCAATATTTGCCCTTTGCTTTTGCCTGCTTTGGAGATCATGATTTTAAATTATTTGGAATATATCTTTTCTCTCCTACCTCTACAATGACGCATCTTCAACCCTGGTTTTTTTTTTTTTTTTTTGCCCTTACCTTTTACTTATCTTGTCATCCAGGAAAAATTCAACACTTATTACATAGTGTGCAACGTCTGTGATCTTTGCAAAGGGAAATACAAAGGTAAATGAGATCTAATTTCTGCCTTCAAGGAACTTATGATTTCATAGAAGGGATACAGGTACCAAAAATGCCCATAAGGCATAACCTGGAAGGGCAAATCATTATAATAATGATCTCTGTGTCCATGTCCCTTTGCAATATGGCATAGTCATTTCTCACATCAGAAAGGTGGCATCAATTTCTCCATCCCCTTGAATTTGGGCTATTTTTTAAAACTTGTTTTGATAAAGGGTCAAAGGTGGCAGGAGTGACAGTGCAATATCTAGGACCCAGGCAACCCACGAGACCTCATGGCTTCTGCATTTATTCATTAGGTACCCGATTGCCACATGAAGATTCAGTTAAGTACACAATACAGTGTCGTTAACTATATGCACGATGTTGTACAGTAGGTCTCTAGGATTTATTCACCTTGCATAAGTGAAACTGTGTACCCTTAGATCAACATCTCTCTGATTCTCCCTCCCCCAAACCTTGGTAATCACCATTCAAGTCTCTGCTTCTGCTTCCATGAGTTTGATTATTTTAGATTCCTAAGTGGAATAATTTAGTAGTTGTTCTTCCGTGTTTGACTTTTATTTTCCCCCCTTTGGAGACAGAGTCTCACTCTGTTGCCCAGGCTGGAGTGCAGTGGTGCAATCTCGGCTCACCGCAACCTCTGCTTCCCGGGTTCAAGCAATTCTCCTGCCTCAGCCTCTCAAGTAACTGGGATTTCAGGCACCCGCCACCACGCCCAGCTAATTTTTTGTATTTTTAGTAAAGGCGGGGCTTCACCATGTTGGCCAGGCTGGTCTCGAACTCCTGACCTCAAGTGATCCTGCCTTGGCCTCCCAAAGTGCTGGGATTATGGGCATGAGCCACCGCACTTGGCCTGGCTTATTTCATTTAGCATGTCTTCCACATTCATCCATGACGTAGCAAATGGCAGGATTCTCATCTGGCTTAAAGCTAAATAGCATTTCATTGTATGTACATTTTCTTTATCCATTCATCTGGACATTTAGGTTCTTTCCATGTCTTTGCTATTGTGAATAATGGGGCAATGAACACGGGAATCGGGAATACAGACATCTCTTTGAAATCCTGATTTCAATTTTTTGGGGCATATACCCAGAAGCAGGTTTGTTGGATGATTTGGTAATTCTATTTTTAATCTTTTGAGGAACGACCATACTGTTTTCCGTAGTGGCTATACCAATTTACAGTCCCACCAATAGTATACAAGGTGTGATGGTTAATACTGTCACCTTGATTGGGTTGAAGGATGCAAAGTATTGTTTCTGGGTGTATCTGGTTGTTGCTGGGTGTTGCCAGAACAGATTAACATTTGAGTCAGTGGACTGGGAAAGGAAGACCAACCCTCAGGAAGACCCACCCACAATGTGAGTGGGCACCATCCAATTGGCTGCCAGCGCAGCTAGAAAAAGCAGGCAGAAGAGGTGGAACAAGCTGGCCTACTGAGTTTTCCAGTCTTCATCTCTCTCCCATGCTGGATGCTTCCTGCCCCTAAACATCAGACTCCAAGTTCCTCAGCCTTTGGATTCTTCGACTTACAATAGTGGTTTGCCAGGGCCTCTTGGGCTTTCGGTCACAGACTGGAGCCTGCACTGTCAGCTTCCCTACTTTTGAGGTTTTGGGACCCAGACTGAGCCACTGCTGGCTTCCTTGGTCCTCAACTTGCAAAATGGCCTATCGTGGGACTTCACCTTGTGATCATGTGAGTCAATTCTCCTTAATAAACTTCCTTTCATATATACATATATCCTATAAGTTTTGCCCCTATAGAGGACCCTAATACATGAGTCCCCTAAGAGGTGATGGTTAATTTTAGGGCACTGCATATAGTGATGGTTTCACAGGTGTATACTTATCTTCCAATGCATCAAGATGTATACATTGAATATATATAGCTTTTTTTGTCTGACAGTCATATCTCACTAAAAAAGTAAATAAATGGATGTGGCTGTATTCCAATAAAACTTTATTTATGGACACTGAAAAAATATATTCAGTTAGACTACAAAATGATGAAAGACCATGTAGTAAGAGTCGCTGCCTTCAAGCCATTTATGCCAAAGCCATCTTAAACCCTCCAGCTTCCGCCAACTCACCAGCTGGCTGCAGCCACCTGAGTGAGCTCAGGCTAGACCAGCAGAGAAACTGCCCAGCCAACCCACAGAAATGTGAGAAATAGCAAATTACTGTTTTCAGCCACTAAGTTTTGGGATAATGGATAACTGAGACATCTGATAAGTACTATAATCAAAGTGAAAAGTGATTTGGGGATAAAGAAGAGTTAGAAATTATTTCCTACCCAGAAGATGTGTGGTGATGGTAGTAAAGAAAGTGTTATAGCAGTAATGATTTTTAATGTTTTTCCTCTTTTTTTTCTTTTTTAGGGGTATTTTAATATAGTTTAATTGCAAAAATTTAAACTGCTAAAATTTGGCAAGTTCTGGCATATGTAAACACCTGTGAACCCATTATCACAATCAAGATAATAAATGCGGGGAGGCCAGACACAGTGGCTCACGCCTGTAATCCTAGCACTTTGGGAGGCCAAGGCAGGTGGATTGGCTGAGCTCAGGAGTTCGAGATCAGCCTGGGCAACACAGTGAAACCTTGTCTCTACTAAAATACAAAAAATTAGCCAGGCATGGCGGCGCACGCCTGTAGTCCCAGCTACTCGGGAGGCTGAGGCAGGAGAATTGCTAGAACCCAGGAAGTGGAGGTTGCAGTGAGCCGAGATCAGACCACTGTACTCCAGCCTGGGCAACAGAGCAAGACTCCGTCTCAAAAAAAAAAAAAGATAATAAATGCATTCCTCACCCCCAAGACTTCCCTTATGGCCCCTTTATAATCCCTGCCTTTATGCCCTCCTTGCCCTTTCACCATCCTGAGACAACCGGATATGTTTTCTGTCACTATAGACTAGTTTGCATTTTCTAGAATTTTATATACATGGAACCATACAATGTCCACTCTTTCTTTTTGTCTGGCTTCTGTCAGCAGAATTAGTTTTAGATCCATCCAAGTCGTTGTGTGTATCAACAGTTTATTTCTATTGCTAACTTGTATTATGTTGTATAGATAGACCATGATTTGTTTATCCATATTCCTGTTGATGGACATTTAGGTTTTGTAGTCTATTAGGGGGAAATAAAGTTGCTATGAACTTTAGTGCACAAGTCTTCGTGTGGACATATACATTCATTTCATTTCAAGGTATTATGAAATATACCTTGCATAAATAACTTGAAGTGGAATGGCTCAGTCATAAGTGTATATTTAACTTTTTGTGAAACTGGTAACCTGTTTTCCAAAGTGGTTGTACCATTTTACATCCCCTACCAGCAGTATATGTTCCAGTTGTCCCAAATCTTTGTCAATTCTTGGTATCAGTTTTTTCAATTTTAGCTATTCAGTTTTAGCCATTCTAGTGGGTATGGTTTTAATTCATATTTTCATGACTATTTATGTTGAGCATATTTTCATATGCTAATTTGCCATTCATATATCTTCTTTTTTGAAGTGACTTTTCAAATCTTCTGTATACTTTTTATATTATTACATTTATTATTATAATTATTTGTTATTATTATTGGAGTTTAATATATTCTAGGTAGAAGTCCCTTCTTGGATATATGTTTTCCAACTATTTTTCCCATTTTGTAGTTTATATTTTCATTTTCGTAACAGTATCTTTGGAAAGGCAAACATTTTTTATTTTGATGATGTCCATTTTATTTTTCTTTAATAATTCTTGCTTTTTGTGTCCAGTTTAAGAAACATGTGCCAAGCCAAGGTCACTGAGATTTTCTCCTACGTTTTCTTCAAGAAATTTTATACTTTACCTCTTATATTTAGGACTATGATTTATCTTGAAGTACTTTTTGAATACTGGTGTGAAATAAGGATTGAAGTTCATTTGTTTTTTGTTGTTGTTCTTTGTTTTCATTATTTATTTGTTTATATGGATATCCATTTGCTCCAGCACCATTTATTGTTAAGATTATCATTTTCCCATTGAATTGCCCTGGCACCTTTGTTGAAAATCAATTCTGTAGGTCTATTTCTGGACAAATTTTGTTCCATTTGTCTCTGTTTACCCTTCTTTATACTGTGATTAATGTAGCTTTTTAACAGATCTTCAAATCAGATAGTGTAAATCCTCCATTTAGCTCTTTTTTCAGTATTGTTTTGGCTATTCTAGGTTCTTTGCATTTTCATATAAATTTGGTAATTTCTTTTAAAAGCCTGCTAGGATTTCAACTGAAATCATATTGAATATATATAGTTGAATTTGAGAATAAATTATATCTTAACAATGTTTAATCGTCTAATATATAAATACAATATATCTCTCTATTTAGATTTTATTTATCCCAGCAGTGTTTACTAGTTTTCAGCGAAAAGGTCTCACGTCTTTTGGCACGTTATCCTTAAATATTTATTATTTTTTACATTATTTTTAAATTGCAATTTCTGATTGCTCACTGCTTCTATATAAAAATACAATTGATTTTGGTAAATTGATCTTATATTCTGCCACCTTCAGAAACATGTATTGGCACTGGTAGCTTTTTGGTAGATTAATTAGGATTTTCTACATAGATAATTGTGTCATCTGCAAATTAAGACATCTCTTCCTTTCTAATCTGGATATTACTCATTTATTTATTTAGCCTTATTACACTGGCTAGAAGTGGTAAGAGCATACACCCTTGCCTTGTTTCTGATCTTAGACAGAAAGCATTTCAGTCTTTCACTTTAAGTATGATGCTTGCTGTAAGTTTTCACAGATGCACTTTATTAGGATGTGAACGTTTGTTTCTAGTTCTAGTTTGCTGGAAGTTTCTATCATGTATGGATGCTTGATTATTGTGTTACATTTTGTCAATTTTTTTTTGCATCTGTTGAGTTGATCATATGGAGGAATGGAGTCCTTAAACACCAATGGTCTTCCCTCCTTCCCCTGCCCTTAAGAGTTCTGTCCTTGGCCCTGCTCTCTTGTGCTTTACAAATGAGAAGACTTATATATTACAATAGCTTCAACTAACAGCTGTGTATAAATGACTTCCAAGCATACATGTTTCATCCCAGATTCTCAGCTGAAATTGAGACCAATAATCTCAGCTTCTAACTGTATTTTGTCCAGCAAGTTATCCTCCATATATCTCTAGAGAGATAAATAGGGGTGACATAATAATCAAACGGCTATTCTCTTCAATTAACTCACATTGAATTCAATGTTCATCAACTTGAATTTATACCGTTTGTGTGCCATTTAAGGTCTTTTAAATGTAAAATCAGAAAAATATCTGAAATCAGAGAGCTTTTTAAAAAAATACTAAAATCAAAACTTTATAATGCAGGATGTCTCAATATTGGTACTAATGACATTTGGGGAAAGATAATTCTTTGTTACAGAGGGCCATCCTGTTATAGACGTTAACTAGCATCCCTAGTCTTGACTCACTAGATGCCAGTAGTATCCTCACTGACCCCAATCTATGACAGTCAAAAATGTCTCCAGATATTGCCAAAGGTCCCGTGGGGAGGGGACACAATCATCTTGAGGTTGGAAACTACTGATGTAGTAAATCGCTCTAGATCAATGCTCCCACAAAAATCAACTAAAAGAGCCAAATTAAAAAACAAACAAACCAAAAACAAAATGGGCCCAGTGGCTCACAGCTGTCATCTCAGCACTTTGGGAGGCTGAGGCAGGAGGATCTTTTTCGCTCAGGAATTCAAGACCAGCCTAGGCAACACAGAGAGACCTCATCTCTACTAAAAATCAAAAGAATTAGCCGGGCATGGTGCTGGGATTACAGGCGTGAGCCACTGCACCCAGCCCCATTTCACCTTCATTTTTGCAGGGTATTTTTTGCTGGGTATGAATTTCTAGATCAGCAGTTACTTTCTGTAAGCACTTCAAAAGTATTATTCTAGTCTTTTTGGTTTCCATTGTTTCTGTGGGAGATGGCTGTCTTTAAGATGTTTTCTGTCTTTACTTTTTAGTTGGTTTACTTTGATGTGCCGAAGTGTGATTCTATTTTTCTTTGTCTTGCTTTAGTTTTCTGAGCTTGGTCAAAATGTTACTTTGGCCCCATTCTATTCCAAGACTCCAATTATCTTTCTAAAGGCTTTTCATTGTGTTTACATGCCTCCAATACATGCTTCAGTATGTATTTTTTTCTACTGACCTGTCTTGTAGTTCATTAATCTTTTGTTACACAAATCCACTATTACATCCACCTACTGTGTTCTCAACTCCAGACACGGTATTCAGTTCTAGAATATCCATTTGATTTTTATAGATTACTTTTCTGATCAAAGTCTTTGCCTATTATCTTATCCATAATTGTCTCAAACATATTAGTCATAGTTATCTTAGAGTTCTTGCCAGTGAACCCCAATATGTGAATCGTCTGTGGCTTGGTTTCTCGTGTCACTTTTTTTTCTCTTAGTTTTTGGTCATGTGATCCATGTGGTTTTGGCATTTCTTGTAATTTTCCACTGATTTCCAGATGTTTTAATGTTACTGGCTTTGGGTGATGTCCTTCTTCAGTGAGGTTCAAACTGTCTTCTGCTAGAACTTAATCCAACCAAGAATCATGATAAATCAAGGCAGAGTTACAAATCTTGGCATAAGGCTCATTCTACTTTTGATGTGCCCCTAGCCTCAGAGTTTTCTAATGGTCACCTAGGATATTCTCCAGATCCCCTCCTTCTGGCAAGTCCTGATTTTTAATCTTTGTTTTATGAAGCTTTCTGCCTACTTTTGTTTTCTCTCCTAAACAGCACCACAGCTTTGCAAATTTTCTGAGTGGAAATTGCCCATGTTTGAGGCTGTTCCATATCTCTACCAAAAGCTCTCTTGGTTGCTGTCCCCTGGAAGCAAGCTTTAAAAAAATACAAAATCAAAATTACCAGCCTCTGGTCTGCAACCAGAATGGACAAGTGCCCCCAAACTAAAAGCAGCCACAGGTCAGCTCACCTCAGAAATGTTCACTCCTCTTTAGAGGCCTGCTTGAGCAGATTTCTACTGCCTTCAAATAGATGAGTCCCGTATTTAATCCCGCTTTTCTGCTGGGGGATAGTGGTGGTGGATTTGATAACTGCTAGGAACTAGTGAGAGTTTTGTTGCCCATTCTTTCCCTTTCTGAATTGAAATGGTTACTACACTCTGGGTACGTAGGGGAAGATACTCTTTTCATTTATAGAGTATAGCAAGGAGCTAATTTAAGACCTTATAGAGAGTATGGCACATTTCGAAGTAAATGCAGTCACTTTGAGCCCACTCTCTTGTGGATGGGTATCTTCCACACTGGGAAAAAAAAATGAGGCATGAATACTTGGTATTCAAAGTGGTGGATTGTCATAGAGAGTCAGTTGTCCCCCAAGATGTCCTTCCCTTCTTCCAGTTTTTGGTATACAATTGGACATACAGAATGAAGACATTTAAAGTTTCTCTTTCAGCTCAGTATGATTATGTGATATAGGTCTGATGGACAAGATGTGTCATGTGGCAACTTATAAGTTGGCTCAACGGGGTCGGGGTGGGCGCCGGTCTGGGTGTGCGCGTGAACCAGCGCATGGACAGTTACAAGCACATGAACGGCTGGAGCAATGGCAGCTACAGCATGATGCGGGACCAGCTGGGCTACGCACAGCACCCGGGCCTCCACGCGAACGGTGCCGCGCAGATGTAGCCCATACACCGCTACGATGTGAGCGCCCTGCAGCACAACTCCGTGACCAGCTCGCAGACCTGCAAGAACTGCTCGCCCACCTACAGCACACCCTACTCCAGCCCTGCTGTGGTTACCTCTTCCTCCCACTCCAGGGCGCCCTGCCAGGCCAGGGACCTCCGGGACGTGATCAGCACGTACCTTACCGGCGCCGAGGTGCCGGAACACGCCGCCCCAGCCAACTTCACATGTCCCAGCCCTACAGGAGCAGCCCGGTGCCCGGCACGGCCATTAACGACACACTGCCCCTCTCGCACATGTGAGGGCCGGACAGCGAACTGGAGGGGGAAGAAATTTTCGAAGAAAAACGAAGGAAATAGGAGCGGTGCAAAAGAGGAGAGTAGGAAACAGCATGGAAAAAACCCAATACGCTCAAAATGGAAATATATATATATTTTAATATATAATATATATATTACATACTTATATATATTTAATATATAAATATATATTATTACATACTTATATATATTTAATATATAAATATATATTATTACATATTTATATATTTAATATATAAATATATATTATTACATATTTATATATCTAATATATAAATATATATTATTATATATTTATATATATTTAATATATAAATATATATTATTATATATTTATATATATTTAATATATAAATATATATTATAATTTATATATATTTAATATATAAATATATATTATAATTTATATATATTTAATATATAAATATATATTATATTTTATATATAAATATATATTTTATATATAAATATATAATATATATATTTTATATATAAATAATAATATATGTTATATTTTATATATAAAATATATTATTATTTTATATATAAATATATATTATTATTTTATATATATTTATATATAAATATATATTATTTTATATATTAATATATTATATATTATATATTTATATATAATATATTTTATATATTATATATAATATATAATTTTATATATATTTATATATAATTTTATATATATTTATATATAAATATATATAATTTTATATATATTTATATATAAATATATATAATTTTATATATATTTATATATAAATATATATAATTTTATATATATTTATATATATAATTTTAAATATATTTATATATAAATATATATATTTTTTATATATAATTATATATATAAATATATATTTTTATATATAAATATATATAATTTTATATATAAATATATATAATTTTATATATAAATATATATTATTTTATATATAAATATATATTTTATATATATATATATAAATATATATTTTATATATATTTATATATAAATATATATTTTATATATATTTATATATAAATATATATTTTATATATATTTATATATAATATATATTTTATATATTTATATAAAATATATATTATATATAATATATATTATATAATATATATTTTATATAATATATTTATATATAATATATTATATATAAATATATTATATATTATATATTTATAAATATATATATATATCTTTCTCTCTCTCCCCCATCACCCACAGCAAATGACAGCTGTCAAAGAGAACACCAATCCCATTCACACTCACGCAAAAACCGCGATGCCGACAAGAAAACTTCTATGAGAGAGATCCTGAACTTCCTTTTGGGGGACTATTTTTGTACAGAGAAAAACGGGGTGGGGAGGGCGGAGGAATCGATCTTGTGCAGATTTGGAGGAAAGAAAGCTACAAAAAACTTTTTAAAAGTTTTAGTGGTACGGTAGGAGCTTTGCAGGAAGTTTGCAAGTCTTTACCAATAATATTTAGAGCTAGTCTCCAGGCGATGAAAAAAGTTTTAATATTTGCAAGCAACTTTTGTACAGTATTTATCGAGATAAACATGGCAATCAAAATGTCTTCTGTTTACAAGCTGAGAATTTGCCAGTATTTTTCAAGGAGAAGCTTTTTGCTGCGTTTTGATGCTGCAGCTAAAATTTAGCACAATTGCAAACGTGGAAAGAAGAAAATTATTCAAATTTGGACAAAAAAATTGTACGAAAGGAAAAAACTAAAATAAGTACTGGCAAACCATCTCTGTGGTCTTGTTTAAAAGGGCAAAAGTGCAAAACTTACATCGTTGGTAATTTATAATAGCTTTTGTTCAATCCCAACTTTCCATTTTGTTCAGATTTAAAAAAATGAAGTTACTGTGTTCGAAATATATTCCTATGGTTTGTAATATTTCTGTAAATTTATTGTGGTATTTTAAGGTTTTCCCCCTTTGTTTTCCATAGTTGTATTTTAAAAGATTCGGCTCTGTAGTATTTGAATCAGTCTGCTGAGAATTCATGTATATATTTGAACTAATATCATCCTTATAACAGGTACATTTTCAACTTATGTCTTTACTCCATTATACACAGTTTGAGATAAATTTTTGAAATAGGAAAAACGTTGGCGCAAGGCCTTTTTATCTCTCTTTTTAGTTTCTTCCCCGCTGGGCAGAATGTAGATAAGATGGCTGGGACTGAAGCAGCCATTTTAGATCATGAAGTAATGTTGAGAATGAAAGCTGTACATGATGAAGCAGAAGGACAAAAAGCTGGACCTCTGACCACCACTTTCCAGAGCATAACCCTTATACCAGCCCTGAACAACATGCCACAGTAATTTTCCATAGGAGATTCATTTCTATCTTATTTCAGTGACTGTTATTTTGGGGTTTTGTTACTTGCAACTAAGCCTCATAAAATTAGGAAAGTTCAGGACAGCAGTTCTCAAAGTGTGTTGGTATGGTCTGCAGACTTCTGAAGTTTTTAGGGAGTTTGTGAAATCAAAACATTTTCAAAATATACTATGACATTATATGTCTTTTTAACTATGGTGACACATTCACCAATGGCGCAACAATGGTGGGTAAAAGCAGCAGCATCTTTGAAATGAAGCACTAGTAGTCATTGTATTCTTCATTGCCATGCACATGGAAGTCGGGGTTGGGGGAGGAGTGGTTTCCTTCAATGTCCTTAATAAAGCAGTAAAACTTACTTATTTTAAATCTTTACTCTTAAGTCTTTTAAATTTTCTGTATGAAAAAATGAGAACTGTACGTGAAGCACTTCTGAGGATACCAAAATATGATGGTTGTCTTGAGGAAAAGCACTTGGGAGGTTAAGTTGTGAGTCTCGAGGCAATTCAGATATGGGTATTTGACAGACATTTCCTCAAACATGAACAAAGTGAACTGTCACTTCAAGAAAAACTAACAGTATTTGTTGCTAATGATAAATTTTAAGCTTTCAAGTGAAAATTATTTTGGAAAATGTGTATCTGCCATCTGAACCTGATGGCCTCTCAGTATTTAAGAGGCTTTTTAAAATGAGATTGCTGGTCATATTAAACATGATTTTTAAACATTTTATATGGCAAAATATTAACATTTGGAAGATCTGCATAACTCAGTGAATCAATAGTTTCCATGTGCCAAATGCATGATTTCACAAAATTATTCATGGGAAAAAGTTTCACTCAAACTGCAAGGTAGACCACTGGAGTCTAATGAAATGCAATGCAAAATCTCATTTATATGGCTTCAGATTCTACGTTGCAAATAACCTTTTAGATACTACCCCTTGTTCAGTATTGGTACAGTGTCCAAGAATAAATCTACAGCCTAGGCTATTAAAATATTCCTCCCTTTTACAACTTAATACCTGCATGAGGATGAATTTCTTCATTTACCTCAAACAAAACAACATATCAAACAGACTGAATGGAGAAACAGGTCTGATAATCCAGCTGTCTTCTATTAAGCCAGACATTGAAAAGATCTGCAAAATGTGTATTAACAATGCTGCTCTTCTCACTAAATTATTTTTGAAAAATAATTATCATAAAATATGTTGTCAGCATGAAATTGGTTTATTTTTAAATAGATTAGTAAATATATTTTTAAAATTTGTCAGTTTTCATTTCTGATATAGTCAATATAAACCTTCACAAACAAAAGTTACTTGGGAAAAAAAACAGAACTACCATCTGATCCAGCAATCCCACCAATGGGTATATACCCAAAGGAAAAGAAATCATTATATCAAAAAGAGACCTAAACTTTTATGTCTATTGGAGCACTATTCACAATGGCAAAGACAGGGAATTGACATAAGTGACCATCAACTGAAGCTGGATAAAGAAAATGTAGTGTGTGTGTGTGTGTGTGTGTGTGTGTGTGTGTGTGTGTGTGTGTGTGTGTCATCATTTATATATATATAATACATATTTATATATATATATGACAGTATTCAGCCATAAAAGATAATAAAATCATACCTTTTGCAGCAATGTGAATGGAGCTGGAGGTCATTATCTTAAGTGAAACATCTCAGAAACAGAAAGTCAAATACCATATGTCCTCGCTTGTAAGTGGGAGCTAAATAAGGTGTGTAGATGGACATAGAGTGTGGAATGATGGACACTGGAGACTTGGAAGGGTGGGATGGTGGGAGGCAGGCATATAAGGGATGAGAAATTACTTAATGAGTACAATGTAGACTAATCAGGTAATGGTTACATTAAAAGCCCAGGCTTCACCACTATGCAATATACTCATGTAACAAACTGCACTTGTACCCCTTAAGTTTATACAAACTTTTTTAAAAGCAAGAAAAACAAAACGCCCTTTGGGGACATCAACATTTTTCTAGAGCATTAAGTTATTGAGTGTTAAGTTCTTAAATGTTAAGATCTTAAGGCCAAAACGTTTAAAATAATTGATTTATGATATCGAAAGAATTTGAAGTATAACCACAAAACTGTTCTGTTTATAAAATATGAGAATAGTAAAAGTTATATTAAGCCCAGCGTTAGGTAAGCAATGTCATGTTAAGAAGAGAGGGGGCAGACACATTCTAAAAACTGTACATCAATATACTTAATATTAATCCTCAGGGCAAAAGGTTAGAGAACAGATTCAGCAGAAAGTAAAATAACCATTAGCTCCATTAACCCAACACAAGTTTATTTACTAAGTCAAGTCAAACTGAGGAGTATTTGTTTCTTTGGTAGTTGGTAGACAGAGAATGTATATACATATTGTATTTCCCATTAAGCATTTCATCATGTTACAAAACAATGGCCTAGAGAACTATCATTGAAGATTTACCAAATCTGCCTGAAGCAAAGTGTGATAAACTGCAGAAATGGTGCAGAATGACACTGGAAGTCATAGAGTTGATTCTCAAACACGGGTTTGAACTGCATAGGTCCGCTTATATGCATTTTTTTGACAAATATATTGAAAAATTTTTTGGAAATTTGCAACAATTTAAAAAACTTGCAGATGCACCATGTAGCTTAGAAATATTGAAAAACTAAGAAAAAGGTGTGTCATCAATTCATATATGTAGACACTAGTCTATTTTATCATTTACTACCATAAATATATACAAATCTATTATAAAAAGTTGAAATTGGCCGGGCGCAGTGGCTCACGCCTGTAATCCCAACACTTCGGGAGGCCGAGGCAGGTGATCACCTGAGGTCAGGAGTTTGAGAGCAGCCTGGCCAACATGGTGAAACCCTGCTTCTCCTAAAAATACAAAAATTAGCTGGGCATGGGGATGCATGCCTGTAATCCCAACTACTTGGGAGGCTGAGGCAGTAGAATCACTTGAACCCAGAAGACAGAGGTTGCAGTGAGCCGGGATGGTGCCACTGCACTCCAGCCTGGGTGACAGAGCGAGACTCCATCTCGAAAAAAAAAAAAAAAAAGTTAAAATTTATCAAAACTTATGCATACACAGACTATACATTGGAGCCATTGGCAGTTGAGACAAACATAAAGATGCAGTACTAAATTACAACTGGATAAGATTAACTATAGTACATACTGCACTACTACCATAATTTCAGAGCTACCTCCTGTTGCTATTGCTGTGAGCTCAAGTGCTGTATTCACTTAAAATGCCACATGATGTTTATCATCTCCACATGGGCAGTTCATCTCTCCAGTAAATCTTGTATCATAGTAAAAAGTGATCTCTCGTGTTCTCAGTTATTTTTCATCATGTTTAGTACAACCATAAACCTTGCAATAATACCAGGGAACCCATACGAAGTCCCACTAGTGATGCTGGAAGTGCTCCCAAGGAGCAAAGTCATGACATTACAAGAAAAAGTTAAATTGCTTGATGTGTACTGGTCTGCAGCTGTAGTTGCCCATCCTTCAAGATAAATGAATCCAACATAAAGACCACTGTTAAAAAAAATTAAGAAAATTTATGAAGCCATTACTGCATCTATACCAGCAAACCTTACACTTTTTGTGATATACCTTTTTATCTCGTATTAAAAATGCAGCTTTTATGTGGGTGCAGTATTGCTACAAGAAAGACATACCTACAGGCTCTAATATGATTGGAGAAAAGGCGGTCATTATATGACAATTTAAAGCAAAAGGCAGGTGAAGGATCTAAATCTAGAGAATTTAATGCTAGCAAAGGATGGCTTGATAATATTAGAAAGAAGTTTGGCTTTAAAAATCTTAAGGTAACAGAAGAGGCCGCTCCTGATAACCAAGAGGCAGCAAATGAGTTCCCAGATGCCATTAAGAAAATCATTGAGGAGAAAGGATATCTACCAAAACAGGTTCTTAAGGCAGACAGAAGTGCCCTATTATGGAAAAATAATAATAATATGCCACAAAGAACATTTATTAGTAAAGAAGAGAAGTGAGCACCAGGATTTAAGGCAGAAAGGGACAGGCTAATGCTATAGGTTTTTGCAAATGCTGTTGGGTTTACGATCAAGACTGCACTTATCTATAAAGCTGTTAACTCCCAAGTCTTGAAGGGAAAAGATAAACACCAGCTGCCAGCCTTCTGGCAGTATAACAAGAAGGCCTGGACAACATGAACCCTTTTTCTGGATTGGCTCCATTGCTGTTTTGTCTTTGAAGTCAGGAAGTACCTTGCTAGTAAAGGACTGCCTTTTAAAGTTGTTTTGATACTGGACAATGCCCCTGGCCACCCACCCAGAACTCCATGAGTTCAATACTAAAGGCATCGAAGTGATCTATTTGCCCCCAAACACAATGTCTCTAATTTAGTTTCTAGATCAGGGAGTCAAAAGGACCTATAGGCTCATTACACACAGTACTCTATGCAAAGAACCATCAGTGCCATGCAAGAGAACTCTAACAAAGAGAACATCATCAAAGTCTGGAAGGATTCCACCACTGATGATGCCATTGATGCTACAGAAGTCATGAAAGCCATCAAGCCCAAAACAATAAATTCCTGCTGAGGGAAACAACCAGATGTTGTGTGTGGCTTCACAGAATTTACAACAGAGCCAGTCAAGAAAATCGTGAAAGAGGTTGTAGATATGTCAAATTAAATAAATAAATAAATAAATAAATAAATGATGGAGGGTAAAAAGTTTCAAGATCTGAATCCTGGAGTGAATCAAAAGCTTAGCTTCTGGAGATGAGTGCCTCTGAATCAGTGCCACAGAATGAGGAGGAAGACATTTGCCAGAAAACAAATCAACATTAGACAATCTGGTAGAAGTGTTCTGATTATTCAAGACTGATTTTACAACATGAACCCTTCTATCACAGAGGCACTGAAACTAAAGCAAATGGTGGAAGAAGGATTAATACCATATATAGAAATATTTTGAGAAATGAAAAAAAGCAAAACATCAGACCGAAGTTACAATGCATTTTCATAATTACACGTAGTGTGCCTGCCTTTCCTACTTCCCCTTGCACCTCTACTACCACTAAGAGCAAGATCAATCCTTCCTCTTCCTCCTCCACCTCAGCCTACTCAACGTGAAGACAAGGAGGATGAAGACTTTCATCATGATCCACTTCCACTTAATGAATAGTAAATGTATTTTCTCTTCCTGATGATTTTAATAACATTTTTCTTCTACCTTTATTTTAATACAACATATGATACATATACAAAATATGTGTTAATCTACTGTTTATGTTATCAGAAAGGCTTCCAGCCAATAGTAGGCTATAAGTAAAGTTTGGAGAGAGTAAACAGTTGTATTCAGATTTTCAACAGCACAGGGGGTTGGTGTCCCTAATCCCTGCATTGTTCAAGAGTCAACTGTAAATGATTTGCTGATGGGAGTATCTACAGACTTTTTTGAATTCTAGGGTTGCTTCCCCACGCTTCTGTGCCATTTTCACCTACTGCTGTCCGTAAACATGCAAGGAGTAAGTATTAATCTTAATATTTAACTGTTACTCTTTAGGTTTAATCCAGATATTAGTAATATGAAACAAAAAGAAAACACTTTACAATGAATTCCAAAGTGGAACATATTTCATGTATCTGAGATTTTCTTAACACCAACTTTCTAGCACCTAGCATGATACTTTCTCTTCACAGAATATCTGTACTGTTTGTGCCTTCGCTTCTTTCAGGTCTTCACTGACCATCTTCACTTATGACCACTGGTACTTTCTATCCTCTTTATCTTGTTTAATTTATCTCTATAGAACTTACCACCATCTGACATAAACAATATTTAAGTCTATATTTGCAGGTGGATGCAGGGGCTCACGCCTGTAATCCCAGCACTTTGGGAGACTGAGACAGGCGGATCACCTGAGGTCAGGAGTCTGAGGCCAGCCTGGCCAACATGATGAAATCCCGTTTCTACTAAAAATACAACCAGCATGGCACATGTATATATATGTAACTAACCTGCACATTGTGCACATGTACCCTAAAACTTAAAGTATAATAATAATAAAATAAAATAAAATAAAATAAAATAAAATAAAAATTAGGCTCGGTGGCACGTGCCTGTAATCCCAGCTACTCAGGAGGTCAGGAGTCTGAGGCCAGCCTGGCCAACATGGTGAAACCCCGTTTCTACTAAAAATACAAAAAAATTAGGCTCGGTGGCACGTGCCTGTAATCCCAGCTACTCAGGAGGCTGAGGCAGGAGAATCACTTGAACCCAGGAAGCAGAGGTTGCAATAAGCCAAGATCACGCCACTGCACTCCAGCCTGGGCGACATCAAGACTCCATCTCAAAAAAAAAAAAAGTACATTTGCTTTTCTGTGTTCTCTTCCCCTATTACTACTCACCCCAAAAGAATAAGCTTCATGAGGGTACAGATGTTCTGGTTGTTCACTCAGTGCCTTGAACATCCTAGCACATAGTATGTAATAAAGAACACAAGATTTCTTAAATGAATCTTGGATTGTAAGCACAATATTCTTAAATTATAGATAAGAAAATGACTCCATGAATCCGGGGGTAAAAAAGGAACCTAGGCAGAGAGCAGACATTGCAAAGCCCATGCAACTGATGTCCCTACTGCCTAGCAGTTAAGAAGACAGGCTTCATACTTGGACAAAATAGGATTCCAGTCCACTTATTCGTAGTGGCAAACTAACCTCTTCATGCCTCAATTTAGCTATGAGAAAATAGAGATGATAATGATAATAGCCCCAACTTAATGTTGTCATTAAGGTGATTAAATGCAATAATGTGTGTAAATTACTAGCACATAAAGGAACAAAGAAGTGTTTAATAAAAGGGGACTATTATTATTACTACTACTATCATCATCATCATCTCAGTCAGGATCCAAAGCCAATTTTTTAGTATTTCCCAAATAATTTATGGTAAGATAGGCTAACTAGTTTCTAAGTCCAGACAACTGAGAAAAAAAGCAGATTAGAGAGATAAAAGGTGCCAGAAGCAAGATCAGAAAAAGAAATGAAAACTATAAAATCTAGATTCTCAAGGTACTGCATTACCACACAATAATAATATACATAAAGATAATGCTTAGCCACTAAGAAAAAGGTTATATTATATTTGATATACTGTCTTAAGATGGCGAGAAAATATAATTCTAAAATTAGAAAGATTTACTTCAAAATGGCTCATACAAACTTTTGGTATAAAAGATAAACTTCCCTTACCTTCAAAATTTATGATCTAGAGAAAAAGAATAAAGTAAATGAGACTATTACATAAACAGCTTGGATATCTCTGCTGTAAATACCCATCAGTGTGACTTAGGTGAGTCTATCTAAAGCTTTTCTATGGGCTCACTCTTCACTCATACACTGATGTTGTATCTCAGGTACAGATTCCAGGGAGGTGGTAAATTTTTCCGTTCAGTATCTCAGTGACATTGCTGCCACCTTGTAACAAATCCATATTCATTAATCCTGTTTGCTTTAGTAACAGAATATACCAAGGCCCTCTGAGATTAGTAAGAAATCAAATTTCAAAATCAAAACCACATTCCAAATTTCTTAAAAGATACTTTTTTTGTTCAATTCCTTTGTAAAAACATTGGTCACCATTTAACATACATGGCAACAAAATGCACCCAATTTACATGCATCAACAAGTTAATAAATCATAATACATGGACAACACAAATTTCAAACAAACAGTACTAAAGTAGCTCATGTTGCATTTAACTATGGTTCTTGTGCTCCTAATAGAGAAGTAGCTAATATGAGAAATAAACGGTTCCTGTTTCAACCTGAATTAAAGTTATTTGTGGCAAGTAACATGAAACAATGATCATATGAAGTCATTATCTTAAAAAGAACCATTCTTCAGAAATCACTTTGTGCAAAGCACCATACTAGTGTAGACTATGATCTTAAACATATACCTCCAGTTAAAGACAAATGGTCTCCATTTTTTGAAAATTACCTGAATGATTCAAATTTTTATTATGCCCATAAATTAAAATTATCTTTCAAATGTGAAGGTTATATATTTTGACACCTTAAATAATTCTGGAGATGTTCAGTTAAACCAGTAATTCCCTGGGACTGGATTACTTTCAAGAGCAAGAAGAAAAAACAATAATCAAAAGCCCTTTCTAAAGTCACAGGCAAGGTTTCTGATACGGGATTTAATTAATAAGAAGTTAAGCACCACAATAAAATACATTTTTAGAAAACAGAATGGACTGCCATCAATACACAAGTTAGGGACAAAAGAAAGCACTTACACTTTACCCCACCCTTGCCCCCGAAAAAATTTAAGCATTCTAATCCTATCAATCAGAAATTTTACAAAGGATTTTTTGTGTGGTTATCTGTGTGTGGTTATTATATGGAAGATACAAACCGAAATTCTATTTAAGATCTCAAGTTCTGGAATCATGATTTGATTCAGTAAGAATGTCACATTATTTGTGCATGTTATATATTTATTTTTAGATTATATGCTATATTTTTATGCTTTCTCCCCTCAAAGTCTATGATTAAAGGATGGCACTTATTCATTCTGAAGTGCATGAGAGAATTTATGACAAATTGCCTTGTGAAAAAATATCTACTCTGAAGAGTTCAAAGTAATTATGTATAAATAAAACCTTAAAATAAATTGCTGTAAATCCTCTGCATCTATTTAGCAACACAAATAATTTCAACAGCCAAAATATTATTTTAATTTTAAGTTTCTCTCCTCCATGATGTATTTAATTACGCTGTTACAAGTAAGAGTAATTTTTTAGCATGTGTAACAGACCACATGCTAAAAAATTTAAGGGTTCAGAAAACTAAAATTTATAATTCTTATGTGGTTATACTTAAGTCAGATGTACAAGACTAGAAATAAGTAACTTCAACCTAAAATATGCTTTAAATACCACAAAAGAAGAAAAAAGAAAAACAAAGGGAAAAAGGATTTCTCATGTAATTTTTGAGTAGACTATGTAGCAAAAAAGCAAAATATTAAATATCTAGTTTTCACTTCAAAAGAAATTATTCATAAATAAAATTCACTAAATAAGATATAATGAGATTAGGAGTATGAATATGGGGTATTCAGACTTATTCCATTCAGATGAGAAGACATCTTTGGAGGGAAAAAAAAAAAAACCTTACCAAATAATATAAATTGTATCTCATTAACCTTTCAAACATCAGTTCAACTTCATCATTTATACCATAAACCTTCTTGACAGTTCCTATTTTCTACCTTTTTTTAAAAAAAGCTTTAGTCTCTTAATTTCCAAGCATCATGTTAAATCCCTTAGTTCAATCTAATTCCACAATCCCCATTTTAAAGACTCTAAAATAATCATTTGCTTCCCCTCAAAAGTCAGAATCCACCATGTAATTATTCAAAACTGGGAAACTAAAAGGTTAAAAAAAATCAACTAAAAATTGTACGCTTGTTAGTATACATGGCTTCATGTAGCAGGGAGACCACATAATTGCTCTTTCTGATTAACCCTCTGGCCCTTAAAATAGTAAAGTCAGAAAATTAAAATAATATATACTTAAAATACTTAAAATCTGTATCTATATCCATTTTCAATAGATGTGAGAGTTAAGAAAATGACTGAAATTATATGATTATAAATGTTTACTGCATAACAGTACAAAATTGATGTTCCCAAAAACAGGGTAAAAAAATCTTTAACTGACATTAAACATCTTAAGTAATTTGGAAAAATCCCAAGGTTGAAATGTAACTATCAGGGAACAACGAAAAATGCTTTCATGCATGTACACACGTTAAGTAACAAATAAGCAAACCCCAAGTCAATACAGTACATCAATGACACTTAAATAACATTATGAATATAAAAAGAAAGGATAAAATGTTGACTGCTATTGATGAAAAAGCATTTCAACAATTTACACAAAGTGATACTAAACAGCTTTTTTAAAAAGATGTCCTAACAAGATCAAGCCACAATAAGTTAGTGTTTTCCATAATACATGCTAAATTATTTGATCCCATATCTATACTGTTACTGTTTAATTCCTAAATGTTGTGACAGCATATTTAATTACTGAGGTACATTAGTTTACATCTTTTTATAGGTCTTCTAAGAGGATTAACTTTTCGTTTCCAGTTTTTCATCTTCTTCACCTCCTCCAAAGAAAATTAAAGGAAACATTCCTAGAATGCAGCCAATAGTCACCCCAACAGCTTTGCCCTAAGGAAACAAAAGAGAACATTTTTAAAGTTACTTTATCTCTGATAACAAGAAGGCAGGAAAAAAATCTCACCAGCTCTTCTCAATATATTTGGATTTGCTACCCTTCATATATATTCCTCTTCAATATTTATCCCTGTGTATACCTAATTATATGTAGATATAATCATTATGTAAACATAGCTTTGTTTTCTTCCTCAATCCGTACCCCTGCATAGCCACACATTTTCTCACAAACTCTTTTCCAAACTGCTACATAAACTTAAAGACTTCTAAGTTCAACTGAATTGACGGGTCTAGATTCTACTTAAATCTCTCTTTACCACAATAGCCACTGCTACTTCTTCAGCATTATAAGTGAAATAACAATAAGCATTTCCATACATAGTTCTCCCCCAATGATTTGTTTAAAAATCAAACAGTATTAATATTTGTGCATCTTCATGAAGCATTCATCCTTGACAAAGCTGCACATACTTACATACCAATTTCAGTAAACATAAATGTAGACATACATGCCAATTATCCTGCAACCTCACCTACATTATAAAAATTTTATTTCATTTTTATTTATTTGTTTTAGAGACAGGGTCTCCCTTTGTCACCTAGGCTGGAATGCAGTGGCATGATCACAGCCCACTGCAGCCTTGGCTCAAGCCATCTTCCTGGTCTCTTCCCGAACTCTTTGGCTCAAGCGAGCCTCCTGACTCAGCCTCCCCAGTAACTAGAACTACAGACACATGCCACTATGCCTAGATAATTTTGTTACTTTTATTATTATTTTTTTTTTGTAGAGCCAGGGTCTCCCTATGTTGCCCAGGCTGATCTTGAACTCCTGGCTTCAAGAAATCCTCCCACCTTGGCCTCCCAAATGAGATTACAGGCTGGGAGCCACCACACCCAGATCATTATAAAAATTTAAAATTGTTATTTTTGTAAATGGTTTTCAAAATTTGCATTCCTATGATGACTATCAAGTTTATATACTTTTCAATTAAGTTTCATTTCTTCATACAAATATTTGATGAGAAGCTACTATGTGTCAAACTCTGTACTGGCTGTACCATGGAGATGTACTAATCTCATGCAGTCTGTCTCTCTCCTCCAGGAACTTCTAGTTAGGTACACGGGGAAAGACAAAATAAGTTCTATCAAACATTACAGATACTATGATAGCTACATAATCTTTAGTCTTGAATGAAAGGTTTTCTCTTATACATTGTCTATTTAGCTATCACATCCTACAGTTTTTCTTTTTTCTTTGTTCTTTTTTTTTTTTTTGAGACGGAATCTTGCTCTGTGGTCCAGGCTGGAGTGCAGTGGCGCGATCTCGGCTCACTGCAGGCTCCGCCCCCTGGGTTCATGCCATTCTCCTGCCTCAGCCTCCTGAGTAGCTGAGACCACAGGTGCCCGCCACCACGCCCGGCTAATTTTTTGTATTTTTAGTAGAGACGGGGTTTCACTGTAGCAGCCAGGATGGTCTCGATCTTCTGACCTCGTGATCCACCCACCTCGGCCTCCCAATGGAATTACAGACGTGAGCCACCATGCCCAGCCCACATCCTACAGTTTTTCTAACAAATTTAATAGTAGACATTAATATTTTGACAATAGCTTGCATAAAAATTTTTCAACTCTGTTATTTTGAGGGTTTTGGTGGTGGTAGTGGTATTAGCAGTATGACCAATGCTTGATATTAATAGTCAAAACTGTTATTTTTGTTATGCCAAAACTTTAAAAGGTATCACTCATGCAGAGTTTTAACAAGCAGAAATTTTCTTCATTCCACATGCTGATAAAGTTAATCCTAGCTTCTTGTTTTTTGACTTTAACATATTTACTCATTTGAATATATGCATAGAGAAATCATTATATTCTATTTCAGACTCCTGACTTTCCCATATACGGAAAATAACCATTGCCAATAGGCCCCACTTTCACTTCCCACCCATTCTGTTAAATTCCTCTTACAACCAAGGCTTTCCTCGCCCCTCACTTTAGGAATACCAGTCAGTGATTTCTGACCCAATTATCTCAAGAGATATAATGTCAATAGGGTGGAGAGGAGGAAAGAAAGTGATATACTTTTCTTACTCCCTCATCCAGGACCTAAAACAAATTTTTCCATTGTGAAAACATTTATTTATACATTATTATTATGTCTTACAATACTCTAGGCCCCATAGTTAACTACACTGGGGCTAATCGTAGAACTTGAGTCCCATCTGTAATACTGTTTTATAAGAAAATATTTTTGGAACTTCAAACAACCAAATTACAAGTGAGGTTTTAAAATACACCTATGTCAACTGGAACCTGCATGTGTATCTGTATTTATTCTATCACGGGTAAATTTCAGAGTTAGCTTTTGTCATGAGTAGATGGCTGATCACTAACTTCAAATACTTCAGGCTGTATAGAATCAAAATGTTATGTTACAGAGTAGAAGATTTGATTCTAAAAACAAGCAGAGTCAACAACTAAGGAACAGAATCACTGTTGCCATAAACCAGTGAGGGGTTTATCACAACACACACGCAGACCCACACACACTCAATATATTAATACTAGTTTAGTAATTTGATGCTTTTGTCATAGAGAAGAGAAAATGAACCTGCTTTTAATACAGAAAGAAAACAATTATTATCCCCCAGGAAAATAAACTTCTGATCCCAACTTTAATGCTAAAATTTTTAAGACAAATTGCTAGAATGTTAGAATATCCTTATTCCCTCAAAACTCCAGCTGGTATCAGGGGCTAGTCTCACTTTACTTACAAATTGTTAAGATATGGACACATGTAAACTAAAAGGAAAAGCCCAAAATTAACATTCTACTTTCTTAAAAGACTTTTCAACCTTTATAAAGTAAAAATTACAACAAGCAAATAGGTCCTCATTTTGTTTCTCCACACTCTTGCTACATTTTGATTGAAAACCAAACACTTCCCTGGTATAGTTGTGATCCTTCTACTACTCATATTTTAAAGGGTAGTAATTATTGCAGATTTAAAGTGATTTAAAGTGATTAGTGATGAATTTAACTCTATATTACCTATGTGTATGTTTTTGTACTCTGTATGAATATTTTGCAGGTAAAAATTCTGTTTACTTCCAAAACATTTAGTATCTTCATTAAAATAAATTCCATCTAACTTAATATTAATTTTATATTTTATTCTTCTTCGCCTCCTGTTAAGTGTTTCAATTCATTGTCATTTGATTTTTCTTCTTCCATCAGTCCATAGAAATTGCTCAGAAATGATTATCAATGAGCAACTACATACCAAATCCAAAAACAAAAAACAAAAAAAAAATTTTCAGAAATTTCACTTGATTTCTTTATATCAAGAGGAATTGATTATCATTCATTACTTCTTAAAACTTCTTCCTTGAAAGCTCCCATAAGACTATGAGCTCTTAGGTATTTTCTAGGGTTCTTTAATTCTGCACATTTTCTCTGGAACAACAGTTCTCAAATTTTAATGTACAGCAGAATTAAAACACAAATTGCTGGGTTCTGTCTCCAGAATTTTTCATTTTGTGAATCTTGTAGCAGGCACATTTTAAGGTGGCCTCCATGATACCTTCCTTCTGGTATTTAAGTCTTTGCATAATCTCCTCCCCTTGAGCATAGGTAGGATGCTCTAACGTGCTCTGAGTAATAGGAAAGGTGATGGGGTGTTACTCCTGTGATTATATTACATTACATAAGGCTCCATCTTGCCATCCTGCCAGCAGACTCGTTCTCTTTCTCCCTTGCTGGCTCTGAAGATGCAGGCTGCCATGTTGTGGGAGGGTCTACTGAGAGGGCCACATGGCAAAGAACTGCAGGTGACCCGTAGATCGGGGTGTCCAATCTTTTGGCTTCCCTGGGCCACGTTGGAAGAAGAAGAATTTTCTTGGGCCACACAGAAAATACACTAACACTAACAATAGCTGATAAGCTTAAAAAAAAAAATCACAGAAAAAATCTCATAATGTTTTAAGAAAGTTTACCAATTTGTGGTAAACTTTTGGATTACCAAAAGCAGGTTGCACAAGCTTGCTCTAGATGGAGGGAGGCCTCCAGGACATGAGACTGCAACAGCAAGCCAGAGGTTAGATCCCTCACAGCCACAAAAAAATTAATTTTGCCAAAGACCTGGGTGAGCCTGGAAGTGGATTCATCACCAGTTGAGCTTCTAGACAGGAACCAAGTCCTAGCTGGACATGATTGCAGCCTTCCAGAGGACTCATTTAAGCTATTCCTGATCTGACCCACAGAAAATGAGAGATAACAAATATATGTTGTTTTAAGCTGCTGAATTTGCATGTTTTTTGTTTTTGAGATGGAGTCTCACTCTGTTGCCCAGGCTGGAGTACAATGGCTTGATCTCGACTCACTGCAACCTCTGCCTCCCAAGTTCAAGCAATTCTCCTGCCTCCGCCTCCTGAGTAAGCTGGGATTACAGGCGCCTCTCACCACGCCCAGCTAATTTTTCTATTTTCAATAGAGACAGGGTTTCACCATGTTGATCAGACTGGTCTCAAACTCCCGACCTCAGGTGATCCACCCGCCTCGGCCTCCCAAAGTGCTGGGATTACAAGCATGAGCCACCCCATCCAGCTGCAATAATTTACACAATAATAGATAGGTCTAAGATGAAGACTGAGTGTTTGCATTTCTAAGAAGTTACCAGGTAATGTTGATACTGCTGATGCTGGCACCACATTTTGAGAACCACTCTCCCATGAAATCTCATCTTCTCCCATGGTTTGAACAATCACCTACCTTTTCAGTGAGGCCTACAGTGATTCTCCTATTGAATATTGCAGTCTGCTTCCATCCTAGCACTCCTAGCCTCTTCCACCTCGCTCTGTTTTCCCTTTTTATTCTCATAACACATAAACTTCTAATATGCTAAATATTTTTATTTATCAGATTGTTTATTATCTGTCTCCCCACTGCTTGAATGTAAGATCTATCAGAAACAAGATCTTACTCTGTTAACCAATGTATTCAAAACTCCTGTATCTCTACTTGGCATATAATATGTAAACAATAAGTATTTGTTGAATGAATGAGTGACAATACCCATTATCACTAACTCTGACCTATCTAACTCTTTTTACCCCAAATGCCTACTAGATGTCACCACTCAAATGTCCTACTAGTATCTCAAATTCAATGCGTCCAAAATAGAACTCATTATCTTCCCTTACAAGCTTATTCCTCCTCCTTTTTTTCTTGATTTTATTGATGGCATCATGATCCATCCAGTTTCCTTCTTATTTAAAACTCCCCTGGCTCTCCATCACTTAGGTAAGAGGCTCAAGCTCCTTAGCATTCACATACAATACCTTTCCTGTCTGATCCCTGCTTACTTCTTCAATGTTGTCTTCTGCTGCTGCTTATACCTACAGCTACTATATATTATATTCCTAAAATCGGTTCCTGTATTTATCCAAATATACCCTTTTTTTATCATCCTCTTCTAATTGCTAGTCAGTATGCTTGGAATTCCTCTTATTCATCTAGTAAATGTCTCATCAATAATTCAAAAATCGGCTTAGATCTAATAATCACCAAGAAATCTCCCCACCAAAAGAAGTTACTCCCCACAGTGTTAATTCCCTTACCTGTATCATAGTTATATCTTGTACATAATTCATTACTGCATATGTCATACTAAATTATAATTTGTTTATATGTTTGGTTTTCCACCTAAACAAGTTCCTCAAGGATAACCACAGTTTATTATTCGTTTTATGTTCTTTAGACCCCAACCTATAAGAGAGACTCCCTAATACTAAGTGCATTGCAAAATATTTTTTAAAAATTAAGTATACCTACAAAAAATAAGGAGTTAACACAAATTACTGTTCTGAAAACTGCCAAGGTCTGGACAATTTTTGTTAAAAACTCCATTCAAACCAATTTTAGTTTCAAATTTCTCAAGGGCCTGAACTATACAGAATCTTGCTCTGGCTACCCAATTCATTATCATAAACCATGTAAATTACTTACCAAATGTGTACTAAGACGTGTTTGCCACATGTCAACTTGCTTTGGTGTGAGATCAGGAATTGACAGGCCTAACCTGGATGCCAATGCTTCAACGTAGCCTGCAAGTCTTTGAAGAAACAAGACAATATGATATATAGGTTATGTTTCAATAAAGCCTTTACAAAAGCAAACAAAACAAAACAAAACAAAGACATGAGGACAAAATATAGGTTTTTAAAAAGACATGCAAATGTCCTCATATAGTAAACTAATTACTACAAGGAGAAACAAGATAATTTTACATTTGCACTTGTACTCTAGAAATGACATAAACATTCTTTACAACTTTTAATTTTTATTGCATATAAATATATTGTTTTAAAATATTTTCTTATTAACATATTTAACACAAAGGAAAATTAATGACTTAGAGCAATTATTCTCTATTATTATTTTTAAAAACAATTCAAGGTATATAACAATTTGTACAGATAATTAGAATTTCTGCAATTATTCCAAACTCAAAGCAAAGCACTTTAACACATGATACAAATTAGTAACTTATCAGACGGCAAAAGTTTCCAAAATTCCTCAGATTGGTAAACTAACAAAAACACCCTAGAACTTTCAAAACACCCTAGAACTTTCAGGCCAATCTCAAGTATTTTATCAATTCTAAATTGCCATCATTTATTGGATACCCTTACTTTATGAACTGTAAGAAAGAAAAAAAATTGCTAATTAAACTGTGTATACTACCTACAGTAAGATGGATCCTGATATCAGATATGTTAAAATGCATCTGAGAATGCATAAAATGTGGTATTTGTTATTGAATGATACCCCCCAAAAAAGAGAAGAGAAATAGTTTTTAAATACAAAGACATCCAGAAAAATCTTCATCTCTAAACAAAAATAATTGTTTTATGATGCAATATATCGCTAAATGGCTTTAAAATCTCTTAGATCATTTGGTTCTATTAAATATATCAGAAAGCTATACAATGACTGTAATATTCTCATTATTTACTTTAATGTTGGAAACTGGGAATAGAATGTTTAAGAAATGATATCATGATACATTTATGCCAGCAATTCGAATACAAAATTCTTGCCATGGTCCTAAAACAAAGAAACTTTGTTTTTAACTGTGGCTTTGGCCCCAAACTCCAGTGCAGAAGTCTAATATAGAAGGTTAAGGTTAGATCACTTATAAAGCTGCTTTGCCTAGATTATAGGGCTAAGTAAACTTCTAAGAAAAAATTCAAATCTGAAATTGTAACACTCAAATGAGTCAAGGAAAGAAGAGACAAAATCAAAGACAGAGCAAGAGAGAGCATATTTATCATAATAATGTCCACTTAGTCTAATTTATACTCCCCCAGCCTTCCCCAAGCTCAGGAAGCAGCTCAGGCCATTTGCTACTTGGAACAAGAATGTAAAGAGAGAGAGAAAGCTGGCCTTTTCTAAATAGATGTCCTTAGTTTGTTTCATTATTCCTGCCACATAAAGTAAAGAGAGCAAAAAACAGCCAAACCCATATATGTTTTGGCCATTATTTCCTTTGAAAGTTCCCCCCTCTAGAAAACATGTCTAGTCAGTATCCTCAAATTTGAGCCATATCCCTTCTCTTTAGGTTTTGTGGGAGTAGGGTGAGGTGGAATAATGAGAGAGGTTCTTGCTTTTAATCCTGTTTTACCCTTGGAGATGTCTATAAAATACATATAAATACTTCAGTAAACACAAATTCCATTTTGCTTACATTATGGTAAATTTAGAATAAACTTTTGCATACATCAGAACCACTCATGAAAATTACTAAACACAACTGCCAGGGCTCCCTCTCCAGAGATACTAATAATGTATAACTGGGATATCACCCAGGCATCTATATTTGATGGATACCAAAGATTTAGTACTATTAGTTTATAAAAAGTAAATTCGAAATTTTAATTCTAGAAAACAAAGAAAAATAAAATATCCTTTTGTTAGGCTTCTCAAAGAAGAGTGGGGAACAGAAAGACAGCAAGTACAGAATATACAAATGAATAAGTGAATGAACCTACCCAAGTCCAGCTAGATCTGACACAAGATTTCCCAAAGCAGCAGCTAAAAATTTGAAAAATAAACAAATAATTGTTACATAAAAGAATAATACTTATAATATATCACTACGTAATCAATAAAGCACTGATCTTGGAAGAGTTCTCACATTTCTCAAACTACAGCAACTATATCCAAAGTAACTCATTGGACAGCTCTTACTCTCAAGGTTTTGAAATAGAACACAATTTTGAAATTATACTATTCTACCTCCATTAAGTAGTAGGTTTTTTTCTGTTATCAGCCAATTTCCATTTTGGTTTCAATATTAATTGTACAATATTTTGTAGTATCTTTCATATAATATTTAAAGGAATTGGTAAAGTTACATGTACAGCTATGAAATTCAAGAAAGTCAAGGAGGAAAAAAATGTTTCTTTCATTAACTCATTTACCTAATGCTTTCTAAAATAAATATAACATAGAACTCTCCCCAAATTTTACATCCATGAAGAATAGAGTGGTAAATGGGACAGAGAAGACAGATGTTTAATCCTGTATTTCCTTCTTTGATTTTTCTACCCAACTCAAGAAAAAAAAATTCTACCCAACTCAAAAATAAATAAATAAAAAACAAATAATAGGCTGGGTGTGGTGGCTCACACCTGTAATCCCAGCACTTTGGGAGGCCGAGGCACGTGGATCACGAGGTCAGGCATTCAAGACCATCCTGGCCAACATGGTGAAACCCTGTCTCTACTAAAAATACAAAAATTAGCCATACATGACGGCAGGTGCCTGTAGTCCCAGCTACTCATGAGGCTGAGACAGGAGAATCACTTGAACCTGGAGGTGGAGGCTGCAGTGAGCTGAGATCGCACCACTGTACTGCAGCCTGGGTGACAGAGTGAAACTCCGTCTCTAAATAAATAAATAAATAAATAAAAGAGACCAAGGGTATAAATGTTTAGGGGTAACACTGAATTGCCAGAAAATCTTGTCTTAATGAAATCAATATAGCAGAGTATTGTTATCCAATAACTAATAATATAAAGTACCTAAAATTTTCAGAAAAAGTGCTACATATACAAAACTAAGAATCAGAAGAATAGGATGAAGAAAATTAACAGATATCTCAATGAGTAAACTCATTCAAATAAATTACCCCCTTCTAAACCTAATCTACTGAAATGTTTTATAAATGTACAGACAATGAAATAATAACATTTACTATTGTTAAATACCTGCCATAGTTGAAATTCCCAAAATAATTCCAATAGACATTTCAATATGGGTTCCCTGAAATATGATAAAAAATTAAAAATTAAAGCTGAAGTGACTATAAAAGAATAGCAAAGCATTAATAAAAACAGATATAATAGTTAAATCAACATGTTAGTGCTGCAAAATTACATACATCATATATGCACATATAATGTAATTCATTAAATTATTAAATATATGCATTCATACAGAAATAACATCAATAACATTTTATGCATTCAAATTAGGCTTATAAAAATAAAATTAGCAACACATGTAGAAATACAGTTCATCATTAAAAATCTAGAATTTCTATTTTTCTACCACAGAGAAAAATGCTTTAAAGCTCTCTGAAAACAAGACCAACTCACACTGATTTTAAATTCTGAACTATACATCTATACTATTGTTATTTACTCTATCAAAAGATTAAAAGGAGACTAAACCAGTTTCTAGGGAAATTGGGATTTATAAAATTATCCTTACAACACTTAGCTCTTTAACCATTAAGTAGTGAAACTATACATTCAATTTATAAGCAGCAACGGCATTTAGTACAATAGATCCACACTCAAAACAAAGCCCCATCGTATTCACTGAATTTAATGACAGAGTTTAAGACTTTCTACATGTATATCATCATTCCTCTGAAGAAAAGAGGGGCTCACATTTTACTTTCATTTTAAAGAGGAGGAACTGAAGTGAAGACGATTAAACTATTCTAACAGAATAAAGAAGAAATCCTAGGATCTATTGTGCTAATTCAATTCTAATCCCTGAGCAATGCTGCCATTAGAAGACTTAATTTTCAAGAGTTCTCTTGAATAATGATGCTTGAACATTTCTAAAAAATGTTTCAAATCTCAATGATATTTGTGGAGGGAAAAAATGCCCTATATTTTTATGTAGAAATAATGCATTACTCATCAATTATTTACAAAACTGAAAAGGTTTTCCTCAAGTTTCTTTCCCCTAGAGCTTTTGACTGCATCATTTTAAGATATAATTATTGCTGAATATGGACCCAACAGCCTGATGCATTAAAGTTCAAAAGTCCTTTGTCCTGATGCACAAAGTTCAAATGACAAGGTTGTAAATATACCCCAAGAAACAGATTTCTGAAGAAGAAATAAGAAGGAAGAAAAGAAAAGGTAAAAACAGGCAGAGAAAAGGAATAAAGATATGTATCATCATATCTGAATGCAAAAAAACTGGAGCACCAATATAGAAGAGAGGCACCTGATAACAACAGTCTAACAAATATGGCATCTTTAACAGCAATGAATCGCTGCCAGTGGCCAAAGAAGAATCTCTTTGCAATACATACATTCAAAAAATAGTTAAGGGCTTAATCATTTGGTTGAATGTAACACAGCTGAAGGTCCTTCTAACAGCAGGAAAAGCCCCATATAAGGTCAAAGATGGTTTGGGGGCAATGGACTATCCACTTCTTTACTGTGTCCCATAGTTACATCAAATTTTGTGTTAATAGGTGAGGTAGAAATTATAAATAAACCGAATACTAATAGTTGTCTTAAAGTTATACCTGGTTCATTATCCTTAATACAATTAATCTACTCTAGAATTCTAATAAATTCTATCCAGTTAAATTGTAAGTAACCCAAAACTAACCCTAAAATATAAGTTATAAAAAGCAATCCAATATAAAAATATTTTTTAAACTATGAAACAAAAGGCTTAATATGAACACCAACCAATATAAGGGCCAAATCTATTACAAGAGGTTACACACCTCTTTGTTTTTGTTTGAATTTGTTTTTACGACTACAACTAGGGTGGGAAAGTACACCTAACAGGAAGGAGGAAAACATCAAATGTCTATGGTACAAAAAAAAAGAAGAATCAACTATCTCCTCAACTTACTATCTTAAAACAGTCATAGCTGTCCCACAATGAGAGGGGTTGATTAGTATTTTTTTAATTAAAAGATGAAAAACACTCTTAAGATAATAATCACTTATTTCCCCTTTCATAGATTCTACAGTTACATTATTTATATGTTTTAGTCTCAGCATTCTATATTACAAAGCCTCACTGCAAAATTTTATTGTCTCTGAATTAGTTTGCAACTATCACAGGATAATATTTTTGCCACACCTACTACTCTTAACCAGGTACTGAAGTCAGTGGCTTAAACATTTATTTCAGTATTATTTAAATAAAAACTGATTTTCTGTGTTCTGGATGTGCTGGGGAAAAAAATAAGAAAAAATAAACAAAATGGTTCATAAACCCCTGAAACTGGATTTCAATAGAAACAGAATAACAAGTATTACTAATTTGGAGTCAGCCATCTCAGGCCTGGAAAAATAGTGCACTCTTAGTTATACTAATAATGAGGCACAGACCTGGGGAACACCAAATAGTGAACTACAAATTACTACAATAATTTAACTGTAGAATGTGGGTGTTTGGTTTGGTAGTTGATCCCCATCAATCTGGACATAAGGCTAGACTATATAGCAAACAAAACCATTCTTGAATAAACCATGTTTACATAAATTTTATAATCTATACAATGTAAATTACTTTTAAAATTCCTACTTTGAAACCAAATCTTCTATTTATGTCCATTTGTAGTGCACATGATCTCCAAAACACCAAAAAGAAAACCTGCATCTCTCATATATATTTTCCTCACATTCAACAATCCTAAGGTAATTCCACTTTTTCAGTAGTCTCCTACACTTTAGCTATCATTTACAAAATGTTTTTAAAAGTTAGAGTCAGTGAAGCTGCCAACAAACTCTCTAAGTCCTAACTGAGAAAAGTTCCTAGTTGTGAAGCACTTTGATTTTCTCAAACGAGTTTAAATAAAGACCCCACCTGGGAACTCATAAACTGGTATTCAAAGTATATGATATTTTTTTCTCCTCCCACTAAATGTACTGAAGATCTATTACCTTCAGTCTAATGCTAACATCTGAAAAGAATGATTTCACATAAGGTATTCTAAAAATATGTATTGAAAGTTGATAATTGCCATAATAACTGGACTGTGATCAATCTATTTTACTTGGACAAAATAAGAGAAGTGAACAGTTTTTTGACTGATTATGGCATTTTCATAATATGTATATAAGAATAAAACTGGCCAATTTATATATCTGTGAATGTGAGAAACTTATTCAACTATTTAGAACCACACTGCCTTCTCAGAAACTACTAAAATCTGAGTTGGCTAGATTATTTAAACAATTAATGTAAAGCAAATCTAATTGTAATGAAAATCCCATTATGATAAATTCATAAGCTGTAGCTAACACTTGGTATGTTCTTGAAAACGGACAGAGCACTGGGCAGTTTTTGAACACTTGCATTTTAATCATGGATCTACTTCTGACTTTAGAATATGAACCTAATATTGGTATCCATTAACAGCCCTTATATAGTAGTAAGAAAGGTAAGTCAGCCATCTCTGAGCTTAAACAGGTTTAAGGAGCACCCTTACATTAAAATACCACAACAAAGGGGAATTTTTTTAATACTACAATGGAAGAAGGCAAAAGGGAGATACAGTCACTTAATTGAATTGAAACTTTAAACAATGGCTAGACTGAAGGCTAGACTATGTATCAAAACATGCTTTAAAACATTTTCACATTGGAAAATTGAACAAGGAACTAAATCAAATAATTACCTACATATGTGATAATTGCCAACACCATTAAAGAACATCAGAACATTTTACATATTATTTTTCTTTATTAAGAATGTTGAAATTAGAATAGGACAATATAGGCCTTTAATGTTCTGTCTAAATGCTCTACCAAAAGTCTACCAAAAGTCTATCTGTCTAAATGCTTCACCTAAAGTCTTAATGATTAATAAATATTAAATATAGCTTAATTAAAATTGAGCTATAGTCTAATTAATACGAGATATAGTAAAAAAAATCCTTGTTCATTATGATATTAAAATTTTATAATCACAATAGAAAAATTATTAGGAAAATGTAGCCACATTAATTTACGAACTCAAAATAGAAGCAGTGAGAGAAAGAACTTACAGCAACAATCATAATTGCATTATCCAAAAAGCCAAACCCTATGAAAGGTATCGCATTGTGGATGAATACTGAAAAACATCAAAAACAGAAAAATATATTTTAAGATTTCTATAACTTAGAATGACAAAAACAGATGATATGATCAAAGTATCCTAAACAGACTTGATAATCTCTAGAATTTCATTCTCATTTTCCAGAGCCAACAGATGCTGCTACTGCTGTAAGGAGGAACTATATTGGGAAAAAACAAAACAAACCAGAAAAAATATAAAACATGTAAAAATAACTGTGTTAGACTTTTGTGTTTTCTTACTGGTAACACACACACACACACACACACACACAAATATATACATACAATTAACAGAACAAATTAGTAAACATGTATGAGTACCACGTTTTACCTGATTGCTACTGACATCAATCTCTTTTTCTATTATGACTAAAGTCTGATACTATAAAATCGATTTCTGTATTAGAAATAATGAAAATGTCCTAAATCAAATGTCAGAAAAGCTATTTGGGTGCTTTTACTCACTAACTAATTTTTTTAAAGAAATGTTAGAAAAAGGTGATTATCTCATCTATATTACCTCATCTATGTGCAGTCTTTTCCCCCCCTTAAAATTCATCAATATTCCCAAATGCTATTGCAAACTATAAACAATCAATGTTTGATTTAAATCAAACTATCACTTCACCTCTTGCTACCAAAAACACACCTTACTTCATCTATTGGGTATATAAATTCAATGATCTGAGATATTAGAAGTGTAACTAGGTCACGCCTGTAATCCTACCACTTTGGGAGGCTGCGGTGGGTGGATCACGAGGTCAAGAGATCGAGACCATCCTGGCCAATATGGTGAAACCCTGTCACTACCAAAAATACAAAAATTAGCTGGGTGTGGTGGCACGTGCCTGTAGTCCCAGCTACTTGGGAGGCTGAGGCAGGAGAATCACTTGAACCCAGGCAGCAGAGGTTGCAGTGAGCCGAGATTGCACCACTGCACTCCAGCCTGGCAACAGAGCAAGACTTCATCTTTAAAAAAAAAAAAAAAAAAAAAATTGTTAACTAGGAAGAACTAATACCTACATATTTTTTATAAATTTATTCTCATTTCTTTCATATTTACATCTTCAGCAGAATATCGAGGGCATGGTAGATGCTCAAAAAATATTATTTCATTAAGTTGAAGACCACTAACCTGGAAAGGAAGAGAATTCCAGATTGAGAGAATTGAAGGCAGACTGTGAAACAGATTAAAAGCTGGGAATAGGTAAAAGACTTTATTCTAATTAATCTATAAAATTGGCAAGGTATAGTGAACATCCGTTCAACTGAGGACTTTTCTCAACAAACATTAAAATGCTGAGTTTTATACTACGTCCAAAAAAAATAATCCCTTAAACCAACTGGTTATATGTGTTTATTAATTTTTAGAGTCTTTTTTTCTTTTAATGCAGTTATCTCCACAGAAAGTATAACTGAAATATAATCCAGAAGTTATAAAAATTCGATATTACTGTATTGAGCTCTGCACCTAGCAGGGAAGGCTAATAAGCACTCAAAAAAAAGCACTTCTACCCACAACCACTATAAATGACTAAGACCACACGACAATACTATATACAGTATAAGAATACTATTATATTCAATATTATTATAGCTATACAATATTACATAAACCAGTACATAATAGGTATAAAATAGGTCATTTAAAATTTCTTCTTGTTTTTAAGTAAAAATGTCCAAGATCAAGGACAACATTTTTAATTACAAAGAATATTATTTATTAAACGTGGTAAAAATCAAGTAGAACATTAATAAAATGGGATTTTTTTTTTCAATTAAAGAGTCTAGCCTTAGTTTTTTAACTTATTGCCTAAATCTGGTTATTTACTGAACACTCAAAATTTTATAAAAAGCAGCTTCCAGAACCAATACATATTACAAATTTAACAGGTTAGAAGAGTATAATGAAATTCTAAAAATTCACTAAATATAACATTTACAGTGAAGAGAAAGCTACTTAAGTACAGAAAATAATGATGAAACTGGTTAGGATTAATTAGCATTTTGGGATTCATTTAATAGCATCTCTAAAATTGGCCAGTTACAAATATCTTAAAATTAGGTGATAAGGCCATTAAGTTAAGATTACACTAATTGCTATCTTAGTAAAAACTTGGTCAGTAAAACCAAGGCACTCTGTTATAACAATCACTTTGAACTATAAGAGGTATGTTTTTAGTGTTTATACCTATATAAATATGTCCTAAAAATTATAATTTATTTTAACTAAAAGGAAAAAATATAGTTTTTCAAAAAGTTAAATAAACATGTACAGAGCACTCCACTGGGCACCTGAGATACAAAGATAAATAAGACTTGGTTCCCAGCCCTAAAGAGGTTTAGGTATGATAACACAGCCATAACAGTAAATTTCAATATCACCTACAAAAAATGATAATAGTATACAGTATTACGAACTATAGATTGTATGAATCTAAGGTGGGAGAATCACAAACTACTTGGGAACAGAAGTCTTAAATAATTCTTAAATTGTTTTGGTATTTGAGGAAAGTTACTAATCTTTAATATAAATTACATTCTACCTGTCAGAGAAAAAATAACTGGCTTTTTAAAAAAATTACATAAATTTGCTCTCTAGTATGTAATGATCTACTAATTTGTGGCTTCTTCAATTTACTCTCAGAAACACTATTCTATAACTTGCCAGTTGTTAGCAAATCACATTTCATATTTAGCTTTAATTTGCAACCTACTCTAATTCACTATACTGTTAAATAATTCACTTCTTCCATCTTTATAATAACATCCCAACTTGTTTTACATTATTTTGGTATATTCTTGAATATTTATTTATTCTTGAATATTTATTCCTATCATAATAGAGAAAAGAAAGAACACTAGCAGCATTGTAATAAGGTCCTTCTTCACGTAGTTTTAAATAAACTTTATTTTTTTCATTCTTACAGTCAGCCAGAAGCATTTTCTCTACCAGAGAACAGTTGTATCTAGCCTTGGGCCTAGAAATTCTAGTTCTGCATTTACCCAACTTAAATTCAAACTAAAGTAAATACATCCTTTTTCCTGGAAATTAAGAAAACTTCTATAATAAAAATAATTCTATTTCTAAATGGCAACAATATTTTAATAATATTAGACATTTTTAACAATATTAGATATTTTACAATATTGTGTTACATCCTTAGCCAAGTTTATAAACTTTGTGCTTCATATAATGAGCAGGATAATCCACTCTATCTGGAGAGATTTAATTTGCTGACTCTTCTGTGCTATCAATAAATGATACAGTTATTTCAAGGTCAAAAGATAGATAAACATATATTCAACAATTATAGAACCATTACCATATCTCAGCTGTCCTGGGGTGGGTGGTGGAGCTTCCAATTTTTCTAAAGGGGAGAAAAAGGATGTGGGGCAAGAATTAGTTACTATAGCATGATATTTTTTATTACAATGAAGAAAATACCAGAGGATTTACAACGTGGGAGAATATCAGAGTTTATTCATAAATTATCTTTAGGTTAATGGACCAAACTTGTCCATACAGAAAATATTAATCAGTATGGATTAAATCAGAAGGCCAGCAAATGAAACTGAGCTTAGTTACAAGCCTAACATGGACTCTAGCCCTGGAAGTTCATTTGTTTTTTGTTTTCAGATTTCTTTAAAGTCCTTGCATCTAGATAATGAGTCTGTTTGCATTAATTACACTAGAAAAACACTTTAGAAATAAAGGTACTCTTCTTTAGGACGGCAACCCTAGATGACTTAAGAAATACACAAACAAGCATCATTGATAGTGGAAAACACGAATATTCAAATAGATCTACATATCTTTAAAATGAAGAAAATATTTTTAAAGCAATGTATGAAAACAATGACTTCACTGAATTGTATTTTGTTCCTTAATCTCTGTTGATATAACTGAATATTTTAACTTTTATAATATATTAATAGTATTATATAATATTGATATATATTTATTAATATATAATATATATTATATTAATATATAATATAACTGAATATTTTAACTTTTGGAACCTATACACTGGATAATAGGGTATTCTACACATTAAAACAACTTTTAAAAGTAGGGTGTTGTTCAGAATCACAAGTAACAAAGTTTTCCCAAGTATAAGCCAGAGAGTATCTTTACGTGTCAACATTATATCTAAAAATTAATAATTATTACAGGCAGCAGCCTACCTAGTCTTATAACAATAACCATCTCACCATTTGTCTAAGAGTAAACTAAGGTAAAAAGGTAGAAAATTCTACCTTCTTTATGATCAACCAACTGGACAGAATTAATTGTTATCATACAGAGAAGAACCCATACAGTGGATCACTCTAAAGATTTAGTACAACCAGATTATCCAAAGAAACACATTACAAACTAGATGTACATCTTCAAAAATATTTATTTATATTTTATGACAACAAAAGAACTAAGGAATTTAGTATAAAAAAGTAAAACTCAACGAAATCTCCATTGATAACCTACATAAAAGGAAATACGGTCCACATTAGTGACTGGTATTTTCCAAGTTCCATAATGGCTTTACAGTAAGAAATACACTAAAACCTCGAGTTTAATTAACTTTCATATTATTTAGAAAGTTCTAAGAAAGCAAACTTAAACTTTATTTTTCCTTTTTTAGAAGAATTAAGAAATGAAGATACATATACTAATCTTATAGAATTTCACATCTGATTAAAATATATTCTTCTTTTTTGATTAGCATGATTAACTCAAAATCTCCTTTGAAAGCATCCAAGTGGTTTGCCAAATTTCTAACTAAGAATACAGGATACTGCTATACTCCAAAGAATTTTCTGGTGAAGTAAACATGCAAAAGTGGTTATTTACATACCAGAACTATTTGTTAGTTGCATTAGTCTCATCATCACTACACTTCTGACACTGTGAGAAGTCCTTGTCAGTTGACTGGAACAAATACCTAAAAATTCAACAAGCAGGACCTCCCCAGTAGAATGAGAGTATATGGAGTCCTTGCTTTTACTTCTTCAAATTCCCAACTCATTGAGTAACACATTAAAAATATTCTACAACAGCGAAGAAGAAAAGATAAGGGCTAGGCAAGTAAAAAACGTGTAGTAATAAAGAAAAAAATCAAATAATGTAATCAATATTCCTAATCTTTCTTTCCTACTACACATAAAAAATTAAAAACTAGAGGTAATAAAAAATGTTAAGAGAAAGCAATATAAAATAAAGGAGATACAGCAGGGAGGAAAACTACTGGCACAGAGGTGAAAGTAAAATCAAAACACAGATTCTGCCTCCTGCTTCACAAAGAACCTGCAGAGTACAAGAGGAATCATGAAAAGAACATTTCCTAAAAGTGACAATCTTATTAGGAAGTATCCATTAAATTATTTTATTTTATTATTTTTTTTTGAGATGGAGTCTCGCTCTGTCTCTCCCAGGCTGAAGTGCAGTGGTGCGATCTCGGTTCACTGCAGCCTCCACCTCCCAGATTTAAGTAATTCTACTGTTTCAGCCTCCCTACAGGTATGTGCCACCACACCTGGCTAATTTTGTATTTTTAGTAGAGATGAGGTTTCACCATGTTGGCCAGGCTGGTCTCAAACTGACCTCAGGTGATCCACCCACCTCGGCCTCCCAAAGTGCTAGGATTACAGGCGTGAGCCACCATGCCCAGCCCAATTTTTTTTTAAATCAGAAATTATTCTTTCTTATGTTAACTGAATCAAAACAAAACATACATCAGAAGTAAAAAAAAAAAATTACCTATAAAATACACAACGGAACTTGTAAATCAGCCTAAGGTTTCAGTCATCTGTATAGGTTTTAAAATGTAATTACTGCCAGTATAACATCCCTGAAAATAGTCACAATACATCCCAGAAGGTTTATTTCCATATATATATTTTATGAATCAATTTCAGAATTTCCTTTTGACATACAATAAACTATCTACACTTACATTGGAAACGTATTCTGCTCCAATGTTTTATTAAGTGAACTATGGAGTTAAAACAGTTCTTTCCATCTGTGTGTGTGTGTGTGTGTCTGTGTCTGTGTGTATTATATACATCATACTCTTTTCCTTTTCTGGATATTTTAAAACAATAAAATAACTATTAAGCTTGTACTTCACCATACCACATTTGCCACATTACTTTCCATAATGGCTGAGTAACCTCTTATCAGAGGAATTCTCCTGCAAGGAACAACTACAAACTACAAACAAAAATACAACAAATTAACTACCTGAAAGCACTGGAAAATTATCGAAACCGGGTTGATCTAGAGGGGAATCAACACAGAAAAAGAAATGACACTAAGTGAGTTAGTTACCTGTTTGTTGCAGCTTTCAGCCTGTGGGCAGGCTCCAGTCACAACATGCAGAGCAACTAAAGCTCTGATGAAAATTCCTCAGTCTATCTGTCTGAAGAACCAGAGGATGAGGTGCCAGGTAACCAAACAACTAGAAAGTGAGGGAGGAATCCTGGAAAGGATAGAGTCAGAAAGGAAGAGTCCTAAATTCTGTGCATACATTCAGTTCAAGTCTACAGCTGACTTGTGGAAAGACACATGTGCAGGGAAAACTCCAAAAACACCGACTAAGGGCAAAATAAGTAAAGATTTGAGGGCAGCCCACAAGAGTTTGCAGTTTGAACCTAACCATTAAATGCCTGCTAAGACAAACAAAAATCAATGCTTTTCAGATGAACAAGACAGAATCCAGAGTCTCTACAATGTAGTAATTACAGGAATAACTAGAATACATACAAAATTACTTCACAAACAAGGAAAAAGGAAAATGTGACCCATTTTCAGAAGACAATAGAGACCAATCCCAAAGTCACTCACATGTTAGAATTAGCAGACAAAAACTTTAAATGAGCAATTAAAATTGTATCCAAAGATGTAAATAAAAATATGCTTAAATGAATAAGACAGGATATCTCATCAGAGAAACAGAAGAAAATATCGAAAAAAGAACCAATAAGAAGTTCTAGAACTGAAAGATACATTATCCGAAATTATAAAATTAACTAGGGCCGGGCACGGTGGCTCACACCTGTAATCCCAGCATTTTGGGAGGCCAAGGTGGGTGGATCACAAGGTCAGGAGTTTGAGACCAGCCTGACCAACATGGTGAAACCCCATCTGTACTAAAAATACAAAAATTAGCCAGGCATGGTGGGGGGTACCTGTCATCCCAGCTACTCAGGAGGCTAAGGCAGGAGAATTGCTTGAACCCAGGAGGTGGAGGTTGCAGTGAGTCACGATCACACCACTGCACTCCAGCCTGGGCGACAGAGCAAGACTCTGTCTCAAAAAAAAAAAAAAAGAAAATTAAAAATTAAAAAAAAAATTAACTGGATAGGCTTACAAGCAGAATGAAGGTGAGAGAAGAGTTAGTGAAAATGATGTCAGATCAATAAAAATTATTCAGTCTGAACAACAGAGACTAAAAGGATTGAAAAAATAATAAACCTGAGTCTCAGGGACTGATGGCTAAATAGTAAAAGGGCTAATATATGCTAATATATGTATGATTGTAATTAAAAGGCAAGTAGAAAAACTAGGAACAAAAACTCTTTGAATAAATAATGGCTACAAATTTCCCAAATTTAGTGCAAGACAAAAATTTCAAAAGATTCAAGAAGTTCAGTGAACTTCTAGTGGAATAAACATGAAGGAAAATTATCATAAAGGAAAAAATCTTGAAAGCAGTCAGAACTAAATACATATTAAACACAAAAAAAATGACTTAAGTATGCAGAAAGAAAATGGGCGTCAGTCCACTATTCTACATCCAAAAATGTATCCTTTAAGAATGAAGGCAAAATGTATTTCAGATAACTGAAGCTATAAGAATGTGTTAACAGTCAACCTGCAATACAGAAAGTGCAAGAGAAATTCTTTAGTCTGAAGGGAAATAGCAGTTGAAAAGTAAATTCTTGAGGAAGGAATAAAGAGCATCAGAAATGGTAAATGTCTGGGTAAATATAAAAGATTACTTTTTCCTAGTGATTTAATTTAAATAAATATGACTGTCTAATGCAAAAATTATAACACTGTCTTATAGTGTTTATAAAATATGTAGATGAATACATATGACATCATAACATTAAAGATGAACGGGGCAGTAAATGGACTGATTAGGTAATTTAGTTGCAACATTTCTATGATGAAAATAAAATGGTCCAATATTAGCTATAAGAGGCTGCAAAAAGTTAAGAATACATGCTGTAATCCCTAGAGTAACTACACATACAGACGAAATACAAAGAGAACATAGTTAAGAACCTAATAAATAACTTGAAGGAGAATTTGAAGGAATGTTCAATTAAGCAAAAAGAATGCAGGAAAGGAAAACAGAAACAAAAAACAGAGGGTCAAACAGAAAACAAATAGCAAAATAGTAAACTTATATCCAACCATATCAATAATTACATTCAATTTTAATGGACTAAACACTTCAATTAAAATGCAGAGACTATATAAACGAACAAAAAAAGTAAGACCCAACTATTTGATATCCCAAGGATTACAGTTTAATAGGTTGAAAGTAAATGGATGGCAAAAAATATGCTACACAAACAGTAGGCTTATAAAGGCTGGAGCGGCTATATTTATATCAGATGAGGTAGACTTAAAGACAAAGAATATTACCAAAAATAAACCAGGGACATTTCAAAATGACAAAAGGGTCAATGCATCAGGAGGCATAACAACTGCATGTTTATGCCTAATAACAGAATTTCATAATGCATGATGCTGAATCTAACAGAATTAACAAATACTTCCATAATCATACTTGGAGATATAAAAGCCTTTTTCTTAGTAATTGACAGAAAACTAGGCAAAAATATCAGTGAGATATAAACTTGAACACTACCAACTATGTTGATCTAATTGATATTTATACAAAATGACACCCAACAACTGTAGAATACATATTCTTTTCAAGTGCAGATGGCACATTCCTCAAAATAGAACATACGCTGATCCACAAACGTGTTAGTAACTTTGATTAAAATCATAAATATGTTCTCTGACTATAATGGAATCAATAAGATACATGAAAAAACAAATTTGGAAATTAAACATCTTCTAAATACACGGACCAAAGAGGAAATCAAAAAGGAAATTAGAAAATATTTCAAACTCAGTAACAATGAAAATGCAATATATCAAAATTTGTAGAATGTGGCTAAATGAATGCTTGGGGGGAAATTTACAGTTTGAAATACTTACATTAAAAAGCAGAAAGGTCTAAAATAAATAAACTACAGTTCTATCTTAAGAAGCTACAGAGCAAAGTAAACATAAACTAAGTAATAGAAAGAAGCAATGAAACAGAAAGCAAACAATAAAGAGTCAAAATTGGTTCTTTGAAAAGATCAATAAAATTGATTAAGCAAACAAAAATCTGACTAGCTCTAACAAAATTGATTTGTTACCAAAAAACTTTATACGTAAACACACACACACACACACACACACACACACACACCCCCCTTCCAAACCTAGATGGTTTCATTGATGAATTTTGTTAAAACATTTAAAGAAAAAAACATCAATCCTACAAACTCAAAAGCTCTTCCAAAAAACAGATGAGGAAATACTTTTCAACTCATTTAATGAGGACAGAACAACATTAAAAACAAAGCCTAACCAAGAAATTTACAAAGAAGAGAAAACCAGATGACTATTCCTCATGAACACAGAACAAAAAGCCTTAATGGCATAATAAATATTCTGCTTTCCTAAGTATAAGAGTTTATTCATAATGGCGGCAAAAATAACCAACATCCAAACTTCCTTACATGTCCTCTTTCTTAGACATTTTCCAATGAAGGAAACATTGCTCTTAATAGGATTCCATGTGTAGAAATACATAGGATAGAAAAATTATATACAAGAATCCATGAGATAATATTTACATATAAATTTCTTTCCTTTAGATTTCACATTTTAAAGTCTTTGCTAAAGGGTAAATAAGATAAGACAGTTACTATAAACTGCTGATTTATGTTGTAGTAAGTCAAATGAAAATTTTTGAAATAAGACTCTCCAGTCTGCTCATGAGGAAGTAGAGTTTTAAGAAGTCAATAAAGCTTTAGGAACACTTTTACACTGTTGGTGGGACTGTAAACTAGTTCAACCATTGTGGAAGTCAGTGTGGCGATTCCTCAGGGATCTAGAACTAGAAATACCATTTGACCCAGCCATCCCATTACTAGGTATATACCCAAAGGACTATAAATCATGCTGCTATAAAGACACATGCACACATATGTTTATTGTGGCACTATTCACAATAGCAAAGACTTGGAACCAACCCAAATGTCCAACAATGATAGACTGGATTAAGAAAGTGTGGCACATATACACCATGGAATACTATGCAGCCATAAAAAATGATGAGTTCATGTCCTTTGTAGGGACATGGATGAAATTGGAAATCATCGTTCTCAGTAAACTATCGCAAGGACAAAAAACCAAACACTGCATGTTCTCACTCATAGGTGGGAATTGAACAATGAGAACACATGGACACAGGAAGGGGAACATCACACTCTGGGGACTGTTGTGGGGTCGGGGGATGGGGGAGGGATAGCATTAGGAGATATACCTAATGCTAAATGACGAGTTAATGGGTGCAGCACACCAGCATGGCACATGTATACATATGTAACTAACCTGCACATTGTGCACATGTACCCTAAAACTTAAAGTATAATAATAATAAAATAAAATAAAAAGAAGTCAACAAAGCCTTTTCCTTTGACTCCGCTTTTTAGTCAAAACTGATTGTTATAATAGGGGTTTGACTGCAAATATTTTACATTAAACAAGCCATTTTTATATAAAAGTATTACATACTTATACTCATAGTTGCATATGTTAAAAGGATGAGGATATTGAGTTTGTTTTTTATTAAAAGGAATTTTGAGGTAAAAATTAGAAAATAACATCTAAAATACTAAATTTATTTGGTTTATTTTTCATTATAAAGGTTATATAATTATAGAAAGTTAATAAGATTCAGAAAAGCGAAAAGAAACTTAAAAGCATCCACAGTTTATCAGAAATAAATGTTTTGACGTATTGTCCTTCAATCTTTTTCCTATAAAGAAACATACACAAAACTGTATTCTGCCTTTTCCACAAAGCATTAAATAATGAATATTTCCCACATCTTTAAATTTTTTAAGAAAATAATTTTATTTGTGAGAATTTATTTCATAATATAGTCATTTCATTAATAGCCTATTATTAGATATGTTATTTTTCATACTTTCAAATAACATTAACTTGTACCTAAATTATTTTGCACTCCTCTGAAAATTCCTTAGAATAGATTCCTATAAGTGGCATTACTGAACCAAAGAGAGCGAGAAAGAGCAACAGCAAGAGAGAATATATGTAAGGGTGTTTTTTTTTTTATTTCTGCAAAATTCATCGCAGAAAAAGTATGTCAAGTTACCCCCATCTCACTGCATTTTTATTTTTTTAATGTTACACTCACATTTTCATGTTTTCAGAATGCAGGCAAAATGTCATTAAGACAAAATCCTTAAAAGAAAGTTCCAAGCAATGATTTCAAACTTATTTTAATTGACAACAAGATTCCAATACATAAAACAGAACAAGTCTGAATGTCCACTATAAGATTTAACCTGTATATCTCCTCTTTATTATACTTCCCTTTAAAAATAACTTCTTTATAAAAAACCTTCAGTCCAATATTAACAAAAGCATCTAAAATACTTTTTAGGATAAACTACGCCTGATATATTTCTTTTTTAAATAAGTTATGCTACTGTTAAATTAAATTTGGCCTAAAGCTGCCTGAGTACATAGTGAACTGTAAGCTGATAAAGTATGTAAACCAACTGCAACCCACCTTAAGAATATATTCTTGGCTAGGCCCGGTGGCTCACGCCTGTAATCCCAGCACTTTGGGAGGCCAAGGTGAGTGGATCACAAGGTCAGGAGTTCCAGATCAGCCTGGCCAATATGGCGAAACCCCATCTCTACTAAAAATACAAAAAATTAGCTGGGCGTGGTGGCAGGCGCCTGTAGTCCCAGCTACTCAGGAGGCTGCAGCAGGTGAATCACTTGAACCTCGGAGGCAGAGCTTGCATCAGTGAGCCAAGATCGCACCACTGTACTCCAGCCTGGGCGACAGAGCAAGACTCTGTCTCAAAAAAAAAAAAAAATATATAATATATATATATATATATATATATATTCTTGCAACAAGTAGCTGAATCTTGTCCAATCATAGCAGCTGAGGTTTCAGCCAATTACAGGCTGCAAACTGCTCACACATGTCCAAACAAGGCAGACACAAGCTATAAGCAAAAAAGCTATTTCTGTATATAATTTCATTTTTCTATCTATAAATACAGTCTGCCCACATTGCTGGATGAAGCTCTCTGAACCTTTTAAGGATCAGAGTGCTGCCCAATTCATGAGTTATTTCTTTGCCCAAATAAACTTTGTTATATTTAATCTGTCTAATGTTTTTCTTTTAGCAATTCGGCATCAAAAGTGAGATCTGAAGTATACCTCCAGGAGCACCAAGTGTCCAAGCAAAGGGCCAGAGCCCATTGTGCACATTGATCCCTCTGATTTGAGCAGCATGAATTTGAGTTTTGAGCTCGCTGACTTTATTTGGGCATTTTTTACTAGATGGGGTTCAGGATTGGATTAGATTGGATCCAGTTGGAGGACTCAGGTAGGTACCTTTTCAAAGTGGTTTCCCCTAAATCTGAAGAGTCTGGGACTCCACCTTCTGGGACACTGGCTAACTTTATAGAGAAAAATTACAGGCCCAGAACCTGTGTATTTTTGGAAAAAAAAAAGTCCTTAATCTTACTAAGGACAACTTAGAATTACAGTGGCCACCATAGGGAAGTTTTAACCTAGATTAAATTGCTCACTTGTGAGGTGTATCAGAAAAGAAAGGATCCCAATGCCACAAAAGCAATGGGATGCATTCTTTAACTGGCAAGCAGAGGCATTTAAAAGATAAATCAAAGACAGCCTCTTTAAAAGCTTCTTTACAGAAGGCAAGTAAAGACATCTTAAAGTCTTTTTCACAAATATCATTCAAAAGTTGTAGCTATCTGGGCAGGAAATATTATTCCACTGGCCAGAAAAACAATTTGGATCCAGGTATTCTTTAATAAATTCATGAGTGTTGTATTACTGTATGTGGAACATGGCTAAAAGTTTTAAATGAAAGGTGTAAGATCTGTTTCTGTTTATATGTTTATGTATGTCTGCATCTATGATGTATATCTATATATGTGTGATGTTTTCTATTTCCTTATGATATTGCCAAATTAAAGTGTATAAGAATGCTATCTAATTGACTTAAAGAAAAATAAGCACTTAGATAAATGAAGTATTTACTCAGAAAAAATAAGAAATGACCCAAATGATTTTTGAAGCTCACATGACTTGGGTAATCTTTGGCAAATAAGAATATTATTGGTTTGATTAAAACAAACATATCTTCACAGTTGTTAACATTAAAATTAACACAGATACACGACTTTTCCTACCTAGGTTTACCGGTGAAATAAACTTATGTTATCTCTACATTACAAAATTCATCAGCAAGAAAAGTAATTTAAGATGATGACTAGCTGTTTGATGTCCCATCTTGCTAAGCAATCCAAGCATAATTATTAAAAACGAGTGAGTTAAATAGAGGTAAAAGTCCCATGTGAATGATGTCTTCCCTATACCAGAAAGTTTTAACATTCTTATCATCAAGAATGGAAATTTAAGGCTGAGAAAAATGTGCACAAACAATAGGCCTAGCCAAAAATCCAAAGAAGATAGATAACATTTTGCTTCTTCTACAGTTTATTACAGAGACTAAAGATACTTGGGGCCATTAGTAAACATGTTCTGTGCCACACTGACAAACTGTGCTATAAGAAAGTACATGCTTCCAGATATTATGATTCATAGATTTGCAAATCTTCACATGGCTTGCGTGACAAATAGTTCACAATTACTTGCTTCCTAATGTCCTTTGGAAATTAAGGTCATTAAGAGTTCAGAATTCTAATTTATATATATACTAAAATTACTAGAAATAAGAGAAATAAATTCATATAAAGTATAAAAGAAAAGTAATACATGATTTTGGTAAGCAAAAGCTATAAAGTATGTGGCTGTTTTGTTTCATTAAGGGAAAATGTAATTTTTGTTTGAAAGCAGAATGACTGGTCATCCCAAGATGAGAACAGGAAAAGTATAAAACAAAATCTAAATGCAGAAGAAAGTTGTAGGTTTGCAAAGGACGAATCTTGTAAAAAGAATTTTATGTGTGACAAAGCCAGCTAAGATTAGAAGGGAATTATTTGTAAGTTTTTCTAAAAACTGAACATTAATATCAAAAGTATACTAATACAAAATTAGAATTTGGTTCCCTGTATTAAAACAGTAAGAATTTCTTGGACTACTGGTCTACTTTTAATAGGAAATTGTGAAAAGTTTTTCTTTACCTTTTAGGTAACTGATCTAGGAAACAGATTATATGTTTTACCAAAGTAATTTCTTGTGGTCCATGTTGCTTTTCTTGGGTGTTTGACCACTTAAGAAAACAAAATCTTCTCTATTAAAATTTAGAGCTAAGGTTTCTCTATAATTATGTAGCTTTCTGTATTTACCTTTGAAGTCCTGTAATTTTCACTTTTGTTAAAGGAATGACTACTGTTCACAGTGACCTGTAACCCTATTTTAATCACGCATTTTAAACATTTGATATTTTTGACACATTTCCCAAAATTAGATTCTTAATAAAGTGTTTTTCTTAACCTTAACTTTGATTTTCCAGTCAAGCCCTTGAAACATCTCATATATAAGCATTCAAAAGAATGCTTCTCCTTATATAAAAAGACAGATATTAAACTAACTGGGCTTATTTGACATATTAAATAATATAAGAAGTATTGCCAAATAAGTTGAGTTTCATTTGTGTGGATGTGTTTCAGAAACTGTATGAAATTCATAGCAATCTGATAGTTTTGGTATAATACAATCAGTCATCATTCTAGTTATTATATTCATATGTTGTATGCAACAGAAATAATCAAATTTCCCTGTCAACTGTATCATCACTGTAATGAACTCTCATCAAATATTTAATCATGGCCATTTTAAGTTTTGTCATTCATATTTGGTTAATTATTTACTCTTGTACTTTCCTGAGCAACTATAAGCCTAAAGGGTTATGTCTTCAAGGAGATTCATGTAAAGAATTCTGAGAAGTACAAGTTTCTGATAACTTTAAGATCATACCATTGGACTGAGTCCAAGAACTCTAAGGAAGAAACTCATTGGTTCATAAAACTGCTAACCCAACATAAAGCAGAATAAGAATTAATTAAATACTAAGGAAATGCCTTGGCAGATTTTCACAGTAGGTCAGCCAGTACTGAAATTGTTAAGATATGCAATTTGAACGAACTCTATGAGATTAATCCAAGTCAAATTATCTATGATAACCTATATAATAAACAAGTGCTATGCACCTGAATTAGAGAAATAAAATTGTTATATAAAAGGATATAAATCCAATGTTAAGCATGGGCTCATGGAAAGCCTGGACAGCTGCCTGGTCATTCCTGACTCCCAAAAACTTCCATTATTAAAAGCTCTGCACTCCATGACTCATCATAGAAGAGATAAAACAATCCAAATTACAGGGAAAAATTGTTTGAGTGACTGTTATAAGATTGCTAAAGTGGTTTATAACTAATGTTTGGTTTGGCAAACCCATAATTCTGGTAAGATATAATAAAAAACCTCAGGTAATACACTTCTAGCACCTAATGAATCATTTGACCACTTACAGATGAATTTCATTCAATTACCACATTTAACATAGGTTTTATGATTATATAGAAGCTTTCTGATTGTACAAAAGGCCGATGCTATAAGAGCAACTAAAAGGTTATTAGAAAATATGTTTCCTTTATAGGGTATTTCTGGAGAAATCTCCAGTGATAAAGGTACTCATTTCAATGGACAAATTGTAAAACAATTAAATAAGGTATTACAAACACAATGGCATTAAACAAAGCTAACTGAATTGACTTGATGGCCTCGGTCAAAGGTATTACCAATTGATGGCAATCAGATCCACTCCACTAGAAAACACAGATTGATCCCTTATATAACAGTTACTGGAAGGCCTATGTCCCTGATAATAGAACCTCATGTATCTACCACTCTTATAAACTCTGACATGATTCAGTATTGAGAGGTTTAAATGCAAGATGCCAAAGTATATTATCATCAGGTAAAAGAAGCCCTTCATGACCCACCAACTGATGACAATCAGACCTTTCACTATCTAGAACCAGGAGTTTAGGTCTTTTGAAAAAGACACCATAGAACGACTGCCCTTGAATTCTGTTGGAAGAAACAATACCAACATGTTCTCTGCAGTAAAATTTCAGGACCTCGAGTCTTTGATCCACATCTCTTAACTCAAGAGGGCCTCTCTAGACTCTTGAGACTGTATACCAATCAGAGACCTCAAGGTAAGGCTGACCAGGAAAGCTTTTTATTTTACCCAGAAGCAGATGGCATCCTGGATGTGAACAGCTTTCCCAAGATTACAGATCAAGACTTCTCTGTCACTACGAAACCTGTGCCTCTTTTCCTCTTTTGTTCCTGTGTTCCTTTTCTGTTAATATATGGCAAGATAATGTGATAATTAAGATTTCATAACCAACAGCTTCTGCAATTGAATGTTAGATATGTCATGTTACTAACAGTAGGCAAAATCTATAGTGAGGGTTTTGCAGTTAAATTACGCCAGAAATTGTATAAGAAAAGCAAAGGAAGACGATTTGACAGTTTATAGGCAAGTGTGTAACCCTAATTCCTTGTCAGTAGCCTCCAACCTTGCAATGATTCCAATAATGGAGCCTTAGACAAATATTGCTAGTGCTTCTCTAATAGTGGCCTCCAATGTACAAAGCATTTCATAAGGAACGGCCTGTTGTGCACCTCCAAGATACATTTTTATCTGTGGAGGATTTTATGATCAACCATATATGTGGGTAACTCTATGTATCAATAAGTGGAAAATAAGGAACCAATGTGGTTTAGGGATTCTAATGGTATCACTGTCACTCCATAACCAACTGGAAAATGAACATTGGTCTATACCTCTTAATTTGCACTATAAAATAAAGGGGAATTTGCCAGCAGGTGCAAATCCCTCTAAACAGGCATTTTTATTTTTATTTTTTCTGGTAAAATACTCCTTCCCTGGCTTGGCATAAATGTAAATGAGATTATGATTAGAAATTTGTCTCAAACATTAGCTACTACAACTGACTCTACTGCAAAGGCTATAGCTGCCCAGCAAACTTCTTCAAATTCTCTTGCAAAAATTGTTTCAGACAGCATCATTCCTTTGGACTCTGCTGTCTGAACAAAGAAGACTGCATGCAATAGCTAACACCTCCTGCTGCACTTGCATAAATACATCTGGTATGATAGCAACTCAGTTGCCAGAAATCAGTAAGTAAGCTACTTTGTTAAAACAAGTAGATTCTTCTTTTGGCTCATTTTTGATATATTTGATTTTGATTGGTTCAACTGACAGGAGCTCCTATTAAGAAGTATACTTCAGTCTCTTAGTATTATCCTCCTGATAGCCATGATAACAGTCTCCCTGGTGCACCACATCCTCTCAAGAGTATTAAGTGCTCATGTATAGCCATCCAGTATACATCAAATGGCTTCGGTATGGTTAGAATAATAAAAACATGAAGAGAACATAAATGTTCAGCTTACCTGACATTAACAATTGTGAATTCCATAGAGACCAAACAAGTCTGTTATGATGGTGAGTGACAAAGAATGGTGTCAATGCCCAAAATTTTGGTCAATCTGTCAAAACTGAGAGACTGATCAAAAGGGGGAAATTGTTAAATTAAATTTGGCCTAGAGCTGCCTCCATATGTAGCAAACTGCAATCTAATTTCGTATGTAAACAAACTGCAACCTACCTCAAGAGTATATTCTTGTAACAAGTAGCTGAGCTTTGGCCAATCATAGGAGCTGACCTTTCAGCCAATGACAGGCTGCAAACTGCTCAGACATGTCCAAATAAGGAAAACACCAACTTGTAAACAAAAGGCTGTTTCTGTATAGCACTTCCATCTGTCTATAAATACTGCCTGCCCATGTGTTGGTGGGAGGAACTCTCTAAACCTGTGCTGGTTTGTCACCAGTAACAGTTCAGAGAGCTGCCCAACACATGAGTTGTCTCTTTGTTCAAATGAACTCTGCTAACTTTAATTTTTCTAAAGATTATCTTTTAACACTACTAAGAGATACATCCTAAATTGAAAATCAATAGACTTTAGTAAAAGAAATGTACAACACCTATAGTTTCTACATTTTAGCCTCCATCATAAAATTACAAAACATGTTTATAACAATGGTGATGCTGGAACACAGAAACAGGGCTAACGGCATACAGAATGAGCTCTGTTATTTAATAGAAACTATAATTTGTCATTTTCATGTTGAATGTTCCATTAAATTTAACATTACTGTATTAATCCATTCTTACACTGCTATAAAGATACTACCTGCGACTGAGTAATTTATAAAGAAAGGAGGTTTATTTTTTATTTATTTATTTATTTATTTATTTTGAGATGGAGTCTTGCTCTCCCAGGCTGGAGTGCAATGGTGCAATGGTGCAATCTTGGCTCACTGCAACCTCTTGCAGTGAATTCTTCCGCCTCAGCCTCCTGAGTAGCTGGGATTACAGGTGCATGCCACCACACCTAGCTAATTTTTGTATATTTTTTAGCAGAGACAGGGTTTCACCATGTTGGTCAGGCTGGTCTGGAACTCCTGACCTGGTGATCCGCCCGCCTCCACCTCCCATAGTGCTGGGATTACAGGCATGAGCCACCATGCCCTGCCAAGAAAGGAGGTTTAATTGACTCGCAGTTCCAAATGGCCAGGAAGCCTTCAGGAAACTTACAATCATGGCAGAGGGTGAAGGGAAAGCAAGGCATATCTTACATGGCAGCAAGAGAGACAGAGCATGCAGGGAAAACTGCCACTTTTAAAACCATCAGATCTCGTGAGAACTTCCTCACTATCATGAGAACACCATGGGGGAAACCACCCCCATGATCCAATCACTTCCTACAAGGTCCCTCCCTCAACACGTGGGGATTACAATTTGAGATGAGATTTGGGTGGGGACACAGAGCGAAACTATAGCACACACTTTACAAGGTGTGTAAATCCATACTTGAAATAAAAGAAAATCTGAAAAACAAAGAGTCTTATTTCCTAGTCTATTTTTTTATTATGCTTTCATGGAAATAATGACTCAACGTGATATTTCAGCCTATTATCATGGATGTAAAACGCAATATAAAAATCACAAATGAAGGTAAAAAGCCAAATTATTTATAATAAACAATAAGAAAAGTACCAAAGCAGCTTCACCCTGAGATGACAGAAAAGGAACAGCTTAATGCATATACTATTCCTTTATTACAAATAACTCAGTATTCTTTAAGTGCCTAATTATGCAGTTTCTGACCTTTGACCACCTAATATTTATTCCAAACTCACCCTAATATCTTTCCCACAAAAGTGCAGGAAGTAGACATGACAACACAAATCACAGTCTGGCCTAATTAGAAGATTTATGAAAATAATAGATATTAAACTAGTGAGTTTCAGTAACAATTTGGGGACCAAGCGTTTCAGTTACCCATAATTCTCAACATTATGAATAACTGCTTAGTCCTTTAATAGAACCAAAAGTTCAAATGGGTAAGGTAAAATTTACAATAAATATACAACATATTAAAGAATACAAACTTAAAATGCAAACCATGTTGTAAGTAAAATAATTTAAGCAAATCAAATGCCAAAAAGTCTAACATGCACCAAAAGCAGTTTATAAAGCAACACAGCAGTGTTTTTTTTTAAAAGAAACAAATTAATATGGCCAAGTTATATACTTACAAAACCTGACATTCAAAATTGAAAAATGAATGTTAAGCTTTCTAAAGTTAAGCTCTTTAGAAATAGCAGAGTTTAACTTTTAATTTAGTAGATTTTAATTAACCTGTCTTTTTAAATAGAAATTTTAATTGTAAAAGGACTTTTTAATTAAAAAGGCATTTGAGTGTAATCTTGTAATTTTATTTAGCATTTAAAAGTAATTACTGCAACATATACATTATGTAGAAAATAAATTTCTACTTATATCTTATAAAAACTAACATTGTAATGGAAATTGGAGACTTAGAATGGAAGAGGCAAGAGAAAGGCAAGGGACAAAAAATTACCTATTGGGTACAATGTACACTATTCAGGTGATGGGTACACCAAAAGCCCAGACCTCACCGCTATACAATTCATCCAGGTAAACTACAAACTACTTGTACCCCTAAAACTATTGACTTTTTAATTAAATAAATAAGTAAATAAAAGAACTAAAACTGTCACGTTGTTAACCTTCCAGGGAACTTACCATGCGACCTGGGACTTCACTGCAATCTGTTACCTAGAAGCAACTAATGAATTCCAGACTGGTTGAGGCCAGTGGTATAACAGCTGAGGACAGGAGTTGGCCAGAAGCAATCACGAAGAAAACTATAGTATTCAATTAATCATCACCTTTATCAACCATATTAATGTACCATCCCTATTAACTATTTAACTCTGACTTAAGTAATAGTAAATACTAGAGGTACAATAATTTTTCTTTTTTTTTTTTTGAGGCGGAGTTTTGCTCTTGCTGCCCAGGCTGGAATGCAATGGTGTGATCTCGGCTCACAGCAACCTCTGCCTCCCAGGTTTAAGCAATTCTCCTGCCTCAGCCTCCCGAGTAGCTGGGATTACAGGCAGTAGCCGGGATTACAGGCGTGCGCCGCCGTACCTGGCTAATTTTGTATTTTTTGTAGAGATGGGGTTTCTCCATGTTGGTCAGGCTGGTCTCAAACTCCTGACCTTAGGTGATCCACCCACCTCAGCCTCCCAAAGTGCTGGGATTACAGGCGTTAGCCACCATGCCTGGCCAATAATTTATTTTTCTTATTGCATTTCATGGTAGTTTTTTTTTTTTAAGGATAATCAGATATACTACTGATCTGTAGTTTTACACATATAACTTGTGTACTTCAACAACTATATATACTTCTAAACACAGAAATTCTATTCCTTCCCTTCTTTTATGCCTATGGAAGATAAAGAAAATAATTACTATATACAATGATATTCCTTTCTTAAAGGCTAAGATATTAAAACAATAGTACAACTTAAAAAAATCTTGTTGCTTTTACTTATTAGATATAGGGATGGTACTATACAATTTTTAGTTTAAAAAATCATATAGCTATGGATAATACTGTAGAGAAAAAGCCTAAGGCAAGCTAGAATAAAATAATTTATCTTGGAACATCATAAATGGTAGATCTGTGAGTAGGACTACACAGATTCGCAAAAGATATTCATTTTAAAATAAAATTGTTTTGTATCTAGGAAGCAGCAGAGGTTTTTCGGTGTATGATATATTACCTTCTTCCCTTTCAATCATGCCCCAAATAAGAATTCTTTCACAGAATGTTGAAGCTGAAAGAATTCTTAGAGACTATTTGCCAGTAGTTCTCAATATGAAGTGGTCCCTCCCCACTAGAAGAGGTTTGGATATGCAGGGTCGTCTGGGATATGATAATGACTGGGAAATGCTACCACCAGCATTAAGGATTCTAAACTTCCTACAATGCACAACAGAGTACTTCATAACAAAGAATTATCCAGCCCAAATACCAGAAGCACACTCACTGTGAAATACTGACTTCATTCTCCACTTTGAAGATGTAGCCACTTAGGCCCACAGATGTTAAGTGACTTACTCAAAGACACACAGCTAGGTCCAGAACTCAGATTCTCATTTTCCCATTCTACTTCTCATTCAGTTAATAAATTCTCAATAGAAAAACATGGAAGAACCAAGAATCAATTGTATGTGCATATATAAAACATTGTCAAAACACTGGTTATTCATTAGTATTTGAAATTGAAATAAAACTGCAATTAGCTAAAATACTAATATCCTTTTCAAATTGCTTTTTTTCCCCTCTCATAAAATGTAATTCCCCTTCAGATACATTTTTTTTTTAATTGAAGTTAAAATAAAGAGGAGAGAATCAAATGATACATCATAGTTACCAAATAAAATGTTTTTTCAATGGAGGTATTAGGTGGTTTCTGCTGGATGGTTTCAGAACAACTGGAAACTATTACATGGTTCCAAAACAACTGGATACCCTATAGCCTAAGGCTAATCCACTGCTAACACTGAAGAAATGTATTAGAGTGAAAAACAGCACTGAAATAAAAACCCAAAAGACCTAACACAAATACCTACTCTGATATATAATTAGTCACTAAATCTTCAGCAGGTTACAAGCCCTCTGGGTCTTAGTTTTATGTTACAAAAAATGAGTTCAGGTCTTCATGATCCTTTCAAGAGACGTACCACCTAAACATTCATAAAGAAGCATGCTACTCTAAGTAGGGATATAACCAAACACTGAGTCTCAAAAGGCAAGAGCACTGACAGGCAAGTCCTACTATCAGTTATCGTTCAGCAGCTCCTGATCTCCTAGTGATATTGTGTGCCACTATCTATAAGAATAAGTATCTTATCCTTAATAGAATAAAATTTGAATTTTATTTGAATAAATTTGAATAAGTATCAAATAAGTATTTGAGGGCTAATTAAAATATCTTCAGAATATTTCAAAATTAACACTTTATTCTTCAAAATACATTTGCATTAAATGTTTAACTTCTACATGCAAACTAAGATTTAAAATTTTTAATATTGGAGCTGGCAAAGTAAGAGTATACTGGGGTATTTTTGCAGACAATGTACTAATACATCTGTGTGTGTGTGTGTGTGTGTGTGTGTGTGTAAACACACTATGCCCCTATATTTCTCTAAAGTTCTCACAGCTTAGTTTTTGCTGTTTTTTGCCTGACATTATACATACAGTCTGAGTTTTATTTAACTCTTATCCCTATAAAATTTCAACTGGTCCATAAAATATTTCAGACTCCCTTTCATACACTGTTATACTTCTTAGGTGAAGTATCTAAATCAAATAGTAATCAGAAATAAATGAAACAGGGACAGAGAGATATTTGTTTTAATCTTTCTCTCTCTCTCACCACTCCCTCTTTCATAACATACCCCTACACTCTCTCTCTCTTTCCCTCTTTCTCTCTCTCACACACACACACACACACACACACACTTCTACCATCACCGTAGCATGTAACCTGAGTTAGATATCAAGCTGAATGGTGGATGAATCTAAAAAGCTTTCATGAATGACCTTAGTATGAACTTACTTAAGGCTGTCGAACTATTCAAAAATATATTTTTAAAATACTGAACATTTCTTGAAGTTTAGTTATTGTACTTAAATATAGTCTCTCTTTGCAATATTCTGAAGGTTTCACTGTGTGTAGCCCTTTTTACCTACTCATTTGTCCTAAAGAAATTCATAGACTTTACTGCTTCTTATGTTTCACTTGCTATGGTTATTTCAACAATTTTTAAATATTCTATTTAAATATAATTAAATATGAATATTTTGCCTTTTCTTAAAGTTATAAAATTTAATCCTTCAGTTAGTTGAGCAGTTATTGTTCCATCATACAGACAGTCAAAAACGCTAACGCAAAAACAGAAAAATTAGGCATTCTATTTCAAACAAGCAAGAAGTTCCATCAAACAGATGCTTCACTACTTGCAATCAACACTGTAAGACTGTACTATACCAAAACTATCAGGGGTGTCTGCTGAGGATACTTCCTTTGCACGCTTCACAATGGCAATCTCAGGTTTGGGATATCTGCATGCTAGAAGATATTTTAAAATCAAAATATATTCACACAACAAAATAAATAATATATATATAAACTTTAAAATATATATAAAACTTGGAAGTGCCACATGCTAGTATACAGGCAGTCTTTGCTTTGCACAGTAATGTGGGGTCATAGAACCGATAATGTAAACTTCAACTGTGCAAAGCAGTCTTAGTAACCGATGGGAAAAGTTGTAATCATTCTGTGACCTTTCAAATTTTTTTGTCAAAACATGAAAAACTCTCTTATTGACAGGTATAAATGTAAAGGACAATTTTGAAAATAGTAAAACTAATGTTTATTTAGTATACTTTAAAACATTAGAAACGCTGATAAAGTGTGTTGTTTCTTTGGAAAAAACTTATCAGAAGTAGGTTTAACAGTGCTAGTCTTCTCATATAACTTCTCATCATATAACTTACAATATGCAGCGAGCATCTTTCCATACCTTGATAAATTGTCACACACTTTTCTAAATCTGCATTAGTTTATAACATTTTATCCTTTACATTTTCAACGTCATGAAATATCTCCAAGAGTTCCTTTAATGTGAACTTTTTGCCAGGGTCAGTTCCCCTGAAACGGCTTCATCTTTTCACCACAACCTCCTCACTTTTTTCATTTATATCCATAAGTTCACCCTCCCTAACCTCCTCTGGATGTATATCTGGAGTCTCTTAAATAGCAGCAGTTCAATAGCAGTGTCAATATTCCCACAGTCAGCTATTTCTTCTATACTCCATTTACACTTCCTGGAATTTCACTTCAGCATTTTCACTTTTTGTTTCTTGGCTGCACTTTTATTTTTTTTGATCCATTTCCTTTTGATTATCCATTTTTGTAAAACATCACGTTATCACTGGGAGACAAGGAGGAAACACACCTACATGCTTTGCTGTCTCTGTGTGAACTGAATGACAGATATATAACAACCAATCACCAACAGACTATTAAAAAAAGCAATGTGATTGGTTATGATCATGATGTACATATGTTTTTACAGAGTGATTTATGGACTGAGGAGCTAGCAGCAAAGTTTGTACTTTATACAATTACTGAAAGTTATTATACTGTTCTAAATGAAATTTGAACTGAGTTGTTGGGAACTGGTGTTAGTTAACTAAAACATGGTTACTGAGATTCATGCATATAGAAATTATATAAAGCAGGGATTACCTATAATAATGAAAAATGAATTATTAATGAAATTTGCATAAATCCAGAGAAATAATAGGGCATTAAAATTTAATACACATTTATTTATTTCTGCCTACACAAATTAGTGTAAAATCAAAGGAACAAGATTCTCTTTCTTAGAAGTCAAATGTTTTCCACTTAAATTCCTTGAATTTACTATCATTTAACTATCAAAGAGTAGCTAATCTATAATAAAGCAGAGTTCAATGATTAAATTTTGTATTTAAAAACAAAAAACCTTCATCATATTTCAACTAGTAGGGGTTTTTTTTTGTATCTTCCTTTGCATTTATCACTTTAAAAAAACTCCTTAAAAGTTATTAAAGGGAAAAAAAATTACAGAAAATAGCCCCTGATCGCAAAGTGTGACATGGAGTCAGTGGGATATACAAACAGACTTGAGATGATTAGAGAACAAAAAAATACAGTGTAAGTCAGCTGGGCGCAGTGGCTCACACCTGTAATCCCAGCACTTTGGGAGGCCGAGGTGGGCGGATGGCCTGAAGTCAGGAGTTTGACACCAGCCTGGCCAACATGGTGAAACCCAGCCTCTACTAAAAAAATACAAAACTTAGCCAGGCATGGTAGCAGGTGCCTGCAGTCCCAGCTACTCGGGAGGCTGAGGCAAGAGAATTGCTTGAACCTGGGAGGCAGAGGTTGCAGTGAGCCGAGACCTCGCCACTGCACTCCAGCCGGGGCAACAAGAGCAAGACTTCATCTCAAAAAAAAATAATTAAAATATAAAATAAAATAAAAATACAGTGTAAGTTTCCAGAAAGGAGAAATTATTTCCCTAAGAAGTGGGAGACAGACTCTAAGAAGAGGTAGGATTTAGCCTTAAAGTATTGCAGGATTTCAGTAAGTGAGGGGAGGTGGGATTTCTCTTCCCTTTCCCATAAAGTTCTGTCCAAAAGCCCTGAGGAAGAAATGAGTGAGGCAGGCATCTGTGTAGGAGGCAGGGGAAGCCACAGTAGCCTAGAACAGGGTTTTAGAGCTCAAGCAGTGTGAGGTGTATCCACACAGGGAGGTCGGTCTGGTGTAAGGTGTCAGAACCCAGTTGGGCCGGGTGCAGTGGCTCATGCCTATAATTCCAGCATTTTAAGAGGCCAAGGCGGGCAGATCACTTGAGGTCAGGAGTTTGAGACCGGCCTGGTCAACATGGCGAAACGCCGTCTCTACTAAAAATACAAAAATTAGCCAGGCATGGTAGTGCATGCCTGTAATCCCAGCTACTAGGGAGGATGAGGCAGGAAAGTTGCTTGAACCCAGGAGGCAGAGGTTGCAGTGAGCCGAGATCGCGCCACTGCACTCCAGCCTAGGCGACAGAGGGAGACTCTGTCTCAAAAAAAAAAACAAAAACAAAAAAAAGAGCCCAGTTGGTTGAGACAGGCTTCCACATGGTAAGGGGAAGGAATTGTGGCTCAGGGTGTCAGTGTCCAAGTTGGCATGAGGAGGGCATCTGTATAGGAATATGTGAGCAGTAGTGGTGATGAGATTTTGGTGACAGACAGGAGCAGTGGTGAAAAATAAATAAATATATTAAAAATAATAGAAGCTAGGAATTTCTCCATCAGAGAATGGAGTTAGAAATACAGAAAGTGAGAAAACTAGAACATGCCCTGTGGTATTAACTTAGTATTGAAGAAATTTTAATGAATCTTTATAATACATAGAGACATACAGAACTATGAATAATATAGCTTTTATATATAAATACATATATTAATTTATTTACTAGCTCTGTCCACTCTTAGGGCAACATCCTAATAGCTATGAGCACACCTAACGCCCAGATCTTGGTTTCTAAATACCATTCTACACTGAAAAAAAAAAAAGAGTTTCTTGTATAAATGGCTGATTCTTTTTTTTTTGATGGATCAAACTGATTTATTTAGTTCCTTTTTCCTTTTTTGAATTTATTTGTTCTATTTCTATCACTTAATTTTAATCCAAGTGTCATAATGGAGTAAGGGAAGAAGACTAGCATCTTCTGCCCATGAAAATATCTTTCTTTATTTCCCTATCTATAAAATGGGAATATAAGGAATACGTCATTTTTTTTTTTTTTTTTTTTTTTGAGACGGAGTCTTGCCCTGTTGCTCAGGCTGGAGTGCAGTGGCACAATCTCGGCTCACTGCAACCTCCACCTCCTGAGTTCAAGTGATTCTCCTGCCTCAGCCTCCCGAGTAACTGGGACCACAGGCATGCGCCACCACACCCAGCTAATTTTTGTATTTTTAGTAGAGATGGGGCTTCACCGTGTTGGTCAGGCTGGTCTCGAACTCCTGACCTCAGGTAATCTGCCTGCCTCGGCCTCCCAAAATGCTGGGATTACAGTTGTGAGGCATTGCGCCTGGCCGATGTCATGATTTTTTTTTTTTTTTTTTTTTTTTTTTTTTTTTAATTTATGAAGTATTTATTGATCGTTCTTGGGTGTTTCTCGGAGAGGGGGATATGGGAGGGTCATAGGATAATAGTGGAGAGAAGGTCAGGAGATAAACACATGAACAAAGGTCTCTGGTTTTCCTAGGCAGAGGTCCCTGCGGCCTTCTGCAGTGTTTGTGCCCCTGGGTACTTGAGATTAGGGAGTGGTGATGACTCTTAAAGGGCATGCTGCCTTCAAGCATCTGTTTAACAAAGCACATCTTGCACCGCCCTTAATCCATTTAACCCTAAGTTGACACAGCATATGTTTCAGAGAGCATGGGGCTGGGGGAAAGGCCATAGATCAACAGCACCCCAAGGCAGAAGAATTTCTCCTAGTCAGAACAAAATGGAGTCTCCTATGCCCACCCCATTCTACACAGACACAGCAACAATCTGATCTCTCCTTCCTTTCCCCACACTTCCTCCCCTTCTCTTCAACAAAACCGCCATCGTCCTCATGGCCCGCTCCCGATGGTCGCTGTCTCTTTGGAGCTGTTGGGTACACCTCCCAGACAGGGCAGCCGGGCAGAGGCGCTCCTCACGTCCCAGACAGGGCGGCCGGGCAGAGGCGCTCCTCGCTTCCCAGACGGGGCCGCCCGGGCAGAGGCGCTCCTCTCCTCCCAGACGGGGCGGCCGGGCAGAGGCTCTCCTCACATCCCAGACGATGGGCGGCCGGGTAGAGGCGCTCCTCACATCCCAGACGGGGCGGCCGGGCAGAGGCGCTCCTCACTTCCCCGACGGGGCCGCCCGGGCAGAGGCGCTCCTCGCTTCCCAGAAGGGGCCGCCCGGGCAGAGGCGCTCCTCGCTTCCCAGACGGGGCTGCCCAGGCAGAGGTGCTCCTCACTTCCCAGACGGGGCCGCCCGGGCAGAGGCGCTCCTCACTTCCTCCCAGACCGGGTGGCAGCCGGGCAGAGGTGCTCCTCACCTCCCAGACGGGGCGGCCGGGCAGAGGCGCTCCTCACCTCCCAGAAGGGGCGGCCGGGCAGAGGCGCTCCTCACTTCCCAGACGGTGTGGCGGCTGGGCAGAGGCGCTCCTCCCTTCCCAGATGGGGCAGCCAGGCAGAGGCGCTCCCCACTTCCTCCCAGACGGGGTGGCGGCCAGGCAGAGGCGCTCCTCACTTCCCAGAGGGGGCGGCCGGGCAGAGGTGCTCCTCACTTCCTCCCAGACGGGGTGGCAGCCAGGCAGAGGCACTCCTCACCTCCCAGACGGGGCAGCCGGGCAGAGGTGTTCCTCATCTCTCAGACGGGGCGGCCGGGCAGAGGTGCTTCTCATCTCCCAGACGGGGCGGCCGGGCAGAGGTGCTCCTCATCTCCCAGACGGGGCAGCCGGGCAGAGGTGCTCCACACTTCCTCCCAGACGGGGTGACGGCCGGGCAGAGGCACTCCTCACCTCCCAGACGGGGCGGCCGGGCAGAGGCGCTCCTCACCTCCCAGACGGAGTGGTCAGGCAGAGGCGCTCCTCACTTCCCATATGGGGTGGCGGCCGGGCAGAGGCGCTCCTCACTTCCCAGATGGGGCAGCCGGGCAGAGGTGCTCCTCACTTCCTCCCAGATGGGGTGGCGGCCAGGCAGAGGCACTCCTCACCTCCCAGACGGGGCGGCCGGGCAGAGGTGCTCCTCACTTCCTCCCAGACGGGGCAGCCGGGCAGAGGTGCTCCTCACTTCCTCCCAGACGGGGTGGCAGCCGGACAGAGGCACTCCTCACCTCCCAGACGGGGCGGCCGGGCAGAGGCGCTCCTCACTTCCCATACGGGGTGGCAGCCGGGCAGAGGCGCTCCTCACTTCCTCCCAGACGGGGTGGCAGCCAGGCAGAGGCGCTCCTCACTTCCCAGATGGGGTGGCCGGGCAGAGGCGCTCCTCACTACCCAGACGGGGTGGCCAGGCAGAGGCACTCCTCACCTCCCAGACGGGGCGGCCGGGCAGAGGCGCTCCTCGCTTCCCATACGGGGTGGCAGCCGGGCAGAGGCGCTCCTCACTTCCCAGATGGGGCAGCCGGGCAGAGGCGCTCCTCACTTCCCAGATGGGGCAGCCGGGCAGAGGCGCTCCTCACTTCCTCCCAGACGGGGTGGCGGCCAGGCAGAGGCGCTCCTCACTTCCCAGACGGGGCGGCCGGGCAGAGGTGCTCCTCACTTCCTCCCAGACGGGGTGGCGGCCGGGCAGAGGTGCTCCTCACCTCCCAGACGGGGCGGCCGGGCAGAGGCGCTCCTCCCTTCCCAGACGGAGTGGCCAGGCAGAGGCGCTCCTCACCTCCCAGAGTGGGCGGCCGGGCAGAGGCGCTCCTCACTTCCCAGAGTGGGCGGCCGGGCAGAGGCGCTCCTCACTTCCCAGAGTGGGCGGCCGGGCAGAGGCACTCATCACTTCCCATAGGGGGTGGCAGCCGGGCAGAGGCGCTCCTCACTTCCCAGATGGGGCAGCTGGGCAGAGGTGCTCCTCACTTCCTCCCAGACGGGGTGGTGGCCAGGCAGAGGCGCTCCTCACCTCCCAGGCGGGGCGGCCGGGCAGAGGCGCTCCTCACCTCCCAGGCGGGGCGGCCGGGCAGAGGCGCTCCTCACCTCCCAGAAGGGGTGGCTGGGCAGAGGCGCTCCTCACTTCCCACATGGGGTGGCAGCCGGGCAGAGGCGCTCCTCACTTCCCAGACGGGGTGGCGGCCAGGCAGAGGCGCTCCTCACTTCCCAGATGGGGCAACCGGGCAGAGGCGCTCCTCACTTCCTCCCAGACGGGGTGGAGGCCAGGCAGAGGCGCTCCTCACTTCCCAGACGGGGCGGCCGGGCAGAGGCGCTCCTCACTTCCTCCCAGACGGGGTGGCGGCCGGGCAGAGGCGCTCCTCACCTCCCAGACGGGGCGGCCGGGCAGAGGTGCTCCTCATCTCCCAGACGGGGCAGCCGGGCAGAGGCGCTCCTCACTTCCTCCCAGACGGGGTGGCGGCCGGGCAGAGGCGCTCCTCACCTCCCAGACGGGGCGGCCGGGCAGAGGTGCTCCTCATCTCCCAGACGGGGCAGCCGGGCAGAGGCGCTCCTCACTTCCTCCCAGACGGGGTGGCAGCCGGGCAGAGGCGCTCCTCACCTCCCAGACGATGGGCGGCCGGGCAGAGGCGCTCCTCACTTCCCAGATAGGGCGGCCGGGCAGAGGGGCTCCTCATATCCCAGACGATGGGCGGCCAGGCAGAGATGCTCCTCACTTCCTAGACGGGGTGGCGGCGGGGCAGAGGCTGTAATCTTAGCACTTTAAGAGGCCAAGGCAGGAGGCTGGTAGGTGGAGGTTGCAGCGAGCCGAGATCACACCACTGCACTCCAGCCTGAGCACCATTGAGCGTTGAGTTAGCGAGACTCCGTCTGCAATCCCAGCACCTCGGGAGGCTGAGGCGGGCAGATCACTAGAGGCCAGGAGCTGGAGACCAGCCCGGTCAACACGGCGAAACCCCGTCTCCACCAAAAATACAAAAACCATTCAGGCGTGGCGGCGCGCGCCTGCAATCCCAGGCACCCGGCAGGCCGAGGCAGGAGAATCACAGGAGCCCGAGGCAGGGAGGTTGCAGCGAGCCGAGATCACGGCAGTACAGTCCAGCTTCGATAACAGAGGGAGACCGAAAAAAGGGGAGGGGGAGGGGGAGGGGGAGGGGGAGGGGGAGGGGGAGGGGGAGGGGGAGGGGGAGGGGGAGGGAGAGGGGGAGGGGGAGGGGGAGGGGGAGGGGGAGGGGGAGGGGAGAGCATAAATGGCTGATTCTAAGGCTAGGGCAGGAAAAGTGCAAAATGAGTCTGGAACATCTTATGGAGTATTCAAGCCAGGAATTATTCAAAGAGTAATGAAGACACGTCAAAAAGACACAGAAACCAGCTTGAAGGGGTTCCTACTGGCCAAATACAGGGTAGCTGGAAGATCAAAAATGATAGTAATGAATTATAATCTACTGAATAGAATATATTGATACAAATTGTTAAACTGAATGATGAGGAATGGGATATTTCATAGACTCAAAGTATCACTTCACGAAAGACTTATAAATTATAAAAAGGAAAATAGTAACTTCAGAGTGCATAAGTCAGATAGATACCACGTTAGTCAAATGTCCAAAGTTAACATCACCAAGGACAAACTGAAATCATGGGCCAAACGATAGGATGAAAAAGAATATAACATCCATCCTGTGATACTCCTGCCAAAGATGCATAACTGAAATATATTCATGAGGAAAGAGAGAAACCCAAATTGGTTTCTCTCAAAGACGTGCTACAAAAAACCCAAAGACATGCTACAAAAAAACTGGTCTGTAATCCCCAGAAGTGTCAAGATCAATGCAATTCAAGGGGAAGACTAAGGAACTGTTCCAGATGGATGGAAATTAAAAATAGGTAACAACTAAATGCAATGCACAATTCTGATCTGAATCTTTTTGCTCTAAAGAATTACTGAGATAATTGGTGGAATTTGAATGACATCAGAGTATTAGATGGTAGTAAAGTACCCATGTTATATTGTGGCTATCCAGGGCAATGCTCTTGTTTATAGGAAATTCATACCACAGTACTCCCGTTGCAGTGGACAATGTGGTACATAATCTGATCCTTAGCTGCCAGAAGTCCTGATAAGAGACAGCCCTCAACAATCAGTCATCTTGGGGGACCGACTCAGCTGAAGAATGCTGCCTCACTCAGGGATCTGCACCCTGCCCAGGGCACTCCACACCTAATAGCTTGTTTTCACAGAGGCAGAGGCCCAACCTTCTTGCCCAACTCGAGACAACACAAAAGTGTCATCCCATCTCCAAAACTCCCTAAGGTGTCAGCTGAGGCTTCCACTGAAACTATATTACACCTTCACTTCTACCTCTGCCGAAGCCTGCTTCTTTCCCTTCCCTTCCCAAGGTGAGGATTTCAACAGCACACTACTCAATCAACTACTTGCATGTTAATCTTTGTCTCAGAAACCGCTTGCCAAGGAACTCAATCTGTGAGAGGAATGATAGGGCATCATATCAGAAACTTATTACCCAATGATTTAGGAGAGAAGAAAAAAAGTTTGTTGTGCCATACTTGAAACTCTTCTGTAAATTTAAGACTGTTTCAAAATGTAAAAAGGAATAAAAAAATTAGGTGGGAAAAACACACGTGAACAACATGAAGAAAAACAGAAAAGAAAAAAGTATGATGGAGTTCAATAAAGAAATTAGACTAACCAATGGACAGTGTATTCCAGGTATAATGGGAAGTAAAAGAAGATAGGCAAAAAGAATACATCTCTTACACGGCATTTATTTCTCAAATGTGATTGTTGCATAGCTACAAAATTAGGGTTAACAATTCACCTTTTTTCAAATTGTCATTAAGAAGTCCCTTTGAGCAGAAAAAAAAAAAAAAATTCTAGGATGTTTTTTAAACCAGTAGATCTTTCTCATGCACATAAAATTCAGCCAGTTCACAAAATGTACCACATCTTATATTATCATTATCATGTTTGCCTGTTTCCTTTCACAATTCAAGCATGCCTGAAGCTATTATCTACATGTCTTCAACTCTTTCCTATCTTAAAAACAAAAATACTTTCTGTAACCTTGCTATTCAAAATATGGTCCCTGGACCTGTGGCACTGAAATCCCTGGGAATGTGTTAGAAATGCAGAATCTCAGGCCCCACTTCAAACCTAATGAAACACAATTTGCATTTCAATAAGATTCCCAGATGATGTATGCAAATTAAACTTTGGGAAGCAGGGGTCTAGTTTTCACTGTGTGATATAACATAGGGGCTTCATTCCACCTTTATAATGAAACACAGTCAAATTCAATTCAAATTGATGGCTTATTTCTAAACCATAAGAGAACTGAAGTCACAGAGCAATCAACTGGAGCTAAATCAAAAGAGGGGCAGGCACCTGCAAGGACAGACAGGATGTTAGTACTCGCTTACTTAGGATAACTGCAACTGGACACCATAAGAAGGGTACAGCTAAATAGTAGGCAAACAGGTGAAGGCAGAGTGGGAGATTTTGAGGCAGTATGAAGCTACTAGGGTATGCATAAATTGGGGGAGTTCACACCTTCTTGCAGGTTCTGTTGCCAGAAATCCCACCAGATACACGAAAAAGATAAGAAACCCCTAAGAAAGCGCCCATTGTAATCGAAACCTGAAGGAGGAGAATAGCAGTATTGTAGGAAGAACATGAAACTCTACCTGGATCCTTCTCCCAATCTCTATGAGTCAATCCTTAATCTGAGCGGTGAACCAATTAAACCTTTTTTTAATAAATTACCCAGTCTCAGGTATTTCTTTATAACAGCATAAGAACGGCCTAATACATACCTATTTTACCCATCTCTTCCCTCCCTTCTTAAATAAGGCTATATAAGTATGTGGGCCCCATTAGGATAGCTGGTAATCACTCTGTGATTTTCCCCCATGCATGCTAATAAATTTGTAGGCCATTTCTCTTATTAATCTGCATTCTGTCAGTGAATCTTCAGAGGGCAAAGGAGTTTTCCTTTTGTTTCTACACCGGTAACATATACTTCAAGTAAATTCACATTTCTGACTTACGAGTAAAGAGATGATCTCAGATAAAATCAAGCTATTGCCCAACATCTCCCTTCCATATCCAAAGTTTCCTTCAGAAAGTTGAATCCTTCCTTACTGATACTCCCTTCTCAGCCAACTAAAATCTGGCTTCTCCTCACATAGCTATCATTAAAACTGCTCTGACAAAGACATCAATCTCTTTCACGTTATTAAATCTAATGGACCCCACACACACCTCAGCCCCAATATTCCTCTTACTTGACCTATCTAAAGCATCAGATCACTCTTTCTTTTTTTATTTTTATTTTATTTTTTTAAGACAGCGTCTCATTCCGTCACCCAGGCTGGAGTGTAGTGGCATGATCTTGGCTCACTGCAACCTCTGCTTCCCAGGCTATAGTGTTCTTCCCACCTCAACCTCCCAAGTAGCTGGGACCATAGGCATGCACCATCACACCCAGCTAATTTTTGTATTTTTAGTAGAGACGGGGTTTTACCATGTTGTCCGGGCTGGTCTCAAACTCCCGAACTCAAACAATCCTCCCAACTCGTCCTCCCAAAGTGATGGGATTACAGGTGTGAGCCACCATTCCTGGTCTTATTCCCTCTTCCTTGAAATGCCTCTTCTACTCTTAGCTTCTAGGATATGATTATTATTTTTTTTCCTGTCTCTCTGGACATTACTCCTCTCTCTCTTTCTAGTTCTTGTTCTTCTTCCTGTTCTCTTCCAATAAACACTGGTGTTCTTCAGCATTCTCTCCTGGGATCTTCTCCTATCACTCTATTTATACTGCCTAGCCCTAGTTACTACCTACATGGGTAGAATTCCCAAACTTGACTCTTACTCTGGAGCTCCAGAGTTGATATATACAATTAATTACTGAACATCTTTATATAGTTAATCTCACAATACCCAGTAAAGCTGAAAATGAACTCAAAGTCTGGAGAGCTTTCCTATGGGTTAAATGTTAGATTTTGTTTTAAAAAATCATTCGAGTTAGGAATTCTCTAAAACAAATATAAAAAATCTTCCAAAATCTAAAGGAAAACTAACGGTTAGAGATTTATGAGTTGCAAATCCTAAATACTAGCTTTCTCATTTTTCCAAACTTTTCACACTATATATTAACTTTTTTGCACATTGATTCCCCTTATTTTCAAAGTAACAACACCATATTTGCTTTTGTATTGAATGGTGCATATTATGCAAACACACAGGAGATACAGGAGACTAAGATATGTTACCAGCACATCCAGTTAGTTTAAAAATTAAACTTTTATCGACCATGAGGTGTTATTTTCCCCATGTGTTTAAAATCCTGGGTATAAGTATCCAGAGAGGGGCAGTAAGTAGGAAGAGAGGTTTGGAGTCAGACAAACCTTTTATTTATTTATTTTTTTTTTTACTTTTTTATCTTTTTTTTTTTTTTTTTTTTTTTGAGACAGAGTTTCACCCTTGTTGCCTAGGCTGGAGTGCAATGGCATGATCTCAGCTCACTGCAACCTCCGCCTCCTGGGTTCAAATGATTCTCCTGCCTCAGCCTCCTGAGTGGCTTGGATTACAGGCACCTGTCACCATGCCCAGCTAGTTTTTGTATTTTTAGTAGAGACAGGGTTTTGCCATGTTAGCCAGGCTGATCTCGAACTCCTGACTTCAGGTGATCCATCCACCTTGGCCTCCCAAAATGCTGGGATTACAGGCATGAGCCACTGTGCCCGGCCAAAGCTGTTATTGACTCTACTCTGACACACTGGTTGAAGGATTTGGGGCAAGCTAATCTTAGCATCAGTATATTAATCTATAAAATAGAGATAATACCTTCTCCCTCTAAGAGAAGTAAACAAAATAATCACATAAAAACTCAGCTCATTATGTCTGGCACACAACAAGTATTCAATAACTGGTAAGTAATGGTAGTGAACATGGTGCTGTTAAATTAAGTTTAGCCTAATGCTGCCTCCTTACATATTTTAAGCCTGAAGGTTTCTCCATATATAATGAACTATAACCCAAGCAGATATGTAAACAGGTCATAATCTACTCTTGTAACAAATAGCCAAGTCTCAGCCAATCACAGCAGCCATACTTCAATGCATTCATAGGTAGCAAACTGTTCAAACCATGTTCAAATAAGGCATATGCCAAGGTGCAACCAATCTGCCTGCTTCTGCACCTCACTTCCATTTTCCATAAGTCACTTTCCTTTTTCCATCCATAAATCCTCTGACCATGCAACAACACCAGAGTGGCTCTGAATCCATTCTGGTTCGGGGCTGCCCAACTCATAAATCATTCTTTGCTCAAATAAACTCTGTTAAATTTGTCTCAAGTTTTCCCTTAACAGATGGTGTCAGAAGTGGGATCCAAAGTCGAGCTCCCAGCAACCCCCAGAAACAAGTGACCAAGTGAGGTACCCACAGGATCCATTGTGTCTACTGCTCTCTCACAGCAAATGGGGATTATGCGTAAGTTCTCTCTAGGATTCCAAAGCTCCATGGATGTATGTTTTGAGCTATCTGAGTTTGAGCAATTTTTTTATCTGAACTGAATTTGGAAGTTGTGACAGAAACTGGACTGGGTCCAGGACAGAATTGGATCTAATCATTAACTGGCCTGGATCCAGTTAGAGGCCTCAGACATCTGACTGGGTCAGACAGAAACTGGTAGTAAATGGCAATACTGCTGGGGATGCAAGCTTTGGCTTTTGGAAATTCAGAGGAATTTTTGTGTTCTACCCCATTTGTTTCTTTTTCTTTCACCCTTACGTAGGGAAAAATCACTGGTTAAATTGATCAAGGCAATCCAAGAGCCAAAGCCAAATAGATGAGATCCTTAATTTCTGAAGAACTGAGTACTCCACCTTCTGGCTATGCCTACCTATACATGTATAAATATTAAGCCCTGGAAGCAGCAAACACTTAAAGAGATAGCAAAATCTTACTAAAAGTAATTCAGTAAATTTGAAAGTGATGAATCCTCAATTAGTCTCATCCAAGGATGCCTACTGATGTGCAGAAGTTTCTGAAAAAGATTTCAACATTTTTATTGCCTCTTTTTAAAGACTATAAGATCATGCCTGTAATGCCAGCATATTGGGAGACCATGGCGGGCAGATCCCTTGAAGCCAGGAATTCAAGACCAGCCTGGCCAACATGGTGAACCCTCATCTATACTAAAAATATAAAAATTAGCTAGGCATGGTAGTACACGCCTGTGATCCCAGCTACTCGAAAGGCTAAAGCACAAGGGAGGCTTGAACCTGGGAGGCAGAAGCTGCAGCGAGCTGAGATCACACCACTGCACTATAGTCTGGACAACAGAGCAAGACTCTGTTTCAAAAAAAAAAAGGAAAAAGACTATAAAAGGCAAATAAAAAGCTTAAACAACTAACTGATAACGAAAATTAAATCTGCTAACCTTTTGGCTTAGTTATTATACCACACTAAAGGCTAAAAGAAAGCTATCCTAGATAGTGTTTATAAAAGTTAGGACCTCAGGTAAAGTAGCCTTGCTTCTTTTTCAGAGCTATCATATTGAGTCTAGGCACAGAGAATGCTTTCTTTGCCCTTTTCCTTAACGGCCTTCACCCTAAACTCAATAATTTCAGCTAGGAAACAGTAGCTAAGTTGAAAAGACTGCCTATTCAACTAAATAAGTCTTCAAGACATACCTTTCTGGCATTTAGCTATTTTGAAACTCTTCTGAAAAAGAAATTTACATCTATAAAAAAAAAAAAATCTCAGCCAGGCGCAGTGGCTCACTCCTGTAATCCCAGCACTTTGGGAGGCCGAAGCAGGCAGATCACGAGGTCAGGAGATCAAGACCATCCCGGCTAACATGGTGAAACTCAGTCTCTACTAAAAATACAAAAAATTAGTCGGGCATGGTGGAGCGCGCCTGTAGCCCCAGCTACTCAGGATACTGAGGCAGGAGAGTCGCTTGAACCCAGGAGGCAGAGGTTGCAGTGAGCCTAGATCTCACCACTGCACTCCAGCCTAGATGACAGAGGGAGACTCTGTCTCAAAAAAAAAAAAAAAAAAAAAAAATCTCCATTTGTAAGGGTGTCTGCCTCTGTGCACCAGGAAGAGAGGGAGAACTGAGTCACTAGAAACTCTTACCATTGGTTTGAATTTACAAAACAAATCTAACCTTTGTTTAAGGTACTTTTCCTGGCTCTCTTACCTTAGCTGGGCCTTTACCAACAACCTTCTTCCTTGGTTTGGGCAAATGATTATACAATTAATTACTTAGGCCTGAAATTTCAGCTCTGTGCTTTGGAGATATAAATTTTCTACCTTGTTTCATCTAACAGCCATCCCTTTGAAAATGCAAATTTAGGGTTGCCCAGCTAACAATTGCTTAGGGCAATGAAACAGATAATTGGAAGACTGGTAGTAGAATGGGGAAAAAAATTATTTAAAAGCCAGCAAATGAAAATTATTTATGAAAGCTGTAAGATCTGCTTCTGTGTGTCTATGTGTTAATATCTGATAAATAAAACTAGTTTTTAAATTGTTAGGAAAATTAAATAGGACTGGCTTCTGAACTGTCAGTTATATATAATTCATTTATATGGCACAGAAAGGCTAAATATACTTAGATCTGTTAATAAACAAAAAAATTGAGAAAACATCTTTCTAAAAAAATGCAAAATGGTTTTCATTTACAAATACTGATATAAAACAGTTCAAGACTACTTCACAGGTTTTTGCTAGACATTAAGGCTACTAAGAGTTAAAACTGTAGGCCGGGCACAGCGGCTCACACCTGTAGTCCCAGCACTTTGGGAGGCCGAGGCGGGTAGATCACTCAAGGTCAGGAGTTCAAGATCAGCCTGGCCAACATGGCGAGACCCTGTCTCTACTAAAAATACAAAAAATAAGCTGGGTGTGGTGGTGGGTGCCTGTAATCCCAGCTACTCCGGAGGCTGAGGCAGGAGAATGGCTTGAACCAGGGAGGCAGAGGTTGCGGTGAGCCAAGATCGCGCCATTGCACTCCAGCCTAGGCAACAAGAGTGAAACTCCGTCTCAAAAAAAAAAAAAAAATCCTGTAGTTAATATATATAATTAAAACTACTAGATATAAGAGGAAACAAGTCTGTATATACAGTGTTTTAAAAAAGCAAGATTTTGGGCCAGGCACGGTGGCTCACACCTGTGATCCCAGCACTTTGGGAGCAGAGGCGGGCGAATCACTTGAGGTCAGGAGTTCGAGACCAGTCTGGCCAACAAGGTGAAACCCTGTCTCTATTTAAAAAATACAAAAATTAGCTGGGCATGGTGGCATGCACCTGTAATCCCAGCTACTCGGGAGGCTGAGGCAGGAGAATTGCTTGAACCCAGGAGGCAGAGGTTGCAGTGAGCAGAGATCATGCCACTGCACTGCAGCCTGGGCAACACAGCAAGACTCCATCTCAAAAAAATAAAAAATAAATAAAAAATTTTAAAAAAGCAAGATTTTTTTTTGTGGGTTTTCTGGGGGGCTTTTTGAGATGGAGTTTCGCTCTTATAGCCCAGGCTGGAGTGCAACGACAGGATCTCGGCTCACTGCAACCTCTGCCTCCTGGGTTCAAGCACCTCTCCTGCCTCAGCTTCCCAAGCAGCTAGGATCACAGGCACCCACCACCACGCTCAGCTAATTTTCTGTACTTTTAGTAGATTTGGGGTTTCACCATGTTGGCCAGGCTGGTCTCAAACTCCTGACCTCAGGTGATCCACCCGCCTCCGCCTCCCAAAGTGCTGGGATTACAGGCATGAGCCACCGTGCCAGGCCAAGATATGTTTTTGATAAGGAAAGTTGTAAAAAGCATGAAAATGTGTTATTTGCTGAGAAAAAATAATTTCATCTATCTAGTTTAGAAGATATTTAAAGGTTGTTTCAAAATGAAGGAATTTTTTAGAAGATACAGATAAAACTAAATTAATATAGCAAGTTGGAAAAAGAAAGAGAATAGAAAAAATTGGCTGGGCGCAGTGGCTCATGCCTGTAATCCCAGCACTTTGGGAGGCAGAGACAGGTGGTTCACTTGAGGTCAGGAGTTCAAGACAAGCCTGGCCAACATAGCGAAACCCCATCTCTACTAAAAATAGAAAAATCAGCCAGGCATGGTGGTGTATGCCTGTAGTACCAGCTACTCAGGAGGCTTAGTCATGAGAATCGCTTGAGCCCAGGAGGCGGAGATTGCAGTGAGCCAAGATCATGCTATTGCACTCCAGCCTTGGTGATAGAGCAAGACTCTTGTCTCAAAAAAAAAAAAAAAAATAGAAAAAATGCTAAGAGATTATAAAAGGTTTATGAAAATCCAATTTGTTTATCAGCTTTTATTAAAATTAGCTGTAGTTTTAGTATTGGTAATATACTAATACAAAAGTAAAATTTGGTTTTCTCTTTTGAACAAGAATTTTGTGTAGTATTAAGAAGAGAGAGTAAATACGTTTGTTTACCTTTTAAGTAAACTGCAAAAAAAGAGGGGAGAGGAGAGACAGATTCCATCTCATGCTATCTTTATTAGGATTTCTGATTGTGTGGAAAAGAGTCAATCCTCTATCGAAGAATAAATGGTTTTGCTTTTAAAAACCTTCTAATTACCACTTTGGCTAAAGGTATGACAATTATTTTACAGTGATCTTTGATCCTATTTTGATTAAGTGCTTTAAATCTTTGACAAATTTGATGCACTTCCAAAATCGAATTTCAAATTCAAAGTTAAGTCTTTTGACCTCAAACTAACTTTGGGACATTACACGGAGGGTCCTTGTAGCATCCAAAAGAGAGATAATAAACAAGCTTATCTGGTAAGTTAAATTACATGGGAAGCATTGTCAAATAGGAAATGATGTTTAACCTTCTTTGAGTTATAGTTTATGGATATGTTACTAATATATAGTCCAAAATTGTATAAGCCTCCTAAAATTCTGGTGTGTCTTGGTATGTTATCAGTCCTAATTATGGTGATTATTTTAAATTAATTATTGTAGGCCACAGAAATAACCAAACTTTCTTGTCAATTGTGTCTTTAACCATGACCATTTTAAGTCATTTCCACAGTTAACTGCTTAATTCTGATGCATTTTCAACCAAGCAGCCTGTTCATTAATCCCCTACAACTGAATCTCCATAATACCTGATGTAGTCATCCATGTAAAACAAGAAGTATCAACAACTGCACAGATTCTTCCCCATTTAGCCAGTAGGTAATCTAGAGCAATTCTATTATCTAGTACAACTTTAGTAACAGAATGTAAAGGATTTTATTGTGCAACCATAACCTTTACAGTAGAATCTACTATAAAACCTATTATGAGGGATATTATCAAAAGAAAGATCTTTAGTACAAGAGCTAGCGTCAAAAATCAATAATAATGTGATACATGCAACCAGTTAGCTGAAAACACAAAAGAGAACAGTGATCCTTGAAATGTCTATCAAGATTAAACCCTGCTGAAAAGCAAAGGGAGGAAGTAAAAAGACAGGAAAAAGAAGAAAATTAAACACAATGGAAGAGTGACAATTGGCAGAAGTAAAAGCAGACTTTAGAAACAATAATAGGATGTGACGAAGCAGACCTCCTTACACAGCAGGAAAGAGTTTACCATAACTACAAGGAATGAATGAGAATAGAGTAGAAAAGTCTGAGAGCACTAAGGAGGAGGGAGGGGCAGACTAAGCCCAACACATTTCACTACCACTATGACAGAGTCTAAAAAGCATGCCAACCGAAACAGCAGTGTTCTGGAGGCATTTGGTGTAATGACTAGCGCGTCTACAAATAGAAGTAACCTCAAAGAAACTTACTGTATTAAAATATAGTATATAAGGACTCTGACATCTGGTAGAAGCTAAATTATACTCATTATATTTTTACTAAGGCAGATAAAAAATGCAATATGTTCAAATATTTTATCATCAAAAGCAATCAAAGTAAGTGTCTCAGAGCTTAGGAGAAATGATTTTGTTACCTATAGTCTTTTATCTACAAGAACCTCTTTCTTACTCTTACCTCGTATTGTCTGTCTGAGGTAATTTTAATATATAACTACCTGCTTTTATGTGTTTTCCTTTACTTAAAGCAGACATAAACCTGTGAGTCTAAGACAAGGCTAGAGTCCTGTAAAGCTACATACATACTAACTAATTCAGATGACTTGGGCAAGATGCTAATAAAATCCACACTCAAGGATTTAGTCCCTATTTGTTCAAGTTATTTTATACCCAAACACACCAAAGGAAACCAGACAAGAGTGTGGTTATGCAAACTCATCACTATTTTTAGAAAAATGAAAACAATCTCCACTAACAATGGCAAAATATCACATCATCTCAAACTTTCAAGATCGTGATCTGTAGTTCCACCTGACCCTCTGGATGACCCTATAAATTGCTGACTTTATATTACTTCAATTTTCCTATCCACGAATTTGTTCAAAAAAATTTGTCACAAATAAAAAATAGGCAATAAATGACTATTAAGGTGAAAAACAGCAAATTAATTACTGATAAATTAAACTATACATATAAGTGTTTGACTTAACCTGGAAGCCATATTTCCCAAATGTGTAATATTTAGAATTTAGTCAAGAATTTAGAAGTGAAGAGACAACACAATCAAGGAAAACAATTATCTAAAAGTTTATTTAATAGAGAGGTGAAGAGTCTGATAGATAAGGAATCACCTTTTTGTCCTCCTTTTAATTTCCCTTCCCTTGAATCTGAACTGGTTTTAGTGACTTGCTTGACCATTACATGCAGCAGAAATAATGTTCTGGAACTTCAAAAGCTAGGTCATAACAAGTCTGTGGTAGGATGAATAATGGCCCCCAAAGATATCCCACATTCTAATTCCCTAACCTGTATATATGTTACATTATATGGCAAAAAGAATTTTGCAAGTATAATTAAATTAAGGATTTTGAGAGAGTGAGATTATCCTGGATTATCCAGGTAAAACCTAAATATAATCAGGAGGGTTCTTATAATAGGGAGGCAGAAAGGTCAATGAGGGAGCAGAGATTTTAGTGATGTGTCCAGGAACCAAGAAATCCCAAAAGATGAAAGAAGCAAACAACACATTCTGCCCTGGACTCTCTAGAAGGACAGAGCCTTGCTGACACTTTGATTTTAGTCCTTTAAGACTTATTTTGGACTTTGGACTTTGAGAACTCTAAGAGAATATGTTGTTTTATGCCACTGTATTTGTGGTGTTACAGCAGCAATAGAAAACTAATACAGGCCAGGCGTGGTGGTTCACGCCTGTAATCTCAGCACTTTGGGAGGCCAAGGCAGGAGGATTGCCTGAGGTCAGGAGTTCAAGACTGGCCTAGCCAACCTGGCAAAGCCCCATCTCTACTAAAAATACAAAAATTAGCCAAGCGTGGTGGCGTGCCTGTAGTCCCAGCTACTCAGGGAGGCTGAAGCAGGAGAATCGCTTGAACCCGGGAGGCAGAGGTTGCAGTGAGCCAAGATCATACCACTGCACTCCAGACTGAGTGACAGCACGAGACTCCGTCTCAAAAAAGAGAAAGAACACTAATACAAAGTCTTACAGCTTCTACCCAGCCCCCTTGGAACATTTGCTCTGGGAGCCCTGACCTAAGTATTACAACCATGTTAACATTGTCATGCTAGTGAGGCCACATCCATCTCCTTGGGCCAACAGTTCCAGTTGAGGCCAGCCCTCCAGCCATCCACCAAAGTGCCAGACACATAAATAAACTGATGTTGAACCTTCTGACCAGACCATCAGCCAGCCAAAGTTTATGTAATGACCTCCATAGATACCATAAGAAACAGCATCCAGCTGAGCCCTGCCTATACCCTTTTTTTTTCAATTTTATTTTTTTATTTCCTATGAACTCTCTACCTGCAACTGCCTATATTCTTGATCCACAAAATAATGAGCTATAATAGAAGGGTTGTTATTTGAAGTCACACGTAACTCTGGACATGTTGTAAGTAAGTGATGATTAAACACTGTTAAATAGTATATATGCCTTTCATCATGGAAAAAAAAAAAAAACTTTACTTGATTACTTGATTATCTGTCTTCTACTGGCAGTAATCCCTAGTAATAAGACCATTCCAACATACCCCGTAACTCTAAAGCACTCAGAATTAAGCTTGCTGAAATATACTACTGTAATTAGGTTCTTTCCATATTGGTAAAATAACTGATTGTAGCAAAGCTTCATTTAACTGAGCCTAACTCAACTTACAGAAGCCCACGGCTCATCAGAGATCTCTCACTCCTCTTGCCTCAATTCATACTTCTTATCCACGTCCTTGTTCTTCCCCTCTTGCCGGGCCTAGGTGGGGCTATACTTCCCTTATTCCTTTTTACTGTCTCAACAAAGGCACTGAAATATCTTTATTCATGTATCTTAATTTGGAGTATAAAATGTTTTTCTTGCCCTTTTTCTTATTGGACAAAAGCAAACTATTCCCAATCCATTCCAGAGGCTCATAGCTTAAAATAATTTATATTTAGGCTAGGCACGGTGCTCACAACTGTAATCCCGGCACTTTGGAGGGCTAAACTGGGTGGATTACCTGAGGTCAGGAGTTTGAGACGAACCTGGCCAACATGGTGAAACCCCACCTCTACTAAAAATACAAAACTTAGCCAGTCACAGTGGTGCATGTCTGTAATCCCAGCTTCTCGGGAGGCTGAGGCAGGAGAATCACTTGAACCCGGGAGACGGAGTTGCACTGAGCCGAGATCACACCACTGCACTCCATCCTGGGCAACAGAGTGAGACTCTGTCTCAAAAAATAAAAAAAATTTAAGAAAAGAATTTCTATTTTCTCACATAATCCTGAGCAATGGGCTGAAAAAAAAATAAGGATAATCTTGTTAAAAGTCCAAGATCTCTAGTGAACAGGGATTCCATAAGAAAGCCTAATTTATTTTTAAGTGTTCTAGATACTCAATTTAGTATAAGCTCTTTATCTTCCAGTCTCTCATTTTGTTAAAGTCCTCTTATGCTATATGGCAAGTTCTCAAAACAAAGCTCTTCACCCTACCTTAAACAATCACAAAAAATGGGGGACTACAAGATTAAAGTTTAGAATTATTTGGTTAATGTATACAGATGTAGATAAATGGTAAAAAATGTCAAAAGCACACAATTACCACTCATATAGAGGAACCAAAAAAATGCAAGCTAATTAAGATCTAACATTGATAGAAAAACTGCTCTGTTCACCTCAATACATCTTTTATTTGCTATATGTAAAAAGAATTTCATTTTTTAAATATCTTAAGTAAACATATTATAACAAAAATATTCCCTAAGAGGCTCCCTTTTTCAAAACATCTCTCATTATACCTCTCCGATAGCCAGTTCTTGTCTCTCTGTGTAAACTCTCTGATGAGCATTAATTACACCACCTTAAATAACGTGGAAGCCAACCTCAAAGATACACCTCCGATGATTCCCACTCCCTTGTATTCACACCTTGTGTAGTACTCTCCCACAATGTGTCAGGACAAAAGAGATAGACTGTCACTTCGAAGACTGCGTTATAAAAGTCTGTGGCTTATAGTATACATATTATAACAAAAATATTCCCTAAGAGGCTCATTTTTCAAAACATATCTTTCATTGTACCTCTCCAATAGCCAGTTCTTGTCTCTCTGTGTAACTCTCTGATGAGCATTAATTACACCACCTTAAATAAGTGTGGAAGCCAGTCTCAAAGATGTACCCCCGATGATTCCCACTCCCTTGTATTCACACCTTGTGTAGTACTCTCCCACAATGTGTCAGGACAAAAGAGATGGACTGTTACCACTAAGACTGTGTTATAAAAGTCTGTGGCTTCCAGCTTAGGTGCCCACAGGTGATGTCTTGCAAACACACTAGCTCTCTCTTGCTCTCTCGCTCTCTCATCACTTGCTCTAGAGGAAACCCACTGCCATGTCATGAGAATACTCAGGCAGCCCTATGCAGGACCACATGGGAGGGAATTGAGACATCCAGCCAACAGCCATGTGAGTGAGACTTCTTGGAAATGGATCCTCCAGCCCCAGTTAAGACTTCAGATGATGCCACCCCAGCTGAGAGCTTGATTTCAACTTCTTAAGATCCTGGGCCAGAAATACTCAACTAAGATGCTATAGCATTCCTGAGCCTCAGAAATTATGAGTTAATACATGCTTGTTTTAAGCCACTGTGTTTTAGGATAATTTGTTATACCGCAATGGATAACTAATACAATGAGCACTGTCTATGTTTCAATACCAACTTGCTATCTTTTAAAAGCTTTTAAAAATAATTATAAATGGAAATATTAATTACAAAAATTGGGAAGAAAATTTGTTTTAAAAATTTTGGCTAACATTGAAAGGCCACTGTAATAATGTCAGCTTGCCAGTACTACTTGTAAAAACATGAATAATGCTCTATCAGCAGAATATGGTCTGTTTCTGGAAGAAGAGAGATCAGGCTGAGCAGGTAAATTGAAGGTGCAACCTCAACTTTTTTTTTAAATTGGGAAAGAAATTGGTTTGTAATTTTAAAAATCACAATATTCTATTTAACTATGATAAGATATCCCACAAGGTCTGCCTTATCTATTACGAACTGATTCCAAAGCTTTATCTCATCACAGATTATATCACATGCCTACTGATAAACATATAAGAAAGATAAGGGCAAATGTGCCAAATTTCAACAGCAGATTCCACTGCCATATCAAAGCATGGATGATATTTTTTCAGTAACGTCTCCATACCAAATCCAAAACACTTCATTAGTTTATACAAGCACCCTTTCCAAAAACACATAAGATTGCCTATGGCAAGAAATAGCCCTTTTAATAGAATTAATTTTGTTAGAAAGTACACTTAGTACACACACACAATACATTGGTTGAGTACTTGAAAACATTATTCAAAAAACAACAATAAAAGAAAACATGGGAGTTTTTCATTTATCTGGCTGGAAAAAAAATGTTGATTTCAGCAATGGAATGAGCTGTATGCATTCCCAACATAATAAAATCCCTTTTACCTTAGTGATTAATGAATAAGGTAATTTCCTAAGTGATTATTCTAGTTATCTCCATAACTATATGTATTGATACTGAAAACAGTAAGTGAACACCAAGACTATACTAACAAAGCAGCAGCATCTGTGTCATTTGATTCATAGGACAATCATTTTGTCATCAACATCAGCAAAAATAGCTGATTTAAACTTTGATGTTCTTTAGCATATGAAGAGGAGAGATAAGCATCTGACTAACCATTGTTTAAATATCCTTGACTGTTTCTCCTGAGCAAAGAAGACAATTTAAATTACTAATTTCTCTCTCATATTAGTAACATAACTAAGTTTAATTGATGCTAATGATCTCCATTGACTAAAGTGTTTGGTCCTTTTCAGAATATTTAAAACCACGTTAAATTAAAAAATATTATCTTTATTAGGAAATGTAGCATTGCTACTGTAATACCGCCGGCATGTAAAAAATAATAATGTATGAGAAAAAAATTATTCAGTCACCTTGCAGGACATGCTTTTCAAGAACTGCCGTAAAACTATATTCATAGGGCCCTCCAATATTGTAATTTGTTGACAGTGCAGAATTTCCAAGAAATTACTTGGAAAAGGTAAAATGTGTGTTCAAATAGTCTTGTCAGTGCAGAAAGATGACTGACTATATTATTTTTCCAAGGAGCATATTTTCAGAATTGACTATTTTTAAACTGCATACTGAGTGCACACATAGATTACAAATGTGCTAGTGTTTCATTATGATTTCATATAACATCATGATTACATATTGAATAACGGAATTGATCGGATGTTACATTTTCCTGTAAAAGCACTGTGGGTAAACAATGTCTGGAATCAATCATCCACTATAAATTGGTCCACAATTTCCTGAACTGAGGGGGAAAAAATCTGATTAAAAGCCACAACTAAAACAAGTTTCTGAAGTAGTACAGATAACGTCCTGCTTACGTGAGGTAGATAATTCTTTCCTCCATTCCTGCACATCAGCTAAAGATATACTTTCAAGTCTGGCAAATCAAATGGCATGATCCGAATCAATGTGCTCTACACTTTGGAATCTATGAGATGTTTATGTACCTACCAAGTTTAGAGGGGAGAGTAAACTTTTTTAAAACTTTCGAACACATCAGAATGTAATACAAACTGAAGCAATGTGTTTTGTTTACATAACTGTATTTAAGTGGCAGAAATATTTTAAGACATCCATTTTAGTCATTTGTTCCTTTCATCCCTTTTATTCTCTGAACTTTTAGCTTTTTCACCTAGACTCAAATTCTGACCTACCCCATTCTGGACTTCTTTTAGAAATATCCTATTTTAACATGCTAGTTTAAAAATCGTTTTGCTTTCATCGTTCCAAATTACTTTTGAGCATCAGTCTGACTTTTACTACAGAGCCACAGATTTCCAAAAAATATACCTCCTTATTTATTTCATTCTTTCAACCTCTGGGAAAAACCAAAACTGGAGTTTAACTTTCCATTCCTGGGGAAAATGTTTTCTTTGGCTGCTGAAATTAACGCAACCAGATGTGTGTGGAAACAAGCAGCTATGAGCATCCCTGACTTTTGAAGCTACACCCCTTCTTTTGGCTACCCACCCATACGTCTTCATTTGATAACCGTTCAAAAAGTTTCTTCCTGCCAGGCGGGTTTGTAGCACTTTCTCGGAGCAGGCACAGCATGCCACCTGCACGGGTGCACGCTCGCAAGAAAGCAGCAAGGGCTAAGGGACAGGAGGGCTGGGGAGGGGAGGCACGGGGCAAATCAAAACACAATCCCAACAGCGTTAACTTGCATTTTAGGCCGAAGCTCCGGATTCTGAGGCTAGGGAGGAAGCAGCCAGGCGCTGGCCTCGGCTGCCTGGCACGACCCGCGCCCGTCCTACCTACCTGGGGGAAACTCGGGCGGCGGAAAGTCTCCCCGCCCCCAGCCGTCCCAGGCCTGGGGCCAGACAGGCGAGGGGGGCGGAAAGGGGGCGGCGGCGGGGGTCCAAGATCCAGGGCCACAGAGGGCTCCCGGTGGGCTGGCGAGAAGAGGAGGGCGTCGGGGCCCCCGGGCTCGCCTCCCACCTGCCCCTCTTACCTTGGGCAATGGCAATGGACTCGAAGCGGTGCAGCTCTTTGAGCAGGCAGCTCCTTTCCGTGGAGTGCAGGCTGTAGATGAAGTCGCGCGCGCCCTGCGCCGTGTTCAGCGCCTCCATGGGCTCCTTCTTGGGGTGCGTGCCCAGCCGCCTGGGGCCGCCCGGCAAGCCGCCGGGGGGCGCGAGCGCCAGCAGCCCCCGCCCGCAGCAGCACCAGGACGGCGGGCGGGGCGCGGCGGCGGCGGCGGCGGCCGGGCCCGGCCTCAGGCTGCGCGCGGTCCGGCTCCTCAGCAGCGGCAGCAGCCGAGACATGGCGAGCTGAGGAGCTGGGACCCCTGCGGCCGTCCGGGAGGACGGTTTCTGGCGCGGCTGAGGCGAGAAAGAGCTGGGCTCAGCTCGACCCCGCCCCGAGGTCCTCCTGCCAGGCAGCCGAGGCGCCGGGCACCATGCACTCCGCGGGCCCGCGCGGCTCTCGCCTCCTGTTCCGTCCCCCTTCCCTTCCAAAAGGCCCGCGGCGGCTCCCGCCCCTCCGATGGGAAAAACTTTCTCTGAGACGGCCGGGCCCGGACAGCGCCCGGAGAGGGCGGGCGGTCGATGCGGGCGGGCGCCTCCTGGCTGAGGTGGAGCGGCGCGGGCGGGCGGGGCGGGCTAGTGTGTGTCTCTGTTAGTCTGATCTTCCAGAGGATGAGTCAGCCACGCACCGCCCTCCTCCAGCGCCGCCCTCCTCTCCCGCCGGCTTTCTCACCTTCTAGCCTCCCCACGTCCCCACTCTGTAGGGTTCCCGAACCCTCAAAGCACCCGCGCTCCCGGGCCGCAGAAGCCGTCGCTACCCCTAGCGGCAGCAGAAGGGGGAATGGGGCGGGGCGAAAGGCGAAGGGTGGGGGGGGGAGGTGAGCGGGGCTGCGCAGGCGCAGTCTGCAGGCTCTCGGGCCGCCCGCCCGCCTAGGGGAGGAGCGCGCACACGCGTCCCCTCCCGCGCTGGTGCGTGAAGGTGGAAGGAGGTAGGGTGCGCCACCCTGTGCTGGCGTTAAATCTACAGGTCGGAATAGGGAAAATAGGGAAAAAGAGCTCTGGACCCCTCGCCCGCCAGGGTAGTACAGCTGCCACCCGGCCCCCAACCTGGGGCCAAGCCCACATCTGGAGCTCGTTCTGAAAGGTGCCCCGGTGTGCGGCCCTGCTCTGGACAGGCGGAGAGCTGCGCTGCCACCCCAGCCCCGACAGGATCACGGCGCTCTGCTCCGGAACGAAGCGCCCCAGCTGCGCCCTTCGCCAAGTCAGCGCCCACCGCCGCTTCGGCCGAGCAGGCTGGCTCTAATGCACTCGCTCTGGGCGCCCCAAAGAGAAAGCGAAGCCAGTTCCACCCATGCCCAAGGAGGGTCTGAGACTGAGTCCTTGACACGAGAACAGTCCTCCCCGTTCAGATTCCAGCAGCTGGCATGCAAGTTGTTAATGCTAGAGGCAGAGGCAAGAATGTCATAGACCTTTCCTAGTGGTTGCTTGTGATTTTTTTGTCTCTGTACTAAAGCAGGAAGAATAATTTGATTGTCCACGATTTCCCCTAGGTCCAGGTCCTAGGCATCTTTCAAGTCCCAGGTGAAAGGTCTCCTACTTCATTAAGCTGTCCCTAATCTCTTCTAAGGGAGATCTCTGCTTTATCTGAACCTGTCTAATGACGCTTAGGCACCCTTAGAGAATAAATCCACTTAATAAATCTGCTCGAGCGTAATCAAGATCTAAATCCCATCCTTATCATAAACAGTGCTGCACTCAGCCCGGAAACTTGTATGTAGTAAATGTGCTACGTGTAAGTAGAATATTAAACTGAATAATGGAGGATTGTTACCACTAAAGCCTCCTACTTCTCTAACTCTGGTTCTCAAAGTGTGTCCCTGAGCTTCTTAGACATGAGAAATAGTGGACCCCACTTCACACCTGAATCAGAACGTAGGCATTGGACCCAGTCATGTGGGTTTTAACAAGCCCTCCAGTAATAACACACACGAAAGCTTGAGAAACACTGATGTCTCTGAAACATGGAAAGCAATCGCTTCTTTTTTAAATTCCAAGGCGATGCCTCTATGATGTAATAACAACAATTAAGAATGCTCTCTGTGGAAATGAAAGCTTTTTGAGTGCAGAAAGTGTATCTTCCTTGTCTTTGAAACCTCCTTCATTCCCTAGTGTGCACTGGAATCCTCTGCAGAGTTATTTCAGTCCCAGGCTCATAGGAGTACCCCCCATCCCCCCACAATTTCCCTACCCCCAAGATACTCTGATTCACTGGGGTGGGGCCTGGTAAGTGAGGTTTGAAAAAAGTTCTTCAGTAAGAACTCATTCCCAACCACCTCCAGAATAGTAGTTTAGTGTGTAGACTCCAGAGACAGACTGCAGAAAGTTTGATCCCTGGATCAACCATCTCCTGACTATGTGTTAGTATTAGATTGTTACAGTAGTGATCCCCAATGAACTACACCTTCTATTATCCGCTCCGTTGTGTAGTCCACCTCTACATTGACTGTGGGCTTGGCTATTTGACTTGTTTTGGTCAATAAATAGGAGGACATCATAAACGTGATATGATACATGTTTGCTCATTGGGGGTTGCTGTAATACTTTTGCTATATTACTATAGAATGTTTAATTCTATTATAAAACAAGAGAAACTGAAATGTAGAAGCAAGTCACTTATGAGAAAGGTTACACATAGAATGAATGGATATGGGTTGAACATAGATAAAAAGGATGGAACAAATTAAAATGCTGCTTTAGATAGAGGCAGAAAGACAAAGTGGACTTTTAAGTATTAATAAGGTACACATCATACTATCTTCAGATTGACAGCCGTGTCATCCCTAAATTGCACACCTGCTGGTAACACCCATTGTAACGCTATTATGGCCTCATGTAATCTCTTCCCAAGAAAAGCAGATAAACCCCTAGCTACGAAGCCAGCTAATGCCAGCCACCATTATAACCAGACACACTTGCCCCTCAGCTGTGTGACAGAACAGACATATGTTGAGCCCAGGCCCCTTCAGTCTGTTGAGTCACCTTACGTACTCTCCAGTCTGGTCCTTGTAGCCACACTATGTGCTGAGAAGACTGCATGGTGGAGAGGGATAAGACATGAGAACATTGCATAAAACAGAATTTAGGTGCTATGGTTCTTCAGCCTATCCTAAGCTTATTAATCTACCCTATCTCTTTCCCCTTGCTTCTCACTCTGTTTTCTGTTGGTTGGTAAACTCTTCTGGTTATTACTGCTGCTCTTTGGGTAGACACATTATGCCAAAACTTAGTAGTTTAAGTAGCCAATTTATTTTGCTCTTAATTTTGAGGCTCAGAAATTTGGGAAGAACTTACTTGGACAGTTATTTTATTGGAGTCGTTTATGTAGTATCAATCAGATTTCAACACAACTGCTGTCATTTGAAAGTTCAGCTGGGCTGAATAGCTAAGATGACTCACTCACATGGCTGGCTGGTAGCTCAAATGGGGCTGAGAACCAGAGCAGTTTCACACAGCCACTCCAGCATGGTGATCTTCTCACCAGGCAGCTGGCTTTCCCCAGAGTCAATGTCTGAAAAGAAGCAGGCTTGTGGCCTTTTCTGACCTATCCTTGGAAGTCACACAGTATCACTTCCACTGTATTCTACTGGCTACAAGCCAACCCCTAGGGACAGCCCATATTCAAGGGAAAGGGATATAAACCCCACATCTTAATAGGAGTAATGCCAAAACATTTGAGGATACGTTTTAGAACCACCAGATAATGTGATTTAAGCTTCTTAATTTGGCCTATATGCCTATCTGTTTCGTGACCTGTAGGTGTATACATGGAGGCTGCCATTGCATCAAGGTAATTTTCCACATGGAAAAATTGCCTCGAAGACATTTACCTTTTGGAATCCAGCTGCTGCATAAAGAAGTCTGATGTATCCTGCTGGAAAGACCAAATGGAGGAGCAGGCCGTAGCCAACAGCCCCAGCTAACTGCCAAACATGCATGACAGCATCTTGGACCATCCAGGCTCAATTGAGCCCCAGATGACAGCATTGGGGTTGAAAGCACTAGCTCTAGACCCAGACTGCCTGGATTTGAGTCCTTATACTGTCATTTATTAGCTGTGTAACCTTGAGCTGATCAACCTTTCCGTGGTTGCCCATCTGTTTAATGGGAATAAGAACATGTTTAGTTTGCTCACCTGTTAAATATAGATAAGGGCATCTGCTTTGTAATGTTATAGTGAAACCAAATAATACATGTAAAGCATTTCAAACAGCACCTGATAGATGACAAGCATACAATAAATGCTAGCTATTATTATCTAAATGCCCATGGACCTCTCAAATCTCTAGGATTATGTCTTTGGACCCTCATTTGAGAAATGCACACCTAGCTATCTGTCATTTAATACATGGATGTGTATTAACTGGATCCCCTAACCACTTCCTTCTCTGAACACCTGAATACCCTAAATATGAATGGATGAAGGAGCTAGGGAGGGAGATAATTTGGGGATCGTTTATGGGGCTGTGGAGCAGGTCTAGATGCAGGTGGCAAAGGGGAGTTTCCGAGGAAATATGGTGGTGCTGAAGAGGAAATGCTAGCAGGCTGGAGGGGCTACAGAAATGGAAGACAGAAGGAAGGAAAGCCCAGAAGGCAAACTTGGCCTCAGTTCAGCCCAGCCTGTTCTTCGCTTTTAAAGAGGACAACTGTCATACCTCGGTTAACAATCACAGTTTCCTCCTCATGAAAAATTGCTGCTGAATCATCAGTCCATGGTAAGCTGCATCATATAAATACGCTCCAGAGTTCCTGGCTTCCCTGTTGCTGGCAGGGCACACAGCTGTTTGCTGCCTGCCATTGATGAAACTTTATACACCCAGCTATTCTGCTTTAAAATTCTTGAAATTGTTGCTTTACCTAGTGGACCCTTTAATCATTTCTTCTGCCCATATTTTTGCAATTTCCTCATTGCACTTCTCATCCATCAAGCTCCTGCCTTAGTATTCTGACCCCTGGAAGGCCTCTGCCCCATCATGGTGGTGGTGAATAAATTGTTTCTTCACAATGGAAACCACAAAGTCTTATTAGAACAATTAAAGAAGACTTAAATAAGTGGAGAGAAATACCAATTCAAGATTGAAAAACTCAGTAGTATAAGATGTCAATTCTCCCTAAATGCATTTGTCAGGGTGCTCCAGAGAAACACAACCAATAGGATATAGAAATATATACAGAAAGAAATTAATTATGAGGAATTGGTTGGTATGGTTATGGAGGCTGAGAAGTTTCATTATCTGCTACCTGCAAGCTGAAGGCCCAGGAAAACTGGTGGTATAATTTAGTCCAAGTCTGATAGCCTGAGAACCAGGGGGTCAGAAGTGTAAGTCCCAGTCCAAGTCTGAAGGCCTGAGAACCAGGAGCACCAATGTCCAAGAGCTGGAGGAGACAGATGCCTCAGCTCAGACAGAGGTAGTATTTTTACCCTTCTTCTGCCTTTTTGTTCTATTTCAGCCTTCTGTATATTAGATGATGCCCACTCACATTGGTGAATGTGATCTTCTTTACTCAGTCTACCAGTTCAGATGCTGATCTCCTCCAGAAATACCCTCGCCAACATACCCAGAAATAATATTTTACCAGTTAACCTGGGCATCCCTTGGCCCAGTCAAGTTGACACATAAAATTAATCATCACACCAAATTAATCTATAAATTCAGTGTGATCCCAATCAAAATCCCAGCTGGGTTTGTGTGTCTATATGTGTGTGTATGGAAATTGTCAAACTGATATGAAAATTCACATTGAAATACAAATAGATATAGCATACCAGAAAGAGGATTCATCCCCTGAGCTTGAATCCTAACTCTAACACCTACTAGCTGTATCAATTGGGACATGTTGCTTATCAATCTAAGCCTTTGTTTTTTTGGGTTTTTTTTGGTTTTTGTTTTGTTTTGATTTTTATGAAAATCTACCTCACAGAATCATAAGGGTAAAATGAGACAATGTATGTTTAAAAAAAGAAAGACACAGTACCTAACATGTAGTAGATGTTCAACAAATGATAGGTAGTACTAGTGTAAAAACTAGTGTTAGCAGTAGACCATATATCTAGAAGTGTCAGAGACTAATTCAACTTTAAAGCTAAAAGAAAGAGAACACAACTAGGATCTCTGTTTTCTCAGCTTTCCTTCACTCAACAACCCCTTACATTCTAGCTGTCCAGGTTTCAAAGGAAGAAGTTTGGATACATAAATTTGGGAGTCATCAGCATCCAGGTATCATTTAAAGCTATAAGCTGATCAGGTTGCCATTGGGGTAAAGATAGAGATGAGCAGAGAGTCTGGTCCTGACCCTGGGACTCATCATCAATGAGAACTTGTAAGAGGCACATGAGGCAACAAGGTAGGAGGAAAACTGGAGACTCGTGAGGTGTATGGCCTGAAACTATGTTCACCTAATGTAAGACTGGTCATTTTTGTTGTTGGAAACTTCGATGATTTTTGTAACCTTCTCCTTTGCATTTGTCTCTCTTGCTTGAATTGTTTATGATAAGTATACACAATTTAAACAGAAACAAAGAAAGTAACTATCAAATTATTTTGGTCTAAAATACCTGAGAAATCCTAAATAAATCTCAAACAGACAATCTCCTCTTTTGAGTCCTTTGTACTCCTCTACACCATTCATTCAATAAGGCTTTTCATCATCACCACTGGGGCACTTCATTTCCAAAGATTTAATCTAGGCTGGGTGTGGTGGCTCACGCCTGTAATCCCAACACTTTGGAAGGCTGAGGCGAGTGGATCAATTAAGGTCAGGAGTCTGAGACCAGCCTGACCAACATGGTGAAACCTCCCTACTAAAAATACAAAAATTAGCTGGGCATGGTGGCAGATGCCTGTGATCCCAGCTACTTGGGAGGCTGAGGCAGGAGAATTGCTTGAACCCAGGAGGCAAAGGTTGCAGTGAGCCAAGATCATGCAACTGCACTCCAGCCTGGGCAACAGAGTGAGACTCCGTCACAAAAAAAAAAAAAAAAAAAAAAAGATTTAATCTACCTGCTAAAAAATGCCAAGCACAGGGCAAGACATAGTATTTCATGAAAACAGGATGAAAAATATAAGAAAGGGGCTGTCACTTGGAAACTCAGAACTTCTGTGCTTAATTTCATACTCCATGAGGCTCATGTTTATCTGCCTATAATATCACATTTATATGCAACACCTACAATAATGCACCTATATGCAACAAGTCTTTATCCCACACCCAACATAAAAAGTGCATATGTGCACAAATACACAGAGAGAGAGAGACACACATACACATACATACACATGCACATGCAGGCACAAACACACAAACAACTACCTGACTCTTCGAGGCAGTATTTTGTAACTTCTTCCCCTTCCATGCTGTCCTTTGCCTTTGAGGTTGGGGAAGGGTTTTGATTAAAGTAAATATAAGCAAGGCTGTAAAATGCCCTCTCTTCAAACTTTAAAGTCAAATTCTTAGTGAGGTTTTGAAATATTTAGATGTGGCAATAACTATTTTTTTAATTTTTAATTTTCGTGGGTACATAGCAGGTGTATGTATTTATGGGGTACATGAGATGTTTTGAAACAGGCATGCCATGCATAATAATCGCATCATGGAAAATGGGGTATGAATCCCTTCAAGCATTTATCCTTTGTGTTATAAATGATCTAATTATACTCTTATTTATTTTAAAATGTACAATTAAATTATTATTGACTATAGTCACCCTGTTTTATTATCAAATATTACGTCTTATTCATTCTTTCGAACTACTTTTTTGTACCCATTAACCATCACTGCCTCCCCTACACACACCCACACTACCCTTCCTAGCCTCTGGTAACCACCCTTCTACTCTCTATGTCCTTGATTTCAATTGTTTGATTTTTAGATTCCATAAATAAGTGAGAACATGCAATGATTGTCTTTTTGTGCCTGGTTAATCTCACATTATGTTAATAACATAAAGACCTCCAGTTCCATTATTGCAAATGACATGATTTCATTCTTTTTTATGGCTGAATAGTACTCCATTCTGTATAAGTACCACATTTTCTTTACCCATTCATCTCTTGATGGACACTTAGGTTGCTTCCAGATCTTGGCTATTGTGAATAGTGCTGCAATAAACATGGGAGAACAGATATCTCTTCAATATACTGATTTCATTTCTTTTGGTTATATACCCAGCAGTGGGATTGCTAGATCATATGGTAGCTCTATTTTTAGTTTCTCGAGGAACCTCTAAACTTTTCTTCATAGTGGTTGTACTAATTTCCATTCCCACCAACAGTGTACAAGTGTTCCCTTTTCTCCATATTCTTGCAAGCACTTGTTATTGCCTGTCTTTTGGATATAAGCCATTTTAACTGGAATGAGATGATATCTCATTGTACTTTTGATTTGCAATTCTCTGATGATCAATGATGTTGAACCTTTTCATATGCCTGTTTGCCATTTGTAGGTCTCCTTTTGAGAAATGTTGCAAGAACTATTTTTGAAAAATGGCTCCATCTTTTGAGCCCAGGAGAAAGGTCAGTGTTTGAAAGACGTTCACTGTTCCTGTTTGTGTTGAAGGGAAAATAAGGTGTCAATACAGATATGCTGAACACCTTTTCCAAGATACTTATCAAATCATCTTCTAAAACATATCTCAATTCAACACATTGACACCCACTCTGTACTGGCTATCACGCTAGGTACTAGGAGCATACAAATAGAAAGATACTTTATTTAAAACCAAATTTTCTGTTTAAGGTCTAATATTTTAAATGTTATGAATTACTGCTATTCAATAGTGTCCAATTCTCAGGGTCCAAGGGAACCATTCTTCCTTGAACCCTTGAAGTTAGAGGTGATCTTGTGGCTTGCTTTGGACAATGAATAGAGACCTGACATATTTCACTTCTGAATGTCTGGGCTCAACTATGCAGCTCTCTCATCTCCTACCATGGTGAGATTCACAACATGTGCCGAAATTGATGTTCCATGAAATTGATGAGACCTGGAATAGAGAGCCAATATAGGACAGCTTCCCTGGGGATTTTCCTCAACCCACGGCAGACTTTTCATGACAGAGAAATAAACTCTTGTGTATTATCAGTGTGATTTTGGGATTGCTTCTTACTGAATCAAAACCTCACGTATGCCCAGGGTGGTGGCTCAAGCCTGTAATCCCAGCACTTTGGGAGGCCAAGGCAGGTGGATCACCTAAGGTCAGCAGTTTGAGACCAGCCTGGCCAACATGGTGAAACCCTGTTTCTACTAAAAATGCAAAAAAATTAAAAATACCAAAAAAAAAAACCCAAAAAAAAACCCTCACATATGAGGCCGGGTACGGTGGCTCATGCCTGTAATCCTAGCATTTTTGGAGGCCGAGGAGGGTGGATTGCCTGAGCCCAGGAGTTCGAGACCAGCCTGGGCAATGTGGTGAAACCCTGTCTCTACTAAAAATACAAAAAAATTAGCCCGGCATAATGGTACACATCTGTAATCACAGCTACTTGGGAGGCTGAGGTATGAGAATTGCTTGAACCCAAGAGGCAGAGGTTGCAGTGAGCCGAGATCGTGCCACTGCACTACAGCCTGGGTGACAGAGCAAGACTCCATCTGAAAAACAAAACAAAACTTCACATATGTGATACAGCTCTTCCTTGGCTCTGTTTGTTGTTTTTATGAAGTTGAATGCCTTCCTTTATTCCTGCTATTTCCTTTACCTAAAGGGAGGACCTATTTTGGCACTAAGATGTTTGTTTGACCTGATTAGGATATAGGGAGACAGGGTCCTGTTTTCCTCTATCTGGTTTCTGAGTTTTATCTGAGTCTGGAGCCACAGACATAGATTTTAGAGTCAACATTATTAAGGAAGTTATTAAATCCAAGCAAGTGGATGTTATTATCTATGGCAAATGTGTCAATGAAAACATAAAGGGACTTAGGGCAGAGACCTGGGGAGCAACAACATTTAAGGGATACACAGTGGAAGAAGAAAGAACCAAGGAAAGAAATGAGATGACACCTCAAGAGAAAAAAAATTCTGTAGCCACAGAAGCCAAAGGATAATAACATTTCTAGAATGAGTAGTCTAGAGTTACAAAGGCAGCAGCAAAATCAAGTAAATTGAGGACAGAAAGTGCTCATTAGAAATGGTGGATTGAACACATATAATTATGACCATGCTGTTGGAAAATCACACTAAAAGGAATATAAATGGTTTTTATCATTATTACTATACTTTAAGTTCTAGGGTACATGTGCACAACGTGCAGGTTTGTTACATATGTATACACGTGCCATGTTGATGTGCTGCACCCATTAACTCATCATTTATTTCTGCTAATGCTATCCCTCCCCCCTCCCCCCACCCCACGACAGGCCCTGGTGTGTGATGTTCCCCTCCCTGTGTCCAAGTGTTCTCATTGTTCAATTCCCACCTATTAAGTGAGAACAGGCGGTGTTTGGTTTTCTGTCCTTGCGATAGTTTGCTCAGAATGATGGTTTCCAGCTTCATCCATGTCCCTACAAAGGACATGAATTCATCCTTTTTTATGGCTGCATAGTATTCCATGGTGTATATATGCCATATTTTCTTAATCCAGTCTGTCATTGATGGACATTTGGATTGGTTCCAAGTCTTCGCTATTGTGAATAGTGCTGCGATAAACGTATGTGTGCATGTGTCTTTATAGTAGCATGATTTATAATCCTTTGGGTATATACCCAGTAATGGGATGGCTGGATCAAATGGTATTTCTAGTTCTAGATCCTGGAGGAATCACCACACTGTCTTCCACAATGGTTGAACTAGTTTACACTCACACCAACAATGTAAAAGCATTCCTATTTCTCCACATCCTCTCCAGCACCTGTTGTTTCCTGACTTTTTAATGATCACCATTCTAACTGGTGTGAGATGGTATCTCATTGTGGTTTTGATTTACATTTCTCTGATGACCAGTGATGATGAGCATTTTTTCATGTGTCTGTTGGCTGCATAAATGTCTTCTTTTGAGAAGTGTCTGTTCATATCCTTCGCCCACTTGTTGATGGGGTTGTTTGATTTTTTCTTGTAAATTTGTTTAAGTTCTTTGTAGATTCTGGATATTAGCCCTTTGTCAGATGAGTAGATTGCAAAAATTTTCTCCCATTCTGTAGGTTGCCTGTTCACTCTGATGGTAGTTTCTTTTGCTGTGCAGAAGCTCTTTAGTTTAATTAGATCCCATTTGTCAATTTTGGCTTTTGTTGCCATTGCTTTTGGTGTTTTAGACATGAAGTCCTTGCCCATGCCTATGTTCTGAATGGTATTGCATAGGTTTTCTTCTAGGGTTTTTATGGTTTTAGGTCTAACATTTAAGTCTTTAATCCATCTTGAATTAATTTTTGTATAAGGTGTAAGGAAGGGATCCAGTTTCAGCTTTCTACATATGGCTAGCCAGTTTTCCCAGCACCATTTATTAAATAGGGAATCATTTCCCCATTTCTTGTTTTTATCAGGTTTGTCAAAGATCAGATGGTTGTAGACGTGTGGTGTTATTTCTGAGGTCTCTGTTCTGTTCCATTGGTCTATATCTCTGTTTTGGTACCAGTACCATGCTGTTTTGGTTACTGTAGCCTTGCAGTATAGTTTGAAGTCAGGTAGCGTGATGCCTCCAGCTTTGTTCTTTTGGCTTAAGATTGTCTTGGCAATGCGGGCTCTTTTTTGGTTCCATATGAACTTTAAAGTAGTTTTTTCCAATTCTGTGAAGAAAGTCATTGGTAGCTTGATGGGGATGGCATTGAATCTATAAATTACCTTGGGCAGTATGGCCATTTTCACAATATTCATTCTTCCTATCCATGAGCATGGGATGTTCTTCCATTTGTTTGTGTCCTCTTTTATTTCATTGAGCAGTGGTTTGTAGTTCTCCTTGAAGAGGTCCTTCACATCCCTTGTAAGTTGGATTCCTAGATATTTTATTCTATTTGTAGCAATTGTGAGTGGGAGCTCACTCATGATTTGGCTCTCTGTTTGTCTGATATTGGTGTATAGGAATGCTTGTGATTTTTGCACATTGATTTTGTATCTGAGATTTTGCTGAAGTTGCTTATCAGCTTAAGGAGATTTTGGGCTGAGGCGATGGGGTTTTCTAAATATACAATCATGTCATCTGCAAACAGGGACAATTTGACTTCCTGTTTTCCTAATTGAATACCGTTTATTTCTTTCTCTTGTCTGATTGTCCTGGACAGAAATTCCAACACTATGTTGCATAGGAGTGGTGAGAGAAGGCATCCCTGTCTTGTGCCAGTTTTCAAAGGGAATGCTTCCAGTTTTTGCCCGTAAGTGGGTTTTTTAAAGACATAGCCTCACAAGCCCAGGGTTAATGAGAGAAGAAATGACAGTAACACATTAACATAAGATGGAAAGCAGATGAAAGAGTGGTCATTAACCTACTGGACCAGAGAATGGTGAAAATTAAGCTGGAATGGAACAACTTAGAAGAAGGTTAATTCAAGCAAAGCCTCAAAACACTGCAGGAATTGGAGGCACCAGGTACCTCTGAAAGTAGAGACACAATTAACCTAAAAACAAAAGAACTATGTTGGGCATGATGACAAGTGCCTGTAGTCCCCAACTGCTTAGGAAACTGAAGAGAGAGGATCACTTGAGCACAGGAATTTGTGAGGTTGAGCCCAGCCTGGTAAACACACTAGAGACTAGTTTCTCAAAAAAAAAAAAAAAAAACTAGTTGAAGACATCTAAAAGGAACAGTTGTAAGCCCAGATCCCTCCCTCACCCATGCCTCTTCCTCACATCCTGGAAGTCTAGATGTTTACTAGTAGAGAGACACTGGGCTTAGTGTACCAAGACATCTTGGAGAAAGGAGGCATACCAAAAACAAGGAGATAAGGCCACACTCCCTCATGGATCCCTTGTCACTTTCTGGTCTGCTTCAAGAACACTGGTAGCATGGTAGCCATGCTTTTAAAGGACTCCTTTCTGAGCACCCAGTAAGAGTTCAGCCAGACCATCTTACGATGAAGCCCACCAATTAACCAGCCCTGACAATCATAGGGTGTCCAAATAGCTTTTGACTGTCTCAGTGTTTTTGTTTTTATTTTGAGATGGAGTTTCATTCTTACCACCCAGGCTAGAGTGCAATGGCGCGATCTCAGCTCACTGCAACCTCCGCCTCCCAGGTTCAAGCGATTCTCCTGCCTCAGCCTCCAAAGTAACTGGGATTACAGGCCACTACACCCAGCAAATTTTTGTATTTCTAGTAAAGACTGGGTTTCGCCATGTCAGCCAGGCTGGTCTCAAACTCCTGACCTCAGGTGATCTGCCTGCCTCAGCCTCCCAAAGTTCTGGGATTACAGGCAAAAGCCACTGCGCCTGGCCGACTGTCACAGTCTTGAATACAAAATATGAGCCAAAAGCCTAAAATCATTAAGCAATTGAAGAAAGCCTTAAAAATGGAAAGACAGAACCAAAATAGCCAATATTGTTTTGAAAAAAGAAATCCTGAGGACACAGGGAGCAAAATAAAACTTTTGAAAATGTATAACATGGAATAACATTTAACATTTAAATAAGCCTGAATGTTAATCTTTGCAAAATAAGAAGAGAAACTGAATCTGTTGAAAATCAGGAATCTCTAAAAAAAGGAACATCCAGAAAATGAAAAAGATTTTTTGAAAATTAGAAATATGAGGCTGGGTGTGGTGGCTCACTCCTATAATCCCAGCACTCTGGGAGGCTGAGGCGGGTGGCTCACCTGAGGCCAAGAGTTCAAAACCAGCCTGGTCAATATGGCGAAACCCTGTCTCTACTAAAAGTACAAAAATTACGCAGGCGTGGTGGCACAGGCCTGTAATCCCAGCTACTCAGGAGGCTGAGGCAGAAGAATTGTTTGAAACCAGGAGATAGAGGTTTCAGTGAACCAAGATCGTGCCACTGCACTCCAGCCTGGGTGACAGAGCAAGACTCTATCTCAAGAAAAAAAAAAAAAAAAAAAAAAAAAAAAAATATATATATATATATATATATATATATGAGAGTTTGGCTAGGTATGGTAGCTCCTCCTGTAATCCCATCAACTTGGAAGGTCGAATCAAGAGGATCGCTTGAGCCCAGGAGTTTGAGACCAGACTGAGCAACATAGGGAGACCCTGTCTCTTAAAAAAATAAAAAAAGCAATTAGCCAGGACTGGTGGTGGGCACCTGTGGTCCCAGCTACTTGGGAGGCTGAGGTGGGAGGACCACTTGGGCCATGGAGGTAGAGGCTACAGTAAGTCGTGATTGCTCTACTGCACTCCAGCCTGGGTGACAGAGCGAGACCCTCTCTCAAAAATGAAATTAAATAAATAAATAAAAATATGACAGTCAAAATAAAAAGATGTAGAAAAATGATTAAGATAACATTGAGAAAAAATGCTTTAAAGTAGATAATAGATAATATAAAGCATAGAAAATAGAAAATAAATGACAAAATCAGAGAATTAGGTCAGGAAGCACAAGATAGTTAAGGAAGATATAACAGTTTTGAAAATGTAAGGGAGAAAATTGTCAAAGAAATGTTTGAAGGAAAGTTCCCCAAAGTGGAGGTCATTTGTTCTTGTTGTGCAGTGTACAGGCCTATGTAAACCTAACCCTAAAGTCCAAAGAAGGTGAGAGGCCAAAGAAAGAGGCTGACAAACCCAGTTTCTTACGAAGAAATCATTTAATAGAGACTTACAAACAGAAGCCATGTCTGTGTCTCAGGCAACTGCAAGATGAGATGGTGGATCCCCATACCATTAACCCCAAGACCCAGGGCTTTTGTACCCTAGGGGAGAGGTTGTTCAGAAGGGATGTTTAGAACAATTGAAGTATGATAACATCAAGATTGTTTGACCTCGGGGCAGGATTTATAATAAGTACCTGCTCTTACACAAGGAACAATAGATAAATTGGAAATCTTAGATGCTTTCTTGGAATAGGGGTTAATTAGAGGCCAACATGATGGATTAACTTCCAAGATGGAGTTCCTTTAGCCTCCACAGTTCCCAGATTGAGAAGGTCTGCTATGGACTCAGAAAACTGGATGAAAAAAAAAAACCCACTCTAAGTCATGTCATCATGACATTTCAGATTACTAGGGACAAAGAGAAGATACTAAGTGTCTAGCAGCAAAGTCAATGGTGGAAGGCAGATAACTATCAAGGAAACTTCAAGTAAAAAGGATCCCCTTTTAGAATGGTTTCGGACATCTCAACAGCAATGCTAGAAGCCAGAACACAATGGAACTTATTTCCAATCTAGAATTCTATACCCAGCAATCTAGTGTGAGAGCTGATTACAACTTTTTCGCATGTCAGAGACTCAAAATATTTATATCTCATGCTTCATATCAGGAAGAACCTGGAAGATGTGCTCTATCAAATTGAAGGAATAAACCAAGAGATCCAGGAAATGAGATCTAAGACAGTAGTGAGGAAAAAAGAATGGGTGACATAGGGAAATTATAGGGCGACAGGCCTAGGAAGCAACCAGTATATGTGAGACCAAGGCAAGGGAAAGTTTTGGGAGGTGTGCCTCTAACAAACAGATGGACTTAATCAGTTTATCTGATATGTTTGAAAATATTGAATGGAGAGTTACACTCTATGGGAGTTTGGAGATGAATTAGTAACAGGTTCCTAGAAAACTTGCCAAACAAAAACTGAGGCAATTTTTAACTCTACTAATAAAAATTCCATTAAAGAAGAAATACAATACATTAAAAGGTGACAGGTAAGCAGTATTTACAGTACCATAATAACACAGAATGTTGATTTAACCTAAAATTATGATATATCTAAACTGAGCAGACTGGGGAGAGGAAGTATTAGCCTGCTCAGTCTGCTATAATAAAATACCACAGTCTTGGTGGCTTAAGCAACAGAAAGTTATTTACCCGAGTTCTGGAGGCTGTAATGGCCAAGATCAAGGTGCTGTCAAGGTAGGTTTTATTCTGACACCTCTTCTCTTAGCTTACAGACAGCCATCATCTCTCCATGTACTCAAATGGCCTCTTTTTTTTGTGCATGTAAACAGGGGGAAGTGGTAAGGAGCAAGCAAGTTCTCTGTTATCTCTTCTTTTTGCTCTAGCAAATAACTTAATCTTTAATGGCATATTCCATAAACAACCCCAAAACTATATGGATTAAAATACAGCATTACTTGGTATCACACTACAACGCAAACACCATACCTTGTAAGTTACAATTGATAGTAAGATGGTTTCTAAATTAAGTGATAGGAAACTATGAAAAAAATGTCATGCAAGAATTTATCAAATATCCAAAGTCACTTTACTTTTTTATATCTTCTGGAGTTCTTTTTCCAGTGAGCTTGTGGGTTCTGTGAGTATAGATCATGATTTACACTTCTATAAACACTATCGGGCCTATCTTTTTAAAACATTATATGTATTTATTTTTTCCTTTCGATAGCTTTTGGCACATGTGGTTATTGGTTACATGGATAAATGGTATAGTGGTGAAGTAAGGGCTTTTAGTTTGCCTGCCACCTGCATAGTATACATTGCGCCCCATAAATTTTTTTTTATTCCTCAACCTCCTCCCATGCTCCCCACTTCTGAGTCTCCAATGTCCATTATGCGTCTCTGTATGCCTTTGTGTATCTGTAGCATAGCTCCCACTTATAAATGAGAACATACAGTATTTGACTTTCCATTCTTGAATTACTTCACTTAAAATAATGGCCTCCAGCTCTATCCAAGTTGCTGCAAAAGACATTATTTCATTCTTTTACATGGCATATATATATGTATACCACATTTTCTTTATCCACTCATCATCACTTAATGGGTACTTAGGCTGATTCCATACCTTTGCAAATGTGAATTGTGCTTTGATAAACATATACATGCAAGTGACTTTTATATATGATGACTTCTTTTCCTTTGGGTAGATAACCAGTAGGGGGATTGTTGAATCAAATGGTAGCTCTACTTTTAGTTATTTAAGAAATCTCTGCCCAGGCATGGTGGCTCATGCCTGTGATCTCAGCACTTTGGGAGGCCGAGGCGGGTGGATCACGAGGTCAGGAGATCGAGACCATCCTGGCTAATACAGTGAAACTCCATCTCTACTAAAAATACAAAAAATTAGCCGGGCGTGGTGGCGGGCTCCTGTAGTCCCAGCTACCCGGGAAGCTGAGGCAGGAGAATGGCGTGAACCTGGGAGGCAGAGCTTGCAGTGAGCCGAGATCACGCCACTGCACCCAGCCTGGGTGACAGAGTGAGACTCTGTCTCAAAAAAAAAAAAAAAAAAAAAAATTTCCAGTGCTTCTATTTGTACTTAAAAGAAACTTAGACTTCCTATGCTGATTATACAATCAGCGTAATCTAGCCCCTGCTTACTTCACCACCTGATCTCAACCTCTGCCTCTCTCTGTTTTTATAACATGCCAGGCATGTTGCTGCATCAGAATGGAGCATGTGTTATTCCCACTACCTGGGTTATTCTGAGCCCAGATCTTTGCATCACTGGCTCCTCTTCATCATTCCAATTCAGCACAGATGTTACCTCCTGAGAGAGGCCTTTCCCAAACTCTCAATCCCAAGTAGTCTTGGACCTTGTCTGACTGTCCAATACCCCACTGCACCCACAGTACCTAGCCTAGTGCTTGGCACCAAAGTAGATTCTCAATAAATATTTACCGATTTCGGCCCTAGAATCAAGTACATCTGTTCTCTTTGCATCTTTTTTTGCATAATCAAGATAGGTGGCTCCCCAAATATGGAAAGATTTTTGGAAAGATGAAAAGTAGAAGTCACATTAGCTTCCCCGCCCCCACAAAAAAAATCTTGTTATAGCGGCATCAGCTTTAAGAATAATCACTAAAGTGAATGGATTGGGGCCAGCGATTACATCACATAAAAGTCATGGTATTCCAAAAATTAGCCGAGCATGCTGGTGCATGGCTATAATCCTAGCTACTTGGGAGGCTGAGACAGGACAATCACTTGAACCCAGAAGGCAGAGTTTGCAGTGAGTCAAGATTGCACCACTGCACTCCAGCCTAGGTAACAGAGCAAGACTCTGTCTCAAAAATAAATAAATAAATAAATAAATAAATAAATAAATAAATAAAGTCATAACACTCACCAGGTATTCAAAATACATGAGTATCTCAATAGATGCAGAAAAGGTCTTTGACAAAATTCAACAGCCCTTCCTGCTAAAAACTCTAAAATGCTAAATACATTAGGAATTGATGGGACGTATCTCAAAATAATAAGATCTATTTATGAAAAATCCACAGCCAATATCATACTGAATGGGCAAAAACTGGAAGCATTCCCTTTGAAAAAAGGCACAAGACAGGGATGCCCTCTCTCACCACTCCTATTCAACATAGTGTTGGAAGTTCTGGCCAGGGCAATCAGGCAGGAGAAAGAAATAAAGGGTATTCAATTAGGAAAAGAGGAAGTCAAATTGTCCTTGTTTGCAGATGACATGATTGTATATCTAGAAAACTCTATTGTCTCAGCCCAAAATCTCCTTAAGCTGATAAGCAACTTCAGCAAAGTCTCAGGATACAAAATCAATGTGCAAAAATCACAGGCATTCTTATACACCAATAACAGACAAACAGAGAGCCAAATCATGAGTGAACTCCCATTCACAATTGCTTCAAAGAGAATAAAATATCTAGGAATCCAACCTAAAAGGGATATGAAGGACCTCTTCAAGGAGAACTACAAACCACTGCTCAATGAAATAAAAGAGGATACAAACAAATGGAAGAATATTCCATGCTCGTGGATAGGAAGAATCAATATTGTGAAAATGACCATACTAACCAAGGTAATTTATAGATTCAATGCCATCCCCATCAAGCTACCAATGACTTTCTTCACAGAATTGGAACAAACTACTTTAAAGTTCATATGGAACCAAAAAAGAGCCTGCATTGCCAAGTCAATCCTAAGCCAAAAGAACAAAACTGGAGGCATCACGCTACCTGACTTCAAACTATACTGCAAGGCTACAGGAACCAAAACAGCATGGTACTGGTACCAAAACAGAGACATAAACCAATGGAACAGAACAGAGCCCTCAGAAATAATACCACACATTTACAACCATCTGATCTTTGACAAACCTGAAAAAAACAAGAAATGGGGAAAGGATTCCCTATTTAACAAATGGTAGGCCAGGTGCGGTGGCTCACACCTGTAATCCCAGCACTTTGGGAGGCCAAGGTGGGCAGATCACGGGGTCAGGAGATCGAGACCATCCTGGCTAACATGGTGAAACCCCGTCTCTACTAAACATGCAAAAAATTAGCTGGGCATTGTGGCGGGCACCTGTAGTCCCAGTTACTCGGGAGGCTGAGGCAGGAGAATGGTGTGAACCTGGGAGGCGGAGCTTGTAGTGAGCCAAGATCTCACCACTGCACTCCAGCCTGGGTGACAGAGCGAGACTCCATCTCAAAAAAAAAACAAATGGTGCTGGGAAAACTGGCTAGCCATATGTAGAAAGCTGAAACTGGATCCCTTCCTTACACCTTATACAAAAATTAATTCAAGATGGATTAAAGACTTAAATGTTAGACCTAAAACCATAAAAACCCTAGAAGAAAACCTAGGCAATGCCATTCAGGACATAGGCATGGGCAAAGACTTCATGTCTAAAACACCAAAAGCAATGGCAACAAAAGCCAAAATTGACAAATGGGATCTCATTAAACTAAACAGTTTCTGCACAGCAAAAGAAACTACCATCAGAGTGAACAGGCACCCTACAGAATAGGAGAAAATTTTTGCAATCTACTCATCTGACAAAGGGCTAATATCCAGAATCTACAAAGAACTTAAACAAATTTACAAGAAAAAATCAAACAACCCCATCAACAAGTGGGCGAAGGATATGAACAGACACTTCTCAAAAGAAGACATTTATGCAGCCAACAGACACATGAGAAAATGCTCATCATCACTGGTCATCAGAGAAATGCAAATTAAAACCACAGTGAGATACTATCTCACACCAGTTAGAATGGTGATCATTAAAAAGTCAGGAAACAACAGGTGCTGGAGAGGATGTGGAGAAATAGGAACACTTTTACACTGTTGGTGGGACTGTAAACTAGTTCAACCATTGTGGAAGTCAGTGTGGCAATTCCTCAGGGATCTAGAACTAGAAATACCATTTGACCCAGCCATCCCATTACTGGGTATATACCCAAAGGATTATAAGTCATGCTGCTATAAAGACACATGCACACATATGTTTATTGCAGCACTATTCACAATAGCGAAGACTTGGAACCAACCCAAATGTCCATCAATGATAGACTGGATTAAGGAAATGTGGCACATATACACCATGGAATACTATGCAGCCATAAAAAATAATGAGTTCATGTCCTTTGTAGGGACATGGATGAAGCTGGAAACCATCATTCTCAGCAAACTATCGCAGGGACAAAAAAACCAAACACCACATGTTCTCACTCATAGGTGGGAATTGAACAATGAGAACACTTGGACACAGGAAGGGGAACATCACACACTGGGGCCCATTGTGGGGTGGGGGTGGGGGGAGGGATAGCGTTAGGAGATATACCTAATGTAAATGACGAGTTAATAGGTGCAGCACACCAACATGGCATATGTATAATATGTAACAAACCTTCACGTTGTGCACATGTACCCTAGAACTTAAAGTATAATAAGAAAAAAAATACCAACCTTCATCAATAAGCAGGAAAAGACTTAGATAGGTGCTATTTATTTACATTCTAATACATTTTACAGTCATTAAACACAACTGTCTTTGTACTTCTCTGCATTTTATTTTATGGATTTAAACTTGTGCAGCCCTTCCATTTACTAGCACGATGAGCCAGAGCAAATTACTTCCCCTCTGTTTCCTCATGGATGAAATGAAGATTAAAAATGTGCATCACAAAGTTGTTACGAGAATTCACTGAGATGATTTTCATAATGAACCATAGAGCACCAGGCTCATAGTAGGTACCCAACAAGATATTCTTTCCATTGCCTATCTCCCAAAACTCTTATGATTATGGAGTTCTTAATGAATTTCAGGATAATAATTGGTGTATGACATTATGACATTTTCCAGACCTGTGTAGTGTTATTAAATCTTAATTGTAGCTACTGCTAAAAATATCCAAGACCAGTTGCTTAATCTGACTTTGACCTTGACATATTTAAATACTGACAGGGTGTTTGGAAGCCTAGTTTCAGTTTTGACTAGTGTTTTCTGAATAGCTTTGGGTAAATAATTTATTGTTTCTATCTATAACAATGTTCCCTTGCCTTTTCATAACCTTTAGTACATAAGTTTGAATGTAATTTATAAAATTGAGATGTTATTAATAAGAATAAAGAGATAAGGTGTTTTCTCAGAAAGCATGCATAATTAATATTATTGCCTTAATGATTAAATTGTACTTAATGAACCATATTCTGCCAGAGTCTGAAGTAGTCCCTTGTTAATTAGAATAACCTTTGAAATCATTACCTTTGGGTGTCTATTTGATATCAGCAAGGCGTGACATATTAAGTAGCCAGGCTATCCAGGCTCCAAAGATCAGTGCATTATAAATCACCAAGTACTTATGAAATGCCTACTTTTCTATAAATTCCTTGAGAGCAGAAGCCATATATTTTTCATCCCCTACCATTTATGGATCACCTGAGATATATTAAATTTAGTGGCTTCTCTTCAAGGATTTATAAGGAAGATATGAAAATTACAAATGGGTTTTTTTTTTTACAATGGTTTCCTTTTTCTTAACATAGTTTTCTATAGAAATGTATGCATATGTGTATTTCTATACAAATGCATAATTTTTACAGAAGTAACTATATAAATGAAAATGGTAATAAAAATATATTTGTAATATGTAACATATTACTCTATATATATATATATTTTTTTTTTTTTTTTTTTGAGACAGAGTCTTACTCTATCACCCAGGCTGGAACGTAGTGGCACAATCTTGGCTCATTGAAACCTCCACCTCCTGGGTTCAAGCGATTCTGCTGCCTCGGCCTCCTGAGTAGCTGGGACTACAGGCATGCACCACCATGCCCAGCTAATTTTTGTATTTTTAGTAGAGATGGGGTTTTACCATGTTGCCCAGGCTGGTCTCGAACTCCTGACCTCAAGTGATCCACCTGCCTTGGCCTCCCAAAGTGCTGGATTACAGGCATGAGCCATCACACCTGGCCAATATACACTTATTAAGTATATGATATAGTAAATATGCAATGCATTATGTTTCTAAGCTAGTCCATAAACTTGAAGTGATCCCAAAATAAATAAAGCAACCAAAATGCTACTTCCTTTTGAACATAATTACAATATTTAAATTTGTTGACTTATTTTTTTAAGAGACAGGGTCTAGCTGTGTTGCCCAGGCTGGAGTGCAGTGGCATGAACATGGCTCACAGCAACCTCAACCTCCTGGGCTCAAGCGATCCTCGTGTATTGGCTCCCTAGGTGCTGGGAGCTAGGTGTTAGCCACCATACCAGGCCCATATATTTTAATGTATAACAAGATGCCTAAGGATCATCACTAGGCCAGGTTTCCCTCCAAAGTGAATCTTTGATTCACAACCACTATGTAAATCCCCAAACAGGATGGTGAGACTGAATTGGGGGAAAAGAGAGAGACAGAAAGCATAGGGAGTTGCCATGAGTCACACTCCAGTGGCAGAAAAGGGACCAGGAGACTTTTGGTGTGTATTTCTCTGGCTCCCAGGAAATAACATTGGTAACAGGCTCTGCCAAAGTCAGTGCTGATGATTTATAAGGTGTCTATCTCTTGTACATCAGGTATTTATGACCCAGAGTCTATGGGATGTGTAGTGGATTCATCCACCAGACAGAAAGAAGTTCTGGAGTTCAAGAGTGACTGCCTGAAATTTTAGGCAAAGTCCAGATTGTATATCCATTACTCTGCAGAGGGTCATTCCAAAGCATTCTGTGACTCAAGTTAAGAGCCCAAAAGAAAGGGTTTCATTTGCCCCCCATAATTACTTGGTGATGGGGACAGTGTGAGGATCATTACCTCAGGATCCTCCCCCAATCAGGGCCTGTGGGTAACAATTAGTGGCCCCACACAGTTCATCAACCAGCTGCTCAGGTAAGCGGGAGCCAAAGTGCATAGGAGCCATGAGCAGGACTGCTGTCTGGGGAGGGAAAGTGGGAGAGAATGGCAAACAAGCTGGAGGGAATTCCTCATGGTAACATTGTGAGAGGGAGTAGAAGAAGAAAGGGGAGCACAAATGGAATTGAAGGTGTGATGTCGTGATATAGTAAGAAATACATATTTGTTCTCTGCCCCGAGTCCCTGACACAGAGCTCCTACAACCCTTGTAATTTGCTGAGCAATAGAGGTGCTAGCTGCATCTTTTGTTCTAATATATTGTTTTTGACTGTGGTTCCTGACACTGAACTCCTAAATACTTTTGAGTTTCTTGGGTGATTGGAGCGTCTTCTGTTCTGATGAGGTGGCTCTTGGTGGGCCCCTGGATGGGGCTGCTTACAAGAAAGACCAAGCCATAATTAGAGTCTTGGAGCTTTCAGGCTGGGCATAGTGGCTCATGCTTGTAATCCCAGCACTTTGGGAGGCCGAGGTAGGCGGATCACATGAGGTCAGGAGTTTGAGACCAGCCTGGCCAACATAGTGAAAACCCGTCTCTATAAAAATATAAAAATTAGGCCTGGCGCGGTGGCTCACGCCTGTAATCCCAGCACTTTGGGAGGCCGAGACAGGTGGATCATGAGGTCAAGAGATGGAGACCATCCTGGCCAACATAGTGAAACCTCCTGTCTACTAAAAATACAAAAATTAGCTGGGCATGGTGGTGCACTCCTGTAGTCCCAGCTACTCGGGAGGCTGAGGCAGGAGAATCGCTTGAACCCAGGAGGTGGAGGTTGCAGTGAGCCAAGATCACAGCACTGCCCTGGCAACAGAGCGAGACTCCATCTCAAAAAAAAAAAAAAAAATTAGCCAGCGTGGTGGTGTGCGCCTATAATCCCAGCTACTAGGGAGGCTGAGGCAGGAGAATTGCTTGAACCTGAGAGGCTGAGGTTGCAATGAGCTGAGATTGTGCCACTGCACTCCAGCCTGGGTGACAGAGCGAGACTCCCATCTCAAAAAAAACTAAAAAAAGGCCGGGCACGGTGGCTCACGCCTATAATCCCAGCACTTTGGGAGGCCAAGTCGGGCGGATTGCCTGAGCTCAGGAGTTCACGATCAGCCTGGGCAACACGGTGAAACCCCATCTCTACTAAAATACAAAAAATTAGCTGGGCATGGTGGCGTGCACCTGTAGTCCCAGCTAGTTGGGAGGCTGAGGCAGGAGAATTGCTTGAATCCAGAAGGTGGAGGTTGCAGATGGCGCCACTGCACTCTAGCCTGGGCGACAGAGCAAGACTCCATCTAAAAAAAAAAAAAAAATTTTGGGATAAATGCATAAAACTATAAGTTGACTAAAGTTAAGTGCTATTTTATAGATCTTGCCATATCTTACAGTATTTATCTCAATGTACAATTAGGAGCTCAATAAGCTTGTATATTATGTTCATGGCAGCCACTATGAGGAGAAAAATAAAATTTAAAAATGATATATTACGGTTATAATAAGCAATAATAATTATATTCATTATTATAATTCATAAATATAATGTGTTATATTGTATATTATAATATTTATAATAAACAATAATACATTAAAATCAAATTCATTGCTTTGCATCATTAATTAATGGTTAATTGATTGATGCACAAAAAAATGGGGCAATTTTTTTTGAAGCAAAGATGCAGTCAAATGAACGTGTAGATAAATACTGCAAGCAGTGGATTAAAATTCAGGGAGCTGGCTGTGCACGATGGCTCACGTCTGTAATCCCAGCATTTTGGGAGGCCAAGGTGGGAGGATCACCTGAGGTCAGGAGTTTGAGACCAGCCTGACCAACATGGTGAAACCCCGTCTCTACTAAAAATACAAAATTTAGTCAAGTGTGGTGGCTTATGCCTGTAATCCCAGCTACTTGGGAGGCTGAGGTGGGAGAATCACCTGAACTTGGGAACCAGAGGTTGCAGTGAGCTGAGATCATGTCACTGCACTCTAGCCTGGGCAACAGAGCGAGACCGTCTCAAAAAAAAAAAAAAAAAAAAAAATCAGGGAGTTCAAACTCCTGTGTGACGGGGAAGATGATTTGCACGAAGGCACATCCACATAAAAAGTGGTACATTCAAGAATACACTCAGCATTCTTGATTCCAAGAATTAAGATTTTCCACTACTCTATGCTGCTGTGTTGGAGAGTAGTGAGAAGTAAGGCTGGACAGGTGGAGCCTGAGGGGGTTTGGGCCTTGAGAATCCAAGCTAAGGTACCTGAGTAGAGAAGCATCACAGAAGAGGCACTAGCCAATGGAGGAAAGCTATCACGGGTTTACACAATGAGGAAAGAATTGATTTCTGGGCCAGGCACGGTGGCTAATGCCTATAATCCTAGCACTTTGGGAGGCCGAGGCAGGCAGATCACCTGAGGCCAGGAGTTCGAGACCAGGCTGGCCAACACAGTGAAACCCCTTCTCTACTAAAAAAAAATACAAATATTAGCCAGGCATGGTGGTGCATGCCTGTAATCCCAGCTACTCAGGAGGCTGAGGCAGGAGAGTTGCTTGAACCCACCACTGCACTCCAGCCTGGGTGACAGAGCGAGACCCCGTCTCAAAAAAAAAGAATTGATTCCATTCTATAATCAGTAAACATCTAATGGTTTGACAAGTATTTGGCATCAGAAAGAGAAATTTGGCATTTGGTAATTTATAATAAACACTAAAGATAAATAGGAAATATGACAATGTGGCCTGGATATGATAGCACACACCTGTGCCTAATGGATGATGGGTGTCTGCCAACATTCATAAGCTTCAAAGATGCATCCCAGCCACAGACATAAAGCACTGATATATAGGATGTCCTTGGGTACACAGGGCAGTTTCCTATGCTAGGGACAAATCTTGCTCTAATTTCTCAGCAATGTTTTGTACTTTTCAGTGTAGAGGTCTTATACATCCTCCATGAGATATATCCCATAGTATTTTGTGTTTCTGATGCAGTTATAAATTATTTTAAGATTTTCATTCCATTTAAGTTTCTTTATCTTTCCCTTTTTAAAATATAATTCTTTTAAGTATTTACATATGTTGAACATCACATTAGATAACACATAAATTTTTTTAACCATCAAATATGAAACTCTCAGTTTTAAAGACTTTCTTAAAACTTGAACAGTGTTGCTGCTGTAAAGAAAGAGGGGAAAAAATATTTTCATAGACACAGTTGAAAATATGAATCCCCTTATTATGACCATAATTTTTTGTTAGGACATGGAACCAGAAGATTTTGTATCAGAATATAGTTGATTTTATACTAGCAATCAGTGATAAGACGTATGATTCAGAATAGCTAGCTGTACTCTTGTCTGATAGTTTTTTATTCCAGGTACAAAGCAAAATTTAATATACCAAATTTAATTTTGCCACTGGTAACCATTATAAAATTGAAGACAGTTCTTCAAGAATATTTTGGTTTTCAAACAAAGCCATACTAAAGGATGCAAAAACATTCTTAAACATCCAAAAGGTAATTAATAACATTATAATATAATTTAAATACTATAAAAAATAACACAAAGTTAAAGCACCAGACTGCCTACTTATTTCAAAAAGTTATTAAAAAGAAAGACGTGTGTGGCAGACATTAATTGACTACTAAAAATCCGTTCTTCCCTGCTTTCTTATTAATACAGTTTGTTTGTTGGTTGGTTGGTTGGTTTTGAGACAGAGTCTCGCTCTATCGCCCAGGCTGCAATGCAGTGGCATGATCTCGACTCACTGCCACCTCCGACTCCTGGATTCAAGCGATTCTCCTGACTCAGCCTCCGGAGCAGCTGGGACTAAAGGTGTGTGCAACCATCCGGCTATTTTTTATATTTTTGGTAGAGACGGGGTTTCGCTATGTTGGCCAGACTGGTCTCGAACTCCTGACCTCAAGTGATCCGCCTGCCTCGGCCTCCCAAAGTGCTGGGATTACAGCCGTGAGCCACCGCGCCAGCATATACAGTTCTGATTAGTGTGGATGTCGATGTCCCCTCTTAAAGAGTACCTCCCCAGACTCCCTTGCTATTGGTGACCAGTAACCCACCTCTGGCCAATGAGAAACAAGTGTAATTCAGTGGGTGGAACTCCTAAGGAAGTATATTAAAGATGGCCGACTCAGCACCAGGCCTTTTGACTTTCTCCCTTACTCCTCTCCCTGTTTCCTTCCCAGAATGTAGCTCAATGCTTAGAGATGGAGCAGCCCTTTTGACACCATGAGAATAAAAATATATAAGAAAGCCAGAAGGATCTCTGGTCTCAGATGGCAGCATGAAGCTGCCATTACTACCCTAGTTTACCTACTTGCGTACCTGTTTATATGAGGGGGAAAAATAAAAACTAAAACTTTTTGGTTAATCAACTATGTCGGGGAAGGTCCTCGCCATCAGGGTTTCTGATTCATTGGGTTGGAGGTAGGACCCAGGAACTTACATCTTTCACATGAGCCCCAAATGATTCCCATGCCAGTAATGCAAGGATTATCCTACAGAAACTCTCCTTTGGTTGGTGTGAATTGGAAGTTTAATGTTAACTGGGGAGTCAAGAGGATTATGAACTTGGGTGGGAGGGTAGCAAGTCAAATGATAAATTGCCAGTGGCATACAAAAGTTTACAAATGACCGCTTAGGCTTGATGCTATGATTTACTAACATTTTCCTTGAATTTTCTAAATTATGCTATGTCACAGAGAAATGAATGCTGATGGTAAAACTGTAAATCATTTGCAGCAGCAGATTAAGTCCTTCAATCCTGGTTTAACTTTATTATGAAATCCCATTGAATGAAACAAGCGTGTTTTCTTCCTGAGGACAGTTGCTCTATAAAATATTATCTTGGGTGAACTATACCAAGAAATATAAGATCTATTTGATTCACAGAAGTGCAGTTCAAGCAGTTCTGTTTCTAAAAGACAATACTAAATATAATAAATGGATGCCACACCAGTTTAAATGGATAAATGGTTTTCATTGTCAACATCAATGCCAAAAAATTCAATTTGTTTCTTCCTGAGATTATGATCTTATTTAGACATTAACCCGTTTTATTAATTAATTTATTGACTCAGGATCTGGCTCTGTATCCCAGGCTGGAGTGCAGAGGTGCTATCATGGCTCACTGCAGCCTCAAGGTCCTGGGCTCAAAGGATCTTCCCACCTCAGCCTCTGGAGTACCTGGGGACTACACGTGTGCGCCCACTATGTCCAGCTAATTTTTTTTTAAAGATGGGGTCTCAGCCAGACGCGGTGGCTCACACCTGTAATTCCAGCACTTTGGGAGGCCAAGGCAGGCAGATCACTTGAGGTGACGAGACCGTCCTGACCAACAGGGTGAAATCTTTACTAAAAATACAAAAATTAGCTAGGCATGGTGGTACGTGCCTGTAATCCCAGCTACTCAGGAGGCTGAGGCAGGAGAATTGCTTGAACCGGGGAGTCAGAGGTTGCAGTGAGCTGAGATCACACCACTGCACTCTAGCCTGGTGACAGAGCAAGACTCCGTCTCAAAAAAAAAAAATATGGCATCTCACTATGTTGCCCAGGCTAGTCTCAAACTCATAGGCTCAAGCAATGTTCCCAAAGTGCTGAGATTACAGACATGAGCCACTGCACCTGGCCCCCAGTTTTATTTTTTAATCATGACAGCTGTAGCTTTGTCTAGCTGTGACAGCTCCCTTCTTAAAACAAAGCCAGCAACATACTGTTGTTACACAAAGATACACTTATGCTATTGTTCCTTTTCTTTATAAGATAGTAAGCTCCTTAATGATTTTTTTTTGAGATGGGTATCTCACTATGCTGCCCAGGTTGATCTCAAACTCCTGGGTTCAAGCAATCCTCCCCTCTCAGCCTCCCTAGTAGCTGAGATTACAGGTGTGCACCACCACACCCAGTACAGCTAATGCATTTAGAAGTAAACTTTATTGAGAAGCAGGGTTATAATTCTTACACTGAAAAGTTTTGTGAAGTGTGTATATAGCAGGTATAAAATTATTACAATGGAATTCTAACTTTTTTTGGTGGGGTGGGGTGGGTGGGTCTCACTCTGTTGCCCAGGCTGAAGTGCAGTGGCATGATCTCGGCTCACTGCAACCTTCGCCTCCTGGCTTCAAGCGATTCTCCTGCCTCAGCCTCCCGAGTAACTGGGACTACAGGTGCCTGCCACCACCCTGCCCAGCTAGTTTTTGTATTTTAGTAGAGATGGGGTTTCCCTATGTTGGCCAGGCTAGTCTCAAACTCCTGACCTCAGGTGATCTGCCCGCCTTGGCCTCCCAAAGTGCTGGGATTACAGGCATGAGCCACTGCGCCCGGTCAGAATTCTTTTTTATGCAAGAGTTAGGCACTTAAGTGTGCTCAGGTATAGACAGAAATTAACTTTATATGTGTCTTAAATTATCCATGCAGTGTAATACAAATAATAGTTGTCCCTGGTCTTCAAAGATATGAATCCTTAAATACAGAATCCATACTTTCACACTTTCAGAGCTAAAAAGGAACTGAGAAGAACTGACCGACAGGTTCAGACTGCCCGTATCTGCCAAGGGCAAGGCATTCAGAGGAAAAGAAGGAAGTCACGGCCCTGCAGCGGCTCAGTCTGTTGGGGATGACAGCTTGTAAACAAGTAATTATAGTGGCTGTATCACGGGCCCATAAAGGAGAAAGCTGTGCGTTTGAGCCAGGGAGAAGGGGAGGCAGCTGGGAAGATATCTGAGAGGAGGTACTGGCATGCGAGCCAGATTGTAAAGGATGGCAAAAATAAGTCTGTGTGTGCTGCTCAGACAGAGGAAGGGTGTGACATGGGGCAGGGATCATTTCCCAAGGCCAAAGCACAGGGTGTTTTCAAAGAGGGGCTAGATATCATGTCAGAGAGATTAAGCCCACAGCGCAAAACATCTCAAACACAATGCCGAGAAATTTTAACTTTATTCTGTAAATAATGGGCAGCCATTGAAGGATATTCAGCAGGAAAATGAATTGACCAGATACGCATGTTAGAAAATTTCCTCTGATTTTATTTGTTGTTTACAGTCCTTTTTGTATATCAGTCAGTATGAGAACCTTCGTAAGAAAATTGACCCCTTAACATAACCACTCTAATTTCTTTATATTTCCTCTGAAATTAGCACACAAAATAAGAACAACTTCCCATGTACCTCTATGTAGTGTTCTGATTATGACCCTTGGAGACTTCTCTCTGAAATTTTTTTTTTTAATCAAAGCAAGTCCAGGTGCGGTGGCCACCTGTAATCCCAGCACTTTGGGAGGCCAAGGCGGGCGGATCACTTGAGGTTAGGAGTTCAAGACCAGCCTGGCCAACATGGTGAAACCTCGTCTCTACTAAGAATACAAAAGTTAGCTGGGCGTGGTGGCGGGAGCCTGTAATCCCAGCTACTGGGGAGGCTGAGGCAGGAGAATCACCCCAGGAAGTGGAGGTTGCAGTGAGCAGAGATAGCGCCACTGCACTCCAGTCTGGGCGACAGAGTGAGACTTTGCCAAAAAAAAAAAAAAAAAAAAAAAAAAAAAAATCCATATAAAAAAGAATTTATTCTTTTAATCTTTTATAATTTTAATTTTTTTGATAGAGAGGGAGGCTAGCTATGTTACCTAGGCTGGTCTTGAACTTCTTGCCTCAAGCAATCCTTCTGCTTTAGCCTCCCAAAGTGCTGGGATTATAGGGGTGAGCTACCTCACCTGACCCCCAAAAAATAATTTAATAGAAACTGTGTATCCAGTTCTTTTCATTCATGTAGTTCCTAAGGCCAGTTTTTAAGTGGATCTGTATAGAGAAAATGTTACCATGAGAATCCAATGTGTGCTTTAAATGTAAATAACCACTAATGGAGAAAATAATGAAAAATAAGCTCAAATCTCTAGTAATTGTGCAATACTAGCAATTATATGACACTGATTTGATTGTTCTACACAAAGGAAATTTAGAATCAAACCCAGTTGTAAAGGAACCAATTCGTAGGATTGGAGTCCTGAATAACTATCCCATCTGTCCACAGGCCAGACAGAGGGGTAGCCTGTTTATCTATATTTATCATATACATATGTGTGCATTTATGGAATATAAAACCAAAAATAGAGATAATCTCTAAACTGAACATACTTTGAGACACAATCCAAAATTCAAATAGTAGGCTGAGTACAGTCGCTTACGTCTATAATCCCAGCACTTTGGGAGGCCGAGGCAGGCGGATCACCTGAGGTCAGGAGTTAAGACAAGCCTGACCAATATAGCAAAATCCCGTCTCTACTAAAAATACAAAAATTATCCAGGAATGGTGGCACGCATCTGTAATCCCAGCCACTCAGGAGGCTGAGGCAGGAGAATCACTCGAACCCAGGAGGTGGAGGTTGCAGAGAGCCAAGATCGTGCCACTGCACTCCAGCCTGGGCAACAAGAGCGAAACTCCGTCTCAAAAAAAAAAAAAAAAGATACTATGGCTACGTTCCTTCTGAAGGCTTCAGAGGAGAATCCATTTCTTTCCCCTTCATAGCTTCTAGAAACTTCCAGCATTCCTTGGTTCTTTCTTTGCCTCATTCCAGCCTCTTGCTTCTGTAGTCACACCTCCTACTACTCACTTTGTTCCTCCTGCCTTTCTCTCATAATAACCCTGTGATTACACTGGGCCCACACAAGTAATCAAGGCTAATCTCCCCATCTCAAAATCCTCAATTTAATAACAACTGCAAAGCCCCTTTCACTGTGTAAGACAACACATTCACAGCTCCGGGAGTTAGAACATGGACATCTTTGGAGAACCATTATTCAGCCTACCGTAAGGTCTAATGTTCCTGAAAATCTCCTGTGCTGCATGAACCTTATTTTGAAGGTTTGTGAACATCTGAACATCCCCAAGAGGCCAAGCCCACAGTGCTTCACTAGAAAGTCCTCCTGGACCGTCTCATTTCAGGCTAGCAAATCCTGACAGACTCTAAACAAATATTGTTATTCATATACTTTATTAGTATTCAGGAAAAAAGCAGTGGACACTAGAAAGGAGGATCGATTTATTCTTATTCCCTTTGTTTTATTTTCTTTTTTTGTTTTGTTTTGTTTTGTTTTGAGACAGATTCCCGCTCTGTTGCCCAAGCTGGAGTGCAGTGGCATGATCTTGGCTGACTGCAACCTCTGCCTCCTGGGTTCAAGCAATTCTCCTGTCTTAGCCTCCCAAATAGCTGGGACTACAGGTGCATGCCAGACACAGCTAATTGGTTTTTTTTGTTGTTTTGTTTTGTTTTTTGTATGTTTTTGTTTTTGTTTTTGTTTTAGTACAGACAGGGTTCCTCCGTGTTAGCCAGGATGGGCTCGATCTCCTGACCTCATGATCCACCCGCCTCAGCCTCCCAAAGTTCTGGGATTACAGGTGTGTGCCACCATGCCCAGCTTCCCTTTGAATTCTTTCCTGACATACAAGTCTGTGGCCTGCGTCTCTGAGCACAGGGTGGCTTTCCTGGAATCCTGGAGGAACAGAATTGGGGTATCCAATCTTGTCATCTGTTGATCAATATCTTCTCTGATTCCCTATCACCTTCTGGACTAAGCCCAAGGCCTGCATCGTCCTTCCGAAGCCTTTTGAGATCTGACCCATGTCTATCATCAATTCTCCCTGAGCACCCCCTAGTGGTACTTTAGGCACTAGCACCATCAAAGTCCTGTTGACGTCCAAACACCCATATTCTCTCGCACCCCCACTCCCCCACCCACCATGCTTATGGACACATTGTTCCCTCTGCCTAAATGACCATCTGGCAAATGAACCTTGTCTGTGAGCAAATGTTTCCTTTAATTTATCCTACCTCACTGCCTTAGTAAAACATGCCCTCAGATTATAGGTTCTCCTCTCTATCTGCTCTACAGCACCGGTGATTCTGTAATTATTCTAGTGAGGACCAGCTACATAATTTGTGGGGTCCAGTGCAAAATAAAAATGAGGGTCCCCCTCAGTTTTGGAGTCAATACCAAATCTGACTCCAAATCAGACTCCAAAACTGTGGGGTGTGACATAGAAGTGACTGAACGATTCCTGGGGAGCTGGGGTTGGGGGCACTTCAACCACCACACAGCACAGCTTCATCAAAATGCAGCTTGCAACTTCTCCCCCAGGTGCCTTCCCGCTGCTGCGGGCCTCTGCTCCTTCACTTCCAACATCTCTCAAAATAAAAATCCCTCCTCCCACTCTGAGCGATTCAGCTCTGCCTGCAGCTTGTACACGTCTCTCCCCCGGCAAAACAAGCGCTGGGCAGTTTAGCCAAATGGCACACCCTTGAGTCCGCTGCAGGTCCTTCATTCACCCCGTCACATACAGAGGGGTTCTGAGTAAAAACAAAACGTTCTGCTGCTCAAGCCGGTGTGGCAAACACTCAGCCAAGCCTCAAGATCCTTCCAGGGAGAGTGTAGGTAGACAGTGTCCTGCTGGGGGCGGTGGAGGGGGGGGGGCAGGGGCAGGGGTGTCCCAAGGGCTGGCCCGCCTGCTGTCTGCTCCTCCTGGCCCCTGGTCAGGCGGCAGCCAGAGTCCCTCTGGACCTGCATCCTCACCCCAGCAGAAGTCTTTTGTCCAGGAGGCAAAAAGCCAGAGATTCTGCAACAAGAATTCAAAGCAAACACAACAAAACAAAATTCATGGAAAGCAGATGACTGCTAAGATATGGCAGGGGGGCCTGGAGAGAGCCTCCGGCTTTGACCTGCTCGGGGATGGGCCGCCCTCTCCTCCGCCTGTTGCTCAGTTTCTGCCCCTGACGCTGGAGCTCACAGAGACGCCTTCCTTGTCCTGGTTCTCAACAGAGCTGTAGCTGACTCTGGCATTACCAAGCCTCCCCACATGCCCAGCCCCCTCACTCCAAAATCCTACTGGCTGTAACAGAGAATACCTTTGAACCAAGATTCTGTTTTAATCATCATTTACATTGTTTTCTTTCCGAAGGCCGCCTTGTATACCCTCCCTAACCCACAAACCTGTTAACATTGTCTTAAGGTGAAATGGCTGTAAAATCAGTATTTAGCTAATAAATTTATCTGTATTCCTCTTTCAAAAAAAAAATGAGGAGTTTCTAGTTCAAAAACTATTAAGCATTTCAAGACAGCAACAGCAGAGCATTAAACCGAGCACAGGGTCCTCCTGAGCCCCATGCCATATACGACTGCCCAGCTTGCGCACCCATGACACCAGCCCTGACCCTAGCGTGTGTGTACTAAGGACAGCGAAGACAGAAACTGCATCTGTGATCCATGCATTCTCCAGGCCTTGGTCAGTGCCCCCTGACCCCTGCACGCACACACATAGACACAAAAATGACAGCTGAGTGGATGTACAAATGAATGAATGAGCAATGTTGAAGATAGTTTTTATTCTACAGAAGACTGTATGTATGTGGTAGTTTCCTAAGGCTGCCGTAACGAGTGGCCACAACTCAGTGGCTTAAAACAACAGAAATTTATTTTCTCATAGTTCTGGAGGCTAGAAGTCCAAAATGAAGGTGCTGGCAGGGCCACGCTCCCTCTGAAGGTTCTAGAGCAGAATCCTTCCTTGCCTCTTCCTAGATTCTGGCAGCTCTGGCTATCCTTGGTGTTCCTTGGATTGCAACCACATCACTCCCATCTCTGACTCCACCTTCATATGGTATATTCTTCCCTCTGCATGTATCTTCAGGCATCTCCTCTTCTTATGAGGGCACCAATCATTAGATTTAATGCCCACCTGAATCCAGTGTAACCTCATCTTAACTATTTACATCTGCAAAGATCCCCATTTCCAAATAAGATCACATTCTGAGATTCCAGATGAACATGAATTTGAGGGTGGGCACTCACTATTCAACCCACTACATTTGTTAATAGGACATTCTTCAGAATGCCTCAGGGGTATTTGTTGCTGATATATGTTTGACAATGATGTGACTTATAACTTAATTTTATTTGCCAAGGGAACCTCGAAGGATCCATAAAACCATACAGGCTGTAAAGAGGCATGTATAATAAATGAAGTATAAACTGGGGAACTAAACATTTTTAGATGTGGTCATGCAACCAGTTATTGTTGAAATATCTTGGAAATGTGAAGGGCAACAACAACAACAAAAATAAATGGGAAGATGCCCAATTTTCCGTAGAAAACTTAAGTGAAATCCAGAATGGCAAAGTTTTCCGCCTGCATTTACACAATGGCTTCCTGGGTTAGGGCTTCCTCTAGCAGAGCCCTAACACCAATGATTCCCCTCCTTCTAGGTGGAGACTAGGGGAAAGTCTAGCATGGCTAGAATGCCCCTGAGGCTCAGCAGTTTGCATAAATTGTTTATTAAGGGTTAGGAACAGTCTATCACTTTGCATATGTTAAGTAGATAGGAATCTCAGCCAGGCCCATTGGGGGTTTTAATTAAACTGTTAACATTTATTTTTCTTCATGGAATGTTTATTGTTTCATTAATTATTTAGGCCATCACAGACGCATGGAGGGTTTAAGGTTTTGTTAATGTGTTCTCCTGTAAAAGAAAGAGGAGAATGTTGGTTGGGTAATAAGAGGAATCATGTTTAATATTCATTTGATAGTAAAATAGTTTAATATTCATTTGATAGTAAAAACAAGGGGCCTATGGACTATTTCCCGTTCCCCAGCTGCCCAGCCAGGTCACTTGGTCTCTTTTACTATTTATTTATTTATTTATTTATTTATTTTGGAGACAGAGTCGCACTCTGTCACCCGAACTGGAATGCAGTGGCACAATCTCAGCTCACTGCAACCTCCACTTCCTGGGTCCAAGCAAATCTTGTGCCTCAGCCTCCCAAATAGCTGGGACTACAGGCATGCTCCACAATGTCCAGCTAATTTTTGTATTTTTAGTAGAGACAGGTTTTCACCATGTTGGCCAGGCTGGTCTCAAACTCCTGACCTCAAATGACACACCCACCCCGGCCTCCCAAAGTCCTGAAATTACAGGTGTGAGCCACCGCACCCGGCCAGTCACTTAGTCTCTTAAGTCACTTAGTCTGCCTTTAACATGAGAAGCAGAGACATAAAGGCTTTACATTAGAACTTCTGACTCACAGCCAGGCTCAGTAGTTACCGCCAGTAATTTGAGAACTTTGGGAGGCTGAAGCTAGAAGGTTCCTTGAGGCCAGGAGTTCAAGAACAGCCTTGGCAACATAGCCAGACCCCATCTCTACAAAAACTTTTAAAAAACAATCTCAGCTACTTGGGAGACAGAGGCAAGAGGATCACTTGAGGAAAGGAAAGAAAAACTTCTGAGTCAAGAAAGAAAGAGAGAGAGAAGAAAGAAAGAGAGAGAGAGAGAAGAAAGAGAGAGAGAAACAAAGAAAAGAAAAGGAAGGAGGGAGGGAAGGAAGGAAGGAGAAAAAAATAAAAGAAAGAAAAGAAAGAGAAAGAGAGAGGGAGGGAAGAAGGAGGAGGAGGAGGAGGAGAAGGAAGGAAGGAAGAGAAAGAAAGAAAGAAAAAAAGAAAGAAAGAAAGAAAGAAGACTGACTTTTGAGTCACCTAATGCTAATAGAGTTCTTCTGTGGGCATCCATGCTGTTTTGTTCCACCTTGCCACCCCTTCCCCTATTTCCTCCAAGTGCAGCAGAAGATGCCGCAGCCCCTCAACCAACCAACCATGCTAGTTTGTGGTGGATTTATTTGTAGGGAGCTGATGGTTCTGGTCTTTTCTCTCAAGACTCATTTCCCTGAAATGGGCTATAGACTGGAACTGCTTTGCTGCCCCAGTGTTGCCAACGCCCCTTGTCTGGAATGTATTCCTCCGGTGTAGCCTCAAGGGCATTGTTAGGAAGTATGGTAAGATAAATCTCTGTTGCTGTCAGGTTGTGTCCTCAGATGCCTTCTGAATACCCCCTCTCATGGGCTGAGTCTCTCAACCCCAACATACACAAAATGGAGCAAAGATTTTTATCCAGGACTGGATCCACGACCGTGGGAGATTAGCAGGACCAAACACCATTTATTTCATCATTCATTTCATTGTGTCTTTCTTTTTTCATGTATTCACTCGATCAGCAAGTATTTATTGAATGTTTGCTATGTACTGGTCACTGGGCTAAGCTCTGGAAGACACAATGATGAATAAGGCTAAATAAGACAGCGATGAATAAGGCCATTCCATTTTCTTCCTTGACTTGCTGGAAGAAAATGGAAATATATAATATATAAGTAATGAGCAAATAAAGAAGAGAGCAGGTTATAAGAATGCACTAGGAAAATAGGACGCTGAGAAAAAGCAGCTTGGAAAAGGGCACTTTAGGTGGGCAGGTAAGGCTGCTCTGAATGAGGAGGTGACATTTGAGTTGAGATTCATGAATTAAAAGGGATCCCTGTGAAAACCTGAAGGAGAGCATCCCCAAGAGGGGAAGCAGGGATAAATGCTGTCAGACAGCAGAGGACCTGGATCATGTTAAGAACAAACTGCAGACCAATGTGGCTAGAGGAGAGTGAGCAAGGGTGAAATTGATGTGAGATGAGTTTATAAGGCTGGGCAGGGGCCAGATTGTGCTGGCTTAGGTGGGGGCATGTGGACAATGGCCTAAGTACAATGGGAAGACAGTGGAGGGTTTTAAGTATATGGAAAATGAATTCCAGGTACAAATGAGGATTGCAGCTTCTGGTTAGAAATCTGGGCAGAAGATAATGGTGACTGTACTAGGGTGAAGGAATAGGTGTGGAGAGTTGTGGACACATTCAAGATATGTTTTAGGTTAGAGTTAAAAGAACTTGCTGACAGAATAGTTGTAGAGAATTAGGAAAGGAAAGATGCAAGGATGACTCATAACTTTTTGAAAAGCTGGACAACCAAGGGGTCAAAGAAGAAATAGAAGAGAAATTATAAAGTATCTTGAGACAAAAATGAAAACAGAACATACCAAAACTGACAGGATGCAGCAAAAGCACTACTAAAAGAGAAATTCAGAGTGATAAATACCTACATTAAGAGAGAAGATCTCAAATAAGCAACCTAACTTTACATTTCAAGAAACTAGAAAAATAAAAAAAAATCTAAGCCCAAAGTTAGGAGAAGGAAAGAAATAATAAAAATTAGAGCAGAAATAAATGGAACAGAAAATGAAAAGCAATAGAAAAAAATCAACAAAACTAAGAGTTTTTTGAAAAGATAAACAAAATCGACAAACCCTTACCAAGACTAACTAAAAAAGAGAACACTCAAATAAACAAAATCGCAAATGAAAGTAGAAACTTTACAACTGGTCCTATAGAAATAAAAAGCATAATAAGAGACTACTACAAACAGTTGTGTGTCTATGAACCAGATAACCTGGAAGAAATGGGTAAGTTCCCAGAAACATACAGCCAAGACTAAATCACAAAGAAATAAAAGATTTGATCACTACCATGAAGATTGAATTACTAACCCGAAACCTCCCAAGAAAGAAAGGCCCAGGACTAGAGGGCTTCACTGGTGAATTCTACCAAACATTTAAAGAAGAAATAACACCAGTCCTTCTCAAACCTTGAAAAAATTGAAGAAGAAAGAACATTTCCAAACTCATTTTATGATGCCAGCATTACACTGATATCAAAGCCAGCAGAGAAATCCCAAGAAAAGAAAACTATTGGCCAGGCGTGGTGGCTCACGCCTGTAATCCAGCACTTTGGGAGGCCGAAGTGGGTGGATCACCTAAGGTCAGGAGTTCAAGACCAGCCTGGCCAACATGGCGAAAGCCCATCTCTACTAAAAATATAAAAATGAGCCAGTCATGGTGGTGGGTGCCTGTAATCCCAGCTACTCAGGAGGCTAAGGCTGGAGAATCACTTGAACCCAGGAGGTGGAGGTTGCAATGAGCCAATATCATACCATCTCACTCCAGCCTGGGTGACAAGAGTGAAACTCCATCTCAAAAAAAAAGGAAAGAAAGAAGGAAGGCAGGAAAGAGAGAAAGAAAGAAAGAGAGAAAGAAAGAAAGAAAACTATTCACCAATAACCCTGATGAACATAGATGCAGAAAATCTTACCCATTTTGTCTTGGGATGATGATGACAGTGATGGTGTTGATGATAGGCAGAATATTTTTTGTAAACTCTGAGGAATAGAGAAGCAGCCAGAAATTTTTGATCATTCACTAATGTGCCAGGCACTATACAGAAGACTTCATACATTATCATTTTTAACTCTCCTATAACCCTATAATGTAGGCTCAATTATTAACACCAATGTAAAAATGAAGCTGAATCACAAAGTGTTTAAGTGACTTGCCCCAGGTAATACAATAGAAAGCAACAAGGACGGAGAGCTGGGCTCAGTGGCTCACACCTGTAGTCCCAGCTACTCAGGGGGCTGAAACAAGAGGATCACTTGAGTGCAGGAGTTTGAGGCCAGTCTGGACAACATAGCAAGACTCTGTCTCTTAAAAGATAAAAAAGAGAGAGAGAGAAATGAAGGCAGAAATGGAATTCTACCCACAAGAACCTCCCTAAAAATCCAAGTTCATGACTACCTTGTTTCCTCTGCATCCCCATTACCTAACACAGTACCTGTTACAGAGTAGGAACTCAATTAGTGTTGATTGTAAAGATATGGCTAGGGGTGCCTGATGCCAAGTCCATACACCACGATGTCCATCCACACAGATGTGGCAAGAAAATAATATAAAACCACTTGTGAAGTCATGACTCCCTGACTCACCTGTTTTTCCCCCTGTATCTCCCTTTCTGCTTTAGATCAGGCCCAGTGTAGCATCTTCACGATTTTGGTTACAGAAGAGAGAGCTGCAGGCACCTATATGAAAGAGGACCCATGGGCAGGAGAAGAGATGATTATGAGAAAATCCAGGGAGAGCTATTTCCTGAGATAGAGCTGAAAGTAAACTAGACTTCTCTATGAGGAGATGATAATAGCAAGTAACATCTTCCAAAAGCTAATATGCTCTATTCAATTAATCACAAAAATTTATGAGTTGGGGACTAGTAACATAATCACCATTTTATAGATGTAGAAACTGCAGGAAGGCAGGCTGGGGCAAAGCGGCTCACACCTGTAATCCCAGCACTTTGGGAGGCTGAGGCGGGTGCATCATGAGGTCAGGAGTTCAAGACCAGCCTGGCCAACATGGTGAAACCCCATCACTACTAAAAATACGAAAATTAGCCGGGTGTGGTGGTGGGTACCTGTAATCCCAGCTACTCAGGAGGGTGAGGCCCGAGAATTCTTGAACCTGGGAGGTGGAGGTTGCACTGAGTCAAGATGGCATCACTCCAGCCTGGGCGACAAAGTGAGACTCTGTCTCAAAAAAAAAAAAAAAAAAAGAAAAAAAAAGAAATTGCAAGAAGGAGAGGTTGAATGACCTCTCTAAGGCACCCTGGTAGGTGGCACAACTGGGGCTCAAATCCAGGCAGCCCCTCTGCTCATGACCATTACACCAGAATCTGGGAGGCATGTACTGTGGATGAGATGAGATTTTCCCTAGATTCCATAGCAATAAGCCCCAAACCCTGCCCTGACCACACAATACACCACCATCACCACAGGAGGATTGCCTAGGCTGGGTTAAGACCCACACACGATTTGTGTGGTCTTGTGCAAGTTACCCAGTCTCTCTTGGGCTCAGTTTCATTGTTAATAGAGCAGGTATAAAACTCAGCTCACAGGGCTGTTGATAAGGTTTGGCTCTGTTCCCACCCAAATCTCACCTTGAATTGTGGCTCCCATAATTCCCACATGTTGTTGGAGGGACCAAGTCGGAGATAATTGAATCATGGGCTGTTTCCCCCATACTCTTTTTTGTGGTAGTGAATAAGTCCCACAAGATCTGATGGTTTTGTAAGAGGAATCCCCTTTCACTTGGCTCTCATTCTTTCTTGCCTGCTTCCATGTAAGACATGTCTTTTGCCTTTACCATGATTGTGAGGCCTCTCCAGCCATGTGGATGTGAGTCCATTAAACCTCTTTTTCTTAATAAATTACCCAGTCTCGGGTAATCAAGAGAACGCATGAGTGGCCTGTGTTGCACACATTCCATTTATCAGCAGCATGAAAACGGACTGATATAGCTGTAATGCAGATTAAGTGAAATAGAATGCAAGACTTTTCATGGGACAAGGCCTGAGAAAAATACTGAAAATAAACGTAAGCTTGGACAAGGCCTGAGAAAAATACTGAGAATAAACGTAGGCTTTGGGCTGTATTTTGGGGTATTAATTTACATTGTTTTCTTTTACCCAGTTATTCCTTTCCCTTTGTTGCTATGCATGTTTGTGGCCCGCTACCTACTGGTCACCCCAGGATGGATGTAACGGGAGAGAGTAGAAATAGCCTGCCCATCTTCCTGAAATTTTTTCCCAAAAGCCTAATCCCCAGGATCAGGAAGGAATCCCAGGGACAAACTAAAAGTCTTTACAAGAAGCCTGGGGACAAAATGAAGAAAGGAAAATTCTGCTTGGGATGGGGATTTGAGATTTGGATGGGGGAAATGAGAGATGAGAAAGGTCTATAGGTCCTGGCTGAGGAGGGTGAAGAAAGGAAAATTCTGATGGGAAGGGGATTTGAGATTTGGGATGGGAGAAATGAGGGATGAGAAAGGTCTATAGGTCCTGGCTGAAGAGGGAAGCAGGTCCTACATCCCAATATAGTCTCTGGGTTTATCTGGGCAGGCAGAAGTACAGGAAGACTCCTTCAAAAGTCCCTTGACCCAAGTGCAGTGAAGAACGCTCAGAGGCCACGTAGATGTAGACAGTGGTAATCACAGCTGATCACCCACCATCCTTCCACACTTTGGCATCATCATAATCTTAAAATCACAGCAAAATCTCAGGTATCAGGAGGGCCTGCATAACTATGACCCAGCCCTCAGTGGAGAGAAGTCCAGCAATGAGGTCAGGCCAGGTGCAGTGGCTCATGCCTATAATCCCAGCACTTTGGGAGGCCGATGTGGGAGGAAATCATTTGAGCCCATGAATTCAAGACCGGTTTGAGCATTATAATAAGATCTTGTCTCCACACACACACAAAAATGATTACATTTTTTATTTAAAATTAAAATTTTTAATTTAATTTAATTTAAAATTTAAACCACCAGTATGGTGGTGCAGGTGCCTGTAGTCCCAGCTACCCAGGAGGCTAGGATGGGAGGATCACTTGAGCCAAATAGTTTGGGGCTGCAGTGAGCTATGATTACACCGCTGCACTGCAGCCTGGGGAATAGAGTGAGACCCTGTATCTTAAAAAAGGTGTGGGGCGTTGGGGGATGAGGTCAGTTTTCTATCAGCCAGGAGGAAGACCACCTTGAGATAGAAATAAAGTTGAATTATAGAAAATAATGCAGCCACTACTTGTTCCAAATGTAGGGGTTAAGTGTCCACTCACAATCAAGAGAACGCATGAGTGGCCTGTGCTGCACACATTCCTTATTGCACTGCTGGCTGGGACTCCTTGACCTGTTAAGGTTGAGGGAACAGTGCAAGCTCAGGCCCTTCTTCCAGCACCCCCATGCCATTCCCAGAACAGCCAGGAGCAGATCCAGGTTCAATGGGGCATTGAACTTAAGCATTTGTGGCCCTGTTTAAGAAAAAGAATCAAAATTACACATACAAAGTTAGGAACAAAAGTGACCTCTGCTGGCTTCTGAAGTCATGCCTGGCTCCCGCTGCTGGCACCAGCCTTCGAGTGCCCATGGCCCGTCCCTGCATGACAAACACACTTGCAGCCAGGCCCTCAGTGCTACCTGCCCCTAGACCGAGAGATAATACCAAGGACCTTAACAGCCCTGGTAGTCACTGCAGTGCTTGCTGCCAAGGGTGATGCAGTTGTCCATGTTCCAGAGCCCCGCTGCCTGAGCCAACAAGACACAGCACCTCCCAGACCCCAGAGCAGGCATGTAGCCCACACTTGGCCCTGCTGGAGGGACAGCCACAGCGTACTGCAGCTTAGTCACTGTAATCACAAAAATGTGGTAACAGATTCACAATATAAAACAAGTAAACTCACCCTTCAAGAACACATTGTGGGGCTGAGCACGGTGGCTCATGCCTGTAATCCCAGCAACTCAGGAAACTGAGGCAGGAGGATCACTTGAACCCAGGAGGTGGAGGTTGCAGTGAGCTGAAATTGTGCCACTGCATTCCAGCTTGGGTGACAGAGTGAGACTCTGTCTTAAAAAAAAATGCTTTAAAACTTGGAATGTAAATACATAAGTGTCTACTATATTATTTTCAGTACATTTGACATATTCTGTAATTAAAATAAACTTAATAATATATTTAAAAATAAGTAAATAAATATTTCCAAAAAAAGACTAGTAATAGTCTACACCTCACAGAAACCTTAGAAAACTTAATTAATACAAAGCATTGGAATCAGGGCCAGGCACATGGTAAACACTTGCTGAATATTCATTGTTTTCCTCAGTGCCACTGTTTTACATAATTTTAAAGCTTTCTTTTTTTTTCTTTTTTTTTTTTTAACTGTCCTAGAAGTCAACTGAGATGGGACAGAAAGGAAAGAAAACCCTGGAAGGTCTTCTTGAAGAAGGTGATCCTAAATCTGAATCCAAATTTTCAGAAATGTGTCTCCTGGGTGAAGGTAGCAAGACTTTGCCCAGCAACCCCTCCAACCCCATTTTTTTTTTTTTTTTTGAGACGAGTGGAGTCTCACTCTCTGTCACCCAGGCTGGGGTGCAGTGGCACGATCTCAGCTCACTGCAACCTCCACCTTCTAGGTTCAGGCAATTATTGTGCCTCAGCCTCCTGAGTAGCTGGGACTACAGGCATCTGCCACCATGCTCAGCTAATTTTTGTATTTTTAGTAGATTTGGGGTTTCACCATGTTGGCCAGGCTGGTCTTGAACTCCTGAGCTCAGGTGATCCACCTACCTCAGCCTCCGAAAGTGCTGGGATTACAGGCATAAGCCACAGCACCCAGCCCCACCCAGCTCCCCCCAGCCTCTTTTAACCTCGCCTGTCTTACTCACATATTTTCCCAGCTGCTGGTCTGTGCTCTTCCTCTCCTCTCTGTCTTTCATGTAAACCCCTCTCTAGAGGCTCTGTGGTTCCCAGGGGCCTTTCACGCACTGCCTAGAGAAAGGCCACTTACTGGCTAGTGTTCGCCACTCTCCCTCATGTGTCCTTGATTACAGGGACCAAGAGGTAAAATCAAACCATTTTCCAGCCTCCTCAGTAGTCAGGAGTAGCCATAGGAACCCATTTTGCCTTCTAGAGGCGGGCGGAAGTCCATGGGGCAGATGCTTCTTAGGTCTTTCTGCTCTGTCTTAATTGCTCAGGAAGCCCGGAAGTCCAGAAGCCATCTCAAAACCACAAAATTAAAGGGTCCCACCGAGGCTGAGAAGGAGCCTGGCGGACTGAGGATTTCCCTTTGCAGCAACACCAGCCCTGGACCCCTTTAATGAAAAGTAATGGCAAAAACCGTGATTACTTTTGCACCAACTCGTAAAAAGGGGTCCAGGGCTGCAAAGGGAAATTGTGTTGAAGTTTCCATTACTTGTTGCCAAACACACTCACGCACCTGACTATCCTGTCAGTAAGGGATTGTTTTTTGGTGTTTGTTTGTTTTGAGACGGAGCTTCGCTCTTGTTGCCCAGGCTGGAGTGCAATGGCGCTATCTCGGCTCACCTCAACCTCCGCCTCCGCTTCCCGATTCTTCTGCCTCAGCCTCCGAGTAGCTGAGATTACAGGTATGCGCCACCACGCCCAGCTAATTTTGTATTTTTAGTAGAGATGGGGTTTCTCCATGTTGCTCAGGCTGGTCTGGAACTCCCGACCTCAGGTGATCCGCCCGCCTCGGCCTCCCAAAGTGCTGGGATTACAGGCATGAGCCACCGCGCTAGGCCATAAGGGATATTTAATGGAGATGCATTGACAAAAGCCTGTGGGGGCCCTTGAGGAGCCCTGGACATCCCCTCCATCTGAAGGCCAAATACCGCACATTCCTCACCACCCTCAGCTGCCTCGGTGCAGGTGCCTGCTTCCATCTAGTGTCCGTATTTTAGAACTACACCACTGCTTTGGGACATGAACTATTTTTCCTTCAGCACTTTCTTTTTTCCTTCCATCATTAATTCATTCATTCATTTGTTCATTTATGAAAGGAAAATAAAATCTCAGGATCTCGATTTAACCTACCAAAAGGAAAAAGAATAAGCCAAAAGCCGAGTCACGCAAGAAGCTGCCTTTTCTTTTGTTCCTAAGCAGATGCTACAGATAAAAGGCCAGATATCTCCAGCTGCTGGATGTCCACCTTATCTTATCAAGTGCCGATTTACTGAGCATGAGACAAATACATAACTGACTATTCCCCTACCTGCTCCTTGTCTCTTGCAACATGTGGATTCTGTGATGTGACTGGACCTTCCCTCTTTCCCCTCCAGCCTGCTCTTCCCCTTTAGATCTTGAAGCCCACAAAATCATCTTTGGAGAACGGCACAGATCACAGACTGTTTCTGTGGTTTCTATATTCCCTTCTTCTGGCATGTGCCTTACATTGGCTTCTAAACTTTACAAACTTCTAAATTGACTGAGACTTGTGTCAGACATATTTTGTTTGACAAATTGGCATCCAACAGAAGGGACTCTGAGTGGAGGTGGTCCTGACTTTTGAGAAATCTGCCTTCGGTGCTTGGTACCAGCCCGGGCTACTTTTATTGCTCAGACTGTTACAGGAAAGGGGTCTGGAGCCACACCACAGAGTGAGTTCTTGGATCTCTCACAGGAAAGAATTCTGGGCCAGTCACAGAGCACAGTGAAAAAAGCAAGTTTATTAAAGACTACTCTATTACAGAGTAGGGCATCCTCAGAAAACAACAAGAGGAGGCCAGGCACAGTAGCTCACACCTATAATCCCAGCACTTTGGAAAGTGAGGTGCGACAACTGCTTGAGACCAGGAGTTCAAGACCAGCCTGGACAACATAATGAGACTCCATCTCTACTAAAAATTAAAAAAATTCGCCCTGCGTGGTAGCATACCTGCAGTCCCAGCTGCTAGAGAAACCAGGCAGTAGGATCTCATGAGTCTGGGATGTCAAGGCTGCAGTAAGCCATTATTGCGCCACTGCACTCCTGCCTGGGTGACAGATAAGGCTTATCTCAAAAGAAAAAAAAAGGAAAAGAAAAAAAAGCAAGAGTAGGATTCTGAACACAAATAAAATGCTATATAATAAGGGAGCTGGCCAGGCGCGGTGGCTCACACCTGTAATCCCAACACTTTGGGAGGCCAAGGCGGCTGGATCACTGGAGGTCAGGAGTTCAAGACCAGTCTGGCCAACATGGTGAAACCCTGTCTCCATCAAAAATATAAAAAATTAGCCAGGTATGGTGGTGTGCACCCATAATCCCAGCTACTCAGGAGGCTGAGGCAGGAGAATCATTTGAACCTGGGAGGCAGAGGTTGCAGTGAGCAGAGATCATACCACTGCACTACAGCCTGGGTAAAAAAGCGAGACTCTGTCTCAAAAAAAAAAAAAAAAAAAGAAGAAGAAGAAGAAGAAAGCAAGCTAAGAATAATGAACTTATGTGCTTTATTATAAAGGCTTGTGACCAGCTTGTGACAGGCTGATGTTATCCTCTTGTGTAACTATTGAGTTCAGCAGGAATTTAGGGATATACTATTACCTATTAGTATAAGAAACCTATTATCTATTAGTATAAGAAGCCTATTCTTAGACCAAGAATACTTTTTGGTCTTGAGATATCAGGACATCAAGACTTTTTGTTAAGTTCTGGGTCTTGTTTACTTATCATTAACTTATTCTCTCAACCATAAAGGTCTTGTGAAGGAGAGTGCCTAACTTCCTGGGAATGGAATCCGGCAGGTTTCACTTCATTTGGCCTTATTCAAGACGGAGTCACTCTGGTTTGGACGCTTCTGATATATTTTCCTCCTCCCTTTTATAAGGGGATCCTTAATTCTAAGGGGTACAGAGGGACAGAGGTCCATCTTCAGAAATGTCTTCAAGCTGAACAAGGGCAATGATATTCCTCCCTAACCATTAGGATCCCTTGTATTTAGATTGGAGAGTTCACTCAGCAAGTGTTGGCATGGTGAGGACCAATCATTATTGTGACTTTCAACAAAAGGCGAAATCTGGAAAATTAGTAAGTGTTCAATTTAAAGAAGCTATTTAATAGGTTTACCTTGTTTTCTTTTCTTTTTCTTTTTCTTTTCTTTTCTTTTTGTTTTTTTTTTTTTTTTTTGACAGCATTTTGCTCTTGTTGCACAGGCTGGAGTGCAATGGCATGATCTTGACTCACTGCAACCTCCGCCTCCCAGGTTCAAGCGATTCTTCTGCCTCAGCCTCTTGAGTAGCTGGGATTACAGCTGTGTCCCACTATGCCCTGATAATTTTGTATTTTTAGTAGAGATGGAGTTTCACTATGTTGGCCAGGCTGGTCTTAAACTCCTGACCTCAGGTGATCTGCTTGCCTCAGCCTCCCAAATTGCTGGGATTACTGGTGTGAGCCACTGTTCCCGGCCAGGTTTACCTTGTTTTTTTGCACAAAAATTACAACAGCAATAGATTCCACAGCAACAAAACAGAATCTGTTCCAAGCATCTGAACAAAAAGGTTTTCCATGAACCAGACAATTGCTGGAACCACCCTGATATGGGGTCAACTGATAGTGTGTTAATGGCAGAGATATGGGTGTCTAAGTCCTTCATGGACTGAGTAATATTATGTGAATAGTATGGAATATACAAACAACATTCCATTTTGATGATAGCACAAGATCCTCCTCGAGACGCTGTTAAAATGCCCAAAGCCATGAGGTTTCGTAAGGCTACCTGTCTAATTTGAGAAGTCTCTTCAGTTAGTAGGATAATGGCATGCTGTGTAGTATTGAAAGCTGTAGCTGTATGTTGGAATACAGATTCAACTTGCCACTTGACATCCATTACAGCCACCTCTGACAGTAATATAGCCCTAGAGTAAAACCACCAAGGAGGGTCGGGCGCGGTGGCTCATGCCCATAATCCTAGCACTTTGGGAGGCCAAGGGGGGTGGATCATCTGAGGTCAGGCGTTCGAGACCAGCCTGGCCAACATGGCAAAACCCCGTCTCTACTAAAAATACAAAAAAATTAGCTGGGCGTGGTGGCAGGTGCCTGTAATCCCAGCTACTCCAGAGGCTGAGGCAGGAGAATTGCTTGAACCCAGGAGGCGGAGGTTGCAGTGAGCCGAGATCATGCCACTTCACTCCAGCCTGGGTGTAAGAGTGAAACTCCATCCTGGAAAAAAAAAAAGAAAAAAGAAAAAAAAAAACACCAAGGAGACCTCTTTGGTCACCTGTGGTGAGATTTCCCAACTTTCCAGTTAGACAGGAGAGAGTCTAATTTAGTGAGGATATATCCTGGGAGATAAGGATGACCCCATGTACATCTTCCAATCCAATTACAAGGTAAACACAGCCAGCCATGAGACCCACATGCCAATAGCCAGCCCCAAGAAGAAAGACAAGCAACCAGTGGCTAGGACTTATTCTGCCATTCCATCCACACTTGGTCACTTACAAGGGTGTGATTACGTTGTTGGGGTGGTAACCTTCCCATATTAAAGGTCTCAGTCTTTTCATAACTGTTACTGTGTATTTCAAAGCATAGGGACACAATGCTTGATACCTGCACTTGGACAGCTGTCATCCACCCAAGTCCATCATGCACAGCATAACAGGGCAGGATGGAATTTAGCTGTTTCCTCATTCAACCAAAAAGATGCTTCCTTGTTTCATTGTGGGAAATGAAAGGGCTGGACCCTTTGTTTTCATAGTACATGGAAAACGTGATGGTTATTCACTCCAATCATAATGATGATCCCATAAACTCATATTGGCTGGCAGGATGTATCATGGCAGCACCACGGTGGAGGAGAGCTGTAGTTCTCCACACACCCGGCAATTCATTTTGTTGTGTAGGGAGGCTGAAGTTTGCGCCCATTCAGCAAAGAGATTGCCTCTTAGCTAATACCAATATATGTCCAGAATTGGGATATTAATCCAGATTTTTATGTTATTCATCTTTCTTGTTTCTTCTGAGCAGGAGCCAGAGATCACTGGTTGATTCACAGGAATAAGTGGAATCAGTCTCTTGTGTTCCAGCAGCCTATGGGACTTCATAAGAAACAGACTTAATTCAAGATCAATGAACCCAGCTGCTTCTTCCTTGAAGTGTAACTGTGGTTGAAGCACTAAGGAGTACTTACTTGGTAGGGTCCTTTCCACTGTGGGAAAGTTGATCTACTAGGGACCATTTTTTCAACTCATTAACAGGACCCCATTTCCTGGCTGGATTACAATAGGATTTTTTTTCCTTAGTGAGGGAAGGAAGTCTCTCATTTCTGTATTCAAGAAGAGCTTTTTGCACCTGACCTAAGTTGGCAACATAATTCTGTAATTTGAAAGTATCTATATCTACTAGGAAATCAGCAATTCTTTCAGAAAGGCCTTTCCGTACATTATTTCAAAAGGGTTGAGCCTTCCATTGGGGCAGCCCAAACTTGCAACAAGGCCACAGGCAATAGATAGAGCCCGGTTTCTGATGTTTCCTTTCAGAGCTTAGCAAAGGTCCTCTTTAGAGTTTGATTGGTCCTTTCTACTTTTCCTGAAGACTGTGGCCTCCATGCAGAATGAAGACCATATTGAATTCCTAGAGCGGATGCTATGTCTTGGTTATTGTTGCTGTAAAGATGGGCCATTATCACTCTACAAGCTTTTAGGCAACCTGAATCTGGGAATCACTTCCTTAAATGAAAATTTAGAAACCTTGATTGACTTTTCAGGCCAGATAGGAAAAGCTTCAATCCAACAGGTAAAGAAAGATATCAACCAACACTGATAAATATTGGAATCCTTTACATGGGGAATTTGGGTATAGTGTGTTTGCCAATCTTCTTCTGCGTACGACCCCCTATGCTGAACAGGCTTTACTAATGGAGGAGGTAAAGGTTGGTTGTTTGAGGTTTTTTTTGGGCACACAATTCACAGGCCCAAGTCATTTGTTTTACTGTTCTAAGAAAGTCTTTTCGGCCAGGCACAGTGGCTCACGCCTGTAATCCCAGCACTTTGGGAGGCCGAAGTGGGTGGATCACGAGGTCAGGAGTTCAAGACCAGCCTCGCCAACCAACATGGTGCAACCCCGTCTCTACTAAAAATACAAAAATTAGCTGGGCATAGTGGCAGACGCCTGTAATCCCAGCTACTTGGGAGGCTGAGGCAGAGAATTGCTTGAACCCGGGAGGCAGAGGTTGCAGTGAGCTGAGATCGCACCACTGCACTCCAGCCTGGGTGACAGAGCGAGACTCCATCTCAAAAACAAAAAGAAAGTATTTTCCTATAAACAGATGAGCCCTATTAATTGAAATGAGAAATCTCTTCCCAAATGAGTAGAGCCATGCCAATACTTAACTATTTTCCATTGATCAGCTCTTGGTACATATCGTCTGTCATTTTCATCAATTAGCCATCTGGAACTGCTTATAGTTAACCCATGGGTTTTAGCCCATTTTTGTTCTTTTCTAGTATTAACCATGCTCTAGCTTTATCGTCACCAAGGCAGTGGGCACCAACATGCCTACCAGATTAACTGGTTCCCTCAAATGCAGCTGCCTCAGCTGTAGCATCTGCAAAAGAATGCTCTTTTATTATTTTGGAATTTTCTTTCTTTCTTTCTTTTTTTTTTTTTTTTTTTTTGAGACAGAGCCTTGCTCAAGTTGCCCAGGCTGGAGTGCAATGGCACAATCTCGGGCTCACTGCAACCTCCGCTGCCCAGGTTCAAGCAATTCTCCTGCCTTAGCCTCCCAGATAGCTGGGATTACAGGCACGTGCCACCACGCCCGACTAATTTTTGTATTTTTAGTAGAGATGGGGTTTCACCCTGTTGGCAAGCCTGGTCTCGAACTCCTGACCTCATAATCCGCCCGCGTTAGCCCCTCAAAGTGCTGGGATTACAGGCTTGAGCCACCGTGCCTGGCCTATTTTGGAGTTTTCTTTTTGATGCCCCTTGCAGTGAATCACGGCAACTTCCTTAGGCAGCAAGGAAGCATCTAGCAGATTTAAAATTCCCAAATAATGTTCTATAGGGGAGCCCTTAGCAGTTAAAGAGTCCCCATTATTTCCAAATAGCAGCATGAGCATGAAGCACCAGAAAGCCATACCTGGAGTTTGTGTACATGTTAATTCTTTTTTAAAATTATTATTCTTTTTTGAGACAGAGTCTCGCTCTGTCTCTAGCCTGGAGTGCAGTGGCACAATCTTGGCTCACTGCAACCTCTGCCTCCTGGGTTCAAGTGATTCTCCTCCCTCAGCCTCCTGAGTAATTGGGACTAGAGGTGTGCACCACCACACCCAGGTAATTTTTGTATTTTTAGTAGAGATGGGGTTTCACCATGTTGGCCAGGCTGTTCTGAAACTCCTGACCTCAAGTAATCCGCCTGCCTCAGCCTCCCAAAGTGCTGGGATTACACATGTGAGCCACCACACCCAGCCCTAGTGGCCCATCTTTTAAATCTGGCCAGCTAGAATAAATTTGTTCCATAGCTTGTGTACATGAATGATTTAGGGTGCCTGTGGATCCAAGTAGATAGGTAGCTAGGATTAAGGTCTTCTGTTATACTTTAAGAGTTATATCAAGAGTATCTAGCAATAAAGCCTGATACTTTAATAACTATCCCCTACTCATCTATTGGTGCCCTTTAGCTTCTAGGGCCTCTGTTATTTGGTGTGGGGTCAAAACCTCCAGATGTTGTCCCAAAGTTAATTTATTGTCTTCATCTATGAGAAGAGCAGTTGCTGCAACTGCCCTGAAACATCTGAGTCATCCTGAAGCCACATGGTCACTTGGTTAGAAAAATATGCCACGGGTCAAGGGATGTATCTCTGTTTCTAGACAAGAACATTTAGGGCTGTTCCTTGTTTCTCAACCACATAAAGGAAGAAAGTAAAGCCTGTCCCTAAACCCACAGGGAAGAATTGTCCAAGTTAACACAGAAACCAAATGATTATTAGGTAATCAAAAGTAAAGACCACAATAGGGGACTCAGCAAAAGAAATGTTTCACTAGAGAAGGGAAATGACAAAGGTCTAGAAAGGAATGTCCAAGTTCAGGCCAGTAGTGGCAAGCAGGACAAGATTTACATGGCCTTGCCATTTGTAACCAAAAAGTAAAAGTCATTGCATTAGCAAGGAGATGAAAAAGAACTGCTGAAAAGCAATCTCTGGTTTTCCATCCTGGAGCAGTTCACCTGTGGGGGACTGGTATAATTGCTGCCAGGCTTAATCTTTCACATTGGACCTTTTCATTTAAAACTTCTAAATGCGAAATTCCAAGTAAGCTTTGCAAAAAAGGAGAGACAATAAACAATTCATTTAAGTGGTCTAGATCTAGGGAAAGTAAATATTGCAGAGCCATTTGTCCCCAATGTCTTCTAGCAACATGCCAGAACAGACAGGCAAATGGCCCATAACCCAAAGGCAAACAAGGAAAAGGAAAGTTAGAAACCTCAGGACCGGTTCAGCTAGATCTCTCTCATAAAGCAGCAGTAGACCATAGAAAGCAATCAGGAAACTGGCAAGTGGCAGCCTTTGGAAAGCTCTTACAGAGAGCACAAGGAGGACGAATCCACAGTGAATAATGGTTAACATCCCATTGTGCTAAACCCATTTTCAGCTGTGAGGGGCCTTTAATCCTCCCAAGTAGGCCTCAAACCCAATCTTAGATAAGTGTCCTTGTCCTTCATCGGTATAAAAATGTATTCCCCTACTTACCCAAAGTCAGTCAGTTGGTCCTGCGCAGGCTATTTCTTTTGGGTTGAAGGTCTCACCTCAATAAAGTCCTTGGGAGTTGCCCCAGGAAATGTTACTTAAAAGGAATTTTGTTCCAGACCCAAAAAGCAGGTTCTTGGATCTCAGACAGGAAAGACTTTAGGGCCAGTCACAGAGCACAGTGAAAGAAGCGAGTTTATTAAAGACTACTCTATTACAGAGCAGGGTGTTCTCAGAAAGCAAGATGAGGACCCCACACCAAAAATTATGTAGCTAGCTAAGAATAATGGTCTCGTGTGCTTTAGTACAACAGCTTGTGATCCGCTTGTGGCAGAGTATTAGTAGTGTTATTCTCTGTGTAGCTATTGATTTCAGCAAACATTTATGAAAATACTATTATCTTTAAAGAGAAACCTATTCTTAAACTAATAATGTTTTCTGTTCTCAAGATATCAGGACATCAGGACATTTCCTTAAGTTCTGGGTCTTGTTTAGTGAGTAAGAATCATTATCTTGTTCAACCAAAAGGTCTTCTTATGGGTAGAGGGTGTCCAGGTTCATGACATCTTGAACAAAGAATTGGACAAAATGTACAAACCAAGGAAAGAATGAAGCAACAAAATCAGATTTATTGAAAATGAAAGTACACTCCCCAGGATGGGAGCAGCCCCTGTCTAGGGGCTCAAGAGCCAGGTTACAGAATCTTCTGGGGTCCAAATACCCACTAGAGGTTTCCCATTGGTCACCTGGTGTTCACCCCATGCAAATGAAGTAGTGGCCTGCAATCAGAGGCTGAAGTAAAGTTACAAAGTTGCACTCCTATGCAAACGTCTGATTGAGGCCATTATTTCATTTGCATGGAGTGCACAGCAAGTGGCCAATGGGAAACCTCTAGTGGGTATTTGGATTGATTGGTGGCTTTCTGCAACCAATCAGAGGTACTTTCAATTTTCCATCTGCCCTGCAGAAAAGCAGGTTTGCAAAGGGAGTAACCTCTGGTCCTTCTGTTACTTAGGCATGGATAGTTGGTTTTTTCCTTTTGATTTAGTTCTACCAAGTCAGTGTGAATCAGCCTTAGGTTCCCTGCCTCCAGACCCTATTCTCCTGCCTCAGTCTTATGATGGAGAGTACTTAACTTTCTGGGAATGTAACCCAGCAGGTTTTGCTTTATTCAGCCTTTATTCAAAATGGAGTCACTCTGGTTTGGACTCCTCTGATAGTGGGAGTGAAGTAGAAGTGATAGGGTTTCTTTACAGTTCTTATATCCAACTATTTGATTTAGTCTATAGGGAATTCTCCTTTGTCTTCTTTAGGAATATCAAAGCATTTCAACAGGTATTTAGTACCTGAGAGCTAGCCAACTTGTTACTTTGTATCTTTTTAAGTATCTACTCTTTACTAGTTATTGTCTAAGACACTATAATGTCTCTATTCACTATAGCAATCTTCTGAAGATTAGATTCCATTTTATAAGTGAAGATTCCAATTTTGAGGGGTGATACGATTTATTGGAACTCAGATCCTTCCGACTTTCAAATAGTTGTTTCTTGGACCAAAGGACAGTGAAATGGTGATGACTACATCTGCATGAAAAGGGAACAAGGAAGCTGTATCTGACTCTTCACTTTCAGCAAATAAGGTGGCTGCTGATGCTAACCTGAGAGCAGCATTAGGCTATGGGAAAGCTTTCTCCAAATTCAGATCATCATTTTGTTACAGGAAAGGGGTCCCGATGCAGACTACAACAAGGGGTTCTTGGATCTCATGCAAGAAAGAATTTAGGGCAAGTCCGCAGTGCAAAGTGAAAGCAAGTTTATTAACAAAGTAAAGGAATAAAAGAATGGCTATTCCGTAGACAGAGCAGCTATGAGGGCTGCTAGTTACCCATTTTTATGGTTATTTCTAGATGATATGCTAAACGAAGGGTGGATTATTCATGCCTCCCCTTTTTAGACCATATAGGGTAACTTCCTGATGTTACCATGGCATTTGTAAACTGTCATGGCGCTGGTGGGAGTGTAGCAGTGAGCAGATCAGAGGTCACTCTCGTGGCCATTTTAGTTTTCGTGGGTTTTGGCTGCTCCTTCGCTGCAACCTGTTTTATCAGCAAGGTCTTTATGACCTGTATTTTGTGCTGACCTCCTATCTCATCTGGTGACTTAGAGTGCCTTAACCGTCTGGGAATGCAGCCCAGTAGGTTTCAGCCTCATTTTACCCAGCTCTTATTTAAGATGGAGTTGCTCTGGTTCATGCGCCTCTGACAATTTCATGTTAATTTTTCTCTTTGAATTCATGAGCAGTACTGAAGAGAATGCATGAGGTTTCTGGAAAATACCAATTTGAAGTCTTTTAGTCCATAAGATTCCGTGTTATAAATTTCTTCCTAGGCTGAAAAAAAAGTAATGGTTGACCATAAAAAAGATGGCGGCCACAGCTTCTCCACGGCAACGGCGACGCCATTCTCCAGCAAGCGCATCAATACATTTAGTTCCGGTCTGTGTGCACGTCATTTCCGGCACCGGCATGGCGGGGTGAGCGGCTGTCTTCCTTATTTAAGATCGGGAATTTAGTCAGCCTGGTGAGCGGACTCTGAGGAGATGGAGTATCGCTGAGGTGATGGGAGAGAATGTGGTCGTTAGCGACATGGAGAGAGAAAGTGGGAAGCCCGTGGCTGTTGTCGCAGTTGTGACTGAGCCTCGGTTTACCCAGCGATACAGAGAATATCTCGAGAGGCAGAAACTCTTTGATACACAGCACCGTGTGGAAAAGATGCCGGATGGCTCGGTGGCGCTACCGGTGCTGGGAGAGACGCTTCCAGAGCAGCACCTGCAGGAGCTGAGAAATCGTGTTGCCCCAGGCAGTCCCTGTATGCTCACGCAGCTCCCGGATCCTGTTCCTTCAAAGAGGGCCCAGGGTTGTTCACCTGCCCGAAAATTGTGTCTTGAGGTGAGTCGCTGGGTGGAGGGTCGGGGAGTCAAGTGGTCAGCCGAGTTGGAGGCTGATTTGCCCCGATCATGGCAACGGCATGGTAATCTCATGTTGCTGAGTGAAGACTGTTTCCAAGCCAAGCAGTGGAAAAATCTGGGACCGGAACTCTGGGAGACCGTTGCCTTGGCACTTGGCGTCCAGCGTTTGGCAAAACGAGGGCGGGTATCACCCGATGGTACTCGAACTCCAGCAGTGACACTGCTGCTGGGTGACCATGGCTGGGTAGAGCATGTAGATAATGGTATCCGTTATAAGTTTGACGTGACCCAGTGTATGTTCTCCTTTGGAAACATCACTGAGAAGCTTCGAGTGGCATCGTTGTCCTGTGCTGGAGAAGTGCTGGTGGATCTCTATGCAGGGATTGGTTATTTTACATTGCCTTTCCTAGTTCATGCTGGTGCTGCCTTCGTCCATGCTTGTGAGTGGAATCCCCATGCTGTAGTTGCTCTGAGAAATAACCTTGAGATCAATGGAGTAGCAGATCGGTGCCAAATACACTTTGGAGATAACAGAAAACTGAAGCTCTCAAATATTGCAGATAGGGTGATCCTGGGGCTGATTCCCAGCTCTGAAGAAGGCTGGCCCATTGCCTGCCAAGTGTTAAGGCAGGATGCTGGAGGCATTTTGCATATCCACCAAAATGTGGAATCTTTCCCAGGGAAGAATCTTCAGGCTCTTGGAGTCAGCAAAATAGAGAAAGAGCATTGGCTGTATCCTCAGCAAATTACCACCAACCAATGGAAAAATGGAGCTACCAGGGATTCTAGGGGAAAAATGCTGTCACCAGCCACCAAACCAGAGTGGCAAAGGTGGGCAGAATCTGCAGAAACTCGAATCGCCACTCTTCTTCAGCAGGTGCATGGGAAGCCGTGGAAGACACAAATTCTGCACATCCAACCAGTGAAATCCTATGCTCCCCATGTGGATCACATAGTCCTGGATCTGGAATGCTGCCCCTGTCCTTCAGTTGGCTAGAGGAGGTAGATCCTGGGACACATGGGATCCATGTGCGAGTGGCCCTTAATGTATCAGTTCAGTCCAGGTTGTCATCCCTTTTGTCCCCTGGTGATCAGTTTTTTCCATATTTTGTAGCCCTGAAAGCAGGCTCTAGATCAATTCAAATTATTTCATTTGTCTTTCATTGATAAAATAGAAAATGAAATACCTATTTGGGAGAAGCAGCATGGCCCATTGAAATGAGGCTCATCTGTGCAATTATGAATTCCAAATTCTGACCTCAGTTGTGGAATTGAAGTTTCAGTACGTTTTGGCCTCGGGTTTCGTTATTTGCAAAATGAGAGTTTCTTTGAACTGTCTCATGTGACTATTTATTAAGCAACTATACACAGGACATTGGTTATTTTAGAGTGAAAGACACAGTGCTTTTTCCGAATTGCTCTGGCTGCCATATAGAAAATTGACTGGAAGAGGGCCAAGATGGAAACAGGGAGACCAGTGAGGAGGCTTCTGTGGTTGTCCAGGTCTGAGGTGATGGTAACTTGGACTCGGGTGGTGGTAATGGGAGGTAGATTGATATGATAAATAAAATTAACAGACCAAGCAATGGAATCAGAATTAAGTCCTTAACATGATGCTGCTTTGTTATTATGACTGACTAAATTAGAGAGGGGAACAAAAATTATTTTAGTGTATTTCCATTCCCTTCCTGTGGCATTCCTAAATGATTGTGAGGGGATGTCTTATAAATTTGGTTTGTTGTGGTAGAAATATGGTTAAGAATAACCAGTCTATTTTTCTTTTTTTTTTAAAAGCTCATCTGCTGAGGACGAATCACTATTCTAAATCATAGGGAATCTAGATTTCTAGCCTCAAGCTTGTGCAATAGCTGCCAATTAATAGCTATTAGTTTAAAGTTCCTATTAAAATCTTAGATTTGTATAGGCCTCATACTCCCTCTTCATCTTCCTACCATGGCTGAGAACATGAGGGACAACCTAAGAAGCTACAGGGAATGTGAGATATTCTGCAGAGCATTTCCAGCCATACCTTATTTTATGGCTGTCTGCTGTAAAAGATGGTTTGCCATTGGAGTGACTAATTGTTTGTTGTTTTGTTTGTTTGTGTGTTTGCTTTTTTGTTTTTTGAGACAGAGTCTTGCTCTGTCACCCAGGCTGGAGTGCAGTGGCACCATCTTGGCTCACTGCAACCTCTGCCTCCCAGGCTCAAGCGATTCTCAAGCCTCAGACTCTCAAGTAGCTGGGATTACAGGTGTGCAGCACCATGCCCAGGTAATTTTTGTATTTTTAGTAGAGATGGGGTTTCACCATGTTGGCCAGGCTGTTTTGGAACTCCTTACCTCAAGTGATCTGCCCACCTCGACCTCCCAAAGTGCTGGGATTACAGGTGTGAACCACCACGCATGGCCCGAGATGACTAATTGTTGATTATCACTCAGAGCTTTGTTTTGGTGTATTTTGAAGCTATCTAGGCTGGTTTTCTAGGTGAAGGAAATATAGAAAAGTGTGGCCTTGTATGATTGTACCTGACATTTGGCTGGCTGGATTTGGGCATGGCTATTCATCCTTCTCATGCAACAGTAGCAGTAAAGACAGGTTGGTGCTGTTTGTGTTATCCAACAAATATTAAGTGCCTATTATATACAAAAGCCACAGGAAACATAACGATCCATTAGATAGAGTTCCTGTCTCTGAGGAATCCACAATCTAGCAGCAGAAATAACACAAGTACTCAAAGAAAGACTTGGAGTGCAGTAAGATAAGTGCCATGTGAGTGATAGCACGTTGTAGGAATGCAAAGTTGGGAGAGAAGAGTTCTCAGAACTGAATAGGGAAGTCTTCAGAGGTAGTGTTTGAATTGGCTCATGAAAACTGGGTAAGATTTTGATGGGTAGGTTGTGAGTAGAAACAGGCACTAGTAGAAGAGAATAACAGATGCAAAAGTTTGAATCCTCAGAAAATGGTATGTTGTTACTAGATAAGTTTGGAACAGAGGAAGCAGTGAGAGATGTATTGAAGATGCGGGTTGTTGTAAGGATTAAAAAGCACTGTGTCTTGTACGCAGTAATCCCCTAGGGAGATGTTAGCCAGCATGTGATCTCACCACAAAAACAAACAGCCTGCTTATTTCCATTCCCATCTCTCACAGAGCGGCCTTCCTGTGTTACCTTAATCATCTCCTCTTTTTTTTTTTTTTCTTTTTTTTTTTTGAGACAGAGTCTCGCTCTGTCTCCCAGGCTGGAGTGCAGTGGCGCAATCTCGGCTCACTGAAACCTCCGCCTCCTGGGTTCAAGCAATTCTCCTGCCTGAGCCTCCCAAGTAGCTGGGACTACAGGCGTGTGCCACCACGCCTGGCTAATTTTTTGTGTTTTTAGTAGAGATGGGTTTCACCGAATTAGCCAGGATTGTCTCGATCTCCTCACCTTGTGATCTGCCCACCTCGTCCTCCCAAAGTGCTGAGATTACAGGCATGAGCCACCATGCCCAGCCAGTCATCTTCTCTTTTACATAGTGGGTTTTTCCTCACTTGTGTGTCCATGGCTTGCTCTCCTCAAACTATAAAGATACCAACGTGGAGGTTGAGCCAATATGGGAAGGGAACAAGGAGAAACAATGAGGAAGAGGAGCCAGAGAGTCAGTCTGGGGACTGAGGATTTGCCTTTTTGCTGCAAGCTCTAGATAGACAGCTGATGTCAGGTGTGGCCAGTTGAACTCATTCGACCAATGGTGGTTGGACTCCTGCATGCTTGCACTCTCCCTCTCTCATATGTATACTATACGTATATATATTCATATATATAATATATATATGGGCCCTGTGTGTGCAGTGATGAAAGACTGACATGGCTCTGCCTTCATATAGTTCATTTGTTTTTATTTTTTGGAGATGGAGTCTCGCTCTGTTGCCAGGCTGGAGTGCAGTGGAGCGATCTCAGCTCACTGCCACCTCCGCCTTCCAGGTTCAAGCAATTCTCCTGTCTCAGCCTCCTGAGTAGCTGGGATTACAGGCATCTGCCACTATGCCCAGCTAATTTTTGTATTTTTGGTAGAGAGGGTTTCACCATGTTGGCCAGGCTGGTCTTGAACTCCTGACATCAAGGGATCCACCCGCCTTGGCCTCCCAAATGCCTCTTAGAATTTAGATTCCACTCATTCAACTCCTGACTCCTCTACTTTCTGTGTGACCTCAGGCAAGTCATGAATCTCTCAAGATTTAGTTTCCTTATCTGTACATTAGGGTTAACAATTGTACATATCCTATAGGGTAGTTCTTAGGTTTAAATGAATGTATGTTAAGCTGTCATCATCGTGACTCACTGAGTGGTGAATACTTTTGTAAAATAAAAAGTGTCTGAGACAGGTCTCAATCAGTTTAGAGGCTTATTTTGCCAAGGTTGAGGACACACATGGGAAAAAGACACAAGTCACAGTAGGATCTGTGGCCCGCACATTTTTCCAAAGAGGATTTTGAGGGCTTCAGTATTTAAAGGGGAAAGTGAGGGTAGGAGGGGTAGGGGTAGAGGAGAAAAAACAAAAAGGAGTGTAGGTAGTGAGTTAAGTGGTCACATTCTTGTGAGGCTTTGATTAGTGCTCACTGAATCCACATGTTACATGTGAAGTGGGGTAGAGGAACAGTCAATTATGCATTTGTCTGGACTCAGTAAATCTGCCTATGTCTGAGGTGGGCAGAGGGATGGTTTCTAGTCTTGTCTTTGTGCTGTATCTGTGAAGATAAGCTGTTTACATTGTCAAGGTAAGGGAGGCCAACTCAGGAGATATGTAACCTTCTATCTTGAAGCTGTGTTTAGGCAAAAGGAAAGGCAGTTTTTTTGCATGACTGAGTTTCCAGGCTTCACTTTTCCCTTTGGCATAGTAAGTTTGGGGTCTGACTTTTTTTTTTTGTTTTTTTGTTTGTTTGAGATGGAGTTTCGCTTTTGTTGCCCAGGCTGGAGTGCAATGGTGCGATCTCAGCTCACCACAACCTCCGCCTCTTGGGTTCAAGCGATTCTCCTGCCTCAGCCTCCCGAGTAGCTGGGATTGTAGGCATGTGCCACCATGCCCGGCTAATTTTTGTATTTTTAGTAGAGACAGGGTTTCTCCATGGTCAGGCTGGTCTCGAACTCCCGACCTCAGGTGATCCACCCACCTCAGCCTCCCAAAGTGCTAGGATTACAGGTGTGAGCCACTGCACCCGGCCTGGGGTCTGACATTTTATTTTCCTTTCACACTTCATTCTATCAGTTGGTCTTTGTATATGATGAACCACCACTTTCCAATTTGGCTGTGAGGGGTTGCTGTATGTCTGGCCTACTTGAGGCAGAATGTCATTATTTTGAAAAGCCATTCACTGATTAATTAGGAGATACTGTGTACTCTCTCCATTAAGCGCTGTGCTTGGAGCCAGTGACAGAGATGAATAAAACTGAGTCCTGCCCACAATGGGATCACTATCTGGTGACATGGATACAGAGAAGACAATGTCAGTGCTGTTTACTAAGTGCTTAGATAGAAATAAGGGTTTTTATGGGCACACATAGGAGAGACAGCCACCCTCATTTGAGGATGTGGGTTGAGGATTGGACAGGGTGACTAGGAAGGTAGGAGCAGGGATGCCTAAGGGAGTGTTAAAGAATGAGCAGGAGTTAATGTGTGGATGGAAGAACAGAAGCCTCCCTTAAGCTTTTTCTCTACTTAAGCATGTTCATTTACATTTCAGTTTTCTTTGAGGACTTGCTGGATTGCCCTGGTTGGGAAGAGGCATCTTATGGAACCATTGAAAAAAGACTGAAGGGTTCAGGATACTCATGGGGTCCTTGTCATCTCAGTCCAGCAATTTGTATAAGCTCTAAAGGCTTCCCATGCAAGCTTCAGTATTAGTTGCCAGTCAATGCAGCCACTTGATAGAGATATTGTGATTTTTTAAAAATAGTAATTTTTTAAAACTCCCTCGAACTTGAGCTGCTTTATTAACTTTGTAATTTAAAAAATTATATGAGTGCAGTAATATATGAGTACAATGTGTGCCTTTGAAATACACACATAGGCCAGGTGCGGTGGCTCATGCCTGTGATCCCAGCACTTTGGGAGGCTGTGGCACGTGGACCACCTGAGGTCAGGAGTTTGAGACTAGCCTGTCCAACATGGAAAAACCCTGTCTCTACTAGAAATACAAAAATTAGCCAGGTGTGGTGGTGGGCTTCTATAATCCCAGCTACTTGGGAGGCTGAGGCAGGAGAATCTCTTGAACTCAGGAAGTGGAGGTTGCAGTAAGCCGAGATTGCGCCACTGCACTCCAGCCTGGGAAACAGAGCAAGACTGTCTCAAAAACAAAAAACTGTACATGAACAGAAATTAAAAATAGTAAGAAACAAATAGAATTTAAATTTCATTTTCTCCTACCCTGGGCACACGTGACAAAATCCAATATATATCGTTCTGAACAGCCTCAGGGTATAGCCACTTTGTATTGCACAAGCTGTAAAAGTAGTCATTTTCAAACTAAACTATTATTTAAAATGATTACAAGCATTTAAAATGTTTAAAATAAAGATCCAACCCTGTTCACTTGGGAAACAGTTTGGCAGTTCCTTAAAATGTTGAACATAGGGTTATCATATTACCCAGCAGTGAAAACCAAATAAATAAGACATATGTGATAGAGGTATATATACCCAAGAGAATGCAAACATATGTCCACACAAAGGCTTGTACGTGAATATTTGTAGCAGCATTATTCATAGACAAAATGTGGAAACAACCCAAAGTCCATCAACTGATGAATGGTTAAACAAAATGTCATATATATACAATGGAATCTGTAAAAAGGAATGCAGTACTGATACATGGTTTCTGGATGAACCTTGAAAACATTATGCTGAGTGAAAGAATCCAGTTGCAAAAGGTCATTTATTATATGATCCCATTATATGAAATGGCCAGAATAGGCAAATCTATAGAAACAGAAAGTAAGTTCCCAGGTGCTGGGGGGAGTGGAGAATGGAGAATGACTGCTAATAGGTACTGGGTTTATTTTGTGGGAAGATGAAAATGTTCTGAAAATAGATGGTAGTGATGATTGCACAACTCTGTAATATATGAACCAGCCATTTAATTGTATATTTTTAAAGGGTGAATTTCCCTACTTGCTTCAGCAACATATATACTAAAAGGGTGAATTTTATAGTATGTGAATTATATCTCAATAAAGCTGTTAAAAAAAAAAGCAAAGAAGTTGGAAACACTTCCTACAGGAAGGAACACCAGAGCTGCATTTTATTATTTTTAGGGTCTTGCTTTGTTGCCCAGGCTGGAGTGCAGTGGCGCAATCAAGGTTCACTGCAGGCTGGGCATGGTGGCTCACACCTGTAATCCCAGCTCACACCTGTAAACTTTGGGAGGCCGAGGTGGGCAAATCACCTGAGGTCAGCAGTTTGAGACCAGCCTGGCCAACATGGTGAAATCCTGTCTCTACTAAAAGTACAAAAATTGGCCAGGTGTGGTGGCTGATGCTTGTAATCCCAGCACTTTGGGAGGCTGAGGTGGGTGGATCACAAGGTCAGGAGTTCCAGACCAGCCTGGCCAAGATGGTGAAACCTCGTCTCTACTAAAAATATAAAAATTAGCCAGGGGTGGTGGTGGGCACCTGTAGTCCCAGCTACTCAGGAGGCTGCGGCAAGAGAATCGCTTGAACCCGGGAGGCAGAGGTTGCAGTGAGCCAGTATCACGCCACTGCACTCCAGCCTGGGTGACAGAGCGAGACTCTGTCCCCCCCAAAAAAACATACAAAAATTAGTGAGACATGGTGGCAAACACCTGTAATCCCAGCTACTCAGGAGGCTGAGGCAGGAGAATCGCTTGAACCCGGGAGGTGGAGGTTGCAGTAAACGATCACACCACTGCAGTAAGTGGAGATCATACCACTGCACTGTAGCCTGGGTGACAGAGTGAGACTCTCTACCCCACCAAAAAAAAAAAAAAAAAAAAAAGACTCACTTGTAGCTTTGACCTCCTGGGCTGCAATCCTCCTGCCCCAGCCTCCTGAGTAGCAACCTTCCCCACACCCACCCCCCCCGAGTTCAAGTGATTCTCCTGCCTCACCCTCCCGAGTAGCTGGGATTACAGGTGTGCACCACCGTGCCTAGCCAATTTTTGTTTTTAGTGGAGACAGGGTTTCACCATGTTGGCCAGGCTGGTCTTGAACAACTGACCTCAAGAGATCCACCCACCTCAGCGTCCCAAAGTGCTGGGAATACAGGTGTGAGCCACTGTGCCCACCCATAATTTTTAAATTTTTTTTTATAGATAGAGGGTCTCACTATGTTGCCCAGGCTGGTCTTGAACTCTAGGGCTCAAGTGATCCTCTAACCTCAGCCTCCCAAAGGCTGGGATCATAGGCATGAGCCATGGTGCCTGTCCTAGAGCTGAATTTTGAATAGAATCAACTACGTAAAGGCAGAGGAAGTGAGGGCCCCTTAACCTCTTCTCCAAGATAAGCTATTTGTCTCATTGAAACTTTCTCTTGAATCTTACAGTTACCATTGTGTGTTTCCTGTAGGCCCTTCTCCAGATTCTCCAAGTTGTTACCAAGAACCTTTTCACTGGGGCCCAGAATTGACTCACAGTATCCATCCCAATTCCCCTTTCTCTTAAAAAGGAGAAGCTAGAAAACTCAAGTACTAAATTTCCCAGCCTCTCTTGCACAGATAGTGGCCATGTGAACCAGTTCTGGCAAGGAGCTGCAGGCAGAGGTCCCCGGGGAGGGCTTTGGGTCTCTGACCCTGGAGATGTAGCAGCCATCTCTCCAAGCATGCTAAGGCTGGCAGAGCAGCATTGTAGGACTGATTTCTTAAGGGGATCTTTGATCAGCTACACAGCTCTGAAATGTCTATCTCTGAACTTGTCATGTGAAAAAAAAATAAAATAAAATAACCTGCAATCTCACCCCCAAGTCTATTTAAGTCACTGTGGGAATTTTTTTTAACTTACAGGCAAGAAATATTTCTACCTGATATTCTGAGTACTAGATTAACCAAATAAATTAGACATATATAATAGAGGTGAGTAAATAAAAACTGAGTGGGAATGCTCACAGAGCTCATACCAGCCAAAACAGGGCATCTTGAAATCAATTCTTTTTTTCAGATGTTTCATCTGTTAATGCTTCCATCCAGTGAAATAAAAACTTCATTCAGCCTTGAAATTAATTTATCCATGACTCCAAGGACTGCCTTTGGTCTTTTTTTTTTTTTTTAATCAAAGTGATAGATACTCAATAATGGGATTCGTTCCCTGAACAGGAATCTAAATCAGGCTGTAGCCATAAAAGCGCAGAAGCTTAGCTACTAGACCACAGGCTGGAGTGTTTTGTTTTGTCTCTTTTCCCTTCTCTCTCTTCTTGCCCTTTCATAAATGTTTTTGGGCCCCAATCATGTGCCAGACACTGTGGCAACCACTGGGAGTAAAATAGCCAACAAATCAAGACTCAATCCCAGACTTCATGGACCTTATACTCTAACGAGAGGGATAGGCATTTATCCAGTAATCACACACCACATACAACATTTCATATAACAACTTGCATTCCAGTAAATGCTGTGAGGAGAGGTTCTCGGGGTGCAATTGGAACCTATGACGGGTTGGCCTGGTCAGGAAGGTCAGGGCAGTCTTCCCTGAGAATTTGATGACTTAGCTGCGAGCTGAATGGTGAGTAGGAATTAATGAGTGGCTAAAATGGGGAACAGCTTTCCAGGCTCTGACAGTGTGTGCAAGTGCCATGTGGAGGAATTTGAGGGGCTAAAATGAAGGGTAGGGTGGATGGAGAGGAAAGAGTAAGGGGTGAAGGAATGTTAATTAGGCTGCAGAGTTAAGTGATGGTCAGATCAGGCAGGGGGCAATGTAGGCTATATTAAGAACACCATCCCAACAGCAATGGGATGTCATTGAAGGGTCTAAGCAAAAATGTGACATGGTTAAATATGTGATGTCTTGCAAATTCAGTTTATCAAAATCCTAGTATTCTAAAACATTTAAAAATATACTCAACATATACACTAACCCCTAATATTCCTTCATCTGCCCGCCCTCATTTCCAACAACTTTGGTGACAAGGGATTGTACAAGGAGTTGGCTTCGCATACATAATTCATAGTCAATAAATTTTTTGTTTACGTTCGTGGGAAAAATGCTGGCTCATAGAATTAGTTGACTCAGTTGGGATGTATTCTTCCATTTTCTGGAAAAGTTTATGTACAATTATTATTCTTTCCTTAATGTTTGTTAGAAATCCCCAATGAAGCTATCTGGACCTGGATTTTTTTTCTTTATGGGAAGATTTGTAACTATAAATTCAATTTCTCTAAAAGAGTTTTTTAGGGTATCTATTTCTTGGCTGAGCTTTAGTAGTTTGCATCTTCAAGGAATTTTTCTGTTTTATCTAATTTGTCAAATATACTGATACAAAGTGTTCAAAATGTTCCTTTTAACAACTGTAGAATCTGTAGTGTTATCACCTCTCATTACCGATACTGATAATTTGTCCTCTCTTTCCTGATCAGTCGGCCTAGAGGTTTATCAAACTTAGCTTCTCAAAGAATTAGATTTTGGTTTCATTGATCTTCTCTATTGTATTTCTACTTTTTCTTTATTTTTTTTTTTTTTTCTTTTTGAGATGGAGTCTTGTTCTGTCGCCCAGGCTGGAGTACAGTGGTGCGATCTCAGCTCACTGCAACCTCCGCTTCCTGGGTTCAAGCGATTCTCCTGCCTCAGCCTCCCGAGTAGCTGGAATTACAGGTACCCACCCCCAAGCCCAGCTAATTTTTTGTATTTTTAGTAGAGACGGGGTTTCACCATCTTGGCTAGGCTGGTCTTGAACTCCTGACCTCGTGATCCACTCTCCTCTGCCTCCCAGAGTGCTGGGATTATAGGCATGAGCCACCGCGCCTGGCCTACCTTTTGATTTCTGCTCTATTTCTTTTTTTTCTACTTACTTTGGACTAGACCACCACCATTTTTTGCTCCCCACTCTTCTCCTTCAAGGACTGCAATTATACACATGCATTTGGCTGCCTGAAGTTGTCCCACCCTTTACTGATGCTCTATTTATTTTGGTAGGAGGTGTGTGTCTCATTTTGTTCTTTTTTCTGTCTGTTTCAGGGAGGTTCTACTGCTGTGTCTTCAAGTTCACTAATCTTTCTTTCTGCAATATCTAATCTGCCATTAATCTCATCTAACATATTTTTCATCTCATACATTGGAGTTTTCATCTCTAGAAGTTTGATACGGGTCTTTTTATACCTTCATTATCTGTAATATCTTCAGTCTTTCCTCTGGTTTCTTGAATATATGGAATATAATTATAACTTTTAATGTCCTTGTCTAATAATCTTCATCATCTGTAATTTCTGAGTCAGTTTTGACAGAGTGTTTTATTTTTTGTTTGTTTTGAGATGGAGTCTTGCTCTGTTGCCCAGGCTGGAGTGCAGTGGCACAGTCTCACTGCAACCTCCACCTCCTGGGTTCAAGCAATTCTTCTGCCTTAGCCTCCTGAATAGCTGGGACTACAGGTATATGTTAATCTCATCTAACATATTTTTCATCTCATACATTGGAGTTTTCATCTCTAGAAGTTTGATACGGGTCTTTTTATACCTTCATTATCTGTAATATCTTCAGTCTTTCCTCTGGTTTCTTGAATATATGGAATATAATTATAACTGTTTTAATGTCCTTGTCTAATAATCTTCATCATCTGTAATTTCTGAGTCAGTTTTGACAGAGTGTTTTATTTTTTGTTTTGCGATGGAGTCTTGCTCTGTTGCCCAGGCTGGAGTGCAGTGGCACGATCTCACTGCAACCTCCACCTCCTGGGTTCAAGCAATTCTCCTGCCTTAGCCTCCTGAATAGCTGGGACTACAGGTGAGCACCACCACACCCTGCTAATTTTTGTATTTTTAATAGAGACGGGGTTTCGCCATGTTGGCCAGGCTGGTCTCGAACTCCTGACCTCAGGTCATCCACCTACCTCAGCCTCCCGAAGTGCTGGGATTAAAGGTGTGAGCCACTGCACCCAGCCCAGAATGTTTTATTTTTCTTATTATGGGTTGTATTTTTCTGTTGCATGCCTGGTAATTTTTTATTGGATGCCAGCCATTGTGAATTTTACTTTGTAGATTATTTTCATATCCCTAAAACAGTTTGAACTTTCTTCTGGAGTATGATTAAGTTATTTGGACACAGTTTGAATGTTTTTGGGTCTTGCTTTTAAGCTTTGTTAGGTTATTCTAGAGCATTTAGTCGCGGGTTAATTTTTCCCACTATTGAAGCAAGACCTTTCTTAGTACTCTAACTGGTGCCTTGTGAATTAGGATCTTTTCCACTCTTGCTGACGGGATCAGGAATCATTCACCATCCTGTGTGAGCTTTGAGTATTGTTTTCTCTAATCCTTTCTGATGGTTCTTTGCCAAGCCTTTGGTTATTTCCTCTCATGCATGTACTGATCATTATTTAGCTTAATACTTTAGGAGAATGGTCAGCAGATTTCTGGAGTTCTCTGTGTGTCACTCTGTCCTCTCTAGTATTCTACCCTGTGACTCTAGTTGCCTTGGGCTCTCAGGACTCCCACTTATATCTCCTCACCTCACGGAGTCTTCTGGGTTCCCTCTCCCCATGCCAAAGCCTTTCTTCAGGCAGCAAGTTGGAGCAATTTTATTGCTCACCTTGTTTGCATTCCATCTCTCATGGATTACTATCCTTCACTGCCTGTGTCCAATGCCTTCAGGGCCATTGTTTCATACATTTTGCCCATTTAAAAAAAGTATTTGGAAGTTTATAATTACTTTCTACTTAAATTTAGTAGCTGTCACAATCATTGAAGAAATTCACTCTTGCAATAATATGCATATGTACTTCATTTGACACAGAATTTCAACATGTAAAGCATATAAGAATTTCTTGCCACAATCATGTTTAGAATGCTTACCTATAAGGTGAATATTAAAATATTAGTAAATACAATGACTTTTTTTCAGATTAGACATGATAAATAACCTGCAAGGTTACTTGACCATTGGTCACACAGAATTTCAGAGAGATCAGAACCAGTGTCAAAATAGGTATTTGTCTTTTTGGCTTTTTAAAGGTCAAGGTTGAATCAAGGGTAAACGAAAATATTGCATGAATATGAAGCTAAAATTGAATTTTATATAACACAACAACAGCATTGGGTAAATAGAGATAGGTGGATAGACAGACTGTCTCAGTTTCTTTTTAATTTTTATTTTTTTAATCGAAGCTTTACACATACATAATTTAAAAACTCAAAGGTAACAAAACCTAATATGAAAAAAGCCCACAACACCATGATGAAGCAGCTGTTCTGCAGGTGTTTTGCCCTCATCCTGTGTGTCTACTTTCAATTCCAAATGGGCTTATATGACCAAAGAGATGCAGGATCTAACCAACATGTACCAACAGGAACCATGAGCATGTGTATGGAACTGGGTCCTGAGGGTGCTGGACAAGAATTAAGTTTGTGTTTATATAGGACAGCAGTACCCATTTATAGTATTGGCTTAGGGTTATGTTAACTCTTCCACACTGCGTCATAATCCAAAGAGATCTAGACCATCTGAACATCCCACATAATGTCACAATGACCTACCACATTGATGACATCATGCTAACTGGGTAAGGTGAATAATAAGCAGCTAGCATACTGTACACTGGAGGATGGAAAATAATCCTTAAGACCCAGCAAGCTGTTAACTCAGTGAAATCTTTAGGGCCCAGTAGGCTGCTTGAATGCCAAGATATCCCCTTCACAGTAAAGGACAAATTATTGCATCTCACCCACTCATTTCACCAAAATTATTCTGCCACCAGGGAAGCACACCAAGCTGTGTAGGCTTCTGTGGGAATTCAGAAGTTGGCAGTACTGTTCTGACTCGTAAACTGGGTGAGATAGAAATCTGCCAGTTTTCAGTGGGATCCATAGCATGTAAAAGTTCTCTAGCAGGTATGGTGTATTTAGCCCTGTTGCACGGACCAATTCAGGATATTCTATGGGACAAGAGTAAATGTGATAAGAAGCCATGAAAGTTGACGGCAAGCTCCAATGGGAGAATCAAGGTCGACTCCTGGCATTCTGTGGCAAGGCTGGGCCATCTGCAGTGCAAAACCCCAAAAACAACTCTATCCATGCTAATGTGCCTTGGTAAGAACAAGTGACATCAAGTTCTTGGTAAGAACATGGTGACATCAAGTGACCATGTAGCCAGAGAGGCCCATCATGAGCTGGGCACAGGCAGGTGGTCAGGCTTCCATGTCATATCTGATTCTTTACCAATGTCCCTTCCTCAGCTTACAATTATGGCCACTTGGGAGGCTCTCATGTCTAGCTTATGGAGGACAAAAAAGCCTGAGCTGAATTCACTGAGTTTTCTTGGAATATAGGTTCAAAACAAAAATGAACTGCTACTGCCCTACAGCCCCACACAGGACTGGCCTTAAAAGACAGCAGTGAGGAGAACCTTCCCAAAAGGCATAATGTGGGGCAGTATTCCTGGTCATCGACTTTGTGTGGAAAGAGTCTTGAAGTAAGAACATACTTTCATGGCAAATAAGTTGGCTAGTTGATCAGGGGTCTGGAATAAGACTGGCATATCAGGGACAAGAAGTCTGGAGAAGCAGAGGAGAAATAGATATGGCACATAAGGAGGGGTTTTTGTATTGTATAACACAATCTTTATCTGCCAGAGACAATCCAACATGTAAGCAGCATTAAATAACCAAGTAGACAGATTTAGCCAGTAAACTTCAGCAGTTGCAGCCATCAGCTCCACCGCCCCCTCCCTCCGCCCCCAGGAATGGCATAGGGGGCTTATGACAAAGTAGTCATCTTGCAAGAATGCAAGTGAGCAAGAGGCCAATAGATAGCCTCCACTTATAAAATAGCCAATCCCCAGGCTGGGTGCAATGGCTCCTGTCTGTAATCCCAGCACTTTGGGAGGCTGAGGTGGGCGGATCACCTGAGGTCTGGAGTTTGAGACCAGCCTGACGAACATGGAGAAACCCCGTCTCTACTAAAAATACAAAATTAGCTGGCCGTGGTGGCGCATGCCTGTAATCCCAGCTACTCACGAGGCTGAGGCAGGAGAATCCCTTGAACCCAGGAGGCAGAGGTTGCAGTGAGCCGAGATGGTGCCACTGCACTCCAGCCTGGGCAACCAGTGAAACTCTGTCTCAAACAAAACAAAACAACAACAACAAAATAGCCACTACCCAATGTTAAACACCAAGTTCCTGATACAGCACCAACCCTCAAGGATACCAAACAGCTACTTGGGCAGCAAGTTGATTTATGTTGGATTCCTTCCATCCTAGAATGGGCAGTGATTCTACTTGACTAGAAACTGCCCATCTGCATGTATGAGTTTGACTTCTTTGCCTGTAAGTTGTTGGCCAGCTCTACTATTCACAGGTTTACAGGTATTTGATCCATCAACATGTATCCTGTGTAATATTGCTTTTGATTTAGGGACCCACTTTACAGCAAAGGAGGTGTATCAGCAGGTACATAACCATGAGATCCACTGGTCCTATCACATACTATACAACCGAGAAAATGCTAGCCTGATGGAATGATGGAAAACCCTTTTGAAGGTGAAACTGAAGCAAAAGCTTGAGGATAATAGCCTGTGAAGATGGAATGACCTTGTCCACCAGGGTACAGTACATACTCTAAATCAACACTCATTTTATGGTGCTGTGTCTCATATATACATAACATGCGTGTTTGGGAATTAAAGGATATAAATAGAATTCCCACTGTGTGGTAGGCTGAATAATGGCCCCCAAATATGTTCAGATCCTAATACCTGGATTCTATGAATATTTTACCTTCATGATAAAAGAGACTTTGTGGATATGACTAAGTTAATGACCTCAAGATACAGAGATTATCCTGGACTATCCAATAGGCCCAATATAATCATAAAGATTCTTACAAGAGAGAGGCAGATTTGCTTAGTAGATGCAATGACTTAGGCAGGAGGATGGGGTGATATGAGTAAGGGGCCATGAGCCAAGAAATGTAGGTAGCCTCTAGAAATTGAAAAAGACAAGGAAACAGACTTTTTCTTGAAGACTTCAGGAAAAACAGTCCTGTTGATACCTTGATTTTACGCTTCCAGAACTGTAAGAAAATAAATTTGTGTTGTTTGAAGCCACTAAGTTTGTAGTGTCATAGCAGTGATAAGAAATTAATATAACCACATACTCTCACTCCCAGTGACCCATGTGGGGAGTTTGAACTTCTCATCCCCACAACTTTGTGAGTCTAGAAGTCCTGATTCCCAAGAGAGGAACCTTTTCATGAAGAGACACAATAATAGATCCTTTAAACTTTAACTTGCTGAGGTTTCCCAGTTCAGGGTCCTTGTGCCAGGAGACCAGCAGGCAAGGAAGAGTCACCGTGTTAGTTGGGGTAATTGAATCCAATCATCAGGAGGAAGTAGCATTATCGCTACACGATGATGGCAGGAAGGAATATACCTGTATTTTACACTCAAGGTATAGTGGTCTCTTGAGACGTCCCAATATCAAGTAAAATGGACAACTTCCAAAACAGCAGGGTAAACATCTCCAAATACTGGCTCCTCTATAAAAGCAATGAGAACACAGACAAAAATGGTCAGTCAACTTTTTCAGAACTCTAGAAAGTAACTAAAAGCTTGAAATAATCTGAGGTGCCTTTATTCGAGAAAAACAGCTAAATCTTGGTAAACAGGGAAGCATTTTAACTTGCCTTATTCCCAGCCCCCACCTCTAATACAATGATAAATAGTAATGGTGACAGTGAGCAACCTTCTTACTCGTAAGTTTAGGGAGAATGCTTCCAGCATGTTTCACCATTAAGTGATATGCTGTCCTTTGTTAAGCAGTATCCAGAGTCCTATTATATTGTTGGCTTATCATGTTTCCCACTGCACTTTAGTGTCACTTTTCTAATGAATCAAGTGACTCTATATGTGTGGAGTTTTTCTAGACTTTCTGTTCTGTTCTGTTCCATGGGTCAGTTTTTCTATTCATGCACCAATACTATTTTGTCTTCATTACTATAGCTTAGAATAGGTCCTGATGTCTCACAGTATAAATCCTTCAACTTTGTTTTTTAAGACTGCCTTAGCTATTCTTGACCTTTTCCAGTTTCTTAGGAATTTTAAAATTGGCTTTTTGATTTTTGGAAACAAGAACCTGCTGAGATTTTTTTTAATTGAGATTACATAGAATCTATAGGTCAACATCTTTACAATACTGAATCTTCCATCTTGAAGCTTTTATTGTATCCAGTTGGGTGTAACTGTGAAATGAGAAGCAATTATCAGAAACCCGGATTACAGGATCCCACCTAAGGTGAAAGGTCCTATGCTTCCCATCAGTGGGATACTATAGCCATCTTCTCTGGGCTCTCTGCTTTGACAGATGTTTTCAACTTAAGTATTACCTGTACTCTTCCTCTCAGCAGTATCTCAGTCCTCAGATTATGCTTGACCATCACCCAAGATTAACATATTTTATCATTCATTCATATTCTAATGTAAATTAAGTCCTACTTAATTATTTCATATAATAATTCGAACTAATATCTTCACAGCACTCCTGAGTCATAAATGGAGTCACTGCAAAGTGCTGTGCGTAGTAACAGGGGTTCCAATGAGTGTATCTCCTACAATTTGTTTACTACATGCTATACTAGGTGTTTAAGATATATTGTTTTAATTCTTGTAAAAAGCATGAGAACGTACTTGCAGAGGATCAGATCTTAGGCTCTGGAATCAGAAAAATATGAATCAGAAACCTGGCTCTGCCACTACTATTGACTGATTAGTTCTGTGTCCTTGGACAAGTTTGGTGAGGGCTAAATTGGATAGTGCATGTTATGTATTTCATATCTTATCTGGCAATATTCTTTTTCCAAAATGATACTAAAGATTAGACAGCTTAAATACTTTGTCTCAAGACGCAGAACTAGAAAGAGGCAGAAGAGGGCTAGCATACTGCCAAGCACATAGAAAGTACTCAGTAAATGTCTGCTGAATGAACAAACCACAGTCAGTCAGTATATACTCAACATTTACTTCAAATGCCACTATATTCTCTGTTGTTTCCTTTAACTTACGCAACAAACTTACAAAAACTTTTTTTATTTCCACAGGTTTTTGGGGAACAGGTAGTACTTGGTTACACAAGTAAGTTCTTTAGTGGTGATTTGTGAGATTTTGGTCTACCCATCACCCAAGCAGTATACACTGAACCCAATTTGTGGTCTTTTATCCCTTACCCTCTTCCTACCCTTTACCCGAGTCTCCACATTCTATCGTGTCATTCTTATGCCTTTGCATCTTCACAGCTTAGCTCCCACTTATGAGTGAGAACATACGATGTTTGGTTTTCCATTCCTGAGATACTTCACCTAGAATAATACTCTCCTATCTCATTCAGGTTGCTGTGAATGCCATTAAATCATTCCTTTTTATGGCTGAGTAGTATTCCGTCATATATTTATACCACAGTTTCTTTATCCATTCATTGATTGATAGGCATTTGGGTTGGTTCCACATTTTTGCAATTACGAAGTGTGCTGCTATAAACATGCATGTGCAAGTATCTTTTTCATATAATGACTTCTTTCCCTCTGGGTAGATACCCAGTAGTGGGACTGCTGGATCAAATGGTAATTCTAGTTTTAGTTCTTTAAGGAATCTCCACACTGTTTTCCATAGTGGTTGTACTAGTTTACATTCCCACTTCTACATACACAGTAGTGTAGAAGTAGCAACAACAAACTCTTCCTATTTATTTGGCATCTACAAAACCAGATAATTCAAATAGAATTTTGATGGACACATCTGAATTTAATGAGAAGAGAAAAACCATAAAGTAATTTAGGATAAGAGATCAATTACAGTAATTCCCAGGGTCTAAGAAAAAGTTATGGTATATATTTTCACTGTCAATCCTACCTGCTTTGGTTGGAATGTGTCCCCCAAATTACACATATTGGAAACTTAATCCCTAATATGGCAGTACTGAAAGGTGGGGCCTTTAAGAAGTGATTGGGTCATGAGGGCTGGTGATCCATTCATGGACTAATGGGTTAATAGATTAATGGGTTACTATGAGAGTGGGATTGGTGGCTTTTTTTTTTTTTGAGACAGAGTCTTGCTGTGTTGCCCAGGCTGGAGTGCAGTGGTGTGATCTCGGCTCACTGCAACCTCTGCCTCCCTGGTTCAAGCGATTCTCCTGCCTCAGCCTCCCACCACGCCAGGCTAATTTTTTGTATTTTTAGTAGAGATGGAGTTTCACCACGTTGGCCAGGCTTGTCTCAAACTCCTGACCTTAGGTGATCCACCCACCTCGGCCTCCCAAAGTGCTGGGATTACAGGCGTGAGCCACCGTGCCTGGCCTGGGACTGGTGGCTTCATAAAAAGAGGAAGAAAGGCCTGAGTGGGCATGCTCAGCCCCCTTGATTCCCTGCAGTCCCCACCAGCAACAAGACTCTCCCCAGATGTGGTCCCTCCACCTTGAAGTTCTCAGCCTCCTCCCTAACTGCAAGAAATGAATTCCTTTTCTTTATAAATTACCCAGTTTCAGGTATTCTATTATAAACCACAGAATACAGACTAGGACACTACCCTTCCTACCAGTATCCCTATCTTCCACTTGAAGAAAATACATATTAGTAGAAGTGGGGAGTGAAGGGGTTAAATCCAAGTGCATGTTGCCTACTGCTTCCTCCCACTACAGAAGCTAGGGTGCAGATACATGATCCAATAAGCTTGACCAATTGGATGGTGATGTAGTTTGGATCTCCCCTGCAAATCTGATGTTGAGATGTAATTCCCAGTTAGAGGTAGGGCCTGGTGGTGTTTGGGTCATGGGGACTGATCCCTGATGGCTTGGTGCTGTCCTCACCATAGTGAGTTCTCATGAGATCTGATTGTTTAAAAGTGTGTGACACCTCCCACTACCTCCTTGCTCCTGTTTTTGCCATGTGAAGTGCCTGATCCTACTTCACCTTCTGCCATGAGCAGAAGCTTCCTGAGGCCTCCCCAGAAGCAGATGCAGGTACTAGGCTTCCTGTATAGCCTGTAGAACCGTGAGCCAATTAAACTTCTTTTCTTATAAATTACTCAGCCTTAGGTACTTATAGCAATGCAAGAATGGCCTAATATAGGTGGTCTTTCCTGGGACTTGAAATCTTGAGGAATAATGAAAACAACCCCTTAATAAATTCCCTTTTTGCTTAAGATAACCCAGAAGAATCAGTTTCTGTTGTAGGAAACAAAGACTTCATTAATGCAAATGTCAAGAGAAAATTCAAACTAGTTTTTACACATCCTACCTCTAAAAGTTTTGAAAGCTACTAAAAGCCTTTCTGAGCTGTTAAATCTGAAAGATTTATAACAGATTGTTATTTTTGAACACAGGTATTCTATGTATACAGTTTGTGTGTGTATTCACACACACACACACTCATGAACCACACTATTTGTGCAGACTCAATATAAATGTACACCTGAGTTGTGCAACATTCAAATCAATGCAGAAATCAAGCCAAGATTAGATTAGATTCAGTGAATTGTAGCTATTTCTTGGAAACATTACTTTTTTTTGAGACAGGGTCTCACTCTGTCACCCAGGCTAGAGTACAGTGGCGCGATCTTGGCTCACTGCAACCTCTGCTACCCAGGCTCAAGGCAAGCTCAAGTGATCCTCCCACCTCAGCCTCCTGAGCAGCTGGGACCACAGGCGTATGCCACCACACCCAGCTATTTTCTTTTCTCCCAAGACAGAGTCTCACTGTCACCCAGGCTGCAGTGTGGTGGTGCCATCTTGGCTCACTGCAACCTCTGCCTCTCGGGTTTAAGCAATTCTTCTGCCTCAGCCTCCCAAGTAGCTGGGATTACAGGTGACCACCACTACACCTGGCTAATTTTTGTATATTTAATAGACATGGGGTTTTACCATGTCGGCCAGGCTGATCTCGAACTCCTGACCTTATGATCCGCCCGCCTCGGTCTCTCAAAGTGCTGGAATTACAGGTGTGAGCCACCGCGCCCAGCCCACATCCAGCTATTTTTACAATTTTTTGTAAAGATATAGTTTTGCCTTGTTGGCCAGGCTCGTCTTGAACTTCTGGCTCAAGCGATCCACCCTCCTTGGCCTCCCAAAGTGCTGGGATTTCAGGCATGAGCCACCACACCCAGCTGGAAACATCTTTTATCTTAAAAATTCCTAAGCATCCTATAAATTACCTTACTATAAATTTAATTTTAACGTAGTATTTTAACACAGTTGCCAGGACCTCATTCAAACCTTCATTTTATAGGTGGAGAAAGAGAGCTCACACAGGGGTGTCCAAGGGAGAGAATACAGTCATGGGTTCTTAGTTTCCGCTTCTGGTTGGGTCAGTAAATACTTCCTCATCCCTCTTTTCCGCTTATCACTAGAAACAGAAACTAAAAACCATGGCTTCAGGCTGTTAACAGCCTAAAACAAAACAGAACAACAACAGTAACAAAATAAGGCGGGTTGGACAAGTTTGGCAGAGAGCCTGCTTGGAGAAGTTATGTGAAAAAAAAAAGACTGCCACCACTCCTGAAAGTTCTCGGCCCAAGATGGAATTTAGTCTCAGAAACTCTTACACTAATAAAATTTGTACATCAAATTAAGATCAGGGACAGTTAAAACATTAATAAAGACTGAAGCATTTGTTCATTTAAAAAATTTTATTTAATATTTACATTTACTTTTAAAATGAAAATTAGAGGAAAGCCCATGAACTCATTTTCCATGAACATAATATAATAGTACTCACCTATTTCCTCTACCCAACTTGTGTTTTAGATGAGTCCTTTTGGATCTTTTTCCCCATAATGGCCTTTCTCCTTTTGCTTTACAGTGCAATCAGGGCAGAATAACAGATATGTTGAGTAGCTAATTTATATCTCTGAAGATCTCCATCGAACTCTTAGGTTCTAAGTCTGCACCTTGCCAAGTTTGCTTTCCATTGGGAATTGTCATAACCACAAGGTTATTCCCCAGACATGCAGTTTGAGGAAATTAACCTGGCAGTAGTAAACAGACTGGATTAGAAAAGGTGGCAATCGTAATGAGGATATTGCAATAACCGGGGAAAGCTACAGAAGGATCTTGAGTTAGGATGATGACAGTTACAACAGAAAGGAGACCAGTACAAGAGACGGTTAAAACAGAATGGATACAATTTAGTTGAAGAACTGGCTGTGGGTGAAAAGAAGAAATCAAAGATGCCTGAAGTTGTGAGTTGCAGGTAGCCCTGGGTTTATAATCCTAGTTCTGACTCGTACTATCTTTGGATATACTAGCTGCTGACTACTAACTGAACAAGGTAGTAACCTTGTCATCTTGTAACTTACCTAAGTCTCAGTTTCCTCCTCTATAAAACAAACTACCAAAACAAAGCCGATGAAAAGATTGAAGTAAAATATAAAACCCTTAGCACAGTGCCTAGTATCCATTAAGCAGTAGATAAATGATGGCGGTCATGATTAGGGAGTAGGGTAGAGGATAAGAATAGAAGGTTAAAAACATGAGTAGCAGTAAGGACTTTTGGGTGGGGATTCGATCTTTCTACTACACATCACACATACAAGGGGTTGGAGGGGAGTTTGATAATGTGACTAATAATCCTCCTCCCCTTGGGGGGGATCTTGATAAAGGATAGCCACCCACATGGAGGCCTAATATAAACTGGATTGCAGAATGCACTTGAGCTGGGAGCCCAAGTGGGCCAGGCTTCTTGATTCCTATTTTATCCCCCTTAACCTAGGATAGCTAGGTCTATAGTGCAGACTCAGACCTAACTTACACTTTCATTTGCAGCTGAAGTTTCGGAACAAAGATAAAGATAGCCAGATTATATTAATTACATGGATAGGCAAGAAAGCATGAGCCCTGAGGAGGAAGGAAGGGACTGTCCAGGTGTACTTACCTCTAAGATGAGAAATATCAAAGACAGGAAACCCTAGGTTCTTGCCCTTCAGTCGCTATCTCCTTGCCATTGGTAAAATGCGGCCGATGAATGTCCTCACTTCTGTCCATCTGGGCAGGAGGTGGGAAGGGTAATGTGCAAATGGATGGCAGGAACCTTTTTCTCGGCAGCGCCCACCACACCCAGCCCAGTGCCACGCACCGCAAGCGCTCCATAAACGCACACAGCGTCGCCTCCACCAGGATCTCGGGCGGCCTTCGCGGGATTTCTCCTGGCGTCGGCTTTCAGACTCCCGCGGGTGGGATAAGTCGAGAGGGTGGCATCCTTTGGCTTTTCTTCTCCCAGGCAGCTCTGAACCATGTTTATGAAACGTTTAATGGGCTCTAATAAAACGGCTAATAATTTTGCCCCGCGGAAGCACCGACTGGCTCGCTAAGCCGAGTCTGCGAGGGTGAAGCTGCAACCCCAAGGCCGGAAAGCACGGCTACCGAAAAGCGCATGCGCCACGGGGTGGCACGAAGCTAGAGTAAGCCGAGGAGGTGGGCGGAAACCATGGCAACCATGGGTGATGACGACGTGGGGAGCGTCCCTAGCGCGGGATTATGACGCGGGATTATGACGCAGCCGGTGGGCGCGGACTCTGCGGTTCGCTTGACTGACGGCGCAGCCTCCGGGCCTCGCCACAGCAGCAACGGCAGAGGCCAGCGGGCGAGGTCAAGATGGTGGCTTCGCGGGCGGGGGAGGCGGTGGAGGGAGGAGGAGTCAGACCTTAGCCAGCCGGAAACACCGAAACCCAGAGACCTCTTGGGGAGCCGCCGCCGCCGTCCTCTCGGCCGTCGCTGCCTCCGCCGCCTGCTCCACCTCGAGGGACGCGAGCGGGCGGCGGGGCGGGCCGTGAGAGAGACAGAAGAGGAAGGAGGGCAGGGGCGGAGTTGCCCGCCTTAGCCCCCGCCCCCGGCCGCGGCCCCGGGCCCTGCCCCGCGCGGCCCTGCCCGGCCCGCCGAGCCCCGGTGTGGCAGCGGCTCATGGCGGCCGTGGGGCCCCCGCAGCAGCAGGTGCGGATGGCCCATCAGCAGGTCTGGGCGGCGCTCGAAGTGGCGCTCCGGGTGCCCTGCCTTTACATCATCGACGCCATCTTCAACTCCTACCCCGATTCCAGCCAAAGCCGGTTCTGCATCGTGCTCCAGATCTTCCTCCGGCTCCTTGGTAAGGGAACAGGGTACCGTCCGTCCCGGGACGGCTATGCGGGCCGAGACGTTCCCCGAGGAGCGGGCAGGCGCGCAGAGGCCATGGGTCGAGTATGTGTCTTTGGGAACTACAGTTTCATCCCTCAAAGGGTCGTCTTTACGGGTTGGGAGGGGGAAGGAGATGATACTTGTCTGAGTTGACAGCGGAGCAGTCCCCCTAGCGAGGATTCAGTGTTGTACCTGAGTGAGATGGGGAGAAAGTAAAGATGTGTGAGCATGCAGCTCTTTGCCGGTTTGTCTTGGGAAATGAGTACTGGCTTACGGCGTCCTATGCGACAGCCTTAGAAAAACAACTCTGCTATCCCAGTCTCGTCGTGTGTGACCTTGGACTTCTGCCAAGGCGTGAGCCTCAGTTTCCCTTTATTACAAAATGCAGAGTACTTGTATGTTGTCACTTCTGCTGCACCCAAGGGTCCACAGGATCGTGAAGTGTCTGCAGTAAATGACATCCAAGCGAGGGAGACAGGGTTTCGAATGTCAGACCTTGAAACCATTACCAAAAATTCTCATGAAAGCGGCGATGCTTAAATCGAGTCCTAAAATTTTCCATGAATAAACGAGAAGGTATTGAAGATGACTGTAAAAAGTGATGAGACATTTGCCAGAGACTTCTGAAAGTCATTGTCTTTGTTTCGTATGGATGGAGTGTTAAAAGTATCTTGTATTTCATTTCTTCCTTTCCATCTTCACTTACATCATCAGAGGGAGATGCATTTATGCGTAAAATAATTTTTTAAGTAATTGCAACTTGGCAAATTTTGTTGATGAGGTAATTCTGGTGATCGGTCTTAAGTAGGCTAGTGCTTTTGAAGTGTTGCTGAGGGCAGACTGATGGTGAGGTCTTTACCAAGCCTTTCTGAATTACAAGCCATCTGTTGCTTTATTCCTTCAAAAGAGGAGTGGCAATAGAGGCCGAATTTTGTTCTTAGCAATAAATAGCCATATTTTACATTTCTCTGGTACTTTCCTTTTGCAAAGCATTTTCACTGGTATTATCTAACCTAACCTTCAAACATCCCCCAGAGGTGGGTGGTGGTATTCTCATTTTACAAACCAGGAAACAGGGTCATAGAGGTTAAGTGTTTTGCTCTTGGTAGGCTGCCGGTAAGTGGTTGCCAGAGCCTGGGCTTAAAAATCTTTTGACATTAAATACGGTTTACTTTCCTCCCTAACAGCTGCAATCCAGATACAGAATGCAATAGTAATGATCATATGCTAGATCTTAAAACTAAAGATGTAAACGTGATGTTCAGCCCCAGCTGCTTCAGGAACCCACCTGCTACCTAATTCCAACCTTTCCTACTTGATACTGCTAACGTATACCACCACCATAATTTGTGTTAAAAATTGGGCTCTGTTTGAGAGGATTCTGCATATTCATCCCAGAAACAGTGTAGTGACTGCTTTGAATATTCTTACAGCATGATAACTGCAGATTCTGTGAGAATCCCTTTGGGACCTGGTGCTTTAATGCAGTACTCTGTTGAGCTTCAGGTTAGGCAGCTTCAAGGAAAAGCAGTATTTTCTTTAATTAAATAATTTGTAGTTTAGGAACATTGAACAAAGTAATCTGATATTTTCCTTGTACTAGCCATGCTTCTTTTGTAATAAATCTTGGAAGTTTGTGTTTGACAAAGAACAACATGACTTAAGGCAACTGCTCAGTGTTTTGGTTTCTTATTTTTACCTTTTAAAAGATGGACACCCTATCTGTTTCATAGGGTGTTAAAGACAATACTATTTTAATGCTTCATTTAATACCATATTTTGTTAGATATTTTGGTCTTTTGAAATCATCGCCAAAATATTGGTGTTGTTTATTTGAAAATTTTGATCCCCAGAATCTCTGGATCAGACTTTGAGAAATACGAAATACTCTTCAAATCTATCATCTGACTCTTATTGTGTCATGTAATTATGCTAATTTTTCACATTTGTAAGGATGATACGAATGAAAAAAACTGATTTCGGTGCTAAAAAATTATATGTTACTAAAAGACACAGGTTTGTGTGTAAATATGCCAATGGATAGTTGAAATTAATCGTTCTGCCTTGTTAGTTTTTTTGTAGTTGTAGACTTCTCAGTACTACTGTGTATAAGTCTTACCACTTGTCAACCTCACCTTTTTCTTTAAAATTAATGTGTAAAAATGGAAATGTCTAAGTAAAAAGCATTACCAGTTTTATGTGTAGTGGTAGAAGTATTTACTCCCCTCTACCTACAAAATGGTGCTACAACTGTACCTTCATTTGATATCAAACTAATTTGAGATTTCAACCGGTTAGAAAATAAAGCAACTCATTTTGGAGATCCAAATAAAATTCTATGACAATATATAGAATATTGAAAAACATAAAGCTGTGTTTTAAGGGATGTTAAATAGCAAATGAAACTCAACCCAGAGCAGCATAATGCTGAGTTAGCAAATTTAAATCCAAGGCAGAAAATGCAAGCCTAGGAGTTTGTTTTAATAGTATTACTCATATGGTGATAATTCATTGAGGTGGGAAAAGGCTTTAAACATAACAGAAGACCCAGAAGTTCCAAGGAAAAATCTGATAAATTTCAGTATATAAAAATGAAAAGCTTTTTTATGGCAAAGCTTAAAAAAAAATCCTTACATGACAAACTAAGAGAAAATACTTGTATCATAAGTGATTCACATTTCAGTAAGAGTTTTACCCTGCCAGGGAAGCTGAGGCAGGAGAATTGCTTGAACCAGGGAGTTGCAGGTTGCAGTGAGCCGAGATCGCGCCACTACACTCCAGCCTGGCGATAGAGCGAGACTGTCTAAAAACAAAACAAAACAAAACACAACAAGAAAAAACTTACACTCCCTTAGGAAAATGCCTAAGACAAGCAATTCACAATAAACAAAATGCAGATGTTCAGTAAGCAAGAGAAAAAGTATTTAGCCCTTCCTGCAGGAGCTTGATTTTATGGAAAAAAAGAAAAGTGCTTAGCCTTATTTATAATTAAATACTGTCAAGACCGCTTACAGTAGCTCACGCCTGTAATCCCAGCACTTTGGGAGGCTGAGGCAGGCAGATCGCTTGAGTTCAGGAGTTTGACACCCGCCTGGCCAAATGGCTCAACCCGTGTCTACCAAAAAATTAGCCAGGTGCAGTGACTCCTGCCCATAGTCCCAGCTACTGTGGAGGCTGAGGCACAAGAATCACTCGAACCGGGGAGGTGGAGGTTGCAGTGAGCCAAGATCGCGACTGCACTCCAGCCTGGGCGATAGAGCGAGACTGTCTCAAAAAAAAAAAAAAGTCAAAATTTATCAGATTGGTGAAGAGTTCAAAGTTTTATTAGTTTTGCAAAGGTATTTACCTTTTTGAAATAGGTAAATTTATACAATTTTGGAAGACTTTTTTTTTTTTGAGACGGAGTTTGCTCTTGTTGCCCAGGCCAGAGTGCAATGGCGTGATCTCGGCTCATCACAACCTCCACCTCCTGGGTTCGGGCGGTTCTCCGGCCTCAGCCTCCCGAGTAGCTAGGATGATTACAGGCAAGCGCCACCACCCCCGGCAAATTTTTTTCTATTTTTGGTAGAGACAGGTTTTCTCCATGTTGGTCAGGCTGGTCTCCAACTCCCGACCTCAGGTGATCTGCCCACCTTATCCTCCCAAAGTGCTGGGATTACAGGCGTGAGCCACCGTGCCTGGCCCGGAAGACTCTTAATTTCAGTGTAAAACCGTTTGGCAGTATCAACTGTCATTTACAACTGACTTGTGTTTTGTTTTGTTTTTGAGACAGCCTCGCTCTATCACCAAGGCTGGAGTGCAGTGGCGTGATCTCAGCACACTGCAACCTCCACCTCCCAGGTTCAAGCGATTCTCCTGCCTCACCCTCCCAAGTAGCTGGGATGCCTGGCTCGTACAACTTTTGACTCACAATTTCAATTCTAGGGAATTGGCCTAGAGAGATAGTTGTGCTTAAGGACTATGGGCAAGCATTACTGGAAATAACAAAGCAACAAACTTAATCTAAATATGTATTGATACAAATCTGTTCATTGTATTAGGTCTAGCCATGCAATAAAGTTGTTGAAAGGAATGAGATAGCTACTTTTGGTGCCGAAAAAGACTTCAGAAAACCTATGAAGTGAAAAAACAAAGCTGAAGTAATTATAACTGGCAGAGGAATAGACAGAGATTTCTCAACAGTGGCAGTATTGACATTTTGGACAGGATAATTCATTGTTTGTGGATGGGAGCTCTCCTGTGCACTGTAAGATTTTTAGCAGCATCCCTATCCCCTGCCCATTAGATGCCAGTAGCACCTTGCACCCCCACAACCCAGTGTGACAGCCAAAACTGCCCCTGGATATTGCCAAATCCTGGTTGAGAACCACTGGGATAGACAAATAGATTAGTACTTAGCTTTATTTATAATTACATAGCCCAGAAACAGACACCAATGTATATATAGAAATAATGTGTTTCAGAGATAGAATTGAAGTACATTGAGGTAAACATGGACTGTTGAATTAATGATCATTTTGTTATACCTTTGGAAATAAATTATACTAGATGTCTACCTTATGTCAATATATAAACAGTCACTTCTAGCCTGGGCAGTGTAGTGAGACCCTGTCTCTGCAAAAATAAATATTTAAAATAATAGCCATACTTGGTGGTGGGCGCCTGTAGTCCTATCTACTCAGGAGGCTGGGGTGAGAAGATCGCATGGGCCTAGGAGTTCAAGGCTGCAGTGAGCTATGATTGCATAACTGCATTCCAGCCTGGGTGACAGAGCAAGAGCCTGTCTCTTAAAAAAAAATAGTCACTTCTAAGTGTATTTTTACCTAGATGTATATGTAAATATGAAATGCAGAACTTTAAATTTTTAGAAAAAAATATGGAATATTTTATTTTTCCAATCTTAGATTAAGGAAGAAATTCCTTAAAAATATATGAAAGCAAATACATAATGAAGATTGATAAACTGAATGATATTGAGGTTAAAAACCTATGTTAATCAAAAGATCACGCCACTGCACTCCAGCCTGGGCAACAGAGCGAGACTCCATCACAAAAAAAAAGAAAGGAAGTCAAATCTTGAGTAAGGGGGAACTACTGTACTTATATTCACCTATTTATTATAAAGGCAATTACAAAAGACACAGATGAATTAACCCGATGGAAGGAGATGCACAAGGTGAGGCAAAGGAGGAGAGAAGGGGAGAAGGGGCGTGGAGCTTCAGTGTTCAGCTATCTGAGAGCTCACAGAACTCAGTCCTTTTGGGTTTTTATGGAAGTTCATTAAATAGGCAAGATTGATTAGATCACTAGTTATTGGTTTATGGACTCAAGCTTCAGCTTCTTTCTTCTCCCCAGAAGTGGGGGCTGGGGGTAGGAATCAAAGTTATAACCCTTAATCACTGGGTTGATTCCCCTGGCTACCTAGCCCCCATGCTGAAGCTATCTAGGGGCCCCCAGGCACCAGTCATCTGATTATTGTACAAAACAGTCATCACTCCAGAGATTCCAAGGATTTTAGAAGCTATGTCAGAAAATGGGACAAAGACCAAATATTAATTTTTTTTTTATGATATCACAGATGGGAAAGACAAAATAGAAAAACTTGCTTTAACTCTTCATTTAACACCTCTGTAGGGTTTGGCTTTTTAAAATCCATGTTCATATATTTTTGATAAAAGCATACTTGTTATAATTTTAGTTTAAAAGCAAAAGTTTAATTTTGTGTTATTAATACTTAGAATACGAGTTTTTTTTCCAACCTAAAATGAGAATCCAATAGAAGTTTTTTCTTTATAATTTATCAAGTATACCAACAGATTAACAACATTTCAAGACACTTTGTTGTAAACTTCATTGCGGAAGGCTCCCTTGGGAGTAAGGTAGTAGTAACATTTATTTCTGTGCTTTTCCATATTTATTCTGTCAGGTATTGAAATGTTTTTCCGCAAGTTGCTTTTTATTTTAAAGGTATTTCGGGTACTTGGAGAATTGTAAATATTACGTTTTGTACCCTGATTTTTAGTCATAAGTTTCCAAAAGAGGGTAAGGGTATGAATAGACTTTACACATAAAAGAGTGAATGAAACACTTTGTTATGTAACATGTAGAGTAAGTTTTTATTTTTTCTTTTGTTTTTATTTGCCTGTTTTTGGTAATCCAAATTGAAAAGGCCTGAACTCTTTCATGAGTTGAGTTCATATATAGTTTCAAAGTTCCTGAATTGATTTGGATACCTGCCTCTTTTTGGCTACCTTGAAAACTCTAGTGAACTCTCTTAATCACTGGAGAATTGGACTGAGATCTCTGAGTTGTGATTTCAGTAAATTCTGTTCTCAAAATTTTTTATAAAGCAGCATTTATATACAGCCTTGATTACTTGTGCAAGTCACTTCCAAATCCTAATGAGAAACTGTCTCTGGACTTTTATATTTTCTTAGACCTACAGTTTAAATACCAAGAAAGGGTTTCATGTCTAATGTAAAAATGCAGTGAAACTTTGATATTATTCTGCAAAGGCCATGAGAAAGATGATTACTTTGGAGACTTATTACTTGGGATACTGGCTTTTAAAATGAGAGCAGATTCTTCCCAAATTCCATAGGTAGGAACGTGAATATAAAAGGAAAATCTATGAACCCCATATACCTACAAACTTTGGGTAGGAATTAAAACAAACGTATACTGTTCTTGAAATGTTAACTCACTATTACATCTTGGGGAATGTGATTTTAATCAGGATTTTGTCAGATTGTAACTTGCTGGGACACATCCAAATTTTGAGGTTGTAGTCTTACTACATTATTTGTCTATCTCTGATGCCTTCCCTTTTTTTTCTTTGATACATTTGCATAAAGCAAAATGGCACTTTTTCACTAGAAATGTTTCTAAAACCCAAATAATTTCTTCATTTGTATGTAGTAAAAACAAGCTTCAGGAAAAAAGTTATTAGAATTTTAAAAATTAGTTATAAAATTATGGCAAAGCTCATGAATAGTTACTGAAGATTAATTTACTACTTTGTGAATAGCAAGTTGACAAAAATAATTTACAGTTCCTGCTTGACTTTCTCCCCTCTAAGTGGCATAAAGTAGAACTAGAGTTATTTTGTTTTGGTTTTGACCCAACTTAGAAGATTTGTTTTAAAGTTTCTGAAGTTTTGTCTCAGGAAAATAAGGTTGTTTTCCATGTAGAGAATGTTAGATTACATATGGCATCTGGTAGGCTGAATTAATTCCATTTTCTTGTTACCTTCCATGGAAGAAGTTTCTAATAAAAAAATCTTTTCTGGGCCGAGCACAGTGGCTCACATCTATAATCGCAGCACTTTGGGAGGCCAAAGTGGGCGGATCACCTGAGGTCAGGAGTTTGAGACCAGCCTGACCAACGTGGAGAAACCCTGTCTCTACTGAAAATGCAAAATTAGCCAGGCGTGGTGGTACATGCCTGTAATCCCAGCTACTCGGGAGGCTGAGGCAGAAGAATCGCTTGAACCTGGGAGGCAGAAGTTGCAGTGAACCAAGATCACGCCATTGCACTCCAGTCTGGGCAACAAGAGTGAAACTCCATTTAAAATATGTGTATATATATATATATATATATATTTCCTGTTAAAAGAGCCTGTTCTGAGCTCACAGCTCTTTGGGACATTATTAGTGGCCCATTTTCTTGGGGAATCAGGTGGTTTGTATTTAGAGGTTTATATGTCTTCTACTTTATTGTGTCCTTTTGTTTTCCTTTTCACAAATGACGTGACATTTTGGCACAGAATACATTTTAAATCCCTGGACAGAGTCATCACTTAAATGAACTAGTCCTTGCTTGTATGTGCAATGGATTGTGAAATGCATCCACTGTAATAATATGCAATGTCTTGATTACCTGCTGAAATAAGGTGGATAGATGGATATTTATTTTATTTAATATTTATTTATTTTGAGACAGGGTCTCACTGTGTCACCCAGGCTGGCATGCAGTGGCACGATCTCAGCTAACTGCAACCTCTGCCTCCCGGGTTCAAGTGATTCTCCCACCTCAACCCCCTGAGTAGCTGGGAGTACAGGCACGCGCCACCACGCCTGGCATATTTTTATATTTTTGGTAGAGACAGGGTTTCACCATGTTGACATGGTCTCGAACTCCTGGCCTCAAGTGATCCACCCACCTCAGCCTCCCAAAATGCTGGGATTACCGTTGTGAGCCACCGCACCCAGCCAAGATGGGTTTTTAATTTGGAGTTTGTCACTTTTTCTGTACTCCAGGGTATGGTTTCTCATTGAAACATAGATTTTATTTTTCAAGCAGGCTATATTTTGTGGTTGCCTTTAAAAACATCCAGATGTGACAGACATTTCCTAATGAATATTAATTGTACTTATTTTGAACAAAATATTGTAGGATCCATAGATAGACAGGGTAGGATCCTTGCTTTCTGTTATAGATACATGTGTAATAGGGTAGATTATACTTAGATAACTGCAGACTACAATATCAGGTGATATATGAGTGTTAAATATTTCACTAAGTTCTGCAGGTATGCTGAAAGAACAGGTTCTATCAAAGAAAGGAGGTTTCTAGGATAGGTAGGATTTGAACAGTCAGGGATTGGGAAGTTGGTGGGGACATCATTCCAAGCAAAAAGAATGTAAACACTGCTGTAGCTATAGTGGAGAAAGGAATGTGTTTGGGGAACCCAAGTCTGGAGCACTGATGTGTGTGTGTGTTAGGAGGAATATTACTGTAAAGCAAATTGGATCCTTGAATGCCAGGAGCAAGAATGTAGATTTTAGTTGATAGTAATTTCAGAGCCGCTGAAGTATTTTGAGCAGGGAATGAAGAAAGGCAATTTGGTGATGGCTTGTAGATGGATTTGGACAAGATGAGGGTTTTTTTTTTTTTTTTTGAGACAGACTGATTGATTGGTGTCACAGAAAAGGGAGATAGAGGTGTTAGAAGAATTTGGCAACTAATTGGCAAAGTTTGAGCATATGGCGCTGGGTTGGGAGTATCTCTAAGAGAACAATAACGGTACCTTCAACTGAAATAGCAAATCACAAGGAAAAGCTGATTCTAGTTTAAGGCAAGTTGAGTTTCAGAACTTTGGAGATTTGCAGTTGTAGGAGTGAAAGTAGGTGAGTATTCAGATGTCATTCCCATTGTTGAAACCTTGGATAATAATGTGTTTATTGTAATCCTACTTAAAATATGCATTTCTGTCAGAGTACAAAGAAAGATGGTGTCTGTGGAGTGGGGGAAGGAGAATTACCATTTTCTAAAAACATGTCTTGGTTTTCTGAGTGTTACTTTTGTAATGTGAAGAACAATAAAAAGAGTTGACTATTTTAAGAAACAGATTCAGCATTATTCAGGAAAAAGGGAACTTGGGAGATGTTTCTAAGTCTGAAGGAAACTAGGAGGAAAAAAAAATGGAATTTTGGACCCTTTGGAGAATGCTCAGAGTTAAGGAGTAGGAAATAAGAGCTGGCATGAGTTCACAGTTTGAAGAAAAGGAGGAATTAAGTGGAAGTATAAAACTTGAACTTGATTTCCTAAAGAATCCTTTAAAAAAAAATCTAAAACTTGGCTGGGTGCGGTGGCTCACGCCTGTAATCCCAGCACTTTGGGAGGCAAGGCGGGCGGATCACTTGACGTCAGGAGTCAGAGACCAGTCTGGCCAACATGGTGAAACCCCGTCTACTAAAAATACAAAAATTAGCTGGGCGTAGTGGCAGGTGCCTGTAATCCCAGTTACTTGGGATGCTGAGGCAGGAGAATTGCTTGAACCCGAGAGGCAGAGGTTGCAGTGAGCTGAGATGGCGCCAGTGCACTCCAGCCTGGGCAACAGAGTGAGACTCTGTCTCAGTCAGTCAATAATAAATGGATCTAAAACTTAATAGGAATAAATGTTTTCCATTTGGGTTATTTTTAACCCAATTTTTAAAATTAATTTTAATGATTATGAAATGATAAGGGACATATTGTTTTGAGTTTTAAAACTTGTTAAAATGTATATACCAATACAAATTCATCTTGAAGATAATTTAGTAATTTGGTGCCTTGGGCAGGTACAGTGTTACTTGAAATACTTTGGAAATTAGAAAGTAAGGAATGAAATTTTAGAGAATAGTTTAGTATGTTTGGTCTGTTCTCCTGAACTCTGACATTACAAAACCTTTATCACCTTTTAAGCCTAAATTGTCTTGAGGCTTAATATTCATAACTGAAAATATTCATATTTCCTAATTAAAGGAAGAATATCATAACTCTTAGTGGGGAAACATTCTTACAAATACTTCATTCAAATGACTTTGTCTTTCTTTCTTTTAGGTGTATTTGTATCCAGTATTGTTCTGATCTTGTCACAACGATCACTTTTCAAGTTTTACATGTACAGCTCAGCCTTTCTGTTAGCTGCAACTTCAGTGTTGGTGAATTATTATGCTTCTTTGCACATTGACTTCTATGGTGCCTACAACACGTCAGCTTTTGGAATTGAGCTGCTTCCTCGAAAAGGTCCCTCGCTGTGGATGGCACTTATCGTTCTACAGCTAACATTTGGAATTGGATACGTTACACTACTCCAGATTCATTCCATCTATTCACAATTAATTATTTTGGATCTCTTGGTTCCTGTAATAGGCTTAATCACAGAGCTACCATTACACATCAGAGAGACTTTAGTGTTTACTTCTTCCTTGATTCTCACATTAAATACAGTGCTTGTCCTGGCAGTGAAACTGAAGTGGTTTTATTATTCCACACGATATGTTTATCTTTTGGTGAGGCACATGTATCGAATTTATGGATTACAGTTATTGATGGAGGACACATGGAAGAGGATTCGTTTCCCAGACATACTCCGAGTCTTTTGGCTAACAAGAGTTACAGCTCAGGCTACAGTGTTAATGTACATCTTAAGGATGGCAAATGAAACTGATTCCTTCTTTATTTCTTGGGATGATTTTTGGGACCTCATTTGCAATCTTATAATTAGTGGATGTGATTCTACACTAACTGTACTGGGCATGAGTGCTGTAATTTCCTCAGTAGCCCATTATTTGGGGCTTGGAATATTGGCCTTTATTGGATCAACTGAGGAAGATGACAGGCGTCTTGGCTTTGTTGCACCTGTTTTATTTTTTATTTTGGCTCTTCAGACTGGGTTAAGTGGGCTAAGACCAGAAGAGAGACTTATTCGCTTAAGTAGAAACATGTGCCTTTTATTAACTGCAGTCCTGCATTTTATCCATGGAATGACAGACCCTGTATTAATGTCTCTCAGTGCCTCTCATGTGTCATCTTTTCGTAGACATTTTCCTGTGCTGTTTGTCTCTGCTTGCCTGTTTATTCTTCCTGTCTTACTCAGTTATGTTCTTTGGCATCACTATGCACTAAATACATGGTTGTTTGCAGTTACAGCATTTTGTGTGGAACTGTGCTTAAAAGTAATTGTTTCTCTCACTGTTTATACGTTATTCATGATTGATGGCTACTATAATGTCCTCTGGGAAAAGCTTGACGATTATGTCTACTACGTTCGTTCAACAGGCAGTATTATTGAATTTATATTTGGAGTTGTAATGTTTGGAAATGGGGCTTACACTATGATGTTTGAGTCAGGAAGTAAAATTCGGGCTTTTATGATGTGCCTACATGCATACTTTAACATCTACTTACAAGCCAAAAATGGCTGGAAGACATTTATGAATCGTAGGACTGCTGTGAAGAAAATTAATTCACTTCCTGAAATAAAAGGGAGCCGCTTACAAGAAATAAATGATGTATGTGCAATCTGCTATCATGAGTTTACAACATCTGCTCGTATTACACCATGTAATCATTATTTCCATGCACTTTGCCTTCGGAAGTGGCTGTACATTCAAGATACTTGTCCAATGTGCCATCAGAAAGTATACATCGAAGATGATATCAAGGATAATTCAAATGTATCCAACAACAATGGATTTACTCCACCCAATGAAACTCCAGAGGAAGCTGTAAGAGAAGCTGCTGCTGAATCTGACAGGGAATTGAACGAAGATGACAGTACAGATTGTGATGATGATGTTCAAAGAGAAAGAAATGGAGTGATTCAGCACACAGGCGCAGCAGCTGAAGAATTCAATGATGATACTGACTGATGAAAATAGCATTTATTAATCATTGAGGTATTTGTTTAAAATTCAGTTCATCCAAAATGGAGTAATATCCTTCACCTTCAGTGTGTAACCAAGCACAAAAACAGTATCAGTGTTGAATCTGTGAATGGTTTTCCGTTTACTGTGATGTGCTACTGTAAATATACCTCTTTAATTACTTCTGGTCTCTTTGGTGACCTGTTTAAATTTGTGTACATTATTGTACATAGAATAAAACGTTTTCACATTTTTATGACAAAATTTGAACAAATAGCTTTTTAATAGATGTAATGATCATATGGTGCGTCAACTGTGCCAAATAGTCTTCAATGAAATTATATAATGTATCTAACTTTGGACCTCAGTTTTCTTTAGAAATGGGTGGGAGAATGAAAATGCAAATCAGGAAACCACATTAAAGTCAAGGAAATAAAATAGTTTGACCAGAGGATAAAGGACATGAGAAAGTATTTTAAAACTAAAGAAAAAATTAGCTGCCAGAAGCAACTGAGGAACTTTTTTGAAACTTGAGTAGCAGTGTAATTGAGCTGAATTTGAAAGTCCTGATTCAGAGACTGAGGGTTGAGAAATAAACTGTATCAACTAAACTTTGATATAAACCAGAATGTGCTAAATGTTTTTTATGTAAAATTGGTATATTTGTTAGCCATTCTGTGTCTGCAGTATTGTCATAAAATTGTCCTTTCATTCTTTTGAAGATATTACCAAAAAAAAATAGTTTTTTTTAAAATTGTTTTAAACTAAGGTACTCAATGATACAAAAACATCCTGATCTGATTTTACAAGAAAAAGAAGGGGAATGGTGGGGAATGGTGTGTACCGATATATAGTATTTCTTTAGACAACTTGCAGATAATTTCTTTATTTTGAAGCTATCAGTAAGTTTTACTATGAAATTTTACATACATGATGGAAAGTGGAAGACATATACCAATTATATTCCAGGAAAAAATACTTTAATAGTATTGTTATATAGCGTATTGGCTAATTCCAGTGGATCCTCATCTCTGACTGCTGACATTATCTCCAATATTTGACTAAAACAAAATAAAAACAAAAATGGTTAAATCTCCAAGTATACATTTAGTTCTAAAGCTATATAATATTTTTCCACACAAAGGAAAATATTAGAGCACCTTTAATATAATAAAGCTTAACAGTTATTAAGTCTTTCAGCAATATCAGTAGAAAAACTTACTGCCAGTAACTAGAAACAGATTTATGGACTGTCTTGCATATAATTAGAGCTGAGAACCAGGTTCAAGTAAATTATTAAAGCAGCCATCTGTATTATGTTCACCAGTTATAGCATTAACCGAGTGGAAATGAAGAGTCCTTTTCAATTGTGAGTCATAGCATGTTCATTAGTGGGTCATGATGAGCATTTTAAACATTGACAAGTACATTGTACTTAGGGTAAGTACTGTTCCATTTTTTGTTAGGTTTTATTATGTATGTGTGTCCTAAGTCACAATGTAATTAATTTGTACTGGGGGACAGCGGCCACAGTTGGAAATCTGCTAGAGAACTAGTCCTTGAGAGACAGCAAATGAAGGTAATAGGTTGCTGCAAAAGTAATATTTACTTGGAAAATGTGTGGTTTTTGAGGGGGAGGGCTTTCTGTACCTCCACCCTTGCGAGAGAAATAAGCCCAGGTATCCATCCTTCAGTTTCTTTCTTTCTTTCTCTCTCTCTTCCTTCCCTTCCCTCCCTTCCTTCCTTTCTTTTTCTTTCCTTCCTTTTTTTTTCTTTTCTCTTTTCTTTCTTCTTTGAGATGGAGTCTTACTCTGTCACTGAGGCTGGAGTGCAGTGGCACGATCTCGGCTCACTGCAACCTCTGCCGCCCGGGTTCAAGTGATTCGCCTGCCATCACACTCAGCGAATTTTTGTATTTTTAGTAGAGATGGGGTTTCACTATGTTGGCCGGGCTGGTCTTGAATTCCTGACCTCATGATCCACCCGCCTGGGCCTCCCCAAATGCTGGGATTACAGGTGTGAGCCACCGCGCCTGGCCGCATCTTTCAGTTTCTGTGCTTACGATAAATGATGAGCCATAGTGTCTCCATACTTATACATAAGTAGAAGATTTTTAATACATGAATTAGAAAGTTCCAAAGTCCAAACTGAACATTTAAATATTCTTTGCCTAAGCTTTTTGTTCCCTTGGTGAGTATCTTAAATGTTAACACCTAAAGGAATTAAGGATGGAGATCTAAGACTAATGGGAATTTAAAAAATTGTTTTGTAATGTGACACAAAAGCCTTGCTTGATGTTTATACTAAGCAAACACTACACTACAATTTTATCTGAGTCAAGATACGCTAAAAGCAAATCTGTTAACATTTAAATTAAGATAGTGAAAATCCATTTTTCTTAGGAAACTACCGAATGTCCCTCTGTATGCACTTCTCAGAATTGGAACTCTGGATTCATGCTGCTGCTGACACAGTTTTGAAGGTCACAGCAGCTTTGCTAAGATTATATTGCATAGCAAATTCATTTTATTGAAATCGCTTATAAGAAATCTACTGGGCTGGGCCTGATGGCTCATGCCTGTAATCACAGCACTTTGGGAGGCTGAGGCAGGCAGATTGAGCTCAAGAGTTCAAGACCAGCATGGGCAATATGGTGAAACCCTATTTCTAGTAAAACAAAAAAAATTAGGGTGGTGGACGCCTGTAGTCCCAGCTACTCGGGAGGCTGAGGCAGGAGAATTGCTTCAACCTGGGAGGTGGAGGTTGCAGTGAGCTGAGATTGTGCCTCTGCACTCCAGCCTGGGCAACAGAGCGAGACTCCCTCTCCAAAAAAAAAAAAAAAAAAAAAAAAAAAAATCTATTGGACCTTAGGACATCCTGTTTTACTGTTTGATAATGCAGTTTATGGAAATCTTTGAATAACCCTTCTGTAGCCAAGCCATACTGTTTCCATACATCTTCAGTGGTCAAAGCTACAGTTATTCCAAAATGAATATAAAGTTGTTTAATGTCCCTGAGAATTTAGTGGCTTTTGTTTAATGTGGCACTTTTACAGTAGGCACAGGTTTTTTTTGTTTGTTTGTTTTTTTGAGAGAGTCTTACACTGTGGCCCAAGCTGGAGTGCAGTGGTGTGATCTTGGCTCACTACAACCTCTGCCTCTCAGATTCAAGTGATTCTCCTGCCTCAGCCTCCCAAGTAGCTGGGATTACAGGCGCCCACCACCATGCCCGGCTACTTTTTGTATTTTTAGTAGAGACAGTGTTTCTCCACGTTGGCCAGGCTGGTTTGGAATTCCTGACCTCAAGTGATCTGCCTGCCTCGGCCTCCCAAAATGGTAGATTACAGGTGTGAGCCACTGTGCCCAGCCAGGCAAAGGTTTTTAAAGTCTTGAAAGATCTACATGATTCCTGCCCTATCTCCTTTCTAGCCCTTCTCCATGCTGATACAAGTTATAGCTTTAAAAACAATAATTGCCACTCTGCTGCTTAAAATCCTTTGGGTGGTGATAAAATCTAAGCAAAATGCTGGCATATAAGAGCCCTCACAATCTGGGCTCACTCTACCTTCTCAGACTTGACTTCTACTTATACTGTGCATCCTACTTTCTGCCACACTTGTTCCTCTGGATTAGCCAGGCCCTTCTGCAGTCTGCCTTTGTTTATGGTGTTTGTCTTTCTCTGGCCTAACTCCCAGTCATGGGTAAACAACTGAAATGTCACCTTGGTATAGCTCTCTCCTGTTTCCCCTCAAAGCAGACAGTTGATGTGCCCTATGGTCCTGGTCATATATTCCTACTTGTATAACAGCACTACTGTCTTGGACTCTGTCTGCTTATTTGCTCCAGGAGGGCAAGGGTCCTCGCCTGACTCACTGAATGCCTTATCTAAAGTGCCAGGCACAGTGCACCTATTCATCTGGTGGATGGATAAAGACAGGGACTATCTTGGTTCTTCTGTGTAGCCTTAGTAACTAATACCTTTCCTGACATAGCAGGGGCTCCAAAACATCTGTTGCAAACAATTTATATCTAAAAGACCTCTATAAAAATAATTAGAATGTAAAACTGTTAACAGAATGGAGGTTGAGAAAATGACTTTGCAAGTAGGAATTAACTTGGCCAACTCAATTAGCAGTAGATCAGAGGATTGTGTATTTTTGAAATGTGGTTTAAATCTTTTCAGCTTGCAGATGGTAGATTTTCCTAAGCTCTGCAACTAACTGAAGAACACGTATTGATGAAGCCTTCACAGTTTTTTTTTTTTTTGGAGATGTATTTTCGCTCTTGTCACCCAGGCTAGAGTGCAATGGCGCGGTCTCTGCTCACTGCAACCTCCGCCTCCCAGGTTCAAGCGATTCTCCTGCCTCAGCGTCCTGAGTAGCTGGCATTATGGACATCCGCCACCACACCTGGCTAATTTTTGTATTTTTAGTAGAGACAAGATTTTACCATGTTGGCCAGGCTGGTCTCAAGCTCCTGACCTCAGGTGATCCGCCTGCCTTGGCCTCCCAAAGTGCTGGGATTACAGATGTGAGCCACCATGCCTGGCCAGCCTTCATAGTTCTTAAACAGTCTATATTTAAAAACACCTTGAAATTTTGTCTTGCAAATATATAGCTGAAGTCAACAGCTATAATCTTACATAAGATTAAGGAAATATAAAAAACTTACTTGGATACACTGTTGGCAAATACTTCTTGTAAGCTGGCTGCTGTCAAAATACCAGTTTCTTTTCTCTAGTGTCCTCTTAGTTCCCCAAAAAATTGGCTGGGTGTGATAGCTCACGCCTATAATCCCAGCACTTTGGGAGGCTGAGGTCAGGAGTTTGAGACCAGCCTGGCCAACATGGCAAAACCCCATCTCTACTAAAAATACAAAAATTAACTGGGTGTGGTGGCATGTGCCTATAGTTCCAGCTACTTGGGAGGCTGAGGCAGGAGAATTGCTTGAACCCAGGAGGCGGAGGTTGCAGTGAGCCAAGATCACTCCACTGCACTCCAGCCTGGGCAACAGAGCAAGATGGTCTCAAAAAAAAAAAAAAAAAAAAAGAATTATTTAGAAATACTGTCTTATCACTGAATTTGCAAGTACTTAACATTTCTTTATTTTTTTAAATTTTCTTTATTTCTTTAGAGACAGGGGTCTCCCTATGTTGCCTGAGCTGATCTTGAACTCCTGAGCTCAAGCAGTCTTCCCAAGTAGCTGGGATACAGGCGTAGGCCACCATGCCTGGCTGCTTCAGTTTTAAAGTCTTTGTCAGCTCAAGCATGTTAATAAAGGAAAAGAACCCTTCAAACATATTTTTATAGAATAATTCTTCACTGTTCTTATCTGGCTTATCTTCTAATACTCTTTTCCTGTTAAAAACTACTGAAAAAAAAGATGGTGCATATGCAATGAATAGTCTTAAAAGCAACAATCTATTTTGTTTTCTTTTTTACCCCTCATGAAGACACAGTACCAATTAGTTTTTGTGAATGTGTTATAAGTATGCCCAATTGTCTGAATTGGTAAACCATATAAGACTGATATAATCTAGATTAACTTATCTGTTTGTGCAAACAAAAGAAATTGGATTATGTACCCATTAAAATGATATAACCACCTTCTCCTGTTTGTTACCTTTACAGCTCTTTGACAGATGGGTAATAGCCCCTCTTTTCACCTGTGCTATGTATCACAATTTAAAAGATGATTCTGATCTGTTGCTTTTTTAGGAAATAAAACGTGCCAAAGTCCCACCCCCTTTGATTGGAAAAAGGGGGTAGGAAAAAAGGGGTTTGTCCTTAAGATCACTTATCCTTTTGTTCTGAGGCTTAAAGAAATGTGTTATTTCTTAGATTTATAGAGGCTGTCAAATCATTTAAATCCAAAATATTCTGCTAAGGCTTTCTTGTTACCAAAGAGTAGCAGGAAGCTGCAGTGAGAATGGAACTTAAACCAGGTATGCAAATTCCTCCAAATCACTGCATTAATATGGTGGTCTTGACCCTGAACTTCACTTGGATTTTGCAAAATTTTAATTCTGTCCCTTGCGTTAATTATGTAAGTGGCATCTGGTGGTTGACTAATGATTTTGAAGACCATGAAAGCAAAGTACTCACATTATATGGCAGGGTTCATTTCTGTCTTTTAAGCAGTGCCCACTTTCCCACTTCTTTTTGGTAGGAAATGCAGTTTTTATATATTTTGATCCAGCATGTGTACTTTTGACTCCACACCAAGGTGCATCTAGTTAAGCAAAGAAAGTGTCTCTTAAGGGGTTTACATTTTTAAAGATTTTTTATGACCATTATGTAATACATAACCTCTAAATGATAAACCACGATTCAGCTTCCAAAATGGCACAGTTATTGCAACAGAAAACAGTTCTAAGATAAGCACAAGATAAAATCTTGAATTGCATCTTAAATACCTTCTAAGACTCACTTCTGTTCCTTTTTTCTGCTAACATTGTTGGTGTGCAGCATGCTTTAAAAAAAAGACCTAAACCTTAAATACAATTGTATAACAACATGAAAACATTTAAGTTAAAGTTTTTTTTTGTTTTCAAAATCTTTTTCGCTATGCATGTAGTGAGGTTTGCATAAGTTAAACAAATTTCTATCTCTACTGAATGTGAAACTGGTTTTGAATATTTTTTAATAAAGAATTACACATTTTACAAGCATCGTACTTTTAATCTAATATTTTGTTTTCCTGACTGCCCAAGGAAATGAATGTGATTTCTCCAGAATGGCTCAGTCTTGACTTTCCTGAAGTCCATGGTATAAGGAGAGCCTTGACAGGGTTTAGATAAAAGTTTTAGCTTTTCACCTTATTTATTATTTTTTTGAGATGGAGTCTCACTCTGTCTCCAAGGCTGGAGTACAGTAGCACAATCTCGGCTCACTGCAACCTCTGCCTCCCGGGTTCAAACAATTCTCGTGCCTCAGCCTCCTGAGTAACTGGGACTACAGGCACATGCCACCACGCCCAGCTAATTTTTTGTATTTTTTGTAATTTTTTTTTTTTTTTTTGAGACTGAGTTTTGCCCTTGTTGCCCAGGCTGGAGTGCAATGGCATGATCTTGGCTCACCGCAACCTCTGCCTCCCGGGTTCAAGCAATTCTCCTGCCTCGGCCTCCTAAGTAACTAGGATTACAGGCATGTGCCACCATGCCCAGAAAATTTTGTATTTTTAGTAGAGATGTGGTTTCTCCATGTTGGTCAGGTTGGTCTTGAACTTCCGACCTCAGGTGATCCGCCCACCTCGGCCTCCCAAAGTGCTGGGAATACAGGCGTGAGCCATGGCGCCCAGCCTCACCTCGTTTTATTTTAAGAGGCAGCAGATTCTAAAATTCTTATACTAAACCAATATAAATTGTTGCACTGTACAAAGTGCTGTAGAATTAAGCCATTATAAAGACACTGTGTAAACAAAATTCTGAACAGATTTTGAAACTTGGAAGTGTGATGTGCTTAGTCAAGACCCCTTGTTTAGCTAAGTACTCGTAACTACAACCTCCTGAAGTTATATTCTGACATCTCATTTTCTAAGAGCTTAGACATAGCAAACTTCTAAATTGAAAAAAACCATTTGCATATGTTTTTCCATTAATTAATAACCCCCAAAGATCTTCTGGAAAGCATAATTGTTGAGGTTGAGCATGCTGTTTTAAAATACTTGTTCACTTAAAGTTTGAAGTCAAATTTCTTTCTCTAGCTTTCCTTTTTGTTTGGTATGGTTTAATATGAAACAAAGTTCTGAAAACAAACTTACCTGTCTCAATCATTAATTTTTCACTAGGAATTGACTTCAAAACTTCCAAATTAGCTTCAGTTTTCAGTGAGCTTAAAAAAAAGTGTATACATATATTTATTTTAAAAGGCAGCAATTAACGAATACCTTTTTTCATATCACAACGTGTCTAAAATACTACAAAACCAACCCAAAACCCCGTAACATTTTGTTTTCGGTATACTTTGGAAAGTATTTGCACACCTCCATACTTCAACAATCCAGATTAAGATCTATTTTAACCCAATCTGCCTTCTGGGAATGCAAGTTTCCATGCTTATTAGTTGGTTTCCAATAGCGTTCTGTATCAGTCTAAGTAAAATTTAACTTTTTAAAAGAATTCATCTGCTTCTGAGTGATCTGCATAACTTAGAGGTGCTCCTAAGGCTGTAAATGTTCTTTTCCTGAGTTTTCCACTTTTAGCCCAAGACAGATTCTTCACTCTACTTTAGCAGAATTATGTATCTGTACCCTTGCCATGGTTTCTTTGTAGGATGAATTCTATTCCTTGAATCTGGCTTTGGCCTCAAGACTTGCTATAGCTGCCTGTGGCAGCCTCTATCAGCCAAAACCCAGCTGACTCAAAGATCCATGAATGCAAACATAAATGCTTCCTGTAATGTGGCAGTGAGGTTTGGGATGGTGTAGCATATAATGTGATGACAACTAATACTGTTCTTATATTACTTTAAAAACACAATTTCTGTAATCACAAATTTATTTTAAATTAATTTTTTAGAGCAGTTTTACGTTTACAGCAATAAAAAGTATAGAGATTCCCCAACCATATGCCCCCACTCTCAAAATTCCACACCGTAGTGGTAGGTACGTGTGTCACTGATGAACCTACCTTGACACAAAATTGTCACCCCAAACCCACAGTTTACATCAGGGTTCACTACTACATGTGTTCTGTGGGTCTGGACAAATAGGCAGTGACGTGTATCTACCATCGTGGTATCATACTGAATAGTTTCGCAGTCTTAAAAATCTGTGGTCTGCCTATTCATCCCTCCTTCCCTCTAACCCCTTATCTTTCGACAGTCTCCATAGTTTTGCCTTTTCCAGACTGTCACATAGTTTGAATTACACACTATGTAGTCTTTTTCAGGCTGCCTTCTTTCACTTGTAAATACACATTAAAATCCCATGTTTTTCATGCTTGATAGTTCATTTCTTTGGGCACTGAATAATATTCCACTGGACATACCACAGTTTAACCATTCACCTACTGAGGAACATCTTGGTTGCTTCCTTATGTAGCATTTTTAATTTCAGCATTTGTTATTACAAAGAATTTAAGATATACATTAAATTAGGTAATATGGACCTCTCATACAGTTATCACTCAGCCCCATCAATCAACACATGGCCAATCCTGTTCCATCCACTTACCCCATCCTCTCCTGTATTATCTTAAAAGGAAATTCGAGATAGACAGTTTTAACATTTCAGCATTTAATTCAGGATGTTTCAGCATGTATCTCTGAGCATAAGGATTCTCTTTAAAAAATGCAACCACAGTACTATTATCATGTTTAAGAAAAATCCAAATCTTCTAGTATTCAAATTTCCAGTTGTCTCAGTGGCATACATTCTAAGTTTGATTAAATTAGGACGCAAATGAGAGGCCCACACATTGCCATTGGTCATTGTCTTCTAAAGTCTCAACTTATTAAAATCTCCTGCATCTTTTCCCCTTCAAATTTATTTGTTGAAGAAACCAAGCTGTTCATCCTGTGGAGTGCCCTAGTCTTGACTTTGCTGATTTCATCTGCGTTGCAGTTTAACAGGTTCCTCTGCCCTCTGTATTTCTTTTTTTTTCTTTTTTTTTTTTTGAGATGGGAGTCTCGCTCTGTTGCCCTGGCTGGAGTGCGTTGGCAAAATCCCAGCTCGCTGCAACATCCGCCTCCCAGGTTCAAGCGATTCTCCTGCCTCAGCCTCCCAAGTAGCTGGGACTACAGGTGCCTGCCACCATGCCTGGCTCATTTTTGTATTTTTAGTAGAGAGGGGGTTTCACCATGTTGGCCAGGCTGGTCTCAAACTCCTGACCTCAGGTGATCCGCCCGCCTTGGCCTCCCAAAGTGCTGGGATTACAGGCACAAGCCACCGTGCCCAGCCTGCTCGCTGTATTTCTTATAGGAGATCTAGAGTACTATCTACAGGCTGGATAGGATTTCGGTTGGATTTTTTGGGGGGAAGACTGTTTCACAGGTGGTGGTGTGATCTTTCATCCACAGGCATATACCTGGTGGTATTTTTGTGATCTAAGGCAGCCATGGATGCCCAATGCATAATTCACCAGGAGCTACAAAATGCTGATATAATTCTATCAGCCCTTTACTTATTAGAGTACTTCCATAAAAAGAAAATTCTCTATGTCTACTACTTGATTGCTCAAATATATGTAGTTTGTATAGAAAAACAATATGTATCTTTCTGTCAAGTGTTGATTCCCTAGCTTCTTCCAATGGTGCTATTACTTTAACATCACCATTCATTTATAATCTTTAAGGAGCTCTTATTCTTTTATGTTCTTTTAGCATTCTGTTCATATTTCATGTCCGTAACATCTCAAATCCCACTATGTTGGGTCTCACTGGGGTTAGTTTTTCTATTTATCTTGGCCTTTTTTCTTTCATGCTTCTGGTTCACCTCATTTGTCTGGTGGTCCTTGGATATCCATTTATATTTAGGGAGGTTGCTAGTGTTGCGTTTCCTTTGCTTTTGTGAAAGCAGGCCTGTTTTACTGCCAGTTCTCTTCTCTGAGTGGGGATTCTTAGTGGGACCTTCTTGTGGGAGTGGGTATATTATGGAACTTCATTTAAAAGTAAGAGTATAGGGAGCTAATTGTTAGGCTCATGGTTCTCTAAATGCTTTTCTTTGGGGACTGATGTAAGCACTACAAGCCTTAGTCCTCACCATACAGTTTTTTCAATTTTCTTAAGAAAACCCCCACCCCCGGCCCCTGTGTAAATGTTTACTGCTTTTGTCCTCTATGCACAGAAGTGGATATGGGAGTGAGATCTTTTCTCTGTATAGGCCCTCAATTAATCATCATTTCTAGTCCGATTTCACACTAATTCTAAGCCCAAAGCTCCCCTATTGGATTTTGCTAGACTTGCTCCCATCTCTTCTGAGGCCGCTTAGTGGTGTAATCTAAGCTTTCTCTTTCAGTTTCACCTGTCTTCAGAAATCTACAGAACAGACGGAGTCTCTCACTGTCACCTGGGCTGGAGTGCAATGGTGCAATCTCGGCTCACTGCATCCTCCGCCTCCCGGGTCACAATTCTCCTGCCTCAGCCTCCCAAGCAGCTGAGATTACAGGCACACACCACCACACCCAGCTAATTTTTTTTATTTTTAGTAGAGACGGAGCTTCACTATGTTGGCCAGACTGGTCTCGAACTCCTGACCTTGTCATCCACCTGCCTTGGCCTCCTGAAGTGCTGGGATTACAGGCATGAGCCACTGCGCCCGGCATCTTTTTTTTTTTTTTTTTTTAAGAGATGGGGGTCTCATTATGTTGCCCAGACTGGTTACGCCTGTAGCTCTAGCTACTGAGGATGCTGTGGCAGGACCATCACTTGAACTCCCGAGCTCACCCAGCTACAGAACATTTATTAGCAAAACTCTGGCCTTTTTTCTTTGCTATTAAAGATTCTTTCCTTTTTCAATATCTTTAATTTTATTTTAGTAGGATTTTAGGAGGGGTGGGTGAGATGTCATTAGTTCGACATTAAGTAGCAATTAGTGCTCTCTAGAAAAACAAAATTCTTATTTTCAGCCAGCTTGGTCAATATAGATATTTTCTAAAATATATTGATGTGCTTGGTATGGATAGTATATTTAGAACTTTTCACTAAATTTTCAGATTATTTGTATTTTTGTTCTCACTAAATCATGTCTGATTAACTTAATATTCTTCTCTGTCTATTCTATGACTGTAAAAATTTGCCCAAATACATATACTAATAAATATTTTAAATACAAGCCAGTATTTCTATTTAATAAGGTTTCCCATTTAGTAATGAGCAACTACACGATTCTGAAGTGAAGTTTGAAATACATCTTCCCGTTTTCTTTTTTTTTTTTTTTTTTGAGATGGAGTCTCACTCTGTCGGCCAGGCTGGAGTGCAGTGGCGCGATCTCGGCTTACTGCAAGCTCCGCCTCCCGGGTTCACGCCATTCTCCTGCCTCAGCCTCCCAAGTAGCTGGGACTACAGGCGCCCGCCACCACACCCGGCTAATTTTTTTGTATTTTTAGTAGAGACAGGGTTTCACCTTGTCAGCCAGGATGGTCTTGATCTCTTGACCTTGTGATCCGCCTGCCTCAGCCTCCCAAAGTGCTGGGATTACAGGCGTGAGTCACTGCGCCCGGCCCCCATGTTCTTTTTTTTTTTGAGACAGAGTCTTGCTCTGTCGCCCAGGCTGGAGTACAGTGGCATGATTTTGGCTCACTGAAACCTCCGCCTCCTGGGTTCAAGCGATTCTCCTGCCTCAGCCTCCCGAGTAGCTGGGACTACAGGTGCCCGCCACCATGCTCAGCTAATTTTTGTATTTTTAGTAGAGATGGGGTTTCACTATGTTGGCCAGGCTGGTCTTGAACTCCTGACCTTGTGAACCACCTGCCTTAGCCTCCCAAAGTGCTGGGATTATAGGCGTGAGCCACGATGCCTGGCCACCTTCCCATTTTCTTGGGGGAAAAATTCTAATTTAACTTTTAGGAACCAAAGACTTTATGTAATATGCTACTATAAATGGATTAAGTTATCATACCTCAGAGACTCAGATTAAGATGACAATGAATTAGATTTGAAAATAAGAATACAAACATCCACTTTAATAAATGACTAACCTATTAATTCTGAAGTTAATATTAATGTAGGAGTAAAGAATCTTTTGTGATTAGCTTAAAGCAACATCATAATGAACTCAAGATCATTTGGAAATATCTGAGAGGAGCCAGGTATGGTGGCTCATGCCTGTAATCCAAGCACTCTGGGAGGCAGAGGCAGGCAGATAGCTTGAGCTCAGAAGTTTGAGACCAGCCTGGGCAACATGGTGAAACCCCATCTCTACAAAAAGTACAGACATTAGCCAAGCATGGTGATAGGAGCTTGTGGTCTCAGCTATTATACTTGGGAGGATCGCTTGAGCCCAGGAGGTCAGAGCTACAGTAAGTCGTCCAGCCTGAGAGGCAGAGTGAGACCCTGTCTCAAAAAAAAAAAAAAAAAAAAAAAACAAAGAATTATGGTTTTAAGTTGGTGAAATAAAGATCTTCTACCCCCTTCTCTTAAAAAACAAACAAACAAACAAAAAACCAAACTTACAAGGAGAAAACCAGGATTTTTTAAAATGAAACTAGGAGACATATGTTACCCCAAATCACAACATATAAAGCTGAAAGTGGACAGAGTAATGATAAACGACCAGTGTTTAAGTGCCAAGTAACTTAAATGCTATGTGCCTGGAAAGAAAGACAAGCAAACCTAGAAGTAGATACAGTCCCTTTAAAGTGGAGTAAGGCAGGGACTGAAATGGAGATTGTTTGAGAAAACTCCAAGAGAAGATGGGGTTCCTAGGTTATGTATCTGTGACTTGGTGCAGAGAAAGAGGTGCTGGGTCTCAAGAGAACCCACATCAGAAACAGTTGGAGAACAACAAGCACAGAGGAGTACAGGCTTCAGGCACAGGCCTGAGCATGGAGACTGGGGCAGCCCACCAAACAGTGAGATCCTCTAACCCATCCTGCTCCAAAACACTGTCAGGGACATTTACAAACCCCTTCCCTCCACTGTTCCCCACTTTTCCAGCAGAGAACACAGGATCCCTTTCTGGAGAAACTGAATCAACCCAGAAAAAGATCTCTACAAACTGACATTTGGGAATCCCTAGCAAAAAGTCAGTTGGCCATCTGAGCCTGCCAGTTGCTGGAATGCCTTCTAGAGAGCATCCAAATGGCTTTTTTTTTTTTTTTTTAGACAGTGAAGGACTGCCTGACATTTAAAGAAAGTTTCCATCATCACAGAGACCAAAGGAAAGAAGAAAAGGTGACTGTGAGGAAACAAATGCAGGAAGACAAGCAGAAAGTAACTTCAAACTATAATTCATGTCTTTAGAGAGATGAGAAGACACTGCAGTATAAAAATAGAGTATTCAGAAATTGAAAACAAAAGTTGAAGTAAATTTCATAAAAAGGGTTACAAAATATAGCACTTTTTTTGGAAGGAGGGAAACAATGGAAATAGAATAAAAAGAATACGAGTTATCAGTCTGGTATGCCCAAGAAAAGAACAGAAGAGAAAAATCAAATTCCAAGGACAGGTAAAGATGAGCCCCCCACTGGAAGGGCTAATGAAAAAGCAACACCAGGCATGATGAAAACCATCAACACACATCTTCGTGAAATTTCACATCAGAGATGAAAAACTAAAACCTTCCACAAGAGAAGAAAACTAGGTCACAGGTAAAGGATTAGGAATCAGAGTAGCAACTTTTCATCAACACTGGAACCTACTGATGGGACAGTATAGATTCTCAATGAAAATGATTTCTGATCTTGAATTTTATGCAAGAGAACTATCCATTGAAAGTGGAGGGCTGGGTGCGGTGGCTCACACCTGTAATCCCAGCACTTTGGGAGGCCAAGACAGGCAGATCACGAGGTCAGGAGATCAAGACCATCCTGGCTAACACAGTGAAACCCCGTCTCTACTAAAAATACAAAAAAAAAAAAAACAAACTAGCCGGGCGTAGTGGCAGGCACCTGTAATCCCAGCTACCCGGGAAGCTGAGGCAGAAGAATGGCATGAACCCGGGAGGCGGAGCCTGCAGTGAGCCAAGATCGCGCCACTGCACTCCAACCTGGGCGACTGAGTGAGAGTCCCTCCCAAAAAAAAAAAAAAAAAAGAAAAGTGGGGTTCTCTCCCCATTCATTAACTATCCAGGCTAACTTGTAAGAGCAAGAGCAGAAAAAAAATTCATTTTCAAAATGGGAAAATGTACTTCAAACTTGACTTCAGAATCGTATAGTTACTCATCACTAAATGGGAAACCTTATTAAATAGAAATACTGGCTTGTATTTAAAAGAAACTTAATTCCCATGAAAACATCCTCAGAAGATGTTATAGAATGCGTTCCACTAAAACAAACACACAAGGAATACATGGGATCTAAAAATAGGAACTAGTCCAAACTGAAACAGACAGATGGAAGGGTCTGCAACTGACGGAACTATTAGATTATCTAGATAGGTTTGTTCACGTGGTATACCGTGCTTAACATTTCTTTTCTTGTACTACTTTTTGTTTTCCTGGATTAACCTCCCTCATATTTTTATTTACTTGGCTTTCTTAAACTTGAAGCCCAGCCTGGGCACATAGCAAGACCCTGTCTCAACTAAAAATTTAAAAAATAGCCAGGTGTGGTGGCATGCACCAGTAATCCCAGCTACTCAGGAGGCTGAGGTGGGAGGGTTGCTTGAGCCTGGGAGGTCAAGGCTGCAGAGTTGTGATCACGCCACTGCATTCCAGCTTGGGCTACAGAGCAAGTCCCTATCTTAAAAAAAAACCAAAAAACAAAAAACTTGAAACCCTCTCATACTTGGCATAGCACTGTGAAATTATATACTTATATAGGCATAATAATGAAACATTTATATAGACATAATAATGAAAACATTGAGTATGAATATAACCCAAAATTCTGAAATAACGACATTGAGAGTGATATGCAGAGAATGGAGGTAGGGGATTAGTACAAGATATAAGAACTAATGTGCTCATATACCCCAATGAGAATAGACAAAGGGGATGAATCAAGAGACAATAGTATATGGATATTATTTAGAAATATGGTGACAAATAGCAAAATTGTTGCTGCTAGAAAAGCTGACTTGGGGTAAGGTCATGCTGGGGGGACTCTGATATTTGTTTATATCTGTTAGTACTACTTGACTTTTTAATCTCTATGCATATATCCCCTTGCATATTAATTAACTTTAAAGTTAATTAAACCATTAATTTAAATATGAAAGCATCTTAGACATTTAAACTCTAAACTCTAGAGCAAATACGTAATTCCATGATTCTATTTCTCTAGATTTTAGTCAAAAACAATGCAATTGGAAACATAATAATTTTAAGGTTATGAGACAATGAAGAAGGACAGAAAGTCCTATACTATTTTGCAACTGATTTAATGGGCTACACTGACATCCTGTGAAAAGTCACCGGTGGAAGCTCTTACATATTTGACAAAACCAACCCAGGGAGCTAGCTGTGCTGACTGCACTGAGTGTGTGAAGTTTAGTGTGGCATAACAGCAGAAAGATCACAGAGTGAGAAGCCAGAGGACGTGGGTTCTCATACTTGGAGAAACTCTATACCTGTTTCCTAATTTCTTTGAGCCTCGGTTTCTTTGCTTGCAGAGATGTATGACTATCATAGAATAACCTTTCATCCATAGTCAGATATGACGTGTATATGTATACATAATGCTGTGAACACATGTTTTCAAGGGATCAAATGACCTGAGAATAAATTGGATTACCAGAGAAAGCCAGCTGCTGATCTCAACACAAAATTGTTTTCCATTATTAGAACATAATGTAGTAGTCTATAACTTTCGAGCTTTAACTTTTAATAGTAATGTACTGTTTAATTTCTTATATAAATAATTACTGAAATTCCCAGCAAAGATCAGTGCAAATACACACAAACTTTAATGAAAATAAATCTTCACCAGCAATTCACTGTAAAACAATTTAAGAAATCTGCTTAAATAAAAGTTAAAAACCAAAGCAACCTAAGAACGTACCAACCATTAAATCCTATATAAAGATCCAAGTCAATCAAAGCAGCTGCTGCTTCCTTGCTACCATCAAATGAATGCACCTGGGGACATACAGTTATAAGTTTATTATTATAATAATTACTCTTTAAAATTCTAAGTAACATTAATAAGACTTTGTAGGCAAAAATATAGATCCCTGTAAGTGTTTGGACCTCAGGGTTTCAAAGGTGGTAGTCCCCATAATTTTTATTTTCATATTATTTTTCACAATTATAACCTGTCATCATCTCCAGTGACATGATGCAAAACATTAGCTGCCGAGAATTTCTCTCTTTAAAGTGGCAGTGTTGCTGTCTCTGCACTAGCATTAGTGCAGAAGCTCCAGGAAGGGGTTTAGGAATAGACATATTCTTAGGCAAAAACATGAGGAAAGCTTAGTAATTTTATGGCACTATTTAAAAGAATTTTTTAAATACTGATGAATTTTCTGTTAGAGGATACTTTTTTTTTTTTTTGAGATGGAGTTTCGCTCTTGTTGCCCACGCTGGAGTGCAATGGCACTATCTTAGCTCACCGCAACCTCCGCCTCCCTGCTTCAAGCAATTCTCCTGCCTCAGCCTCCTGAGTAGCTGGGATTACAGGCATGCGTCACCATGCCTGGCTAATTTTGTATTTTTTTTTTTTTTTTAGTAGAGATGGGGTTTCTCCATGTTGGTCAGTCTGGTCTCGAACTCCCGACCTCAGGTGATCTGCCCGCCTTGGCCTCCCAAAGTGCTGGGATTACAGTGGTGAGCCACCGCACCTGGCCGAGGATACTTTTTTCTGGAAGAGAAATTACTTTTAAGAGGCAAGGCTGGGCCAGGAGCAATGGCTCACGCCTGTAACCCCAGCACTTTGGGAGGCTGAGGCTGGTGGTTCACCTGAGGTTGGGAGTTCGAGACCAGCCTGACCAACGTGGAGAAAACCCATCTCTACTAAAAACACAAAATTAGCCGGGCATGGTGGCGCATGCCTGTGATCTGCACTACTCGGGAGGCTGAGGCAGGAGAATTGCTTGAACCTGGAAGGCAGAGGTTGCGTTGAGCTGAGATCACATCATTACACTCCAGCCTGGGCAACAAGAGTGAAACTCTGTCTCAAAAAAAAAAAAAAACAAAAAAAAGAGACAAGGCTGAAGAAATTCTTATAAATGGGTGAGACTGTTGCTTAAAAAGCATAAACCATAATCTCAGCAATTTAGGAGGCCGAGGTGGGCAGATCACAAGGTCAGGAGATCAGCGAAACTCTGTCTCAAAAAAAAAAAAAAAAAGCATAAACCATTATATAATCAATAATATCAGCTTAGCAAGCAGAAGGGATTGAGATGCTGTTTCTCTCCTTCAAAGATGTAGGGGTCAAGACATAGTTTTCATAGTTTGGATGTATTTATATAATCAAAAACAACATATAACAACAGCCCTCCTTTAAAAAGTAGGGTCACCTAAACAAGTGACATCATATTACTACTGAGTCCAGAGAGCCTGAATACACTATGGATAACGTATTTCTCAACAATAAAGAAGCCTGCATTACACAGCTGCCTGTATTATTCTTTCCTTCACCATTTCCAGCTGACTAGAAAAGATGCCCTCCATTAATATCGAAATCATTTTAAACGTGATTCCTCACAAACCATTTCAGAAAACTAGTTATTAATTATTTGGCAATTTCTTTTTTGGTAAAAGTCAAACATTTAGGTTGGATTTGTTGTTGCTTTTGTTAATTTTAAAAACTATTAATAGAACCCAAGTAAATTCTTATTTAGAAATAGGCTGGGCACAGTGGCTCACATCTGTAATCCCAGCACTTTGGGAGGCTGAGGCGGGTGGATCGCTTGAGGTCAGGAGTTCAAGACCCACCTGGCCAACATGATGAAACCCTGTCTCTACTGAAAATACAAAAATTAGCCGGGTGTGGCGGTGCGTGCCTGTAGCCCCAGCTACTTGGGAGGCTGAGGCAAGAGAATTGCTTGAACTTGGAAGACAGAAGTTGTGGTGAGCCAAGATCGCGCCACTGCACTCCAGCCTGGGTGACAGAGCAAGGCTCTGTCTCAAAAAAAAAAAAAAAAAAGAAAAGAAAAGAAATAAAGCAAGTGGGCTGAGGGGTAGAGTCTGAAGGTTATGATAAATACCACTAATAATCCCAATGGCATTAGTTAAAACTTAAACCTCTCTCAATTCTTAAGTACAGTTCCTACAGGATAAATTACAGAGTAAGTAAAAACAGGAAAAAAGTACAGTTAGTACAAACAGGAAAAAAGTGCACAGTAATATTAACATTACAGCAATGCAGGACGCATACATATTACTAGTAGTATAAATGAGGCAGAGGTTGAACTTAGAGAATACGCATAAAACTGTCAACGTCAGGCTGCATGGGAATGCAAGTGCTTGGTGCTATTTCCTCTTTCCTTAGCAGGCATAGTGTAACTGTGATTTTATCTACTTGGATTACAGTTCTTTTGCTAGACACAGTCACTCACTGAGTCACTCTCCTGAAATTGCATATGAATATTTGTACATCTGAGCATTTTTCTAAGGCAGGTTTCCAAAGGAGTCCATGATTGAAGAGACTAAAAATCATGGCTGGGCAAGGTGGCTCATGCCTGTAATCCTAGCACTTTGGGAGGCTGAGGGGGGAGGATCATGAGGTCAAGAGATCGAGACCATCCTGGCCAACATGGTGAAACCCCGTCTCTACTAAAAATACAAAAATTAGCTGGACGTGGTGGTGCGCACCTGTAGTCCCGGGTACTCGGGAGGCTACGGCAGGAGAATTGCTTGAACCCAGGTGGCGGAGGTTGCAGTGAGCTGAGATTGTGCCACTGTACTCCAGCCTGGCGACAGAGCAAGACTCCAACTCAAAAAAAAAAAAAAAAAAAAAATCACTGCCATAGATATCGGAGGTATGTGGTGATGAGTTAGTATTTATGGGAAATGTCTCCAGAATAATGACTAAAATGGCTGTATCAGAGAAGTGTTTAGTGCAGAATGCAAATTACAGAAAGGAGAATGACTCTCTAGATCAGAATAGTAGGTGAATACAGCAGACAAGAAATGAGAAAGGCAAACCTAAAACAAATGGTAAAATATTTCAAAACATAAAAATTGGTTTATATTTGCTCAAAATTTGGATGGAAGAACATTAAAGAATAGCTGACAGAAGAGACGAAGAATATCATGCACAGCATTAGGATGTGTAGAAGTGAATTCAAGGGCCAGGCACAGTGGCTCACACCTGTAATCCCAACACTTTGGGAAGCCAGGGTGGGCAGATTGCTTGAGTTTAGGAGTTCGAGATCAGCCTAGGCAACATGGTAAAACTCCATCTCTACAAAATACACAAAAAAATTAGCTGGGCATGGTGGCGCATGCCTGTAGTCCCAGCCACTTGGGAGGCTGAGGATGGCTTGATCCTGGGGAAGCAGAGGTTGCAGTGAGCTGAGATTGTGCCACTGAACTTCAGCCTGGGTAACAGAGCCAGACTCTTTCTCAATAACCAAAAAAAAAAAAAAAAAAAAAAACCACAAAAAACAAAATTTCACTGGGTTTTCTTGTGAATGGAATTCTGTACGCATTCTTGTACTCTGAACAAAGGAACTGTAATTAAAACTGATTTGTGTTTATGCCACACTTGGTCCATAAATTCAACAGTAAATTTACATGTCTTTCAAAGGATGGAAAAAGAAGCTCCTAATTCTATTGAATTCTATCTAATTCATATGTTTTTGTTATTCCTTTTTTAAAAAAATTTAAAAGTTGACATCTGAATTAGGGACCATCCTTAATAATCAAGATGCTTTGTGTGTCACATAAATGTTAAGTATCCCTTATCCCAAGTGTGTGGGACCAAAAGTGTTTCATATTTCAGATTTTTTCAGATTTTGGAATATCTGCATATACATAAAAAGAAATCTTTGGGAAGGGACTCAAGTCTAAACATGAAATTCATTTATGTTTCACATACACCTTATACCATACCCTGAAGGTAAATATTTTAAATAATTTTGTGCATGAAACAAAATTTGTGTACAATGAATAATCAGAAAGCAAAGGTGTCATTATCTCATGCCAGTGCTTAAAAAGGTTCAGATTTTGGAGCATTTTGCACTTGGGAGTATTTTGGATTTTTGGATTAGAGATGTTCGACCTGTATTAAAAATGACTATTTTATACTTACCACTCCCCCTACACACCGATCTCTATTTCTTTTCATTATGTCTGTGAATTAAAAACAAAGAACTTTTAGCAAATAGCTTGATTTCTACAAAATTCTTAAGTTCTGAATGAGACTTTGGTTTTAACTCACCCAAAAATTCAGCATGTGAGTTTCGACAATGAAGAAACATTGGTAATTTTGTTTGTTCTGACAGTTCAAACTGTTTTTCAAAATATCTGCATAATGCAAATAAAAAAATTCTCATTACAAATTGTATTTTAGCATGAGGAAGGTAATGATGTCAAAAGAGCTTTTCAATTAAAGGTATTTAATTCTCTAGAAATTACAGGACAAAAATCATGAATATTTAAAGCGCATCAGGCTTATCAAAGGGCTTTTATAACTTACAACTTCTGGAAAGAAATACGTCATTTTCTGGGCTGACAAAATTATCTGGGCCCTTTAATTTTCAGAAAGTAACACCACTGGCCCCTTGCCACTGGGAGCACCATCAGTGGGAGTCAACTCACCAAGCAAGAAGCCCGGCAGAGCTTCATACTGCATGCTAATCTATTCCATTTTGCAACCAGTTTTTTATGTGCTGTTATAAAAGAAGTTATTGCCACTGGGCAAAATGAACAAGGTTTCCCTCAAAAATGAAATCTAAGTATTTGCTAAACAGCAAATAACTCAATTATACTATTAAAAAAAGAAAATTACATGATAAAGTGGTAGCCCTGAATATCTTAAAGAGTACTTGATAAGAAGGTTTTTCCAAGTACCAGATACCATTGTCTCATTTGATCCTCAAAATAACCTGAGTATAAAAGCTGGTGTCAGAGAGGTGTAGTACTTTGTCCAAGATAACAATACCTGGCATGGCCAACTTGGAACCAGAATTTCACTGCTGTAATTCCAAGTCCCAGCCTAAACGACAAAAACCTGTTACGTTTTCAAGAAGCTTCCTTCTGGTCCCGGAGTATAATGACAATATTCAGAGGATACAATGAATGTTCATTCTGTTTGTTTTTTCACTTCAACACAGTGCTCCCCCTTGTTCTCACAAATGGTAGGTTCAACTGAATCAGGATAACAGGTGGCTTATTATTTTCTTAAATGTGCTTACCTCTTCTAAGCCCTTTAATTTGGGGAAACAATTTCTCTGTTTAACTTAAGCCTCTTTTGCTATATTTTTCTATATCATATTTCCTGATGTGCAGGACTATTTTACCCACTTTGCTCTCTTAAAAATGCTAAATTTTAAAATTAGAAATAGAAATGTACTTCTTAAGAAGCAGTCTTCAGGGCGGGCATGGTGGCTCACACCTGTAATGCCAGCACTTTGGGAGGCCAAGGCGGGTGGATCACTCGAGGGCAGGAGTTCAAGACCAGCCTGGCCAACATGCTGAAACCTCGTCTCTACTAAATATACAAAAATGAGCCAGCATGTTGGCACACGTCTGTAACCCCAGCTATTCGGCAGGCACGACAATCTCTTGAACCCAGGATCAGAGGTTGCAGTGAGCTGAGATCGTACCACTGCACTCCAGCCTGGGTGACAGAGCAACACTCTGTTTCAAAAAAAAAAAAAAAATTAAAAATTAAAAAAATAGAAATAGTCTTCCTAAAATTGGTGGTCTATGTCTGTATTACCAAATGTTTGGGTCTTAAAATCTCCTTTTCAGATTCTGCTGGGTTAGAATAAGCAAAAATATTTTCCTTTCATTAACAAAGTGCTGAAATTTTGCAGTGTAGGAAATATTAATGACAACTTGGACAAAAAGAGATTTTAATAATATAACCAGTCACTATTTCCATAACCTCTAAAGTAAACCAAATGTCAGCAATTAAGTGTGCGCTAGTCATTATGTCAACTTTACTAATATATTTGGCTCTGGCTACACACAGCAGGCAGTACTCTTCATTGTGTGCACTGCTCTACGCTGTACTGGTTATTTTTTCCACACACAATTCCATGGACCAAACCACATGACCAAGCTACAAATTCACAGTATCTAACGGTCGGATGGAAAATTAGCTTCCTATATGAATGTAGGCAAAAGTACAGTTTATGAAAATAACAGAGGCCAGCTGGGTGTGTGGTTCAAGCCTGTAATCCCAGCACTTTGGGAGGCCGAGGTGGGCGGATTGCTTGAGCTCAGGAGTTCGAGACCAACCTGGGCAACATGGTGAAACCCCATCTCTACAAAAAATACAAGAATTAGCCAGGTGTGGTGGCATATGCCTATAGTCCCAGTTCTTGGGAGGCTGAGGTGGGAGGATTGCTTGAGCCTGGGGAGGTCAAGGCTGCAGTGAGCCGTGATCACACCACTGCACTCCAGCTTGGATGACAGAGTGAGACCCTGTCTCAAAGAAAAAAGAAAAAGAAAATAACAGAAGCCCAAGCAATGGGCCCACAGAATTTTACATAATTCAAGAAAAGAAAGGTCCCTGAATTCATGCTAGCTACGTATCATAAAGAAGCCATGTGGTAAAAAAAAATTATTCCTAATGATACAAATTGAGGATAACTAGTACTGAACATCAAACGACTATCATCTTTAGAGAAGAAAAACCCACCATGGTAACTAGAAATAACAATATAAGTTACAGGGTAGGAATTGGCATCTATTAAGAGACTTCTCTGCCTGTTTTACTCATTTATTATTTTTTTAAAGTTCATAAATGAAAATAATTTTCCACTTGAGTTATTTGCTCATCTTAGTGAAGCTTCTGATTTTATTACTGCTTCTTACAGTTGAGGTTTAACTATCTAACAACAAGAGGTAGAAAAGTTCAGCTTCAGGAGCAGTTGTTATTAATTAGGATCAAGGCAAATCCAAAAAGCCCAGTGAGTTTCATGGGTATACCTCAACACAGGTAGTAATCCCTCCTCTGTAAGCTGCTTGATGGCAACATGGCCTCAATTGCTCATCTCTAGGGTCCCCTAAATCCCCAAAAGATTGTTTTAAAATCTTCTTGTAGTTTTTAAGACCTGCACAGTGTTAACATTTTAAAGCCCCAAGAAAAATGCCCAAAGCAAATTCCTCCTACCCAAGAGAACAGAGCTCTAAATTGCAACAAGGAAAGGAGTGTAGCATAAGGCCAGGAAATTGAAAATACAGGGTATGGCTTAAAGGATAAACTTTCCATAACTAGATCAGGCCTTTCCTTGTTTTCACTCTTTGCTTCTCTTTCTTAGTCTTTAAAAAATACTTTTTCCAGAAAAGGTCTAGGTACTAAAACAAGAAAAAAGTATTAAAAAAAGAAAAAAAAAACTTTTAAAAGTTCCAAACGAAAACAATAGCTAGCATCTTCCTTTAGGGTGGTAATTATTTCTAGTATGAGGAATGTAACAACAGCCATGATTGCGCACGTACTCTGCATGACTCATGTCACTATGGGCTTTATGTGCCTTATGTTAAGAAAGGTAGGCAGCAATCTCCCCATTTTAAAGGGGATGCATTAACGGATGAAGTGACACCAAAGGCAGTTGTAAATCTCACCCAAAGATCTGCTGATTCCAAATCTCATCCTTTTAACATGGTCATACACCGCCTTCACTTACCATTATTTTTCAGACACTACATCTATTGTATATTAATTTTTCTGTCTTGTCTCCTAATTTTCTATTTTTCTTTTCTCATACATCTCCTTTTTCCTGACTACATATTTACTTAAAAACAAATCATGGCCGGGTGCAGTGGCTCATGCCTGTAACCCTAGCACTTTGGGAAGCTGTGGTGGGCGTATCACTTGAGGTCTGGAGTTCGAAACCAGCCTGGCCAACATGGTGAAACTCTGTCTCTACTAAAAATACAAAAAAATTAGCCAGGCGTGGTGATGGGCACCTGTAATCCCAGCTACTTGGGAGGCTGAGGCAGGAGAATTGCTAGAACCTGGGAGGTGGAGGTTGCAGTGATCCAAGATCGCACCACTGCACTCCAGCCTGGGGGACAGAGTGAGACTCCATCTCAAAAAACAAACAAACAAAATCATACACTGGTTGTTCCAGATGGTAGAAAAGTGCAGACCAAAATCTGAAGTCTTCTAAAAATAAACCCAATAGTGAAAACTGAATTATAGGCTTTTTATCCACGCTGCTCAAAGGGAATAAAAAAGAACCTTCCCTCTGTATTAAATATTCAACAGACATCTACTAAGTGCCTACCATGTGCTGAGAGTACTGTGCTAAGTGCTATGGAACTGTCACATGAGTAAGACTTGGTGTGTGCCTTTGAGGAACTCAAAGACACCTGTCTGTTGTGGGGAGGAAGGGATAATGAAAACCCATTTCTGTACAACATGGTAAGTGCTGAAACAAGTAGAGTGCTGTGTACACAGAACAGATTGCATGCTGTGAGTACACGCTAGGGGAAAAGGAGTGAGGGGCAGAGAATGTGGGTATTTGTTTCCTTAACAACAACCAAAATGTGATTGTTACTAGTGTGTCTTTTTTCTTTTTTTTTGAGACGGAATCTTTCTCTGCTGCCCAGGCTGGAGTCCAATGTCACGATCTTGGCTCACTGCAACCTCCTCCTCCCCAGTTCAAGCAATTCTCCTGCCTCAGCCTCCCAAGTAGCTGGGATTACAGGTGCTCGCCACCACTCCCGGCTAGTTTTTGTTTTTAGTAGAGACGGGGTTTCACCATGTTGGCAAGGCTGGTCTTGAACTCCTGATCTCAGGTGATCGGCCTGCCTTGGCCTCCCAAAGTGCTGGAATTATAGGCATGAGCCACCACACCCAGCTGTTTTTTTAACCAAGTCATCTGATGTTTTATTATTAAAATTTTAAAAATCTCAAGTAGAACTGCCTATGTTATCAAAATTTCCTCCTACTTTAGTTTGTCATTAGCTTATCCACTGCGGAAGAAGCCAGTGTCACATGCTGTCACCTTAGAGCATCCCCCAGAAAGTCAGTCCTTCCCTCTGCTGTTCACACACTTTAGTGACAGCACTTCCAACTTATTTTAATTATTTATGTCCTCTCTTGGAAAAAGTCTTATTCTTCTTTGTATCATGCTGAGGAGGCACTTGGTAATCATTTACTGAATGGAGTTTGAACCTCTCTATTAGAAATTAACACTTGGCATGTGAGTTCAAGCACAAGCTGTGATATGCATATTCTAAGATCAGACGCTATTCTGATGATGGTGAAGAATCTTCAGAACAGTTAAATTAAACTGATACTGTCAATGTTTTCAATTAACCTCAAAACTGAGTTTAAAGTATTGAGGTTGCATTTTAGAATCAGTTCTAACTCATTTTGGATGAAAAGTCTTACGGGCAATAAAACATGGGGACTCTGCCATTGCCCTTGCTTGTCATAACACAGTCTATTAGGCTTACAAGGCTTATCCTGACCAAAACCAGACATTAAAGTTGAGGAATATGATATCTGGGCTTAACCTAAAGAACTATTAAAGAGAACTGTTCTTCTATTTCAATGTGAACATGAGAACTTTTAAGGTTAAGTGAGCTGGCCTACATAATATTCGACAGAGGTATAGGGCTTTAGTAACCCTGCTAGTAACCACATGAATGTCCCTGAAAGGCACAGCAAATAATATACCACAAACTAAACAGTTCTAAAAGGGATGTATAAATGAGCGACCTAAAAGAGAGAGTAGGTATCCACAGAGCATTACGTTAACCCATCCTATTCTACTTGGTTATAGATCTTCACACTTCAGAACTTTGGAGCTTGAGGTCTAGGATATGACAGACTCCACTAGTAGATCTGCTCCTCCCCAAAGTGATTTTCAACCAGGGGGTACATATCAGAATCCCATTTGTGGGGAGCAAGGAGGGAAGGGGGAGGAAGTATACTTTCCTCATGCGTAATTTTAAAAACTCCCTTCAGGCCATCAAGTCACTGGCTTAATCATATGACCATATCATCATATGACAAAATTATTAATTATTAAATATTATGATATAGCTGGATGGTATCTTAAGAGAGAATCTGATCCTAATTCGTCTTTGTATATAAGAAACTAAGGAGGACAGAGGATTGTTTATTCTTAAAGGTCTCTAGGGACAGATATTCTACCTTATTCATATTTCTGCATACTATGAGTTCTCAGCAGTGGCTGGCACACAGTGCTCCATAAATATTTGTTGAATGGATGAATAAATTAACCCCCTTTAGAAGCTCAGTCTAATGTTTTATCATTTTCATAATTAAGATGTTTTTGAAATTCAACAAAATGCTTACGTTTTAAATTCAGACTGTGACCTAAATTTTCTTTTCAATCTATAACACTCACCCACCAGTATGATGACAGGAGCTCCAAATTTAGCTCCAGGCAATGGGTTACAGGAAGTCCTGCAGGGTCGTGAGCTTTGGAGTTTTCTCAGCAGCCACCATTCAACATGGCTCCTATTAAAGGAATCTCACAGTTCCAAACTAGCAATATTCAATGCCCAGCAAGAGTAAAATAAGCTTTTCTAGCTTTGGTGATTGATCCTATAATACTTTTGTGGGTTTTTTGTTGCTGGTTTTTTTTTAGAGACGGAGTCTCCTTATGTTGCTCAGGCTGGTCTGGAACTCCTGAGCTCAAGCAATTCTTCTGCCTCCGCCTCTCAAATAGCTGCGACTACAGACGCAGGCTGCTGTGCCTGGCTTGTAATACACTTTTAATATCCTTTGCTCTTAAATTATATCTCCCAATTTGGGAGGCTGAGGCGGGTGGATCATTTGAGGTCAGGAGTTTGAGACCAGCCTGACCAATATGGTGAAACCCAATCTTTACTAAAAATATAAAAATTAGCCGGGCATGGTGGCACATGCCTGTAATCCCAGCTACTTGGGAGGCTGAGGCACGAGACTCATTTGAACCCAGGAGGTGGAGGTTGCGGTGAGCCGAGATCACGCCACTGTACTCCAGCCTGGGCGACAGAGAGAGACCCTGTCTCAAAAAACAAAACAAAACAATCACATTCCCCAAAATAATTTAATTCATTCCACTGGAACTGTTCACATATGAATGCATCTGTTAAACAAGCAAACAAAAAATGTAAAATCTCTATCATGTAAAACTCATCCCTAATTTCTACCATTACAATAAAATTAAATGGTTAACCAACCAGGGAACTATGCGCTTCCATCCCTTACGAATTACATGCAAGTATGCATGGAATTTGTTTCACTTACTTTTGATATACAAAGGGAAAAACAAAAATATCCTCATGCTTAATCCAACTATACTCTCACCTGATAAAAGATATTTTAAAAATCACTCATGATTTTACAATAATTTGTAAAGTCAACAAATTTCCTTACTTGAGTTGAGTATCTTTGGGACAAAACTGCAGTCGGTCAAAATCTTTAAAAAGATAAAGAAGAATAATTACTCCTAACTTATACAGAACAAATTACTTATTTTCAAACAAAGTCATTCTAAGAGGCGAGGCTGGCACTCACCAAGTCCACATTCTCCTATTGCCACAACTTTCCCTTTATTGTTTTCAGCAAGATTTAGCAACTCCTTTAAGTAAAGATCAGGGTTATTCTTTTCAAATTCACCACATCTTGTAGGATGACATCCAACTGTACTGAAAAACATATCTAACAGAAAATAATGTCTTAGGATTATTTTCAAAGTATTTTCTCATATTTATATTTATTATGATCTTTAGAGGATATCAAGTAATTTCAACTGGTTTTCAACAATGGCAATAAATTACTCAAATTATAAGAAATGCATTATGTTAATCATATGACAATTTTTAGAATACCTAAACAAAGTAGGATATGAATATGAAAATTGCTTTAATGTATTAATAAAATAATTCAACTTTTTCTAAAGCTTGGCATTTAGGGCTGTAGAATGCAAAGTGAAATTTTTTTTTTTTTTTTGAGACAGGGTGCCACTGTGTCACCCAGGCTGGAGTGCAGTGGTGCTATCACAGCTTACTGCAGCCTTGACCTCCTGGGCTCAAGTGATCCTCCCACCTCAACCTCCCAAGTAGCTGGGGCTACATACGCATGCCACCACACCTGGCTAATTTTTAATTTTTTTTTTTTTTTGGTAGAGACAGGGTTTCGCTACGTTGCCCAGGCTGGTCTCGAACTCCTCAGCTCAAGCGATCCACCTGCCTAGGCCTCCCAAAGTGCTGGGATTACAGGCCTGAGCCACCATGACCAGCACTGATTTTATCTTTTATATTCACCATTCATGTGACTATCTTGATTGGTATTTTTTGTTTGTTTAACACCTATTCCTCCATTATTGATTCATGTATTTAATATAGCAATAAAAATGTATTCCCTTAAACAGGTTAATAGTGGGGGTGATTTAAAGTGGTGGAAAGGGGGATTTGTTTTTCTAGCAAGTAAATGAGGTTCACTTATTTGGAGGAGACTCTGACAGCTTGACTTGTATAGAATACAAATGAGAAGTCAAAAACACTTTTTCAATGGCTTAGCTGAGCCCGAACCATGGGAAAGGTATCAAGCTTTCCTCAGGCTCTCATGCAGATGTTTAGAAACAAAGGAAGCAGCACTTTTAAAGCTGTAAGAATACAAGTTACATGGAGAGGAGTGGAAGAGGGCTGGTAATGGAGGTGGGAGAACTTTAAAAAGCATAGATGTTTGGGGATAAAAAGTAAGGATAAAATGTTCTTACGTATCTCAAAAACTCTCTGGAAGATAGTCTATCTTTAATCACTAAGAAAAAGTGTCAATGGGGTGGGTGAGGTGGCTTACGCCTGTAATCCCAGCACTTTGGGAGGGCAACCTGGGCAGATCACGAGGTCAGGAGTTCAAGACCAGACTGACCAACATGGTAAAACCCCGTCTCTACTAAAGACACAAAAATTAGCTGGGCGTGGTGGCACGAGCCTGTAATCCCAGCTACTCAGGAGGCTGAGGCAGGAGAATCACTTGTACCCAGGAGGCAGAGGTTGCAGTGAGCCGAGATTGTGCCATTGCACTCCAGCCTGGGTGATAGAACAAGACTTTGTCTCAAAAAAAAAAAAAAAAGTGTGAATGGATCCTAAAAGACAAGTGTGGATTTTAGAGAGATTTCCATAAAAATACAGCTTTTAGTAAGTTTTCACACATAAAGGAAACACATCAGTATTTTAAAATACAAAATTTAAAAATTATGTGGAATGTTTAATTCCTCAGTGTCTAGTACATAAGATATGCAAAAAAAAGTTAAATTCGTGAATGCCAGATAAATGAGGTTTTATCTAACTAGGATTCCTTTAATAATCAGTCCTAAAACTTTTAAGATTTTAAACAAATGCAAAATGTATGAACATAAAGCGAGCATATGAGATATTATAAGGTGTTATTATTTGCATTCCTGGTACCTTGCACAGTATCTGGTCCATCTAGTAAAAATTTAATAAAATGACCCTTCACAGCTTAAGTTAAAAAAGAGTAAATAAAAAGCAACTTGTATCTTAAACACGTTAAAACACACACATGAATTCCACATCAAAAACACCTGAGGTTGGTTGGGTACGGTGGCTCACGCCTGTAATCCCAGCACTTTGGGAGGCCGAGGCAGGCGGATCACGAGGTCAGGAGATCAAGACCCATCTTAGCTAACACAGTGAAACCCCTTCTCTACTAAAAATACAAAAAATTAGCTGGGTGTGGTGGCAGGCACCTGTAGTCCCAGCTACATGGGAGGCTGAGGCAGGAGAATGGCATGAACCAGGGAGGCGGCGCATGCAGTGAGCCGAGACTGCGCCACTGCACTCTAGCCTGGGCAACAGAGCGAGACTCTATCTCAAAAAAAAAAAAAAAAAGGCCGGGTGCAGTGGCTCACACCTGTAATCCCAGCACTTTGGGAGGCTGAGGCGGGTGGATCACGAGGTCAGGAGATCGAGACCATCCTGGCTAACATGGTGAAACCCCGTGTCTACTAAAAATACAAAAAATTAGCCGGGCGTGGTGGTGGGCGCCTGTAGTCCCAGCTACCCTGGAGGCTGAGGCAGGAGAATGGTGTGAACCCAGGAGGTGGAGTTTGCAGTGAGCCGAGATCGCACCACTGCACTCCAGCCTGGGTGACAAAATGAGACTCCGTCTCAAAAAAACACCTGAGGTTAAACTGTGTACCTGGATAACTTTATTCTCATTAGCTGAAATCTTAAAATAATCTTCATTGAGCAGTATGAAACGGTTTTATAAACATCTGATATACCAATGAGTACTTTGAATTTTGTCATCTTAATCATGTCCCATTTAAATCAGTCCATTTTCCTATTGTTTCCACAGTCATGATCCATTGTATTGAACCTGAAGCAGTTTTCAGAAAGACTTCTTCAAAATTACTTAATTCATTTTTTTTTTGGTAAAAGAAATACGAGGATACCATTTGTTTGTGCCAAATGCAGTGCATCTTTACTGTCTTGTAGATTTCCACCTGTAATCATAAACTGAAATGGAAAGAAAATAAAATAAGCTGACTTTACTAAGGCAGCAATAACAGTTTCCTAAACATGCCTTCCTACCACTTCCTTATTCCAGAATGCTCTTTCCTCTGTGACTGTCACACACCTACCCTTTAAAATTCAGGTGGGAGATTACCTCCTATGCAGAGTAGTACCTGACTACACCTCAGGGATGTATGCATGTATGTGTGTGTGCATGTAGAGGTGTAGAATTCATCACTAGACTCTGTTAAAATGTATTTATATATCCACCTTTATTATTAGACATTGCGTTCCTTGAGGACAGAGATCAGGTGTTATGAAAGTGTGAATAACGAAATCAATGATTCAATAGTGTTGATTGATTCAACAGTTCTCCAAGTGTAGTCTGGTAACTCCCAGTAGGTATGTGAAGTCAAAACTATTTTCATAATAATAATAAGACGCCTTCTGTCTTTTTCACTCTCACTCTACTGCAAGTGTCCACAAGGTATTCAAGAAGCTACACGATGTTTGATACCACCAGAGACTGACTACAGAAAAAGATATGAAAATTCAGCAGGCTTCTAGTAACACAGTCATTAGAGATTTGAAAAAACATACAACTGTACTCATGTTGCTAATTTTTTTGTTCTGGAATATACTTGTTTTTCATAAAAATATGCTATTTATGTTATCCAGTAGTTTCTTATTTTAAAAGGAATATTTAAAATTTTTTGTTTTAATTTTTAATATAGTATATATCAGTAGGTAAGACTCACACAAACAAAAGCTCTTTGGGGGTCCTCAATAATAAAGAATGTGAAGGGGTTGTGAGAGCAAAAGGTTGGAGAATCAGTGAGTTAATGCATGCTAATGAATTCTCTGTAGGAAAACGTATGGCTTTTGGCAAATAAGCATACTTCTACATAGACCCATCAGAGTCCACTCAGTAATTAGAATGCCATCTTTCCTCATCTGTTAAAATGAAAAGGTCACTAAAGAGTTATGTGTTGATAGTGAGAGCACTGAAGCAGTGCTGTGTAAGGGGCGCCTTCTTCTGAAGGCGTGATTCAAGTACAATGATGTATATTTTTGTAAAGCATACTTCAAAAGTCTCACTAAAATGATGAATTCATTCTAGGTACAACTTAGGGAGAAAACACAAAACAAAGGTAGAATTGCAAATGATAAACAGATATTTTCATATAGCTATTTAAATCTTTAATATGATTAGATATTGCGTATCCATTCAGGAAACATAGCCATAACTAAATCCTTGACTATCTGTAAAGCAGAAGATGTAAGGCAGGGCGCAGTGGCTCACGCCTATAATCCCAGCACTTTGGGAGGCTGAGGCAGACGGATCACCCATGGTCAGGAGTTCGAGACCATCCTGGCCAACATGGCGAAACCCCGACTCTACTGAAAATACAAAAATTAGCCAGGTGTGGTGGCAGGCCCCTGTAGTCCCAGCTACTTGGGGGGCTGAGGCAGGAGAATCACTTGAACCCGGGAGGCAGAGGTTGCAGTGAGCCAAGATTGTGCCACTGCACTCCAGCCTGGGGGATAGAGCGAGACTCTGCTTCCAGAAAAAAAAAAAAAAGACAATAATAAAAATATTGGGAAAACTTTCTTGTTACTAACATACCTAAAACTTTAATACTAGAACAGATGCCTACATCCAGTATTTAAATTACGTAAAATACTAACCAAGTATACTTTTTATTTTACCTACAACTTTTCTAGATAGTTGAAAAAAACGGCAAGACAAGAGGGCATCATCTCCTCTCCCAGTGCATAAGATAACGACGATGGGCCGGGCGCGGTGGCTCAAGCCTGTAATCCCAGCACTTTGGGAGGCCGAGGCAGGCGGATCACGAGGTCAGGAGTTCAAGACCATCCTGGCCAACATGGTGAAACCCTGTCTCTACCAAAAATACAAAAAAATTAGCCGGGCGTGGTGGCGGGCACCTGTAGTCCCAGCTACTCAGAAGGCTGATGCAGGAGAATGGCGTAAACCCGGGAGGCGGAGCTTGCAGTGAGCCGAGATCATGCCACTGCACTCCAGTCTGGGTGACAGAGGGAGACTCTGTCTCAAGAAAAAAAAAAAAAAAGATAACGATGATGATGACCTCATGGTGGTGGCTTCCATCATGCACATAACGAAGGTTGTTTATGCCAGGTATAATACCAAATGCTTTACATTCAATATTTTATTTAGCCTTCATAACAACTCTATTAATTAAGTACTATTATCATTCTCATTTTACAGATGAGAAAACTGAAGTCTAGTGAGATAAAAGACTGCAGGTTATAAAGCTATGAAAAATGAAGCAGGGGCTGGATACCACGTTTGTTATGCCCTAACTATGCTTTTAACTACTACAATATAAATGCAAGGTATTGAATTAAATTTCAGTTTGGAACCATGTCCAAGTAAAAATCACTTCAGTTCTGTCATTCCTAAGTGTGTGTGTGTGTGAATAAACATTAAGATTAAATTACTCATGGCTAACACATGAAAACTTAGGAGCTTAGTATTTCGGAGTCTGCAGAAAAGCATTGTTTAAAGTGATTTACCAAACAGAGTGACTATAATGAGAAATTAATGTAACTTTTATCTTTTCATATTATTTGTGAATAATAACAAATAAAAGTTTAGAGTTGGAGACTGCAAAACTCATTTAGTCAGCAGTATTACTTTCCAAAACAAATTATTCATCTTGGAGGTAGTAGCTACCAAGTGTCCTGGTAGCATACTATGGAATTTAACCTTATTTCTTAGTGTATGTGTGGGCTAGCTCTCTGTTTTAAAGCTAATTTAAAGAAATATCTATTCATTTGCTTAGTAGAACTCTCTAAAAAGCCGTAGACATTTTATTACTGTAAAAATTAAAGTATTACTCCATTATTTAAATGGTATGCCCAAACTATAAATAGCTACACTTGGTGTCAGGTACATGTCTTTTTAATTATTGCTTAATTCTGACAAATGCTAAATTACATTATAAAATTGATTAAAAGTTGTCTCTTAAGCCTGGTAATTCACATAGGTTTAAAAAATTTTTTTTCAAAGAGGTTTTGCCATTTATCATATATAAAAACTATACATGAGATTTGTGTAACTTAAATTGCTATGAACAGAGTATTTTGATATTTTGTTTCAATTAACTTTCTAATATCACAAGTAGACAATATGTACCCCAACTGTGGCATTGGTTTATTCCTTTCTATTCTGCAAAATTTTAACTAAAATTTAGTTAAAAAATGAATTTTAAAAATCTCAAGAATAACAAAATGGATGTTACCTTTTTAACACCAATCTCGACAGCTCTCCCTATTACATCCTGTAAGTCATCTGTAAAAGATAAACTCTCCATTATGAAAATCTGGCAGACAAAAATTTCACTTTTTTTTTTTAGCTTCTGTGCAAATGGCTATTTGAAGTTTTATATTTGAAATTATAAACTTCTACAGGTAAGAAGACCTTAATTAAACTTTATTATAAATGTTCATGATCATGGTTTATCAATAAATGTGTTTCACTTTGTTTATAGTTTTATCTAAAATGCACAATGAGTTCTTTTTTTTTGAGACGGAGTTTTGTTCTTGTTGCCCAGGCTGGAGTGCAATGGTGTGGTCTCGGCTCACTGCAACTTCCACCTCCTGGGTTCAAGCGATTCTCGTGCCTCAGCCTCCCAAGTAGCTGGGATTACAGGTGCTTGCCACCACGCCCGGCTAATTTTATCGTATTTTTAGTAGAGATGGGGTTTCACCATGTTGGCCAGGCTGGTCTCGAACTCCTGACCTCAGGTGATCCGCTTGCCTCAGCCTGGGCAAGGGATTACAGGCGTGAGCCACTGTGCCCAGCCATGAGTTCTTTATTATTTCAAATTTAAGAGCAGATTATGTTGCCCAGGCTGGTCTTGAACTCCTGAGCTCAGGCAATCCTCCTGCCTCAGACTCCCAAATTGCTGAGATTACAGGTGTGAGCCACAAGACTCAGCTTGAATTATGCTTTTCAAGATCCCCTGAGGCAGAAAATTTGTCTTCATAGGAAACTATTCGCCTTAATAAAGGAAATATTTACCTTGATGCTTTTGAACCTCCCTATAAATTCCTCTGAACATAGGGTCAGTCAAGTTGATACCAATATCTGTAGAAAGCAAAAGTCATTGATTAATTATTGAGTCTCTACTTGAAACTTGTACTTAAATAAAAAGCTTCTGTTACTAAACTTTTTGTTCACACACTCATCTACTCAAACAATATCCAAGTGCCTACCACTTGTCAACTACTGTGCTAGAAACATGGGATACAAAGATGAATAGGATATAATTCCTGCTTTCAAGAAACTCACTGCAGAACTGGTAAGGCAGATCCATTATCAGACAATTACGAAATATTAGAAGTAAACACTGGTACTATGGGGACACAGAAGAGGAACAACCAACCTAGTCTGGCGGCTGGCTCAGAAGAGGCTTCCAGAAAGAAGTCATCATTGAACTGAATCTTAAAGGATGAGTGACTATTATCCAGCGGAAGAGAGGTAACTGCAGAAAGAGGAAGCAGTAGGAGCAAAGCCTTCAAGATGGGAAAGAGCACAGTGCTTGTAAAGAGCTACAAGCTGTTCCGGCTGCTGGAGAGAAGAACAATTGGCCCTCTGTATCTCTGGGATCTGGATCTGCAGATTCAGCCAACCACAGGTCGACTGAAAATATTAGAAAATAAAAATAACAACACAACAATAAAAAATAATATAAATAAAAGCACAGTAAGGTATAAAAACCATTTACATAGCATTTACATCAAATTAGGTATTTTAAGTAATCTAGACATGATTTAAAGCACACATGAGGATATGCACAGGTTATAGGCAAACACCATGCCATTTTATGTAAGGGTTTTGGTATCTGCAGGAGGTCCTGGAACCAATCTCCTGCCGATACTGAAAGAAGACAGTGTAAGGAAGGGAGGGGTCAGAAGACACCAGACTCAGCCATGGTACAGACACTTGTCTTTAAAATACTGGATGCAACAGGAAGCTCTGTTCTGCTGTAGAATATAAGGGAACATGGGGAACAACGAGATATGAAGTCAGACTGTGACTGGTCACAGGCAAGAAGAAAAATGCCTCCCTTATTGAAAATACACATCATTTAGCTTTTTGCAGGAGGAGAATCTCAAAATTTGCAGTGGTGGTAGCAGCTGATTACCAACAGACTCCCTATATTATTTCTGCCAAGTTTCAGCTTCTTGGTATGTTCTCATTCTAATTTCTGCCAAGTTGGTTCCCAGGAATGTCTGCTCCACCAATAAGACACACCTTGAAAGTGAATGGGAGTTTAGAAAATTTAAGAGACAGTGAAGAGAGTATTCCAGGCATTTGAAACAATAGGGGAAAAAGTAAAATGCAGAAAACTACAAAGATATTTGGGCACTAACATGTCAACAAAGATGGGTGGGATGTGGTACCCTTTAAAAGGGCTATTAACATATAAACATCATCTAATACTATACACACAATATAGGAGTTTGGTGGAATGGCCCAATCCGAAGAATTATTATCTAGTTTCTTTATAAGTAAGTAAAGGAAATTAGATAAATGGGGCAGACTGAGAAAGGAAACCCAGGGAAGAGAGGAGAGGCCTTTCCGCCTAAAATAATCCTTCAGAGAGGTTTAGTCTAGGGTCACCGATCATCACTGATCATTAGGAAAACAGAAATGGTCTGTTTCTCTTCTAGACCATTTCCCCTTTGTGCAGTGTTAAGCAAACAGTTATTCGTAACACTTGTCAAAGATTTTGAGGAAGCCTTTATTCAAGAGAGACTACTGACAGAAGGGAAGGTTTTGCAGAAAGGGGAGGGACTGGGCTCAATTTTGAATACAAGGACAAGTGAGGATTTATTGCCACCCAGTAGAATGGGGATCAACAGATGAAAAATTACTAAGGGGAAACATCAAACGTGAGGGAAGATTCTGGGTTTACTCAACTTGATGGATTTTTGCTGAAGGCAGGTCAGAGTGACAGGATATTCTGCTTGAGGATTTGAGATTTGGGATGGGGGAAATGAGGGATGAGAAAGGTCTATAGGTCCTGGCTGATGAGGGAAGCAGGTCCTACATCCCAGTATAGTCTCTGGGTTTATCTGGGCAGACAGAAATGCAGGAAGACTCCTTCAAAAGTCCCTTGACCCAAGTGCAGTGACAAGCGCTTAAAGGCCATGCAGATGTAGACAGTGGTAATCGCAGCTGACCACCCACCATCCTTCCACACTTTAGCATCATCATAATCTTTTTTTTTTTTTTTCTTTTTAAGACGGAGTCTCACCCTATCGCCCAGGCTACAGTGCAGTGGCACAATCTCGGCTCATTGCAACCTCCGCCTCCCGGGTTCAAGCAATTCTCCTGTCTCAGCCTCCCAAGTAGCTGGGATTATAGGCGCCCACCACCACACCCAGCTAATTTTTTGTATTTTTAGTAGAGACAGGGTTTCGCCATGTTGGACAGGCTGGTCTCGAACTCCTGACCTCAGGAGCTCCACCCACCTTGGCCTCCCAAAATGCTGGGATTACAGGCATGAGGCACCACGCCCGGCCAGTCTTGGTAAATTCTTGTACCCTCGCACTGCTGGCCCAGATAGTCACAGCTCACCCGCAACAAATAAGTGAGTCTTTCTGAGCCTCGGTTTTCTCACTAGTAGGGTGGACATAAACTTTCTCCTTCCAGCAACAAAATGTGGCTCAAAACCAAAAACAAATATGAAAGCATTTTGCAAATTAAAAGTCCTGTTAACATGTAATTATTGGGAACACTGTTATTACAAACACTGTAACATGCCAACAACAAATGGAATTTGAATCAGCTTTAGCCATACTGTCATATCACCTTAAGTGGTTAAGGCTCCCGATCCAAGAATGCATTATCAAATAGCCAAATGTGAGTCAATATGTTTTGAACATTAAGACTCATGATGTAATCATGAAAACAAAGCCACTCAAAATCCTATTTATTTAATTTGTTCAAAATGTTCTTATCTATGTTAAGGGGTAGTGAGAAACAAAAACCTTGTATCTGAGAAATGCAAGCACCTTTAAATTATCAGGCCCAGAAAGGCATTTAAAATGTTCACAGCAGTCCAAGCTTACTCCCCTTTGAGCTAAATAATTACTTCTTGAAGCCACTTGCTATGTGGGCTCTAGACTGACGCCAAGTGGCCCTAAAATGCCATACACCCTATAGTTCAACAATACATAGCCAATCACTAACCAATGTTATTTCTGTAAACCAATGAGAATCCCTGATTAACAATTTCTGTAACTGTGCCCCCCCCTTCTGATTTGTCCTTTAAAAATTTGAGCCTCTCTTTTGTTCTCTGGAGCACTCCCCAAGGCAACTTGGAAGTGTGTCCTGGGCTGCAGTCCTCAACTGTTGTGCTTGAATAAACTCTGTAAACTAGATTCTGACCTTTTGGTTATTTGAGGTTGACAATAGTATCTTTTAAATTGAAAGTCTCTATTAGACGTATGCCTATTGGCATGTAAACTCAAACAAAGTAGACAAATACTGTATGAAAACCAATGTCTAGCCAGATCCAGCTAAAGACAGTAAGTAGCTTGAAAAGCTAAGAAAGTAAGAGATACGGGTGGGAGGGAATGACAGGAAGAAAAACAAGGCAAAGTGGAAAATTACTACTTCCAATTAGGGGAGAAAACTGAAGGATTCATACATTCAGTAGCATGTCACCCTATATAGATCAGTAATGTTTCTTTTTCATTAATTTTCTTCAAATAGCTGGCTTGAAAAGCAGCACCTACTTTATTATTTAAGAGTTCTTCAAATACTGACTTCTCATTTTCAAAACAAAGTAAGAGTAAGAAACAGCACTGTTTATAACCAGGAGAAAACCACAACTCTTAAGTTGAAGCCTCAGTTATTGGGCTCACTGAATCGTGTCACATCACTGTCACCTATGATCTAGGGATACAAAGGGACAGCAAATAAGGCACAATTTGTTTTTTAGATATTGCTAGTCTTTAGATATAACCCCGAGTTTATAGCAAATACAGGGGATTAGAGAACAAGCTCAATGACACTATTATTTAGCAAACAGACAAAGCCAGGAGATAGACTTTCTGTAGGGTGTTGACTTAAAATCACGAGATCTATACATTAGGGAAGCACTTTATTTCTTATACTGACGTGCAAGCTGCAGGCTGGGAAGCAGAGCCTTTGGCTGAGAACAAAAGCCACCATTTCAAGGGAAGAAGTGGGGAACAGGAGTTTTACACTAAATGGGCTGGCTAATGTACATATTTAACAGGTTATAGGAGGAGCTATGTATATTCATGAAAGGTGGACTCATGCATGTATGATAAGCAAACATACACGTTACACAAACCCCATGTTCACTTTGGGGTGGAGACTTAACATTAAAATGCAGTAAAATTAAGCTTTATATGTCAAAAGGTGCACAGCCTGAATAAACCAGCCAGAACTAGTCTGTGACTGGTGGTCATTTGTCAGGAAGGGATGCACGGTGAAACTGGTCAGCTGTCATGTCAAAACCACAAAAAAGGAGGGGAGTCTGGCTGTGGTGTCAGGTGGTTGGCTGAAGTCAGCAGAGGAGTGAGTCTTGTTTCTGTTCCAGGGCTGGTTTCTATTTAACTCTTACAAAAAAAGTCTGGTATCGGTTAGTGAGAAAGGGGGTGTACTGAGGTGTGACCAAACTCTCATCTCATCACGGCTGGAAAACTTAGCTTTCAAAGTTTTTCTGGGGTCTCCTTGGCCAAGGTAGTGTCCATTCAGTCAGTCGGGTGGGGCAGGGGGGTGCTTAGAAATTTACTTTTATTTCATGTTTCCCCATTTTAGCCATGATCTGCTGCAAGCAGCACCAGTAGCCAAATCTTTATTTTGTCCCATGTCATTGCCAGGGTGGTGTGGCTACCTGTCCCAGATCCATCCCTACGATAGCCAATTGGACATCCTAGATCAAGCAGGAATAGAGAGATGGCAGGCCCTCATTAACCCGTAAAGTATAAGAGATATAAGAGCCAAAAGGAATGGCTACAAAATTAACTTGCCTGTAAGTTCTACGCACTGAGCCATCATAATTCTGGTTTTAACAGGGGACTTCTTGCAGTCCTATTATAAGTCATTTAAATGTTAAGAAAGAAAGTATGATGGAGACTATGAATATAACAAACACTTAGCAGTTTGAAAGGGATTTCCCAGGCCAGTTGGAAGCCAACTAAACAGATCACTGAGAGGATTAGTAGTTCATAGCTCTTGTAACCATTTAAGGTTGTTTGGATAGTCTTTCTCTAACAGTGTCTTTTTTTTTGAGATGGAGTCTTGCTCTGTCACCCAGGCTGGAGTACAGTGGTGCCATCTCGGCTCACTGCAAGCTCCACCTCCCAGGTTCATGCCATTCCCCTGCCTCAGCCTCCCAAGTAGCTGAGACTACAGGCACCCGCCGCCACACCCGGCTAATTTTTTGTATTTTTAGTAGAGACGGGGTTTCACCATGTTAGCCAGGATGGTCTCGATCTCCTGACCTTGTGATCCTCCCGCCTTGGACTCCCAGAGTGCTAGGATCACAGGCGTGAGCCACTGTGCCCGGCCTCTAACAGTTTCTATTTCACCTGAAGTACTTATGTAACAGGAGGTATGGGCCAAACAACTCCTTGTTTGGCTAGGAGAAAATCTACGGCAACTTTATTATCTAGTACTACTTGAGCCAAGGAGTTTAGAGACTTTTGTTGAGCTACAAGGCTTTTTGCAGCGTCTGCAGCTATCTTGAGGTGGGAAATTAAAGAAAACTAAAATTAAAAAGATAGAGAAATAAGTTTTCCTGTATTAGACTGACTTGTCCCAGAGGCAGCAACAGGCACACCCGAGACCCAGGAAAAGTCTTGATAATGGTATCTAATGTGCTCTGGAGACTCTTCCAGCACTCCCTCAACATAAGGAGAAGAAAAACAAATTTTCCTTTGCTTTATGGTATGAGTTTATAGATTCTTATTCTCTGTAACTAATAACTTCAAGTATTCTGTTTTATCTAAGAAGTACAACAAAGGTCACGAGAAGCCTGAGTAGGCCTGAACTACAGCTGCCTGGGCACCACAGTGAAGGTTATGGGATAAGCCTGTGCCTAGGCAAACGTAGATAACGGACACCTGGGTTGCTTGGCAATGGTCACGAGCAATCCTGAGTTTGTCCTGCCTCTGTATCCCTGCTTTCACACCACTGTAAGCTTGCTTCAAGCTAGCCCACCCCCTTTTGTGAAGTGTGTATAAAAGTCAAGTGCTGTCTTTGTTTCGGGCTCAGTCTTTGGACCTGAGTCTGCTGGGCCTGAGTGCACTCAATAAAAGATTCTCCTGTTTCAACCCGAGGTCTCTCTCATACTCCTAAATCCCGCAACAATCTGACTAATAGTGGCAGAGACTTTTCAAATCATATCCTTATTGACTTAAATCCCAACACTCGGAATTAATATTCCCAGGATGCTTTGATCTGTATCATCTTCACACCCTGCCAAAATAGACCTTTTAGTTTAATAATGGAGAGAAAGGGGGTCCTTCTGTAAGTCTGTGTAAGGATACGGGGGGTTACAAAATATCTCAGCAAGCATGAACCTTCTAACTGTAGGCTGCCGATGCAACAGTGTGCCCAAAGCTGTGCAGGTGGATCAGACCCAATGCCACATACAAACACACAGCCTGAATGGCGGGCACAAGTGATACTCCTGAGGGTATCTTAACTAGCAGATGCATTCATGAGGAGTCCTGACATCACCAAACTAAACCATGGGCCATTTCTCTTGCAAGCTTTCCAGAATCCACTCACTTATTTTAAATGTAAATATTGTGGGCACTGTAGGGATATATTTTTAACTTTATTTATCTGATGTAGATGACACTTGTCTATCCAGTAGTTCATAGGTCAAGAAGGTCCCATGGTAGGCCGGGTGCAGTGGCTCATGTCTGTAATCCCAGCACTCTGGGAGGCCAAGGCAGGTGGATCACTTGAGGTCTGGAGTTTAAGACCAGCCTGGCCAACACAGTGAAATCCAGTCTCTACTAAAAATACAAAAATTAGCTGGGCATGGTGACAGGTGCCTGTAATCCCAGCTCTTGGGATGCTGAGGCAGGAGAATCGCTTGAACCCGGGAGGCGGAGGTTATAGTGAGCTGAGATCTCACCACTGCACTCCAGTCTGGTTAACAGAGCAAGACTCAGTCTCAAAAAAACCATAAAAAACCCAAAGAACAACAACAACGACAAAGAAGGTCCCATGGTAAAGAATGGGTTTCCAATGTTAAAAACATGGGACAAATCAAAACAAGGGGTGACAATATCTGGGCTTTGAAGCAATTGGACCTGGAAAATCTACAGGGAAAGGGGTTGGTCTGGGTAAGTGGTGACATTAGGGACATCTGAGCAGTCAGTGACAGATATTACCAATGGCACATATCTATTATGAATGGATCAAGGAAGTTGTTGGCAAATCCAGCAATCCAATAGGTTTCCTTCTACTAGCAACATTTGGGACAGCTTAACTAAAGTGTTATCATGCCATTCTCTGCATTGAGACAAGACAGAGGGACAATCGCAAAGAGAGGGAAAGGGGACAGTACAGGTATGAGAGTAAAAGGAAGGGAGGGAACAGCCATTTAACAATTCAGAAAACTGAACCAAGGGAAAAACCATAAATCCCATACAAATCCACGGGGATTATCTGACAAACTTAAGGGACTGTCCTTAAGTAAGAGAACACCTCACTACCGGAACAAAGCGATGATGTCCTCAGGAGTGGGAGTCATAATCCCTGCTCAGTTCTGATAAAGACAAGAAGAGGAAGCCCACAGGTAGCTAAACATTGAAGTTATCTAGCAGAAAGGCATGGAACAAATTCTATTAGTTTAGATAGAGGCAAATTATTAAATGAGACCCAGTGTCTTTGAATACAGTCCTGGCCCTGGGTCTCACGAAAGCAGTTTATGTTGACTATTGCCTTTTTCTGGGTCTAAAGATGAGGCTCTGGTTAACTGAAGTCTCGTGTAAAGACTGGCACCAACTTCCAAGATTCAGCAAGGGTTGTTGTTTTCAGATGAGACATGTGCGAGCAGGAGTCAATCTCTGTAACTTAGCAGCACGAGGATTCATTAATAGCACCCATCCAGTAGGCTGGAGGAAGTATTTTAACTGATGTCTCTTCCACTACTTGTCATCACCAAGCTGGAGGTGGCAATACTGGAGTTTACGACCTGTCGGGAAGCTGTAAAAAGATTCTACAACCTGCAGTGATTGATCTTTATAGCTTTAACAAGCCCCTGGCAATAAGCCTCAAGTTCCCTCCTGTAATTGGGCAGGAGAAAATATTTCTTGGTCTAAGTGCACAGACCAACCAGTAACAATTTCAAAAGGGGAGAGCTGACATTTATTGGTGGGAATGGACTGCAGAATCAGTAACGCTAATGGGAGAGCTTTAGGCAAAGACAGGTTAAGTTTCTGTAACTTTTGCCAGCTCGCTTTCAATGATCCCATTAGACTGTTCAACTAGCCCAGAGGACTGGGGGTAATAGGCACAGTGAAAGTGCTGTAAAAGGGCAGATTTAAAAAACTTGTTCTAGTATTTGGCAGGTAAAATGAGTGCCTCTGTTGCTGTGGAATTCAGTGGGAACATCCTAGATAGGAATGGTTTTTCTCAAGCAGCATTTTGGCCTCCACCATAGCTGTTGCTTGTTTACAGGTGAAAGACCTACCTCAATGAGAATACATTGTCAACCATTAGAAGAACAAAATTTAATCTGTGGGATGGTGGTAACTAAACGAAATCAAGTTGTCACATGGTTAAGGGACCCTAGGGAAGAGGAAATTGTCCTGGAGGGAGCTTCAGGAGTTCACCTGGGTTATACTGAGGGTAGATATTGCAGAGTTTATATAGCGGAGGGGCAAGAGCTGGAGAGAGCCGCCATAGAGTAGTACTGTCTACCCTGCTGAATCATTTTGTCGGATTCCAATGGGTTAGATTATGTATGAAGGTTGTTTGTCTTTGCAGGGTGCTGGGCAGGACTGGATGTCCATTTGGACCTTCCTGTAATTTTGTCTGGGGATTGCAAGCACAATTTTGTTTCATCCATTTCCCTCTTCCAGACTCCAAGACTGTCTTTTGTGAAAATGGGTATGGAAAGGTCTTCAGATGGGGAGGGGAGCAAGGAAGAAGGAAGAGCAAGGAGGGGGTAGGGGGGAGGAGGAGGAGGAGGAGGGGGAGGGGAGGAGCAGGAGGAGGAGGAGGGGGAGGAGGAGGAGGAGGGGGTTGAGTACACATAACTTGGGAAGGAGCTACATGCTGGGCGGCAGCTTTAGCTGCTGCATCCACTAAGTGGTTGCCTTCGCTGTCTTCTGTCTTGTCAGAGAAATGTCTCTCGACTATGATAACGGCTAGGGCTCAATGAGCCTGAATGGCATCTAAGAGAAACAAAACAGTCTTTGTTTTTGTTTTTTTTCTGAGACAGAGTCTCACTCTGTCGCCCAGGCTGGAGTGCAGTGCAGCTCACTGCAGCCTCCATCTCCCAGGCTCAAGTGATTCTCCTGCCTCAGCCTCCCACGTAGCTGGGATTATAGATGCATGCCACCATGTCTGGCTGATTTTTGTGTTTTTTATAGAGACGAGGTTTCACCATGTTGGTCAGGCTGGTCTCAAACTCCTGACCTCAAGTGATCCACCTGCCTCGGCTTCCCAAAGTGCTAGGAGTACAGGCATGAGCCACTGCACCCGGCCTAGTCTTTGTTCTTAATAGGTTGTCCAGAGGAAGTAAAAAATCTTGTTTCTAGAGCATGCCAAAATTACGGGCAACTCCAAAGACATACGTGCTGTCTGCATAAATATTAACTGTTTCATCCCTGGCCAGTAGGCAGGCCCAAGTGAGGGGATGCTAATTCTGCTTGTTGGGCAGATCGGGCAGTTGGCTGGGGGCCTGATTCAATGGTTCCCATCAGAGAGACCACCACATAGGCTGCATAATAGAAGCCAGCAGAATTTTTGAGAAAGGATCCATTAATGGTAAGGGGGTCTCCCTTAAGTCTATATGAGGTGAAAGAAAAGACAACGCAGTCTTTGGGTGCTTTAATCTCTTATTAAAGGCAAAATGGGGCCAGGCGCAGTGGCTCATGCCTGTAATCCCAGCACTTCAGGAGGCTGAGGCGGGCAGATCACGAGGTCAGGAGATCGAGACCGTCCTGGCTAACACGGTAAAACCCCGTCTCCACTAAAAATACAAAACATTAGCCGGGCATGGTGGCGGGTACCTGTAGTCCCAGCTACTCAGGAGGCTGAGGCAGGAGAATGGCGTGAATCCGGGAGGTGGAGCTTGCAGTGAGCCGAGATGGCGCCACTGCACTCCAGCCTGGGCCACAGAGTGAGACTCCATCTCAAGAAAAAAAAAAAAAAAATGCAAAATGGTAGCTACATTAAGGAGGTTACAGTAAATTATGGTTAGGTTAGAAGAGGAGAAAAGTATCTCATAGGAGGTCAATCAACTGCCTTAAAGATGCTGAGTGAGGGGACAGGTGCAAAGGGCCTAAATTGAATGAGAAACATATACAATGAGAGGGGATCCCAGGAGTAATTTTTTGGTAGCCTTTATGAGGCCTGAGGGGGTGGCAACTGCCCTTAGTACAGGAAGGAATGCCTCGTGAAACTGGTCAGCTGTCATGGTGAAACTGCAAAAAAGGAGGGGAGCTGGTCACAACGTCTGGCAGTTGGCTGAAGTCAGCAGAGGAGCAAGTCTTCCAATCTTTGTTTTTCCAGGGCTGGTTTCTGTTCAACTTTTAGGAAAATAGTCTGGTATTGGTTAGTAAGGAAGGAGACCAGGACCAACCCCTCATCTTGTCATGTTTGGGAATCTTAGTTTTTCATGTTTTTCTGGGGTCTACTTGGTCGAGGGGGTTCTGTTCAGCCAGTTTAGGGGGCTTAGAATTTTATTTTTATTTCACAGGGACAACCAGCCCAGCTGCTTTGGCAAGTCAGTGACATTACAAAAAGAAATGCGCAGCCGGGCGCGATGGCTCACGCCTATAATCCCAGCACTTTGGGAGGCTGAGGCAGGCGGATCACGAGGTCAGGAGATCGAGACCATCCTGGCTAACACGGTGAAACCCCGTCTCTACTAAAAATACAAAAAATTAGCCGGGCGTGGTGGCGGGCGCCTGTAGTTCCAGCTACTAGGGAGGCTGAGGCAGGAGAATGGCGTGAACCCGGGAGGCGGAGCTGGCAGTGAGCCCAGATTGCACCACTACACTCCAGCCTGGGTGACAGAGCGAGACTCCGTCTCAAAAAGAAAAAAAAAAAAAAAAAAAAAAGAAATGCGCTAGAGCAAGGAGTTGGTAAACTAAGGCCCACAAGCCACTGCCTACTTTTGTTTGCCTCTAAGCTAAGAATGACTTTACATTTTTAAATAGTTGAAGAAAATCAAAAGAATATTTTGTGACACATCAAAATTATAAGAACTTCAAGTTTCAGTGACTGTAAGTTTTACTGGAACATGGCCACACCTATTTACATACTGTCTATCACCTGCTTTTGAATGACAAGGTGTGAGATAGGAAAAAATGCAAACTGCTTTCTCCTACTGTATTCTCATACTCACAATACTCTGAATTTTTTGTTTGTTTGTTTTAAGTAGAGATGGGGTCTCACTTTGTTGCCCAGGCTGGTCTTGAACTCCCGGGCTCAAGCAGTCCTCCCACCTTGGTCTCCCGAAGTGCTTGGATTACAGGCGTGAGGATTCACTTCTGACGTCAGGTATGTGTGGGGTTTCCTCTCCCAACAACCAATTCTCTGACACCAGCTGGGTGACCTATAATTTAACTCAATTCTCACACTATCTACCTGGATATAACATCAGACCGCAGAGGTCAAGGGCTCAGTCCCACAAGACTCTCCCCATTTCAGATACCAATTACAAGCAGTAGGTTCCCAGGTTACCCACAACTTGTCTAACTTGGCTACAATAAGAGGTTCCCACAACCCCCTTCTCAGGTTTGATCATTTGCTAGAGCAGCTCACGGAACTCAGGAAAGCACTTTACTTATTACCCATTCATTGTAAAAAGATGCAATTCAAAAATGGCCAGGTAGAAGAGACACATAGGGACATGTATGGGTTTTTATAGGGGCTTCACTATGTAGGTATGATTGATTAAATCACTGGCCATTAGTGAACAACTCAACCTTCAGTTTCTCTCCCCTTCCCCAGAAGTGGGAGTGGGTGGGAGGGACTGAAACTTCCAACTCTTTAATCACATGATTGGTTTTCCTAGGCAAACCCCCATCCTGAGGCTATCCAGGAGCCCCCAGTCATCAGTCATCTTATAGCAGCATACAAAAAGACACTTAGCACTTAGGAGATTCCAAGGGTTTCAGGAGTTGTGCACAAAGAATGGGAGCAGAGAACACATATGTATTTACTATTACATCACAGTACACACAAGGGCAGAGTTGAATAGCTGCAATAGAGATCACGTGGCCCTCAAAGTCTAAAATATTTACTATATGGCCCTTCAAAGAAAAAGTTTGCAAACCTCTGCACTTGATTTAAAAATTTAAGGAACAATCAAATGTGTGGCTCTAAATGGGATACCATTTTGGACATGACCACCAAGGGACATTTTTGGAACAACAGGAAAAATCTGAGTATGATTCTGGTACTAGTTAAGATGAACATTTCCTGAAATGGAAAGGTGGAGACTGTGATTGAAAAAAGCAGAGTACAAAACAGTAGCCTCAGTATGATCTTATTTTGTTTGGTATGCCTACAGAAGATCTGGAAAGATAGACATGGAGGTGTTATGTGTGATTTGGAGGAACTGTATTAATCTGCTTTTGCATTGCTATAAAGGAATACCTGAGACTGGGTGATTTATAAAGAAAAGAGATTTATTTGGCTCATGGTTCTGCAGGTTGTACAAGATGCATGACACCAGCATCTGCTTTTGGGAGGATCTCAGGAAGCTTCCAATCCTGGTGGAAAGGGAAGAGGAGCCAGTGTGAACTCATTACCACAGGGAGGCCATCAAGCCTTTCATGAGGGATCCACCCCCATGAGATGGATGGTGGGAAGTGACCCAAACACCTCCCATTGGACCACCTCAACGTTGGAGAGCAAATTTTAACATGAGATTTGGAGGGGACAAATATCTAAACTATATCAGGAATGGAATATGATGTTTTTATTTTCACTGTTGTTTGTATTTTGCATTTTCTTCTTGCACAGATATTTCTCATTTTTTGGTGTAGTGTGTAGTCTAAGATCAATGCAGTAGAGATTTTGGCATATAATAGTTACACGTAGAAGTATTTTTGAGAGTGGAAGAGTTTGTAAATAACATCCAGGGAATAGAATTCCACTTGTGGAGACAGAAAAGAGAGTATAAGCTGGGCTAAAGAAATTCTCATGCTGGCCAGTGGCTCCACGTGTAATACCAGAACTTTGGGAGGCGGAGGTGGAAGGACTGCTTAAGGCCAGCAATTCAAGACCAGCCTGAGCAACATAGCAAGACACAGTGGTCTACAAAAAAAAAATTAGCCTGGTGTGGTAGTGAGCACCTCTAGCCTCAGCTACTTGGGAGGATGAGGCAGGAAGATCACTTGAGCCTAGGAGGTCAATGCTGGAGCCATGATCTAAGCCACTGTACTCCAGCCTAGGTGACAGAGCAAGATCCTGTCTCAAAACAAACAAAAACCCCCACTGTTGAGGTATAGTTCTAAGGGGCAGCCACTTGTTATGCAAGTAGAAAAGAGAGAAATGTAGAATTACAATGGTCAGCTGTCTTAAACCAAAATCTAAGGTAATTTTCATAAAATTGGTTTAATTTTTCATGCAATTGTCCCATGTGAAGTTTGTCCGTAGAACAATCTTCCAGGGATTTAATATGGTGTTTTTCAAAGTATTGTTCAGAACTCATTATTAGGCTAAGAAATTAGTCTAGCGATTCATGGGCAGAATTTTTTAAATGACACAAACTGAAAGATTAAATATCAGAGTAGGGCATATACCAAGGATAGAATGCATAATATGATCTCATTTCTGTTTCAAAAAGGAAAAAAAAACTTGATATGTTATATTTTTATGAATCTGTATAACAATCTATTAAAAAATTAGGGAAGGCTATATTTCAAACTTTTAATATGGTTACTTTAGGAAAGTGGGGCTAAAGGAGACCATGCAGAAAAAAATTTATTCCAATTATTTATTCCAATAAAGTCACCTTCTTTAAGAAGTCTTTTCTTGCTTATTTTATCTGATGCTAATCCCTTTACTAATTTTCTTATCACCTTAGCACTAAAGGCACTCATTCATACTTTCCCAAACAGTCATTGTACTACGCTTCTAGGAAAAAAATATAAATACCATACCAGTATCTGCCTTAAGAGTTTGATCTAGTGGGAAAGGCATACTCATATTTAATTATAAATAATGTGGTATAAGTTTTAAGGAGTAAGTAGGCAGACAGGCAACAGGGTAGTTGGTAGGCAGAGGAATATTTTGGCCCCAAACTGCCACTCTAAAACCTTGTCAGAGGTAACAAACAGCATGCACAAGTGTTTATAGAGCAGCCCAGGGATGGGCTAGAAAAGTAGGCAGGACTGGACCACAGAAGGGCTTTGTATGGTGTGAAAGCATTTAGGCTATCCTGAGGAGAGTAAATGAAAGATTTGAAGCAAAAGAAACATTTAGCTGATTTGATTTTTAGATACACCAAAATGGAGTCTACCTGGAGGATGGATTTAAGACATTAACTTGAGGCAGGGATTTGGTTATATAACATAAACACACTTTTAAACAGTTATGTGGCCTTTCTTTATGGAGTACTTCATGGCTCTTTATTCCATCTCCCTCATCAATTATATCAAAGGTTAGGATGGAAAGGCTAAGACACAGCAATGTCTTATTTGAGAACCCCTCCCCAAACCCCTACTCCAGGCTTTCCCACAGCAATTTCAAAACCTTTTTCCTGGCACTTATATTCTCCCCTGCATTTGCTTTTGACTGTACAGTACATAGGTCTTAGGTCTCCAGTCTGAAAACTGCACCACTAGATTTTACAGTTCCACAGGACTTAGCACAACGTCTTTGAAAAAAAAAAATACTGCTTAAATAACTCTCAGATCTAAATGTATAATCCTAATCTCTTGATTGCCAGACCACATTCCCAATTGCCCAGATATCTCTACCTGGATGTCCTATAATTATCTCAAACTTAACCTAATCCAAATGGACCTGGGTACCTCTCTTCACCGCCAAACTAGTCATGCTCCCATTTCATATGTAAGTATTTTTCCAAACCCTGAGTCATCTTTGTTCACTCTCTACTACCGGCCATGAACACTCAGCTGCTAAATGCTGCACACATCTCTTCCATTTCTCTTTTCCATTACCCTAGTTTAAGCTCTTGAAATGCTTCCCTACCTCTCCCTATTTCCCACAAAACCTACATAATAGCTATCAGGATTACCTTGCTAAATAAAGCAGAGGTGTGATCACTGTCATTTCCCACCTTCAAGTAGCTGGAAACCCCACAAAGACGAGGATCATGCCCATTTAAATCCCGGCAGCATTCTCCCTCTCTTGTTCTACTGATGCTGACTGGATCATTGTACTTGCCAAGTACAGTTTGTTTTTCTCCCCACTACTTGTGTTTTCTAGTTTCTCCACCAGATGGTGATGACAGTACAACTGGGAGCTTTGTGCCCTGTGTTCCTAGGCCAGTGCCAGGCCCACTTGAGGCGCTCACTATGATATGAACGAATGAATGGTTGAGTGAATTGGTCCCCAGAAGCGGTCATCCCCTCCGCCAAGGCAGAGGGGAAAGGCCGGGAGGTGCACGTGGGATGAATGGAAACACAGTGATTGGCCTTCCTGGAGTTTTCTTTTTAAAAAACTGAATACATTACAGATGTTGAAAAGAGCACAAAAATCATAACTGTATGGCTTGTTAATTTTTACAAATAAATACACCCTCGTGAATCCAGAACCTAGATCAAGAACCTGAACATTACCAGCACCAAGAAAACCTCCCCGCGCCCTCTTCCACTGAGCGGCCCTTTCAACCCTTACAAAGCCGGACGGCGCAATTCCTGGGTCCTGTGACCTTGGTGACCGACGCCCGGGACAAGTCAGAAAGACCCAAGGGCGGGGAAAACTCTCCTCTTACCGATAAACTTGAAGCGACTCATGACCGCAGATGGGGAACCTCCCCGGCGGAAGCGGAAGTGGCCTCCGGCAGCTCCGCCCTTCCGTCTGGCCCCGCTGCGACAGCTGCCGCAGGCGTGCGGTTTCCCGGCTCTCCCCGCGGCCGGGGAAGGTCAGCACCGTAATGGCGTTCTTGGCGCCGGGGGCCTACCTGACCCATCGGCAAAAGGTGTTGCGGCTTTATAAGCGGGCGCTACGCCACCTCGAGTCGTGGTGCGTCCAGAGGTAAGGGATGGGGACCCAGGACTCGGGGAGGTGACCCTGGGGGCCCCATGGATGTGGAGAGGCCCCTGGGTACCTGGAGGTTCAAGGACTTCGGGAACGGAATTGGAAGGTGGCCTCTCGCTTCACAGAATCCTATGGTAGACCCGGGTTCTAATCCAGGCTTCGCCACCCATGGCCGGGGGACCTTGTAGAGTTGCTTATCGGGTCTGGGCGTCAGCTTTTTGTTTAGTAAAACGGACGCAGGACCAGCGCAGAGGGTCGCAGGAAAATTAAGTGAAATAAAGGAATGTGCCTAAAATTGTAATTGTCATGGGTCCAGCGCTCGCTAAATCGTTTTCTTCACGATCTTCTCCTTTCCAATATTAACAGCAATAAGCTATGCATTATTTTCTTTAGTCTGCAAAACTCTAGGAGTTAGGAATTATCTTAAGCTTATTTTACAGATAAGGAGATAAGCACAGCTAGTAACCTGCGCAAGGTGATAGCGTTTGTAAGTGTCTGAGCCAGGATTAAAATTTAGGTCTTCCTCCAAAGCATCATCATTCCCCCACCCCTCCCATTAGCTTTTCTCTTTTTAGTGCCAGCCTCCACTCCAGTCTTACGACTCCCCAAACCTAGTTTTATAAGAAGGGCTTCTGGGAAAAAAACTCTATGGAAAATGGAGTAGGCCTGGAAGAATTGCAGAGGGTATCCTCGAAGCCCAGATTGCATATCTGTGACTATTAGAAAATCACTGACATACTTCTCTTGATTTGGCAGGAAGATGGCCAAGTACAATGTGATGGGATTGTTTGTTTCTTCCTTGAGTTCTCCTTATTTATTTATTTATTTGACAGAATTTGCAATTCAGATTCTATGCTGTATGCTAAATATATAAATGTTAGTAAATCCATTTTTGAGCTGCAGCAGCTCATGGATTAGTGGGGGAAATGGACATGTAAACAAATCGATGATGAAGGAAGTTGAGCCATCAAGGATTCAGGTATCCCAACACAAATGATAAATGTTTGAGGTGATGAATATCCAAATCACCCTGATTTGATCATTATACATTATATGGATGTATTAAAATATCGCATGTACCCCATAAATAGGTATAATAATTACGTGTCAAAAAAAGTTAAACATGAAAAAAAGAATTCAAGCAATACTGAACTATAGCTGGGAATACTAAAGTCCATAGTCCTAGAGGAAAATTATATAAACTAGCTACTATGACAACTATGGCTCAGCGTTTTTTGGATCTGACATTCTTTCTCAATCCTTGCCTTAATTTCTTCCTCCATTTGCCCTCATTGTGCTGTTCTCTGTGGTTCCATCCTAGGCTTACTGTGTTGCTGTATGTGCTCGGGCAGCCTCATTTAGTGCTGTCACCACCTGCGCTCGTTTGTCTCTAGAGCTGTAGTTCGAATTGCTTGTTAGATCAGCGACTGTTGGCTGGGCATGATGGCTCACGCCTGTAATCCCAGCACTTTGGGAGGCTAAGGTGGGTGGATCACCTGAGGTCAGGAGTTCGAGAACAGCCCGGCCTACATGTGAAACTGCGTCTCTACTAAAAATACAAAAATTAGCCAGGCGTGGTGGTGGGTGCCTGTAATCCCAGCTACTCATGAGGCTGAGGCAGAAGAACCGCTTGAACCTGGGAGGCAGAGGCTGCAGTAAGCCGAGATCGCCCCATTGCACTCCAGCCTGGGCGACAAGAGTGAAACTTTGTCTCAAAAAATAATAATTAAAAAAAAATGGAAAAGATCACCAACCGTTCTCTCAAACTCAATTCATCTAAATTCTTTGAAATCAAACTTGTTTTCCTATCACTCCCCATTCTGACTCTTTTCCCAAATTCCCTGCCTCCGCTAATGGTATTATTAGTAATTCAGTTACTGAGCTTTAAGTCTCAGAATTGTTCTCAAGTATTTGCTCCTTATTCCTTTGCCAATAACACACATACTCATACACCATGTATAATTAGACACTGGTTTTTGTAAATTCTCTTTCCAGTATGATATTAGTAACTGACATTATTGAACACTTGGGATGTACCAGGCGCTTTTTAAAGTGTGTTTATCTTATTGAATGTTTATGACAACCTTAAGATATACACACTGTTATTACCACTATTTTACAGAGGAGGAACCCGTGGCCTAGAAGACTTTTTTTTTTTTTTTTTTTTTTTTGGTTAGACGGAGTTTAGCTTATGTTGCCCAGGCTGGAGTGCAATGGCGCGATCTTGGCTCACCGTAACTTCCGTCTCCTGGGTTCAAGCAATTCTCCTGCCTCAGTCTCCCGAGTAGCTGGGATTACAGGCATGCACCACCACGCCCGGCTAATTTTTGTATTTTTAGTAGAGACGGGGTTTTGCCATGTTGGCCAGGCTGGTCTTGAACTCCTGACTTCAGGTGACCTCCACCTCAGCCTCCCAAAGTGCTGGGATTACAGGCGTGAGCTACCGTGCCCAGCCTTTTTGTTGTTGTTGTTGTTGTTTTGTTTTTTTGAGATGAAGTCTCGCTCTTGTCCCCCAGGCTGGAGTGCAATGGCGCAATCTCGGCTCACTGCAACCTCCGCCTCCCGGGTTCAAGCTGTACTCCTGCCTTGGCCCCCAGAGTAGCTGGGATTACAGGTGCCTGCCACCACGCCCGGCTAGTTTTTGTATTTTTAGTTGAGATGTGATTTCACCATGTTGGCCAGGCTGGTCTAGAACTCCTGACCTCAGGTGATCCACCTGCCTCAGCCTCCCAAAGTGCTGGGATTACAGGCGTGAGCCAACATGCCCGGCCTCATTTTTGTATTTTTAGTAGAGACGGGGTTTCTCCATGTTGGTCAGGCTTGTCTTGAACTCCAGACCTCGGGTGATCCACACGCCTTGGCCTCCCAACGTGCTGGGATTACAGCTGTGAGCCACCGCACCTGGCCAGAAGACATTAACTTACCCCAAGTTACACAGCTAGTAGTGGCAGAGCTAAGATTCAGGCCCATACAGTCTGACTGGAGGGCCTGTTCTCATAACTTGGAAGGCTAAATGTCTCTCCTGTCTCCTGTCACCATCACAGCTCCCTACTTTCAGGCTCTCGTCAGCTGTGTCCTAGATTATTGTCAAAACCTCCTAACTGATCTTTGCCTAGTTTCTTTAGAACTTGACTTTAACTTGCCTAAGTTTATGCAGCTAGTGTCAGAGTCAGGATACAAACCTAGCTCTGTATGAGCTAAGCAATACTGTTTCCGCCAAGTAACACCTTTCTTATTCATCTTTGTATCTCCAGAATTTAGCATAGTGACTAGCACAAGATAGAAGGAAATGGAAGTTGTCATTTGATGAATGTTGAATGATCCTACAGAGGTTATAGCTTTTCTCTTGCGAATGCTCTTTTCTTTTTTTTTGTTTAAATCCTCTTTCCATTGTTGGATGTAAGGAGAAAACGGTTAGGGTATATATTTAATACAGTATTTTTTTGCTGCTGCTGTTTGGTGGGCTGTAGAGGAAGCAGCCATGATGATACGGCTGCTCCGTTGGGAGGGTTGGGGGAGGTCCACTGCCCATCCAGAAGGTATCAGAAGTGCAGCCTCCTGTCAGACAGCAACACTGACCACATGAATAGGTAACATTTCTAATCTTCAAAATCATTTTGGTTTAAGAGACAAATACCGATACTTTGCTTGTTTGATGAGAGCCCAGTTTGAAGAACATAAGAATGAAAAGGATATGGTGAGGGCCACCCAGCTGTTGAAGGAGGCTGAGGAAGAATTCTGGTACCGTCAGCATCCACAGCCATACATCTTCCCTGACTCTCCTGGGGGCACCTCCTATGAGAGATACGATTGCTACAAGGTAGGTGAGAATTATAATGATGACTGCCTTCTGAGAAATAGACTTTGTTTCTTCAGTCCCAAACCTCAGCCTTAGAAATCACTTGCCCTCCAAGGGGTAGCTAGGAGACTTATTTCCTGACAGTTGTCAGATGCAGGCCTACCTCATTTTATTGCATTTTGTTTTATTGTGCTTGGCAGATATTGTATTTTTACAGATTGAAGGTTTGTGGCAACCCCGTGCTGAGCCAAGTGTGTGGGCACCATTTTTCCAACAGCATGTGCTCACTTCCTGTCTCTGTTTCTCAGTTTGGCAATTCTTGCAATATTTCAAACTTTTTTTTATTATTACTCTATCTACACACAGTTGTGGTGAACTGTGATCAGTCACCTTTGATGTTACTATTGTCATTGTTTTGGGGCACAAAAAAACCATGCCCATATAAGACAGCAGACTTAATCGATAAATGTGTGTGTGCTGACTGTTTCACCGACCAATAGTTCCTCTGCCTCTATCCCTCTCCTCAAGGTTCCCTGTTCCCTAAGATGCAGCAACACTGAAATTAGGACAATTAACGACCATACCATAGCCTCTAAGTGTTCAAGTGAAAGGAAGAGTTACATGTCTCTCACTTTAAATCCGTTACACATCTCTTACTTTAAATCAAAAGCTAGAAATGATTAAACTTAGTGAGGAAGGCGTGTTGAAAGCCAAGGTGGGTAGAAAGCAAGGCCTTTTCCGCTGGTTAGCCAAGTTGTGAATGCAAAGGAAATTAAAGGTTTTTTAAGGAAATTAAAAGTGCTGCTCCAGTAAACACACAAATGATAAGTGAAACAGTCTTACTGCTGATATGGAGAAAGTTTTAGTGGTTGGGACAAAAGATCAAACCAGCCACGACATTCCCTTAAGCCAAAGCCTAATCCAGAGCAAGTCTTTAACTCTTCATTTCTATGAAGGCTGAGAGAGATGAGGAAGCTGCAGAAAAAAAGTTGGAAGCTAGTAGAGGTTGGTCCATGAGGTTTAAGGAAAAAAGCCGTCTCTGTAACACAGATGTGCAAGGTGAAGCAACAAGTGCTGATGGAAAAGCTGCAGCAAATTATTACACAAAATCTGGCTAAGATAGTTGATGAAGGTGGCTATACTTAACAACAGATTTTCAGTGGAGATGAAGTAGCCTTATTTTGGAATAAGATACCATCTAGAACTTTCATACCTTGAGAAAAGTCAATGCTTGGCTTCAAAACTTCAAAACTTCAGGGACAGGCTGACTCTCTTGTTAGGGGCTAATGCAGCTGGTGGTTTTAAATTGAAGCCATTGTTCATTTGCCATTCTGAAAATCCTGGGGCCCTTAAGAATTATGCTAAACCTACTCTGCCTGTGCCCTAGAAAGGGAATAACAAAGCCTGAATTACAGCAAATCTGTATACAACATGGTTTACTGAATCTTTTAAGCCCATTGTTGAGACCTGCTACCATGTCTGCTAACACAACATCCATTCTGCAGCCCATGGATCAAGGAGTAATTTCCACTTGCAAGTTTTATTATTTAAGAAATATATTTTGCATAGTTACAGTTGCCATAGATAATGATTCCTCTGATGGATTTGGGCAAAGTAAAATTTTCTGGAAAGAATTCACCATTCTAAATGCCATTGAGGATATTTATTATTCATGGGAAGAGATCAAAATATCAGCTTTAACGGGGTTGGAAGAAGTTGATTCCAACCCTTGTGGATGATTTTGAAGGGCTCAAGACTTCAGCAGAAGAAGTAACTGCAGAAGTTGTGGAAATAGCAAGAGAGCCAGAATAGAAATTGATCCTGAGAATATGACTGAATTGCTGTAATCTCATGATAAATCTTGAGCAGATGAAGAGTTGCTTCTTATGGATGAATATGAAAGTGGTTTCTTGAGATGGAGTCTCCTGGTGAAGATTTTGTGAACATTGATGATAACAAAGGACTTCGCATAGTACATCAACTTAGTTGATTAAGCAGCAGCAGGGTTTGAGAGGAGTGACTCCAATTTTGCAAGAAGTTCTTCTGTGGGTAAAATGCTATCAAATGGCATCACATGCTATAGAAGTGTTTGGTGTAAGGAAGAGTCAGTTGATGTGGCAAACCTCGTTATTTTAGGAAATTGCCAAAGCTACTCCAGCCTTTGGCAATCATCACCCTGATTAGTCACCAGCCATCAACATTGATACAATACTCTCCACCAGTAAAAAGATTGGTTTTCTGATGGCTCAGATGATTGTTGGCAGTTTTTATCAATAACGTATTTCTTTTGTTTTTGTTTTGGAGACGGTCTCTGTTGCCCAGGCTGGAGTGCAATAGCATGATCATAGCTCATTGCAGCCTGGACCCCCTGGGCTCAAGCAATCCTCCTGTCCTAGCCAACCAAGTAGCTAAGAAAACAGATGCACACCACCACACCTAGCTAATTTATTTTATTTTTTTGTAGAGATGGAATCTTGCTGTGTTGTCCAGGCTGGTCTCAAACTCCTACCCTCATAGAATCTCCCTACCTCAGCCTTCAAAGGGCTGGGACTAAAGGCAGGAGCCACCTCACCCAACCAATAATGTATTTTTAAATTATGTCTTTTTTTTGTGGGGGGGGGACAGAGTTTTGCCCAGGCTGGAGTGCAGTGGCACAATCTCGGCTCACCGCAACCTCCACCTCCCAGGTTCAAGTGATTCTCCTGCCTCAGCATCCCGAGTAGCTGGGATTACAGGCATGTACCACTATGCCTGGCTAATTTTGTATTTTTAGTAGAGACAGGGTTTCTCCATGTTGGTCAGGCTGGTCTCGAACTCCTGACCTCAGGTGATCCGCCTGCCTCAGCCTCCCAAAGTGCTGGGATTACAGGCATGAGCCACTGCACCCGGCCTAAATTATGTACATTTTTTATGTATATTATGTGAGGTTTGCCATATCAATTGACTTTTCCTTTTGATAGCATTTTACCCACAGAAGAACTTCTTTCAAAATGGGAATCAATCCTCTCAAACCCTGCCACTGCTTTATCAACTAAGTTGATGGACTGTTCAAAGTCCTTTGTTATCATTTAATCAATATTCACAAAATCTTCACCAGGAGGACTCCATCTCAACAGACATCATAATGCTGTTGGACACTTTATAGTATAGTATAAACAAAACTTTTATATGCACTGGGAAACCAAAAACATTTTGTGACTTGCTTTATTGTGATATTTGCTATATTGCAGTGGTCTGGAACCAAACCCCCAGTATCTCTAAGATGTGCCTGTACTGTTTTTTAGGTGTCAGTTTTCTCTCTCTGAGACGTCATTAAGACTTTTCTTTCTACATTCAGATTTAAGGTCGTACAGTATACTTTTTGCTATAACAAAGTTCATTTTGGACTTTAAAGTTAACCAACTTGGATTGGTGCTTAATAGTTCTGAGATACTCAAATTAAGAGTTCCAAGTAAGATAAGACTACTCTGGATATTTAGAGAAGGCAGGTAGGGGAGGAATGAAGCCAGTTCTCCTTGGACTGATGATGGTGCTATTTTTCAGCACCGTCTTTGAATCTAAAGCGTTTTCCTTTATCTTTGGTTCCTACTTATCCTCTGCTGTTCCTTGCTTAGAGTTAGAAACAGTCTGGTAGTTGCAGTGGTTATAAAAATATACCTAGATCTTTGTCTTACATCTCCTGAGCAGGCCCTGTCAGGGATAGGTAAATGTGTCCTGTGGATTGATACCATGATTTCCTCTCCTGACAGGTCCCAGAATGGTGCTTAGATGACTGGCATCCTTCTGAGAAGGCAATGTATCCTGATTACTTTGCCAAGAGAGAACAGTGGAAGAAACTGCAGCGGGAAAGCTGGGAACGAGAGGTGCGTTCTACTTCTACTTCGTTATTCCTTAGCTATGTAGATGGAGTGAAGTTTTGCTCCCCACGTGCAGAGGTCCAGATTCCAGCCATGACAGTTACTCTGGGCCCTTGCTTCTCAGATATACTTTAGTATCTAAGTGTATCAATTTAACATTTATAACCACCTTACAAGTAAGTTAAAGTGCATTCCCTGGTCGTTTTGGCTTTGTCTTTGATTTTGCTTCAGATCTCCTTCTCTTTAGTCCTTTGCCTGACTTTTTTGCCTTCTTGCTATACTTTCCCTTAACCTGCCTCTCCACTATTTTCTTAGGCATTTTTCAGTCATGTTAGGATGGTCAGTTATATTTTTAAAAGCTCAATCTTGCTGTAGTGTGAAGAATATATTGGAGAGGGGAAGAGGAGAAGCAAAGAGACCCTTCTAGGATTATTGCAGAAGTTTAGTCAAAAGGTTGTCATGACTAACACTAGGGTGGATGAAGTGGATATGGAAGGAAATTGACTCAGGACATCATTTGGAGGGATGTGACGACTGACTGGATGTTGAGGGTGGGCGAGGGACGGGGAGGAATCAAGAATGGTTTCTGGGGCAGGGTGCGGTGGCTTACACCTATAATCCCAGCACTTTGGGAGGCCAAAGTGGGTGATAGCTTGAGGTCAGGAGTTCCTGACGACCAGCCTAACATGGTGAAACCCCATCTCTACTAAAAGTACAAATAATTAGCCGGGCGTGGGGGATGTGCACCTGTAATCCCAGCTACTTGGGAGGCTAAGGCAGGAGAATTGCTTGAACCCCAGGAGGTGGAGGTTGCAGTGAGCTGACATCGCGCCACTGCATTCCAGCCTGGGCGACAGAGCAAGACTCCATCTCAAAAAAAAAAAAAGAGAGAATGGTTTCTGGGTTTTAAGCTTTAACATCTGGAGTTTGGTGATGTTTACTGAGATAGGGAAGATTGGGGAAAGGGGCACAGGTGTCAGAACAGCAATCGAGAATTCATTTTGGAAGTGTGAAGTTTTGAGAATCCTGTGAGACATCAAGTGCAGATGTCAGAAGCCAACTTCAGATGTGGAAATGTGGAACTCCCAGGAGAGATTTGGCCTAGAAACAGAAACGTGGGAGTTTTCAGTTTTAAAAGCTATGGAGAGATGTATGGAATCCTTAGGAGAGAGCATAGAGAAAGAAGAAAAGGAGAAAGGATTCTTTGTCCATTATAATTAGGCAAAAGATTGTATATAAATACATTTGGGTTAGAAGTTTTGAAGATGACAGACTTGTATGATAGCTTCTTTTTTTTAGTGAAATAAGAGGAAAAGCCCAGAACGAGTGGGTGCAGCATATTTGGAGAATGGACAAGGTGTGATAGTCATGAGGCGAGGAAGAGCTTGCTGGAGAGTAGTAGGATGGCCAGGCGGCAAAGGCCCATTTGAGGTTGGGAATAATTAGTGAGTAATGACTCCGATTTGCTCCCATATCTTTTTTCTCTTTAGCAATACTAAGCTGTATGAGCACAGGCCTGAGGGTATATGGTTGGGTTTGGCTGTTGCTCAGAGAGTGACAAGGGACTTGAGGTTATTCGAAAGGAAGCTATTGTCATGATGGAATCTAAGCTGGATTTAAAAAAAACAAAGTCAAGCCAGTGGGGGCAGATGCAGACAGGGAAGGCCAAGTTTGGAGGATCTGTGAATTGGTAGTCTGAGTTTCAAGGAGGCATTTAAACAAATGAGTGGGAAAGGGAGAGTGTGGTTGGATAGTGGGATATTTGAATTCATGATTTGGAAGTTGTGCTGGTTCTGGTGATAACACTGAGGATATTGACCTTTGGAAGTATTTGGCCACGAGGGACCCGAAGGAAGGGCACTGTGGTCAAAGGGGGCAGTGTTTTGTCACAAATGTCTCACCGTTTAGAAGCTTGAAGTATATGCATGGTGAGCTGCAGGTTCATTCTGCCATTGATCAGTGGCATGCCATCAAACAATTCCTCCTTTACATATTCCATCACTTCAACATTATTAAGCAGCACATGTGACTGGAGGCCCAGGGCAGCCACAATCTAGAATGGGTTGTCCTCTGTTAGGACATTTATCTTGGCCATAACTAGAACTGGAGGTAGTAGGGCAGCATTTGGCAGAACTGGGACTGGAGGTAGTAGGGCAGCATTTGGCAGAACTGGGCATATTTTTACATGTGATTTTGTGATTTATTTTTGTTCTTGGTTGCTAGGAAGGGGGCTTAGAATTAACATCCCCAACATATTACGAACTGAGGTTTCTTAATGGTGCTTTTGGAGAACACTTAGCTGAGACACAACAGTAAATGTTTTTCTGGTCAGTGGGTGAGGGACTGTGACAAGGAGAATTGGAATGATAGTTGTCATGTTTTTGTCTACAGAATAAGAGGAGGTCCAGATAATGAGGTGATGAGAAAAGGGGTGGGGGGAAGAATAGGAGGGGTAGGCTTTGCTATTTAAAAGAATAGGAAAACCCTTAAGGAGACTTTTCTAAAAGTGTGGATATGAAAATAAAGCAGGTATATGTAAAAAACACTTTTCAATATTGTGATCAGATAGTGTGTAATGTCGGTGACACACCATAGACATAAAGCTGACCCTTCACTGCAGCAGACAGATTTTTATAGTCAGTTAGATTCCTTTGGTAATGATTCCTTCCTTGCCTCCTTCTAGGTTAAGCAGCTGCAGGAGGAAACGCCACCTGGTGGTCCTTTAACTGAAGCTTTGCCCCCTGCCCGAAAGGAAGGTGATTTGCCCCCACTGTGGTGGTATATTGTGACCAGACCCCGGGAGCGGCCTATGTAGAAAGAGAGAGACCTCATCTTTCATGCTTGCAAGTGAAATATGTTACAGAACATGCACTTGCCCTAATAAAAAATCAGTGAAATGGTCTCTGGTATGACTGACGTTCTTCTAAGAATTACCGTGATGCCAAGTGACTGTGCCACTGTCATTGTTTTATTAATTGTGCATGTAAAGAAAATGACGGGACATGTAGTCAGTCAGCTGTGTTCTCTGCAATAAATCACTGATAGCATATGTTACCAGTAAGGAAAAACTGAGGCAGAACCAGATTGAGGCGAACAAACTCTCAAGTCAAAGGCCTAATTAGCTGTGGTAACTAGAAGGAATAAACAAAGCCAAGAACAGAAATACTGAGTATTTAAAAATAACCTTTTTGGTTTTCTAAAGATTTCACTAATGGAACTTTAGTTTTTATTAGAAGAACAACTCTCCCTAAGAAGTACATAGTCAACAAATAAGCATGGAATTTGTGGAGTTCTCTCAGGGGTGGAGGTTTGATGGTTGGGGTTAAATGGTCCAATCTGGGATAAAACTTTGTGGCGCTTATTTTAGAAGCAGTTTTCCAGCTTTGCTTCTGCTACCGTAGCTTGGATTGTCTGCGGACTCAAAGGTAAGGGAATAACAGAACTCCTTAAATGTTTCAGAAGCTTTGTTTGTTTTTGTTTTTTAAAAATAAAGCAGTTTTTAAAACTTTCAACCCAAAACAGCTGCTTTTAGTTCTTGATCCCTCATTAGATAGAACTGTTTTCAAATAGTTTCAGGCAACTCATGATCTTATAGCCATCACAAAAATATTTTGTCACTTTTCTATGTAAGCTCAATTTGAGTCCCAGTCCATCTTCTAACATTTGACTAAGACCTCAAACTGAATTGTAACAAGACTTGAAATACAGGACTTTTTTAATCTAGTGGTTCTTTATTTATAACGTAGGCTGAAGCAATTGTTACAATGTAGAAGGGAGACACATTACACAATTGTTATTTATACAAGTTTAGAACAAAAAACTGCACAGGGAGAGGTCAACTCTCAGTACAAACTAGCAACTAAAGCACAATAATTTACCGTTAGAAACGATTTCTTTATTTTTAGCTGTGACACTGCTTTTACAATATGCAAAAACACAAGCAGAACTACCCAAGGTGTGTTGTCACATTCTTTCTACATTGAGTTTGGCAACATTTTATTTATTCAGATTATACTAACGTTTAAAAACTAAACAAGTGAAAAGCTGTACCAAGGTACAGTTACATCCATTTATTTCAAAGGTTTAAAATACCACTTTTATCTATTGTGATTACCTTGCAGCGATTTCTGCTTTTGCAAAAACCATCTCAAGCATCATATGCACAATGCATCAGCTACTTGTCATCAAGATTGGTGGGCTAAACCACAGGCACTACTGTTGCTTATATTCTGTAAAAGGAGCTTGTTTTTCAAAGAAAAAAGCTTAAATAGTGTCTAATAATCATGCCTTTGCTTTAAAGCCGTAACATAAAATGTCCTTGAGCAATCGCAGCAGTGTTCAATGTTAATATGTAGAACAATGACCATACGGTACGTTACTCTCACATCCAATGCAGTTATCTGTTAAAGCATAAGATTAGGTAATTGAGGGTTAGAGCCAACAGGAATCTGCAGGGTGTCTGAGACCCACCAAACTCCTCCTCGAGAGGGTTCGGTCAGAAATGTGTCCTGTTATGACCTGACTGCTAAGGGACTTGCTTGCTTTTCTTAAACACTATTGTCTTCAAATGTGATCCCTTTAAATCTACACATCTCTGTTGGCTTTAGGGGATGGGCAGTATAACAAATTTAACTTCCACTTAAAAAAGACAAATCCTTTCCAAAAAACATTACCCAGAATACACAAAAAGGACAGTATAGTGGTCAGATTCCCAGTGACAATAAACAAATCCTCCTCTCTTCAATGTTTACTGTGAAGCCAGTTAACTGTCATTTATTTGAAAGAAGAAAAGAAAAACAAGCCCCCAGATTGGTAAACACATTGGCAAGTTGCTAGACTCCAAGCTGGCTACCCTTGTCAAATCCGTTCGAGTTTTTTCAAAATATTTGGGCTTTTTAACGCACCCAGCCTGCTGGGCACAGTTAAGTAAAAGGCATTTACTATAAGAATTCCCTGCTATCATTTTTAAATGTTTTCACATTTTTAAAACTGCCTTACCCTTTTGGATGTATTTGGATTCCATGAAGGTGAGTACAATCAACGAGAAACTGAAGTGGGAGATTCTACGACTGCCCAGAGGCAGCAGCATGCATGGGGCTGGTTGTGGGTGCTGTGTGCAGTCCAGAGGAATCGTGGGAGAAAGGAAGTCCTTAAACACCGTACAGAAACAAACACTGCAATCCAGTATGGCTTATTCGGATGCATTTACCATGAAGCTACTAGAAGAAATTCAACCTACGAGGCTACTCTTAAATGTAACAGGACCGGCTATGTTGACGGTGTGCCCCTCCCGTGGCCCTCCCCCCAGTCCCAACAGTCTACCATTTCCAGATGTCCTTCACTCTGAGTATTGCGCATCAGTTGTTACTCCTGCTTTTTCATCCAGAACATAGTATATTTAAATGAAGATTTACCTCTTACCCATTTAGCTTGTACATTAAAATAACTTGCATTTGCTTCTAAGCTAGACTACTACAATGCATCTACAAAAGCTTGTGGGGAAAAAAAAAGAAGAGTGAAGTATAGTAAATCCTTTTCTAAAATTAACTACTTCGTGGTTCCCCTGCCCCAACCCCCCTTATGCATTTAAAATTTTACAAAGACTTGTAAAAAAGTTAAATGGAATTTGGCACCTTCAGAAAAATCAAAAGGGAAACTAAGATTAAAATGTGCAGAAAGAAAATTGTCTGTCAATATTTACAAATTAAAAGATCAAGATTATGTCAGTTACATAGGTTGGTTTTAATTCTTATCTAAAGGTGTCGAGTACTTTCAAAAGAGCTATATTCCCAGTTGCCTACAAAATCTTTTGTTTTATTATAGATTGGAATGGATCAAGACAAATTAGGTTTTATTAATGAAACAGTTCATTCCCCACCAGCGCATTTCTTGTGAGCCTAAGAGAAGCGAGGGGCCGAGCGATCGTTTGTCGTGGTCTTCTTCAGTTTCACGCCCCTTCGGATGGCGTTCAGCATGTCTTCTCCCTGTGGAGTATCCCTTGGGCTCAGGTCTGCAGGGTCACTCTCTGGAATCTGGCTTGGGGAGACAGTGGCACTTGGGGGTTCCCGTTCCTGGTCTTCAGCTTCGCTTTCTGGAATTGCCTGTCTGTGCTCCTCAGGGATACTGGGCTTCGGGCCTGGAAGTGGAGGGTTAACGGAAGCTTGGCCGCTCCACATTGAGGAGGGCATGCTGGTGACACCTTGGGGGCCCTCACCCACAGATGGTGACTCAGGGCTGTGCTCCCCCCGCTCTTCTGGCCCATCTGGAGGGGCTGGCAACACCCCTGGGAGGTCTGGGACGGTTGGGGTCTTGACAGGGATCACGGGTGTCTTGATGGGAATGGGACCAGCTCCAATGGCTCCCCGGCGGACAGAAGGCTTGGTGGAAGGGGTCCGTCGGATAGTTGCAACCCCTGGAGTGACCACAGCAGGTCCCAGGGTGGTGGGGAGGCCAGCAGTTGAGGCTGGACGCTTGGCTTGGAACATCCGTCGGTAGGACTGGCTGATGTCGCTGTTTCTTGGAATGGTGGAGGACTTGTCAAACTCCTGCTGATCTGCCTCCTGGTCACCACTTACAGAGAAATAATCATAATCTGAAACTGATTATAGGATTTGATTAGACATATTCAAGACAGCAGCTGTGCTTTTTTGATTCTTCTGTGCTGGGAGGACAAAAGGCACGTAAGGCAGGGTACACACACAGTCTCATCCCAAGCTTCCCCCAGGCTTCTCTACCATCTTCAGAAAGCCTCACCAACTAAGAACTCCCTGGCAGGGATCTTTGCTTTGTTCACTGATGTGTCCCAAGTACCTAGAACAGGGCTGGACATGGTAGGCACTCAACTATCGTCAATGGGGAAGAAGGTAAAGCTGCTAGGCTGCAGCGAAGCTACCTCCAAGCATCTCTGGGAGGAATAAGGGGGATGAAAGAAGACAAAATCTCCAGTCCAGAATTCAACATGAAGATCAAACCTCAAATAGACTAGCCTAGGCTGTAACATCTCCCTGATAATTAACTGGAGAGGCGGGGGCTAGACAAAGAACAAAGCTACTGACAGTGAGTCCCTGACAATAAGGGACAAAGACAGTTTCCATCAGTGTCATGTGCTCACTTCTTCGTAAGACCAATCTCAGGGTGATGTGGGAGCTTACAGATTAAACAGCTCACAGCCCTGATTCTGAACCACCGTACTATTGATAATTTGGGCCGGATAGTTCTTTGTTATGGAGGACATGGTGGGGAGGGGCCGTGCTGTGTATTCCAGGATGTTTAAGCAGTATCCCTGCCCTGTGCCCACTAGATGCCAGTAGTACCCCTCCAGTTATGACAACCAGAAATGTCTACAGACATTGCCAGATGTCCCCTGGGGAATAAAATCACTCTCCAATAAGACTCACTGTCTTAGAGGTTTTGAATGATGAATTGCATAGCTTCTGGTCAATTACCATAGATATATTCCAGCTGTTAGATTTTCATCTTGCCTGACTTGTGTGTGCAGTGGACTTGAGGATGAGGAAGGCAGGTTTGATAGAGGATTTGGCTGGAATAGGTTAAGAACTTGGGCATTACACTCTAACACACTTAGGTTCAAACTCCAGTTCTACTTATTGGTTGTGTGAATATGAGCGAGTTACTGAGCCTTAATTTCCACTTCTGTAAAATAGGGATGAAAATACCTACCCCATAAGTGGCTGTAAAGATTAAATCAGAAAATAACCATAAAGTGGGTAGTGCAAAGTGCTAAAACAAAAATGAAGCTATTCCTTTGAGACAGGGTCTCGTTTTGTTGCCCGGGCTGGAGTGCAGTGGTGCAGTCAGATCACTGCAGCCTCGACTTCCCAGGCTCAAGCAGTCCTCCCACCTCAGCCTCCAGAGTAGCTGGGACCACAGGTGTGTGCTGCTACACCTGGCTAATTTTTGTATTTTCTGTAGAGACAAGAGTTTCGCCATGTTTCCCAGATTGGTCTCGAACTTCTGCAGCTCAAGCAATCGGCTCGCCTCGAGTCCCAAAATGTTGAGATTACAGGTGTAAGCCACTGCCCCTGGTCTGAAGCTATTCTTATTACAGCATGTCTCCATTCAAATTGGAGACTGCTGTGTATGATGCTGCAAAATGCAAAAAGCTGTGAAAGTCCAGATCCCTTTTTTTTGTTTGTTTTGTTTTGTTTTTTGTTTTTTGTTTTTGAGACGGAGTCTCGCTCTGTCACCCAGGCTGGAGTGCAGTGGCGCAATCTCAGCTCACTGCAAGCTCTGCCTCCTGGGTTCACGCCATTCTCCTGCCTCAGCCTCCTGAGTAGCTGGGACTACAGGCGCCTGCCACTACGCCCGGCTAATTTTTTTGTATTTTTAGTAGAGACAGGGTTTCACCATGTTAGCCAGGATGGTCTCGATCTCCTGACCTCGTGATCCGCCTGCCTCGGCCTCCCAAAGTGCTGGGATTACAGGCATGAGCCACCGCGCCCGGCCTCAGATCCCTTTCTTATATGGCAGCTACCTGACAACTACAGATGAGCTCCCCAAAGCATTCCCAGATGATGAAAACAATCCTGACGCCTGTTAGTTAGCAAGTGGTGGGTTGTGGTTAAAATGGACCAGCAGTTTTCTATCTCCTCACCTGGTGCTACTCAGAAAGCCTAAGTGCACACCCCAGGCTGCCTCATACCTTGGGAAGGGATGGTGTCCTCAGAGCAGCAGGGGGTGGTTGTCTGGGTGCTGTAGCCGCTGGAGCACTGAAGCGAGTCCCGGCTGCTCCTCTGGGTGTCCAGCTGCAGGCCCCGAGACAGGGCCAGGGCCAGCTCCTCACAAGCCTCCATCTCCTCACCAGGCTGCAGGTTGGAGGAGAGAAAGACACAAGGTTGCTTCAGGGGGGGCCTCAACGTCACTCCTGTTCTGCCCCCATGAGCACATGTCTGTGGGCCCAGGGGGCTACTGACTTGCTTGGGTCCCACTCTGACCCTAGAAAGTTCTGCCTCTCTCATTCCCACACAAGGTTTTTTCCCGGGGACTTTGCTGTAGAGCAGGAAGTCAGGGAATGGAGCCCAGGTCCCTCCAGCTGCAAGGCTGCCTTGGCCCACCAGTTGCTGGCCAGAATATGATCCCCAGCCAGGCTGAGGTGGCCCCAACCAACTATTGAGAACAAGAGCATCACCCTGGTGGCAGCCGACACAGTCATGCTCCGTGGTCTCTGAGCCTCCTCAGCTGCTGCAGGCGGGCCGCTGGCGGTAGTGGGTCCTCCCGCGTTGGGGTCCGGTTCTCGCTTCTCTTTGCGGCGCTGCAGGGTGTTCACCAGAGGCTGGTCATAGGGCCCAGGCTTAGCCCAGTCCTATGCAGAACAAGTGCGGTCAGGAGCCAGGGCCTCTGCCTCCACTGGAGGGCTGCAGGGACCCCATAGACAGCTCCCCAGAGAAGGCAGCTGGGCCCCTTAAGGGTAACCTCCGGCTGGGACAAGCCACAGGCCCTCTGCATGCCCTCTCCAGGCTCTAAAGGGCAAGGAATGGAAACCCTTTGGGAGCCCCCTGTGTACCTCCCTTTTCCTTGTTCTCTGCCCAAAGATTAAAACCCCTCACCCACCAGGTGGCAGCAGGAGACCCGGCAGCCCCCTAACAGGTGAGCGGTGTAAGCTAAGGGGACCCGCCAGTGGACAGCACATCCTGCTTCTCCTGTCTGAAGGGACCGCTGCTCCTTAACAACACAGATGGCTTCCCGTTAGGGGAATGGCCACCAGTGAGCACTAAAGCTACATCAGCCCTTCTCCCTCCATTCCCAGGAAACCAGCCTCAAAGGGCATGGCAGGCTCCCTGCCCTCTCAAGCCCTCAGAAGGAAAGGAAGGCGCCCAGGGGCAGTAGAAAGATTCCAAGGAGCCTTGAGAGGCCCACACAGCCTGTGAGGGCTAAAGTCAAAACCTGCTTAAAATGCTGGCAGCCAAGGGGCCTACTTTTCAAATTAGGGTCCTCCTCTCAAAAGAGAGCAGAGTATCCTCCTGGAGGAGCATTGATCGGACTTGCTAGGGGATCATTTTCAAAGTTTGTCTTTATATTAAAGCAAACATGTTTGAACACTCAAGACTAAAACTAAAGTCTGCGTGTACTGTTAAGTTCAACATGATCATCCCAAACCTGCTTTGGGTTATGGTTATGTTACCACAGCCCAGCAGGGAGCTCATTAGGGAAAATGGGAAACATGGCCAGAAGGAAAGTCCCCCCCGGACCCCTTAGAAGCTCTGATCATGCTGACACCCTCAGGTGGCCCCCGGGAGGGATCAACCCACGGATTTCAACTTGATGCAAAACTGGGCCTTTCGACTTGGAACTGCCGCTGCCTGCGGTGCACACTGCACTGCCGTCTATCAGGGATTGACCAAAGTCCCCTGAAAGAAGACCCTCAGCCCCAGCTACCTGTGGAAATTGCTGTCTTAGAGCTGCTGGCTGCTTTCTGGTTCTCCCCCAATGGGAGTTTCCTGAGGGAGAGGCATTATGGGGAAGAAGGCAGAGTGTGAAAGGAAGGGGGTGAGGGGATAGTCGGGGTGAGGGGGTTGGAACAGAAGAGGGGTGAGCACAGAGGCAATGACAGCGGGAGAGGAGGAGGGGGAGAGACACAAACCTTCCAGCTAGGGATCTGAGATGACGGGAACATGCCGGGCCCAATGGTGTAATAATGAGCGTAGTCTGGAAGGTGGACAGAGGTGACCCGAGGGAGCAGGCGGGAGGCAGGCAGGCAATGAGGGAAAAGGCCTGCACCCGTGGGCCCCACGTGGGACTCACTTGATAAACTATAGTGAGAAAACCCGTTAGACAACTGGAAACAAACAAACAAAGGGGGGGAAAAGGAAAAAAAATTAATATGACAGGATGAGTGCGGAGATACAAATGGCACCAACATTCAAGGGAGGGGAACCTGAATATTTATAAATCAAACAAACACTGGGGCTCCGCTGCTCACGGATGATCCGTGATGCAAGAGAAAAGAGCTGGGGTGCAAAGAATGCACATCAATTTGACACCAAATAAGCATCTCTGTTTGACCTACGTTTTAGAAGTTTGAAAATTGATCAGTGCCCTCAATTTGTTGCCTTCTCAATGGTTTTTGATTATGTAACTAACGAAGCTTCATTTCATGGTGATAGTGTTTTGCTTATTTCATTATGCAAATTTAAAAATTCCAAAGCATCTTCAAATGAATCTGTTCATTCTAGGTTTCCAAAATCATCGCATTGCTCAGGAGCACATTCTCAATCAAGGGCAGGGAGGTGGGGGTGCAAACTAAAAAGCAGAAAAGCACACAGCCTCTGACACAGTGACATGGCTCATCCAACGGTCTGGTGGGTGGCTCGGGAAGGGAGGGAGGAGGATGGACAGGCACGCAACACCTGGTCTGGGAGAAAGCCTTCACACCTCCAAATTCCCCATACCCCTTCCTCTCCCTTGAGACGACCATGTGGTCATTGTTCAGCAGCCAGGCACTCATTCTAGAAAATGCCCTCAGCCTTGTCCCACCCTCTGTCCCCAAGAGGAGCCCCACTCTTGGTGTCGATTCTGAGCTTCCAGGTTGCCGCGGCTGTGAGGGCTGTGTGAGCAGCAGACAGGGGGACCAGGGAGAGTGGGGCCGCTGTGGCTGCCACCCGGGCGGTCACCTTCTCTGTGGACACCCAGGCACCCATGGTGGAGCCCGAGCTGACAGAGGTGGGGGAGCTGCACTCGCTCACTGACTGGCAGGTTTCCGAGGCTTCGGAGGAGGCCGAGCTGGACGAGTTCTGCAGCAGGGGAGGGGCCACACGAGGGGACCAAAAGAAACCGAGCCACACGCCACCAAAATATAATAAATAAAAAAAGGAATGGGGATGGGAGTGGGGAAGGGCACACACAGAGAGAAAGAGACAGACATATACACAGAAGAGGGGAGGATGAGAGAAGCAGAGGGTTAGGGTTACTTTTCCCCCAAAATTGCATCCATGCAGAGGCTTTCGAGTCCTTGAAAAGAAGCGTGCGACCCAGCCAGCCCTAGATCGCTAGACTGTGGGTCCCCAAGGACACGGATTTGTGTGTCTTTTGCTGGGACCCAGAAGCATGCCTGGCACCAGAATATCTGGTCATGACATTGGAACTTTGTGCTCTCTTGGGTGTTTCTTCACATGCCACAGGCCCAGGTTCCCAGGGAGGCCCTGCCTGTCACCTCTCTTATATGCACAGGTGTTATTTATTGCATGAGGGTGGATCCTGGCTTGGGCTTTTGCTACATGTCTGCCTGGAATGGCTCGACTTCCTGGACTCTCCCTTCATCAAATGCAGCCTGTGGATCCATGAGGGGTGGTTTCCAGCTATGAAGCCTCATCAAGATAGACTTTTAGGTTTCTCATCCTGGAGTGTGATTGTGGGGTTTGGGGCAGTGAAGCCCTCTGGTCAGCACAGTGTTTCTGGTGGCCATTGTGGGGTGGAATGAACCATCTCTGGAGAGGTCTCATTTGGGAAGCCATCTCTTTACGCTGATCTGAATGGAACCCCAGGTCCCTGCTGGAGTACTAGTCAGCCACGGTATGCGCTCCCAGTCTGGCTTCCTGATGTTCAGCTGCGGTAGGGACTGTTCCTGTGACCTCACCTACACCCAAGTTTCTTCTAGTCCTGGACCTGGCACATGGCTGGTGCTCAAAAAATAATGAATGAGTGACAATGATCATCTCTTTCATGTAAATTGCGTCTCCTGGGCACTGCTTCGCGTCCATCCAGGTACTTGCTTTATATTTTTTCACTGTTAACTGCAATCTCTGGCTTAACCTCAGTTTGTTTAAATAAGCTGACTCCTCTCTATTGTAATTTATCCGAAAGTGTTCCTGTATTCACCATCAGGGAGGCCAGAATCATATTTCTGTCCCTTTCACCTACAAAAGAAAGGTCCCTACAAAGGAACAGAGATTTTGCTTTCCTGTCCTGTAAGGGCAAGGAGCCAATCAGACACTCAACAATGTGTGGGGCTCAGTGGACCCAAAGCAAGGAGAGACTGCATGGTGGACGGACATCCCAGCTGCACTCTGAGCTCGGTGTCTGGTTAGCAGCCCAGGATCTGAAGTTGGAAGGTTTGGATTTAAGTCACATTTGTGCCACTTCCCAGTCGAGAAACTGTGAACTTAAAAAATTTGAGGTTTAGAGGGCTTTATCAACAAAAAACGGCCAGATGTGGTGGCTCATGCCTGTAATCCTAGCACTTTGGGAGGCCAAGGCAGGAAGACCGTTTGAGGCTAGGAATTGGAGAACAGTCTGGGCAACATAGCAAGGCCTCATCTCTACAAAAAATAAAAAATACAAAAGAGGAAAGGAGTGAGGGTTGAAAAATTGCCTATCAGGTACAATGTTCACTATTTGGGTAATGGAAATAGAAGCCCAATCCCCACCAGTATGCAAGGCACATGTATTCTCAAATCTAAAATAAAATTAGCCAAGCATGGTGGCACATGCCTATAGTCCCAGCTACTTGGTAGGCTGAGATAGGAGAATTGCCTGAATCCAGGAGTTCAGGGTTACAGTGAGCTATGATCCCACCACTGCACTTCATCCTGGGCAAGAGTGAGACCCTGTCTCAAAAAAACAAACAAAAACAAAACAATAAAACAGTAACCCACTGCAGGACTGCAGGTTCAGATTTCTTTGGACTTCTGCTCATTTTTTATAAAGAACCTTTTTTTAAAAAAAAAAAAAAATAAAGAACCTCTTGACTCAGATGGAATAAATGGCTCTAGGGTAAGACCCTCATTGAAGGCATGGCCCCACTCCTGGGCACAGATGGGTGAGGGCACAATTTGAAGAGTGGAGGGAGGTAAACCAGAGAATTCTGAACAAATTCCATCACTAGGCTTTCATCTCAGACCTGTGTTACTCAGTAGAGAAATGAAGGGCTCCTGCGCCTCCTAGATGTATGCCCCCTTTCTCCCTAATAAAGGGGAGGTTACTGCCTTCAGGAGATTGTACCCTCTGGCTAATGTGATCTGTACAATGACCTTCAATTTCCCCTTTACCTTATAATAATAAGCAGTCATAATGCCTTTCTTAAAAAATAAGAATTCTCTATTAAGTTTTGTAGCATCCCTGAGCTCATTAAAACTACCCTAGTGGCCAGGCGCAGTGGCTCATGCCTGTAATTCCAGAATTTTGGGAGACCGAGGTGGGCGGATCACCTGAGGTCAGCCTGACCAGCCTGGCAAAAGCCCATCTCTACTAAAAATACAAAAGTTAGCTGGGCATGGTGGTGCGTGCCTGTAATCCCAGCTACTCGGGAGGCTGAGGCAGGAGAATCACTTGAACCCAGGAGGCGGAGGTTACAGTGAGCCAACATTGCACCACTGCACTCCAGCCTGGGGTGACAAAGCGAGACTCTGTCTTAAAAACATAACACGACAAAACAAAAAACTACCCTAGAGTTGCTAGCCACGCATGTCTTGGGCACAGGTTTTCAGATTTAAGTAAACCCAACATGCCCTCTTCTGCTTCCCTCCATGCCACGGGAAACACTCTGTTCTACCCCATCTACACTCCCAGTCTTAGAAGGGAAGGCTGCAGCACGTGGCCCCTCCTTTTCAGAAAGGGGTGTCAGTGCACACTACTATGTTAATTTGTCAGTCAATTGAAACACACACACACAATTATGCTGCACACTAGAACAGCCCAGAGGAACTGCACATTCCAGCCCTCCTCCTGACCCTTTGCCCTCTCTGCTTGTGAGCAGCACATGTGGTTTAGTGAAGCACACAGCGGGGAAGAGGAGCTCCTTACAGACCGAGCCAAGCACCCCGGCTGGGACACGCACCCTGAAGCACTCTCAAACTATAGCCGTGGCTCTTGGCTCTGAGTGCGTTTTAAATTGAGTGTGTATCCAAGGAAGACAGACAGAGGCCACAGTCCCCCAGGATGGCTGAAAAATGCTAATGAGAGCGCTGAGCTGTGAGGAGAGGAACGCAGAGCTCTGACATGGGTTTCCCAGCAGGTGGGGCTGTGGGGCACCCAGCATTCTGTATGTAGAGCTACTTGCCAAGTTCAAGGCCGACACCAACCCAATGACACTAAGGGAGAGAGGACAGAAAGAGGATCACATACACTGATGATGCACATGAAGGGTGTTCAGATGCCCTGACCAGCTCCTGCTTTCTGCTCCAGCTGGAACCACTGGGCTGGGCTGGGCCTAGCACCATTAAACCCAGCTGTAGTTGGAGATTCTGCCACACCTTCCCTTCCAGAATCTAAGTGCCAACAGAATTATGTGCAGAAGCTCTGATGATTCATTCTCATTCTCAACACAGATTGATAAAAGGAACCTGAGAGCGTCAAGGAATGGTATTGGAAGCGCTATTCAACCATAGAATCTCAGCCATTCAGGGAGAACCTGAGATGTGGGGGAGGAGGTGTCCCCATTGTGCAATGCCCTTTAATTACAGCATTTAATTATGCCAAGCTGGGCACTTACAGGGATGCCTGAGGGTGGTCAAACCTCTTTCAATCCATCTACTTACATGAGAGCTCTCCAAATCGATGTGGTAATGCAACCATTACCACCACGGAGACAGGCTTCAAACCCACTTATAGCACCTCTCCCTTTGGGGGAACAATACATCTAAAGATGAGAAATTAAACCAGAGGTTTCTCAAGTCAGTGGGCAGGGGATTGTCTAAGCCAAGGTGCTTCTTTGGTTCTGGCCATTGACGGTGGTCAGGGCACCAGGTGTGACAGCTGCTCCTGGAGCCAAGGGCACCCTTACCTGGTTGGGGGCCTCTGGTGGCATGGGGGATGGTGACTTGGACTGGAAGGCGTCCTGGGATATGAATCCTGAGTCATGGGAGGACACGCTGGACAGCCTCACAGGAGCCTGCTGGGCCAGGTTGGAGCTGCGGTAGCGGTAATGTGAGCTGGGGGAATGTGAGTGGGAGCCGCTGGACCGGGAGTCACTGCTGTTGACACTGTTCAGGCTGCTGTGGAGGACAAGCAGGGGTGAGGGGTGGGCACGGAAGGTAAAGAAAGGCGGGCAGTGGTAAGAGGAAGGAGGAAGGAGGAAGGAGGGGAACAGACAAGAGGCAGAAGAGAGAGGAGCACAACATAATGCAATTAGCTCTCTGCCCTGGAGATGCAGCGCAAACCACAAGACACGTTTTCAAAACACCAAATCATGAAGGTAGTCAGCAAAACGCTTTTCCAGGTGATCCGGGGGGAAATACAGCTGCCAGGACTCAGGTCTCTGATGGTAACCATGTGGCGTTCTTAGGAGGGAGGTCTGGGGTTCTAAAATGTCAAGTGCGCCCAACTCTGCTGCTTCGCCTACCACCAAAACGAGGGGAGCTGATGTCAGTAGCAAGAAAAGGGACAGGGCTAATCTGCCTGCAGGAACCATGAGCCTGCAGCAAAGCCCACTGGGGCTTCAGCATGACTGGAATGTTCTTGGATGGACCATCTGGGTCCACATGACCAAGGCTAACCCAGCTAAGCACTGCCAATGGATTTGCTGAGGTGATTTCATCCTAGGTGAGTCTGGTCAAGCCCACTGTAAAGAACATCAGCAAATCAACTCACTAGGTTGGTGTGCATGTGTTTTACCTTTTAACAAAGTGATGCTTTAATTAATGGTTTTACTCTGACCCCAGCTGTTTCTGTGTTAAAATATCTGTGGGTCTGGCACAATAGCACACTTGGCAAGAGGCAGGCAGCTTTCAGCGACTAAGGGCAATCAATGCTCAGCTGTTTGCTCTTGAAATGGCACAGTAAACAGGATGTCAAATAATGACACACCCGCTCTGGATTTCTGTCTGCATTCCATCTCCACTCATAAGAAACATGCTCCTGGCCGGGTGCGATGGCTCACGCCTGTAATCCCAACACTTCAGAAGGCCAAAGCAGGTGGATCACCTGAAGTCAGGAGTTCGAGACCAGCCTGGCCAATATGGTGAAACCCCGCCTCTGATAAAAATACAAAAATTAGCCAGGCATGGTGGCAGGCACCTATAATCCCAGCTACTTGGGAGGCCAAGGCAGGAGAATCGCTTGAACCTGGGGAGGCAGAAGTTGCAGCGAGCTGAGATTGTGCTACTGCACTCCACCTGGACAACAGAACAAGACCCGATCTCAAAAAAAAAAAAAAAAAAAATGCTCCACACTCTGTATAGTAACTTAGATCATAAAAAGCAGAAAACAGACTCCCATGGTCCAAACAAACAGAGCTGAAATAAAAAGGGCAGTTGTAGAGGCACCAGCAGGGATGAAGTAAACAACTAGGGCTGGGATTGGAAAATTCATGGTTTCCACTCCTAAGCCTGCAAGAGACTCTGGTTTGCAAAATCTGGTAGCTAATAAGGTACTCAGGGGCTGTGTGACTGTTCTACACTAGAATTTCTTGGTGCAAATGTTCAGACAGACATAGGGGAGCGTGCTGGAGGAAATCGCTGCAGTGAAGAATAAATATCATGATTTTTGCCTTTCCCTTTTAGTCAGCCAGAAGGGGGCAGTTGGGGACCGACAGTAAAGCTCACAGCAACTCCACCCCGGCAGCCTCAGAGTTGCAGATGTCAGTGCAACATGGTTTTCTACTCAAACTAAAATCATAAGGAAGAAAAAAACAGCCACGAAACTTCGTTTTACACTAACGAGAGATTTTTCTTGGCAACAACAACAAAAAGGCCTCTTTCACACACACACACACACACACACACACACACACACGCGCGCGCGCGCAGACACACACAGTCAACGAAAGACAAGAAACAAACCAATATCTTCAGGGGGCAGAATGTCCAAGATGCAGCATCTTAGGTCTGAACTTCCTGCTAAGTGTATAGTGTACAAGCTCCGCAGTGAAAGGAAATAGGCATCAGCGTGCACCAAAACATCACCATAGACAGATTAAGCAGATCCATCCTGCCCTTTACTCTCAGTGCTAATACACAGGAAGTGGAAACTCATTTGGCCTTGAAAGTTAAATTAAAAGAGTAACAGGACTACTATACCAAGAGAGATAAGTGGTACATCATGCTTCCGTCTTTCAAGGAGAGGAAAATAAACTTTCCTACTCGGCAAGCCAAGAACTGACTTCTAACAGAAAACTGCTAGACAACAGTTTTGCAGATGGCAGAACTATTCCAACAGATTTTGTTCCAATAGGGAACAGTACTAATTAATAGAGGTGTGGTCGTGGTAATGGCGGTGCTAGTAGTAGCAGTGACTGACAGAGCAAGAACTCTATTTACTTTATGAAACCCTGAAACAAAAATATGGGGCAAAATGAGGGCATAAGCCATTGTTACTTCCTTCGTTTGTTCTGGCAACAGTGAGATCAGCCTGTGTAATAATCAACCCAGGTTCACCATTTTTTAGGCCTTAGAAGGTTTTCACTCTGCTAAACAGGAAAATCAAATGTGATCTCATAGAATGGGAAAATCCCTACAACATACAAGTGAGAGAGAATAAGCTACATCCACGAGTCAAGGGCTAATGGGGTTTTCTTTCTGATCCAAAATTAATCCAGAGACTAAAGAGCAAGACCAAAATAATTACCATTCTTTCAGCTCATCATCCCCCTATTTCCTGTTTGAGAATGAGCCATTCTAAGAGATAAGGGACTGGCTCGATTGCTCACATTAGCATAAAGAAAAATGACCCGTCCTGAAAGCAAGAGTGGACCCCGGCTTCACTTACCTGCAGACACTGGACTTTCTGGACATGGTGGTGCTGGGGGAAGAGGGTGGCGTCTGATATGACCAGCTGTAATCAGAACCTTTCAAGTCCAAAATCACCTAAGGGGACAGAGCCAGCTGGGTGAACGAGGTGCTGAGAAGGGAAGTGTTAGCCATCAAAGCTTAACATCCACCAAAGCATCAAAAGGCTGCCATTGTGGGGGTGGGAATGAAAGGAAAACATGTTAAAAAACAGTTTTTTTTAATTGAAGAGCCACAGTACCAAATCCATCAATGTCATAATCCTTTTACTGAGAAAGTAAAACTATAATTAATAGGGAGAAGGAAAGGAAGGGAAAAGGAAAATCATGAAATATCAGTCGAGAGAGGGAGAAATACAGTGACCAATTAATAATTTATAAGAGCCATTTTTACCCAAGGCTAGAATTTGCAGGATTTTCCTCTTGTAATGCCATAAAGTTAATCATGGTTCCCAGACTTGTTGGTAGCGCATTTTAACCACTTGATATTCAGTGGTCATTTCTGCCCTATTTGACCAGCACTAGAAATTTTAAAGCCTGACAGAATCAAGAACAAGCCAATTCTTTCACCATTATTTCTATATCCGTCTCCCTTGCTTGACAAAGGGCCACATGAGTATAAGGTCCACCTTTCATTCACATAAGAAGCACTCAGTAAATGTTTATTTGTCAAGTGAATGCATGCATGCTCTGGTCTAATAAATATAATTTGACAGAATAGAAAACACGAGCTCCCAAATTTGCCCTCTGAGCCAGCTCTCCAAGGAGACGAAAAGATTGTTACCAAGCACAAAAGCCAGCGTGTGATTCATCAGTTCCCCCAAATATGTCTCTTCCCATAGTGTGCGTGTGATGTGAATTAAATGAATAAAGCATAAAAATGTCATCTTTTTCATAAGATGAGAGAGCTCTCCATGCATTGCTCAATTAGAATGGGAGAAATGGAGAATGGTTGACAATGTCAACCAAAACACACCAGCGATGTGTTCTTAGGAGAGTTGACTTCTAGAGGGCAGATGAACACAGCAATTAAGTGTGTGGGATCTGGAACCTGACCGCTTGGTTCAAATACCAGTTCCACTACCTACTAGCTAGGTGAACCTGGCTAAGTGACTCCATCTCTCAGTGCCTCCGCATCCTCCTCTATAAAACAAGCATAATCATGAAGATGAATGGAGGAAGTCAGGCTATGTAAAGAGCTTGGGACAGTGCCTGACACACAATAGGTTCTACGTAACAGCTCGCTATGGTGATTTCATATATTACATCATGAAGGACATGGTGAATATGACTATAATTTAAGACCTGACAAATGCCACAGGAACACTCAGGGCCTTGAGCTTTTACCTCTTTGGTTTGATCCTGTAAGTGCTTAACCCCTGAAGCCTACCTGTTCACTTGAGGAGGGCAGTTTGTGAGGGTCCATGGTCAGGCTTTTTAGATCTTCCGAGATGGTCTGAAGGTGGGTTATTTCCCCTAGCATTGAGATTTCTTCTTCCTGAAGGAAAAGTCATTCATGAAATGTTATTATCTTGAGTGATTCCCTTCATCGCTCTAGTCCAATTGTTTTCATTAGGGTCTCTGTATAACCCTTTCAGTTTTTCAGAAAAGGCACTGATGGGACTGACAAATCTTTGCTGAAGGTACTACATGCCTTTCCTTTTGGGAAATGAGATGGAAAAAGAAATCTGCCATAATGGAGGAGTGACCTGTGCACAGGGGACAGTGGGGAACACACAGGCCTCCCTCCCAGGGCCTGGGGGACTGCCAGGCCTGCTCAGATGGTCTGACTGTGTGTTCCCACGGGATCCTGCAGCACAGCCCTCTTCACACTGTGGCCCTTTTCTGAAGTTGCTTAGCTTCAATGGATGACACAACTTGGAGATATTTTGGTCCAGATCTTTGTGACAGTGCCTGTGTGTTCAACAGAGGCTAACTTTTCCCCTTCTTTCTTATGCTTTTCCACCAACTTAATAAAAGACAAGTAAGACAGGAGCTGGGGACCATGGAAGAAACATCTCATGTGCTTTATCAAAGTGCCAAGTTGGGACTACGGGGCCAGGCTAGAATGATCCATGGAAAAGTTCTATGCTCAGAGGAACAACTCAAATTCAGACATTTTGCTAGGGCTAAGGGAAATGAGCTGGTACCTTCGAATCAGCTTCCAGAATGCCTACAGTGCAAGTTCTCAATTACGGCATGCAAATGATTTCCTTAAAAATTAAGTCTAAATTTATTCATTGAGGCTCTTGGATATTCATCTCACGGTCACCCCTTGGTACTCGACTTCAACAGTGAGTCTCAAAACCACCTGGAGTGCTTCTTTAAAACACAGACAACTGGGTCCCCACCCCCAGAGGTTTGGACTTGGTGGGTCTGGGTTGGGCCCAAGAACTTGCATTTCTAGCCAGTTCCCACGTGATGCTGCTGACCTGGGGACCTCACTTTGAGAACCACTCTGCTGAGCCTTCTTGACTTGGTGAGACAAAGTAACGTGGAACAAGTGGTACTAGAACAGTGAATGAGGAGTGAGCTACGTGGCCATCAGCTTGCACTGAATCACTGGTCTGTACAAGAGATTCCACCATCGTGATTCCTGACAGTAGATTCTCCATGACTCAACAGTGGATGGATAAAATTAGAAGGAAGCCACCTCCACACCAGCAGTTTAAACCTTCTGGAGTTTTCCATTAACTTACAATCACTGGCCGCAGCATAGAGATGAAGGTGCAGAATCGGCCACGTTCTTCAATCAAAGCCTTCCGGACGGCCTGCTTTTCTGTTTCTTCCAATAAGAGATACTTATCATTGACATCTTGGAGAGCACTGTCCAACTGAGGCTGGATATCACCTCTCCCTGCACAAAACAGAGACCCAAGCACGGCTTGCTGAAACACCAGCTTCTGGAACAAGTGCCCCTCCTCCCTGGGGTCCTTGCTGGAGTCAAAACCACAATTTTCCAGGATGTAAAAAAAGTATTTATTCATGCCCCAAAAGGATTTAAGGTGGCTGTTTTTCTAGGACCAGCCATTTCCAATTTCCAATGCCCAAAGGGCACATTTAGCCTGGCTTATTCCTGACAAGGAAAATTTCCTGGGGCAACCCTTTATGACTTGCCTTCTCACACTGCACAACCCCCACCAACTCTTCTGCCAACACAAGCCTGGAACACAGAGCCAGACAGCATTCTTTCCTTTCAGAACATTCTGAAGAGGCTAAGAGATGTGGAAACAAGGTAAGAGCCTGTGGGTGTTTCCAAAAACGGGCAAGAGCTGGCTTTGTTGGGTCAATCTCAATCAAAGAGCCTCTGTCTGGATAGAAGGGTCTGCTCCTAAAGACAAAGGTGGCAAGCATCTGCTCTCCTGGCTCTGGGGGCCCATGGGAATCCTTGGCAGTTACTTTGACTCTCTAGTGGACAGTCTTGAATGCTCTTGCTGTAGAACAAGCCCAGTAACAACAAGACCTCCAGACAGGTCTCTGCTGATGAAAAACTGAAAGTGGGGTCTATGCGGAGCCTGGCCCATGTTCAGGAATTATCTGGCCAGGTCCACAGACCCCAGTTAGGTGCAGGCAACCATTTCTGGAATTTAAGACAGGGTGTTAATCTTTTGAATGACTAACACATGGTCAGCAAACCATCTTTGCAAATAAAGTTTTATTAGAACACAGCCACATCCGTTTATTTACCATATTGCCTGTACCAGTTCTCCCTACAATGGCAGAGTAGTGTGACACAGGGTATGGCCCCCAGACCATGGCCTCTTGCAAAAGAAGCCTGCTGCCCTAAAAGATAAACATGGACCAACAGGCACTGTGTCCAAAGGAGCAGCTACTACAAATCTGATCTGTAGGTGGGGACAGCAGGGTGACAGCAGGGAACAACCAGCTCATGAGCTTCCACCCTGGGCTGCCTATGCAGGGGCCTCACCTATCACTCGAACCAGAGAGATAATTTCTAAACTTCTTCAGGGCAGGATTTTGGTCTTTCCCAGCACAGCCCCTGGTACAATGTCATGTGTGTCTACAGCAGGTGCTTGATAAATGTCTGTTTAATAGTTTCAACACAAAATGTTAGAGCTGGAAGGGGTTATCCAGTTGGGCCAATCTGCTCATGTTTCAATGGAGACCAAGTCCTAGAGAAGTCAAGGGACTCATCTAAGGTCACAGAAAGAATGGCACAGAGGCAGGGTTGAGCAACACTGCCTAATTCCCTTAACAATGAACCTATTCTCTGCCCCATCGCCTTGTAGGAAGGGCCCTGCAGTTTCCATCTATCCCTCTTAGTGATGTAGAGAACATTAAATGCAATGAACTATTTGGTCTGAAGAAAGAAAGGGTCAGGGAAAATTGCCTTGGATGTAGGAACATATTCTGTATTTTTTGCTCATAAGCAGAGGAGAAAGTTTAATTTGGAGCAAGAGGCAATCAGGCTTAAAGCACATCCCAATAGAAAAGGTAGTCAGATTTTAGTAAGGAAAAGTCACTTCTCAGACAGGGAATAAGTTCTAAGTTAGCACATAATGAGAAAATTATAGTCAAAGATCACCCTTGAAAATGCCTTAGATGGCCAGTAAATACAGTATGGACAGCTTTGTGTATATAACTCTCATCAGTCAAGTGAGTACAAATGTGTAGATAGTATGTATCTCAGTCCACGGAGGGGTGCTACCCAACGATTACGCTATACTGGCCCCTCCTCTGTGGTTTTGCTTTCCAAAGTTTCAGCTACCCATGGTGTGGTAAAATAAGGTATTTTGAAAGAGAGAAAGAGACTACATTCACATGACTTTTATTACAGTATATTGTTATAATTGTTCTATTATTACTGTTGTTAATCTCTTACTGTGCCTAAATTATGTATTAAACTTTACCATAGACATGTATGCATGGGAAAAACCACAGTATATGTAAGGTTCGGTACTATTTGCAGTTTTAGGCATCCATGGGGGGTCTTGGAACGTATCCCCTGAGGAGAAGGGGGAACTACTATATGTAAGAAATTTGCTGCTTGAGAAGTCTCTGCATAATTTTCTCCTTTTTGGAGACAGAGTCTTGCTCTGTCATTCAGGCTGGAGTGCAGTGGAATGATCATAGCTCATTGCAGCCTCAGCCTCTTAAGCAGCTGGGACTACCAGCGTGCACCACCATGCCCAGCTAGTTTTTCAATTTTTTTGTAAAGATTGGGTCTTGCTTTATTGGCCAGACGCTCTTGAACTCCTGGCCTCAAGTGATCCTCCCACCTTAGCCTCCCAAAGTGCTGAGATTACAGACATGAGCCACAGCGCCTGGGTGTTTCAGCATATTTTCAAGGTGACCCACTCCCCTATTCTTCCATGTAGTCACTACCTCCACCCCTCAGAATAATTCTTTACCATGCCTTCAATTTCTTCCTCAAGGATGTAGGAGTAATCACCACCATACATTAGTCCAGCCACTGAGCCACTGGTTTCATGTGTTTTTAGTAGACAAGAAACCTGTAAAAACATTCTCCCATTCTCTCCGGGAATTTGCCTCAGGGCAGGTGCTCTGTTCACAGAGACCCACCACCTGTGGACAAAGGCTTACAGAGGGAAGGCTGGGTGTCACCAGCACTATGAAAACTGTGAGTTTTCTCTTCTATTTTAAAATGCTGGCTAGTGCAAAATTAATCCACATATACTTAATGTGTGTATGATACGAGTCCACCAGCAGGGAAGCTCTGGAAAGCTGTAAACCCTTGCTTTTCCTCTGCAACCAGCCAAATAGCATGGCCAATTGTGGGCCTTGTTGGGCCACATGACTCAGGGCTGGTCTACAGGGTTACTTCTAGTCTCTCGATCTATTCTATGATATTCTAATAACAAAACACAGAGGGCTGCAGACCACCTCAGAATGTTCTCATTCTACTCTTGTGTAGAATGCATTCATGGGTTCTGCCCCCGTGGGACTGAATCCTACTCTCGTGTAGGACGGTGAACAGAAGTCGGGAGACACCAGATTGAGACACATCGTGTTTGACCAAATGTGCTCGGTGGGCTTTGATTATGGTAGCAATTTAAAAAAATAACAGCCTATGAGGCTGGGAACGGTGGCTCATGCCTCTAATCCCAGCACTTTGGGAGGCCGCAGCGGGCAGATCATGAATGAGATCAGGAGTTCGAGACCAGCCTGGCCAATATGGTGAAACCCCGTCTCTACTAAAAGTACAAAAATTAGCTGGGCGTGGTGGCACATGCCTGTAGTCCCAGCTACTGGGGAGGCTGAGGCAGAAGAATTGCTTGAACCTGGGAGGGGGAGGTTGCAGTAAGCTGAGATCATGTCACTGCACTCCAGCCTGGGCGACAGAGCAAGACTCCATCTAAAATAAATAAATAAAATAAAATAAAAAAATAACAGCCTATGATTGTCAGAAATTGGAAAAATGTATGTTTACTTCCTTTCATAAGTTATAAGGCACATGTCTATCCATAATTAATAATGCTGACTTTAAAAAATATATCTACATAGGAAAGAAAAAAAGGCCACAGAACCCAGTGTTATCTAATTTGGAAAATATAAATTTAAGTTATCCTATGATTATAGCAAAGTTATTTTAAATATGTATTATAATTAAAGGACTCTCAAATTGTAGCATTCTAAAATAAGTATACTCTGTAAAGATTGCTATAATTATAGTCAGGACATTTCCATTCAGGATAGATGATAAGCTAAAACTACAATGTTTATTTATTAAATTCATTAATACAACATGTAATTATATTTATTAAAAAAACTGTGAAAGAAATTATTTCATGTCCCAGTTGGATATACTGGTTTTAAGATAGAGTGATCTTTTGAGGTCCACAAATTCAGAGAGTTGTGTTGGTACTGATTTAATATATACAAAAGCCCATTCACTTCACTCCCATCGGCAGTGTTAGGAGAGTCACCACTGACTCCTTGAGCACTGGTCCTGGCTATTCCAGCTCCCACGGACTTGACTCCATCCTCTTGTCTCACCTCTGCTACCTCCACCCTCACTGGGCCATCACGATCTCTCACCTGAACGGATGCCAACAGCCCCTAATGTCTCACCCCAGACTGCACTTGGACTAGCTCGCCCAGAGCAGCCCTAGGTTACTTTCTTTCTTTTCTTTCTGAGACAGAGTCTCGCTCTGTTGCCCAGGCTGGAGTGCAGTGGTGTGATCTCAGCTCACTGCAACCTCCGCCTGCCAGGTTCAAGAGATTCTCTGGCCTTAGCCACCCAAGTAGCTGGGATTACAGGTGTGTACCACCATGCCCAGCTAATTTTTGTATTTTTAGTAGAGACAGGATTTCACCACGTCAGCCAGGCTGGTCTTGAACCCCTGACCTCAAGTGATCCACCTGCCTCGGCCTCCCAAAGTGCTGGGATTACAGGCATGAGCCACCACACCCGGCCGTGGATTACTTTCAAAATGCAAATATTCTCACTGCTTTTCAACAGCTCCCATTGCTCTCAAGGAAAGTCCAATGTCCTTAACATGGCCTGCCCTGCAAGGCATGAAAGGTCATTGCCTGTCTACCTCATAGCCTCAGCCTTTGTGGGCCATTCTCTCCCTCTCTCCTCTCCCTCTCATCCTCCAGGGCCTGGGCCCCTTCCCATCTTCACTCCGCTGTCCCTCTGCTACATTCCTAACACCTTTTATCCTACAGGTCTCGCTTAATTCTCGATCCTTCAGAGAATCCTGCCGTGAACTTTCTCCCCAGATTAGGCTTCTCTTACTTGATCTCTGAAATCCCTTATACTTATTCGCAGCACTACCCCCGGTTTGAATTTCATCTTTATTTCTCTAGTTATTTGATTGACGTCAGTCTCCCCTAGTCAGGGGGCAGTCCCACGGGGGCAGAACCCATGAATGCTTTTGCTCAGTACTGTATCTCCTCAGTCAGCACACTTGCCTGGAAGGCGGCAGGTGTTCAAATGTTTGTAAATGAATCAAGCACTGATACAACTTGACCAAGTTTGCTCACTGGCCTCAACCATCATGCCCTTAAATGGCCTAATGCTTCAGAACTACCCAATTCCAGGACTATCAAGCAGCCAAGAGGAGGAGGGAGGGGGTGCCTTAGATGGGCTTCCCAGACAAAATTCTTGAGCAAAGAATTGCTTTCAGCTTTCTTCTGTAATATCTTAGGCATCTTCAGTCTTGAGTTTTTTTTTTTTTTCCTGGTGCTAGTTTCCAGGTCTTGTGTATTCACGCTGGGGAATTCTGATGAACAGCAGCCAGGAGCCCCTTATCCCCCCACCCCAGGGGAAATGATGATGATTCTCTTTGCAGAAAATGTTCCTGGGGCAAAGCATTGCGAATGCATCATGTCATGGGCCAAGGCAGCACCCCTAAAGAAGGAAGGAATTTTTTTTTTTTTTTGAGACAGAGTCTCACTCTGTTGCCTAGGCTGGAGTGCAGCGGCACAATCTCAGCTCACTGCAACCTCTGCCTCCTGGGTTCAAGACAGTACATCCGACTAATTTTTGTATTTTTTGTAGAGACAGGGTTTTACCATGTTGGCCAGGCTGGTCTCGAACTCCTGACCTTAAGTGACCTGCCTGCCTCGGCCTCCCAAAGTGCTGGGATTACAGTGTGAGCCACCACACCCGGCCACAGAAGGAAGGAATTTTTAAGTGAGGAAACTTTACAGAGTTTTCTGGAATGAAATAAAGATCCTGTATCAACTTCAACACCTGCATTTTATTTTCCTTAATCATTACATAACACATTCAAGGCAGGAATGAATATCCCTTTTGATAGATGGGGAAACTGAGACTGAGGGAGGCAAAGTGGTGTGCACAGGGCCACAATCATGAGCACTAAGCTAGCCACGGGTACAGCTAGAATCCAGCCCCAAGTCTTTCTCATTCTGAAGATGAGGTTCTTTGTGTTTCCTACTCACAGCAAACATGAATGCTGGGAACAAGCCGCCAGGGAGCTAAACAGCTGATCAAAAAGCCAGTGAAATGTGATTGGTGTTATCTGTACTGGCCCAGCCTCTTCACACACAAGCTGCACTCACATGGCAAGCTTCATGGCTAAACAAGCTAGCGGCTGTTCTCTGGCAAAGGGCCCTCCAATGGGGAAGAGCAAACCCAGGATACGCTGGGCCAAGAATGCTGCCAGGAATCAGCAAAACACCCCAAGTCCTTTCTTTCTTCGGAGAGAGGTGAATGGAGAAGCCATTAGAATCCTGCAAAATGACTTTCACCGCCCCTGACTCACACAAATTCATTCTAAGATATTTCATTCTAAGACAGCCACTTTCCCCCATTTTTACACCTCACCAATCAGGGTGTGTCTTACAATCAATGGTGTGTTACAGTTTAATCGGTAGGTTTTTTTTTTTTCCTTTCTTAGTGGTCTGGAAAATAATGGTGCATCTGACAATTGCTCGTATCCCAGAGTCAAATGAAACATGGGATATAAATACTAAAATACAAAATATAAATCCAGAAATGGACATGCAAGGTGACACTGGAGATTAGAATTTGGAATGAAAAATTCTGTCTTCCCAGCAAAAGGAGGCTATCCTCATTATCCCTTTATAAGTCATCTTCTACTCTTAATAACCCACAGTGGGTTTTGACTGATTCCCAAAAGAAAAATCCAACCTGAAATCAAAAGATAGATGTGATTAGATAAGACTGAAGGCTTTTAGCCTTAAAATTTTTCAAACAAACTCAATTTCTGTTATTTTTCAACCTACTGTGCCCCCGTTTCCCTTTACCTGTGGGATGTAAATAATAACAGTATCGAACTCACAGGGCTGCTGGGAGGGGAAATGAACTAATCCACATGAAGCGTTCAGAACAACACCCAGCAGGTGCTGAGCACTCACTAAATGTCAGGCACTATCAGCTGCCACCACGGCATCTCTGAAGTTGTCCTTCTGACACTGGGTAGTTTAGCAGGTGATAGTATGCAGGGTAGGGTGGGGTTTTTTTTGTTTTGTTTGTTTGTTTTTTAAAGAGAGCTTTCAGTTCAAGGTCCTTTTTGATGTAAGAAAATGCAAAAGATCCCATGATTCTTTCACTACAAGTAAGAGTTTTATCATCAAGATTCTTCACTGGTCCCTGGGCAATCAGTTGTTTATCAAAGCAAAGGATAAAAAGAGACATTTCAGAGAACAACTAGAAAATGTCCCAGGCCAACCTGCAGCTCACCATCCAGAGTGTCTCCAACAGAGCATCCTCACGGCTCCAAAATGCTTCTTCCTTTGTGGTTAAAGAAATACTCCACCATCTGCCAACCTGACAACCGGATCCAGAAATTTACCATTGCCTTCAACTCTTCCTTCTTTCATTTGCATTTCTCCTAAGTAGCTCTTGAATCCACCTGTCTTCCTCTCTATCTCTGTGGTCACTTCCCTGAGCCCAGGCCACCATCATCTGTCACCCAGACAACAACCGCCACTTACTAACTGGATGTCCAGTTAAGCCACAGTCTAATCCAAATACACACTGTCACAGTGGAATTATCTAGAAGCCAAAAAGGCTTCAAGGGCTTCAGTAGAGTCCTGAACATCTTTAATGTAGTAAACAAGGCTACAATCTGCATTCTTTATAAGAAGCCAGTCATTGTAAATATGGTGCTTTCCTGTGTTCTGCAAGTCCTTCTAGAGAATTATTAAACTTGATGGGCGAGGGGGTCATAGAAAATCCCAAATTTGTGGTCGGCTGGGCAGAAGTGTGAGGAATCTGAGGACCCCACTTGTGGCTGATGATTGAATTTGGGGCAGTCTCACGGGACTGAACTCTTAGCTTGTGGGGTCTACACTAACACTAGGTAGTGTCATAACTGAATAGGACAGCCAGCTGCGGTCAGAGAATTGATGTTGGAATATAAATGCATTCTTCGTTCTGGGGAGAGCTTGAGTGTAGATGCTACTTTTACCTCCTTAGCAGCTAACAGAGTCTAGCACAGAGGAGGCTTGTCATACCCCTTTCCTGAATGAATTAATGAAAGAACAAACTAATAAATGGAGGCTGGAGTGTTTTGCAGGACTCATCTGCAGCAGTCAAGGATGTTTATGAATGGAAGAATGGCACCAGGTGTGAATCAATTAGTCCTATGAAAACCATAAAGGGCTGATGGGTTGCAACTCAAGAGAGGCAGCAACTGCTTCCCCACCCTGCCATTCTGTCAGGCTTTGCCCATCCCGTTGGTGTTCTCTAGGGAGATGAAAACCATACTATGAAAGGAATAAATATTTCAAGCAAGTTGTCTGTTTCCTTCTCTGCTGTTTTGTATTTGGTCAAAAATTAACGCTAAGAAAAATACTCAGCTCCTGGTGTGCCTCCATACTCTACATACCTCTCCCCTGCCCCTAAATGCAGCCACAGGGAAGTCAGGTGCACTGCACCTTAACAGTCCTATTGTGTACAGGCATACCCAGGGCATTCTGAGACCAGAGTCATGGGCAAGGCACTCAAGGAGTTGTGTCTACGTGAGGTTTTACTGGAGACAAGCTTTGCAAAGGAAGAGTTCACAGCTCTAGGCTTCTGGTGGATCTGTCTGGCTTGTGTTTACCTAGAATCCTCAGTTATAAAATACATCTAATAAATAGCCCGGCCTCTGAAGGTTACATGCATTCACCTGAAATGCAACATCTCTTTGCAGTAGATTTATTTTCTTTTCTTTTGGAGACAGGGTCTCACTCTGTCGCCCAGACTGGAGTGCAGTGGAGCGATCTCGGCTCACTGCAACCTCCGCCTCCCAGGTTTAAGCGATTCTTCTGCCTCAGCATCCCAAGTCGCTGAGAATACAGGTGCATGCCACCACACCCAGCTAACTTTTGTATTTTTAGTAGAGATAGGGTTTCGCCATGATGGCCAGGCTGGTCTCAGACTCATGACCTCAAGTGATCCTCCCGCCTCGGCCTCCCAAAGTGCTGGGATTACAGGCATGAGCCACTGTGCCCGGCCTTGCAGGAGATTTCTGAGTTAAATTCAGACATCTATGGATTCAGGTCAGGGGCAGCTTTCTGATCGTCACAATAGGTCTAAGGGTAAAATTCTACCACCCCTGCTTCCACCCAGACAGAAGGGGTCTGGCTGTGCCTACATTCTGTACTTCCTCAACAGCCCTTCTAAGCCCTGGGCTTGGCCTCGAAGAACTGGCTGGAACCATCCCACCGTCTGCTCCTTGTTCTTCCTCCTCACTCCACTGACATCCCTGTGGGAAGGAGAGCTCCTAGTACTGTCCCTCTTCAAAAATCAACAGGCGTGGGGTTGCAGGGAATCTAGACCGATTCAATTTTTACCATAGAGGCAGAGCCATTGATCCATTGACTGCAGGTCTCAGGGTCATTCTGAGAGTGCTTTCTGCTGGTTTTGTAAACATAAGAAACATTCCTGTGGGTGAGCGCATAGGCTGGATACGGCTGGGGGATGAGCCTAGGGGAACCACTGTGCCTAGGGGGAAGGATTCACATTTCACAGGCTTTTTCCAAGAAAGGAAGAATGATGTGGAGAGGCATTTGGGGTCCACTTTGGAGTCTGATCAGAATTGAGGCCCAGTGATTGAACCATCCTGGAGGCAGGTCAGTGTGGGGTGGGGAGACGCGGTCCAGGAAGCCAGAGGCTGAGTAGCCAAGGGTCACTATGATTCTCTATGCACACAGTCCACCCTTGGTGGGATGACAGCCCTGCCTCAAGGCTGTCCCTGGAGCATCACACACACAGTGTGACACGTCTACCCTTCACCACTGTTGCTGGTGCTCCTTTCTAAATGACAAGAGCCATGTGTTGGTGCATGCTGTCCTCTCTACCTTGAATATCCCCTCCTCATTCTTTAATAGCTGACCCCTCATGCTCCTCATTATCACTACCCTACCCCCAGGCTTAGCGAGACTCCTTCCTCTCTGCCGCCAGGTTACACCTTTTGCTTATATTCATCCCAGCACTGGCCGGCAGGGTGGCTCACACCTGTAATCCCAGTACTTTGGGAGGCCAAGGCAAGAGGATCACCTGAGGTCAGGAGTTCAAGACCATTCTGGCTAACATGGCAAAACCCCGTCTCTACTAAAAATAGAAAAATTTGCCAGGTGTGGGGGCAGGCACTTGTAATCCCAGCTACTTGGGAGGCTGAGGCTGGAGAATTGCTTGAACCCGGGAGGTGGACGTTGCAGTGAGCCGAGATTGTGTCACTGATCTTGATGGGGTTTTGCCATGTTGGCCAGGCTGGTCTCGAACTCCTGACCTCAGGTGATCTGCCTGCCTCAGCCTCCCAAAGTGCTGGGATTACAGGCGTGCACCACCACCACGCCAACGCGCCCGGCCAAGCCAATTCTTAAAAATAATTAAAGAATTATTCTTTTCTCTCTGTATAAATATTTTAAACATTTATGAGAGCTACAAATCATAGAACTTTTCTTGTGTCTTTATACCCAAATTTACTGTGGCTTTGCCTATGAACCAGCCCCTATAAGAGAAAAAATTAAAGGGGGTTGCAGAGATTTCTCTTTGAAAGATAAGCAGAATCTTTAGAACTTACAAAAAGTCAAAAGGCTATACAGTTTCTTTTCATTCCAAACTGACCTCCCATCATTTCAAATAAATAAAATGCTCTATTTACTCCATGAACTGACTCATGCCAGGCTCTCGGCAAAGGTTCCAGTAAAACTCAAGACTCAAGGGACTGTGTCCCCAAAAGGCTATGTACTATATGACTCCATTTGTATAAGATGTCCAGAATAGGCAAATCCAGAGACAGAAGGCAGATGAGTGGTTGTCAGGGTCAGTGTGGGTGGGGAGACTGTGAAACAGGGAGGGACTGCTTAACAGGCATGAGGTGTCTTTCGGGGATAATGAAAATGTTGTGAAATTAGATAGTGGCGATGGTTGCATAACACCATGAATGTACTAAAAGCCACTGAAACTTATACTTTCGAATGGCTAAAATGATAAATTCTGTGATGTGAATTTTACTGCAATAAGCAAAACAGTGGCTGTGTCTTACCTTCCTTCCAAAGGTTTACTAGAAACTGTGCAAGCTGTTTCATAACCACAATGTTGAGAACTGGAAAGGATGATCCTTTTTAAAGTTGGTGAACCACTAGCCCAACATCGCCATGAGGGGAAATAGAGGCAGACGAGTGTCCCCTAAGATAGTGGGCTGTGTCAGCCCCAACCATCAAAGGAGACCTTTGTGCACTGGGTTTGCTGTAAATGACAGAAGCCACTTCAAAAGCCTCTTTGAAGCTGTTCAGTAAAATGCTCAGAGAACACCTGGGCACACTCAAGCAAGATAAACCACACAGACACCTCGCAGACAGACCTCCCAGGACAGAGGGACAGCAACAAGACTCCAAAAGCAACTTGAAGTTTTGGTAGCATGATCATCCACAGAGTGAAGTTCAACATTCAGTCAAGAAGAATCATTCTGATTACTTAATTGGAAGATCTGATACTTCTGAAATGAAACATTTCACAAACTCTACTGAGATAAGAAATACTTTTGATTTATTTTTTAAAAAATGAATCATTGGTTATGGAAAGAACTATATGGTCTTGCAGAGAGGACAAAGTTAAAGATGTTTTGCAAGCTTAACACAACCAAATCTGATTTGAGAATTATTCTGAGGCTTGCAGCTCTATGTATCAAAACATAGATACATATATACGCAGGTATATATGTATGCAAAAATGCTTATTTACTGTGGAAATGACAGTTTAAGTCACTCTGTATTTCTTTTTTCCATGAGTCTAATATTGAATTATGATGATTCAAAGGCTCTCAGAGTGTTGTGCTAACATTGTAAATGGCTAAACATCCAAAAAAGAGAACAATTAAAACACAACGCACACACAATTTTCTTAAAGTTGTGGAAAATTAGGTAGGCACAGTTGATTGTTTTGAGCTGGTAGGAAAACCTGGGCAGCTAGCAGAGGTCTGGACAACCACGGAAAGCCCACAGCAAGGACCACACCGTGAGCAGCCACCAGAGATTTGGGATGGTAGACTTACCAAGAGTGTCCACTGGCGGGGGGGCACACGGTGAGAAAGTGCAGGATACACAATTGACACAAAAAGGAAAATAATAAAGTCAAACTGGTATTCAAGCAGCAGCAGTCTTACCTTTGTTTCATGTGTTAAACAGTCCATGGCTCGCCACCAAATTTTCTATTAGGGCTGATTAAACCCACATCCACATTCCCCTTCTCTGCTTTACTAATATCTTCTTTCCTTCTCATCTAAACAAAACCTTCCCAGTTAGTAATGACCACCCCCAGAGAAGACAGCAAGGATTTTTAAAAAGAGAGATGAAGAATATATACCCAGAAGAAGCCAAGCTTTGGCAAGAAAACCTTTCAAGTGTCATTTACCATCATTTGAAAAATATCTAGGAAATTCCTAGGAAACAAAGCTTAGGGTGGGATGAAAATGGTAAAGAAAAAATTAAAGAGTTTAAAATTGTAGTATAACAGCAAATACTATGCTAGTATAGAACTCTGGGAGTCTGTTTATTACATTTATAACATTGGCTTTGCAGCCTCTAGTGGAAAGTGATAGAGTCAAATATTTAAATGTCAGCTGTGCAGTTAACATACTATAATGTTCCAGTTCTCTCTGTCTCAAGAAAAGTCCCTGCTGGGTGCAGTGGTGTGTGCCTGTAATCCCAGCTACTAGGGAGGCTGAGGCGGGAAGATCCCTGAAGCCCGGGAGTTCGAGGTCAGCCTAGGCCACCTAGTGAGATGCTGACTCAAAAAAAAAAAAAAATCAAGACTTCTTAGATTTAATGACGTCATGGTAATAAGCGGAACAATGACCATAATAAGCACCTAATGAATGCTGGCCATTATTATTTTTAAAAATCCCTTATAAACTTTTTGTAGTTACAGATGGAAACAGAAGGCTTTACCAGAATTAATTTTATTTATTTATTTTTTTGAGACAGTCTCCCTCCGTTGCCCAGGCTGGAGTGCAGTGGCGTGATCTTGGCTCATTGCAACCTCCACCTTCCAGGTTCAAGCAATTCTCCTGCCTCAGCCTTCCGAGTAGCTGGGACTACAGGCGCCCGCCACCACGCCCGGCTAATTTTTGTATTTTTAGTAGAGATGGGGTTTCACCATGTTGGCCAGGATGGTCTCCATCTCTTGACCTCATGATGTGCCCGCCTCAGCCTCCCAAAGAGCTGGGATTACAGGCATGAGCCACTGCACACAGCCCAGAATTAATTTTTAATTTACATTGATAGTAACATGGGAGTTAAATGAGAATAAGGCTGCTGAGTTCGTATGGTCGGGTGGCACACGTAGGTAGTAAATACAATGTAAAACACCTCTCATTTCTGATGCGCTCTCTTACTTTTCCCCACTGGGTCATGGTCAACTCCAAGACCTCCAAGGCAATGAGCTGATATTATGAAGCAGGAAGAGGGCTCAAAAGACACTGTTGAGAGCCCAGGGCTACTGGGTCCGCTCCACGCCATCTCCCCAGCATCCTGCTGCCTCCGTCCCTCCACCTGTCGGCAATGCTGGCTCTGCCCCATGCTCTTGACCCTGTGCACGAGCCCAGAATTTCTCTGAGGGTGAGGACTGGCTAACTCCTTGCCTCGTGTTTACTTCTAGTAGGCATCCGACAAGCTTGCCTTCAAGAAAAACAGGCACACTCATCCACAGCCATAGTATATCCCAAGCTGCTAAAAAATGATTTTGAGATAAAACCTACCAAAGGCAAACCATTGAAAGTTTCTTGATGGAAATATTTAAACACCTTTAGATTACAAACTACCTCTCTATATAGTAAGAAACAGTCGAAGAATGTGATAAAAGGTGGTATCTGCAGAGTAAGAAGGAAAGTGAGCCGCTCACAAAAATCACATCCATGTGCATCTGCCCACATCAAGGATGGTGGTAAAACCACGCTTACATGCACAAAGGCACTTGAAATGCTAAAAGGAGAGTCTGGAGAATTTTTAGATCAAAGATCAGAGTTTTTGAAAAAGGCATGGCAGGAAGCTGCTTGAGAATCTCCTGGAAACGTATTAAAAAGGAAGTGATTATCTGGCTGCTTACGTCAGATTCCATCTATCAGGACAAAAAAAATGTATCCGAAACCTTCATCCATCTGAATGCATGGTGCGTCAAAAGGAACTGCTAACACTTTTACAAACCGAGGGTCCGGGAATCTGCCACTTGAAGGAGATGAAACAGATCCCTCGAGGTTTTCTAGTAGAAAGGGAAATGTCAGCTAACCAGACCCCTAAACAACTGAAAGCCTCAAATAACCAGATTTCTTCCAGCCCTTAAGTGAGTTGTGTTTTCTTCAGTCCATTCTCAGCCATACATATGCCTCCTAGGAGAGCTCTCCATAAAACAGTCCAGTCCGAATGTGACTCTAGTACCTTTCAGAAGGCTGCTTTCATCCCAGAAATATACAAATAGAAACACCTGGTCCAAAACTGCACTTACTGATTTTAGAAAAAAATCTTTATAAAGGATAGAAATAAAAATTATTTTCTGGTGGTATCTTGAAGTAACTAGAAATTCTCTAGAACATTCCAAGCTATGGATCTGACCGATCTCGTGGACCTAAATCCACCGTGTGGAAAAGACATGGTGCCAGAGACTGCCGGTGTGAGGCTGTGGCTGAGAAGACAGATGCTTCAGAAACCCCTGATCTCAGCCTCCATTCTCTCAACTGTCAGGCCAGTGTGCCCTAAGAAACCACACAACTAAATGCCAATCATTCCCAAGTCCCAGGGCCAGATGCCTCTCTTCATGTTATGCACAGTCCAGCATCCTGTGGGTCCCAAATCTTCCTATCCAGCCTTGATAGGAGCTCATTATCCTGCAGGCAGCCCGAGCCAGTGCTAGGAAGGTCTAATTGCCAGAAACTTCTTTTGATGTTGCACTGCAATCACCCTATCAGTCTTCACCCAGAGGTATAAATTCTGCTAATTGGGCAATGCCAGTGACTTCGAGTGACAGAGGAGGACCAATTCAGCCTCCATGCAGAACTTAGATAAAAGGATTATCACTGCAGCCAAGAACTTAGGGCCTCTGAAAAGTGAGTAGTGGAAGAGCTGAGGGGAAAATAGCTATTTTTTCTTCTTTCATCCTTTTCACCAAACTCCCAAACCTTTTCTAAGCCTAAACATCTTCCCTGGACCATCTCTCCCAGCCCAGGAATCATTTCTCTCTCAAAGCTGCCAACCTGTCAGTTACGTGGAGTTCAGCCCCGAACTGTGACCAGGCTGCTCTCCTCCAGGCCTTGGACTTCATGGAATATGGTAGTAATTTTACTTATTAATGTTTACCTCTAGAGTCATTAAAATGTTACTACGTCACAAACCCTATTACTTGTCAAACACTAGCTCCCAGGTGCCCTGGTTAGATAGGATACAAATCTGAGAAGCTCCAGATCAAAAAAAAAAAAAAAAAAAAATACGAAAGAAACTGCTGGGGACAATGCTGATGGAAAATCTGATTGTGAGTGAAAATTCTGCTGCCTTTATCTCAAAATGGGTTTACGGTTGTTGTGAAAATTCAGGGTGGGGGGCTCATTTTATAGAAATGTTCAAGGTTAAAAACTGTGTCCTATCATTACCCCACTACACACCACCCTCCACAATCCCATTTCTCCAAATGTGTCTTCTTCTATTTCCAACAGAGAACTGCTGGTTTAGGGGAGAGAAAATTCAGGCTGGGGGATCCCAACTCGAAAAGGTTGTCTCAGATTAATGGTAAACACCACCCACAGAGCAGCCTGACGGAAGAACCCCATCTTATCAGTTGTGAAGCAGCGGATTCAGAAACTTGGTGTCAAAGAAGAATAGACTGGAAGGAATGTCGCCTTCTCTAGCTCAGGAGAAAGTCCCTACATTTTTAGGTGGTAGTAAAATGTCACAAGTGCTTGCAAAGTGGATGCTGCTAGATTTTTCTCTTCAAACTCCCAGTCCATTCTGGAGGAACAAAGGTGGGTCAAAGATCTGACGATTCATTGGTTTGCGAAGGAGTATAAACGAGGACGTGGGGGAAAGGCATCTTGCCTGGTTTTGCTCAGTGGTAGATTACCAAGCTCCTCCCTCACGAACACCATGGAAAATCCCCTGTATGGCCATGACTCCCAGCTTCCCCTGCACCCATTCCTAGCATTCTCACAAGACTTAATAAAGGGGTTTGAAGATTATAGGCTGTGAAAGCTGCAGGAGAAAATGACATAATTTGTGTAATAATTACTAGAGAACATTTGCATAAAGGCCTTTCTGCATTATCCCGAGGCTTCTAAGAAATTTATAGGTATCATTACGAAGCACAATAGGCATGGAAACTGTCAAACTTGGAAGACAAAGGTGGGGGAAGGAACATGTCAAGTACCACTTGGCAAGGGCCTCAAATTAATACCTATTCTGCACTTTGAGAATGTGAACTCAGATAGGTCCTATTTGCTCCCATCTGTTTTCCAGGGCTGTCATACTTAAGGAAGTCTCTGAAGTGAACACCTTTCACTTCAAAAACAAATCAAGCACTCCATCAGGAAGTAACATCAGTGGCAGAATTTTAGGAGTTACCTTTTTTTGCTTTCTTCTGCAGTTTCAGTGTATCCGAGGACTTCTTTTTTATCTCTTGGCGGGCTTTCTTATATTCTAAGAGAAAACAGATATGGAATAATTTTACCACTTTGCTTAACAGAAAATATGTTAGGAACAGCCATTACGTTTGTAACAGAAAGCATAAACTGTGACATGCCATCAATGGCTTTATCAGAATACAATATAATAATCCATGATGACATTTACAACCAAGGGGCTACAGACACAAAAACAAATGCACAGTGGTCTTGCCCTGTCATATTCACTCATACCAGCTTTGAGGGGAGGCTCCATTTGGGAATACTTTTTTTTTTTTTTTTTTTTTTTTTTAAGACGGAGTCTTGTTCTGTGTCCAGGCTGGAGTGCAGTGGCGTGATCTCGGCTCACTGCCACCTCCACCTCCCGAGTTCAAGCGATTCTCCTGCCTCAGCCTCCTGAGTAGCTGGGATTACAGGGGCCGACCACCACACCCAGCTAATTTTTGTATTTTTAGTAGAGATGGGGTTTCACCTGTTGGCCAGGCTGGTCTTGAACTCCTGACCTCAAGTGATCCTCGGCTTCCCAAAGTGCTGGGATTACAGGCGTGAGCCACCACACCCGGCCGGGAATACTTTATAAAAATGAAAAAAAGTCACAACTTCTCAGCTCAAGTATCTGGAAAGATTTTTCAATATTATCTACTTTCCCAAGGCCCAAATCCACAGTGTTTTGCAAAAACAAACAAACAAACAAAAAACAAAAAACCCCTATGTGGAAAAGATGCTGGCCAGATGTTAAAATCCAGAAAAAGTGTCTCATACAGCAGGAGAAGCTAGATCACACAGTGGGGAGACTGGGCAAGAAGAACCAGCTGCCTTACTTTCAGCATGGATCCTGTGGCTAGATACCACAAACACCTCAGAGGGGCAGTCCAAGTGTACCACATCCCCTGCCAACCGCTTCCTCCTCCACCACTGGCCCATTCGCAGACTGCCCCATTTCTGTTGCAGGCATCCTCATCATCCAGACATAGACACCTGGGATGATGGTCACCTGTGACACTTTTCCTCTTTGCTGCCCTCACAGTCAATTAATTGCCAACTGCTGTACATTTCACCTTGGCCAGCTCCCTTGCAGCCAGCTCTGAGGTTTCCCTTCTACTGGCCCTAAGCCTATTTATACACACCTGGAATCACTGTGCAGCGTGGCGGCTCTCCACTCTTTTCTGGCCACTCTCCCATCTTCCCTGCCTATCTGCATGGTGTTCTATCTGGCTAGGGCACCTTCACCACTCTAACGTCAGCGTGATGAAACCATGTCCATCTACTGGGATCCCTCCAAATGGCGCCTCGTTTTCTAACTCCTCAACCAAACCTCTCCAACCTCTAGGGCTCCCTGTATCTCTCTCCCCCGACATCCTGTGCTCTGCCGTACAGTCTCTCCTCCCTCCCCCTACAAGCTCCCCAAGGGAAGGAGCAGTGTCTGGGTCATGTCTGAGGATCTTGGGCTAGCAGAGTGGGTTGTGTGTGGCTGCTACTCGGGTGGTGCTCCCTGAGTTAAAGGCTGAATCGAAAAGATGAAGGAAGTGCTGTGTCACCGAGGCTGGGGGTCAGGAGCTTTGTACCCCACAACCTCTTGGCCCCTGTGCAGAGAGGCCACTTAGCAGGTATGCAGGGCCAGACAATGGGTCTCAATTCTCGTTCAGGCCTAGGCTGTTCATCTCTGTATGTGACCCCAAAGAAGAAAATTGAGACGTGCTTCTCTGTATGCAGTGGGAATGGGAAGGAGGGGGAATATTCCACGAAAATCAAGGGACCTGTGTTTTATTGGATGAGTAGAACTCTCTGCAAGACCAGCTGCCTTCTCCCAATGGGCTCAGCACAACCACTCTTATAAAAGGCCTTACACATCCAATTTGAAGTCTCAGCTTTGCTGTACCAGCAAAGGAGAACATTTAATAGAGAAGAAGGAAGCTCCTGCAGGGTGGTGGGGGCCCAAAAGGCCTCAGAAGGCTGCACCAGCTCCTCACACAGACAGAGGGTGAGGAGAGACCCATGCAGGGGTGCAGGCTCCCTGAGGGCAGGGGCCTGGCTGGCTGGTTGTCTACTGCATCCCCAGGGCCTCAACCAGTCCCTGGCATGCAGCAGATTCCTAACAAATACTCAGCCAATGAATGAGCCAAGTCAGCCAACACAAAGTGAATTGGGCCAAACATAAACTATCAATTCTTTCCCCATCTGAAAAAAAAATTCAAATGGTTCTATTTTCTTTTATCCAGTGAAAAGTACAGATGGATAAATCCTGTGAGCCTAAGAGAAGAAAATTCATGATGTGATTAACACACAATGGGATCCAGTTAATCCTCTGAATTTGCCTCTCTCCCTAACTTGAAGTTAGGGTAGGGGGGATAAAAGATTATATATTAACTTTTTTTTTTTCTTGAGATGGAGTCTTGCTGTGTTGTCCAGGCTGGAGTGCAACAGTGCAATCTCAGCTCACTGCAGCCTCCGCCTCCTGAGTTCAAGTGATTCTTGTCTCAGCCTCCCGAGTAGCTGGGATTACAGACACATGCCACCACGCCCAGCTAATTGTTTTTTTTTTTTTTTTTTTCTGTATTTTTAGTGGAGATGGGGTTTTGCCATGTTGGCCAGGCTGGTCTTGAACTCCTGACCTCAAGTGATCCACCCGCCTTGGCCTCCCAAAGTGCTGGGATTACAGGCATGAGCCACCACGCTGGCCTATATTAACTTTTTAAATATAACTGCTAAGTATTTGGCTATTGTACCCATACTTCTGAATCTCAACACAAATAAGCCATCACCCTCCCTGGTTCTTTTATCAAAATGGTTTGTTGAAGTTCTACATAAGACCGATTTCCACTAACAATGAAGACACGACTTCAGGAGTCTATTGTCTGTGATAGACAAATTTAAAGGATGCGCACCAAAAACCAAGACCAACTTATTTATTTTTGTGTCTCCAGAGCATGCACGGGCATGGAATACGCTAAGTACTCGGTAGCATAGGTGCATGATGAGGGGAGGGATGAATAATTTGAATGTGCAACTTTCTGGTGGCTACTGATAGTTGCTGGGCACATAGAATGATTTTCATTATATAGCTTGAAGCAGGCAGAATAAACCATCCCCATAGTCACAAAGAGGCCTGTTTTAGGAGCCACCATTCACACTCCCAGAGCTCCCGGTTGGGTCTTCATTGCAGTCTTTTACTTTGCTTTGTAACAGGGTTAATTTATTTCTGTTTCAGTAGATACCACACTCATCCTTCTGCAGCCCCCACAGCCCCTAGCATGTAAAAAGCATCAGAATGACCTGAACAGGGGATGAGAAGCTCTTACAAAACAGTCTGGGTGGCCTGTGTGAAGGGAACACAAACACCCTCACTCGAAAGCATCAGTGCTATTTGCTCTGCAGATTACACTTAGTTCCTCTCATACCATCAAGGTCCCTGACAACTCACTCAACCAGTTCACAAAGACTTGTCTCACCTACCTGGGACAACGCACAACGAGAATGGGCAGGAGACCTAGGGTAAGCTTATATCATTAAAAGTCTGGCTTTCAAAATGTGCTGAAGTGCCTTAAGTATGAATGGTCGGCATTTAAACCTGCCATTATGATTTACGCTTCTTTGGAGGGTTAGGGGGAGGCAGTGTCTTGCTCTGTCACCCAGGCTGGAGTGCAGTGGTGCAGTCTCTGCTCACTGCAACCTCCGCCTCCTGGGTTCAAGCAATTCTCATGTCTCAGCCTCCCGAGTAGTTGGGTTTACAGGCATGCACCACCACACCCGTCTAATTTTTGTATTTTTAGTAGAGACGGGGTTTCACCAAGTTGGCTAGGCTGCTCTCAGACTCCTGGACTCAAGTGATCTGCCCGCCTGAGCCTCCCGAAGTGCTGGAATTACAGGTGTGAGCCACCACACCCAGGCTATGATTTCTTCTTTTTTTTCCTTTTTTTTTTTTTTTTTGAGATGGAGTCTTACTCTGTCATCCAGGCTGGAGTACAAGGGTGCAATCTCGGCTCACTGCAACTTCTGCCTCCCGGGTTCAAGTGATTTTTATGTCTCAGCCTCCTGAGTAGCTGGGATTACAGGCACCCACCACCATGCTTGGCTAATTTTTGTATTTTTAGTAGAGATGGGGTTTCAACATGTTGGCCAGGCTGGTCTCAAACTCCTGACCTCAAGTGATCCGCCCGCCTCGGCCTCCCAAAGTGCTGGGATTACAGGTCTGAGCCACCAGGCCCACCCTGTGATTTATTCTTAATTCAGCTGAATACAATTCATGCCACTGAGGGATCAGACTATCAGCTGCTGAATGTTGGTTCACACCAAAGAAACAGCACTCAGCCTCGCAACAGGATCACTGTGTTCTCCTCATCCCCTGACACGGACGTGCCTACGGGAGAGTAGGGACAGAGCGGGCCCTTAGCTGTTTTGGTGACACCAGTAAACCTAGCACAGGGGCCAGGGCCAGGCAGCTGCTGGCAACTTCCCACAGCGCCCCCCAGCATGCAATGATGCGCTAGACGTCTCGCCCCTGTACCTTTTGCATGGTCTTTATCCAGCTGGTTGGCCACTTTCTTCCATTCTTCCATCTGTTCTTGAAGTGGGTTTATCAGACAATCAATTAAAGCGCTTTTACCAAGCAGGGGGAAAAAAACGGAAAAATTAAATAGATACGTTCTGTTGTCAGGATTTAAATGTGGTTGTCAAAACATACCTAAATCACAATTACCTGAAAACTGACGTTCTCATCTAAACCCCAGGGCTCCAGAACAGCCATGTCCCAAGAATGCTTTTCTTTTAAGACAGAGTCTCGCTCTGTCACCAGGCTGGAGTGCAGTGGCGCAATCTCGGCTCATCGCAACCTCCACCTCCCAGGTTCAAGTGATTCCCCTGCCTCAGCCTCCCAGGTAGCTGGGACTACAGGAGCACACCACCATGCTCGACTAATTTTTTGTATTTTAGTAGAGACGGGGTTTCACCATGTTGGCCGAGATGGTCTTGATCTCCTGACCTCATGATCCGCCCTCCTCGGCCTCCCAAAGCGCTGGGATTACAGGCGTGAGCCACCGTGCCCGGCCCCAAGAATGTTTTTCAGTGACTATTAAGAAGCTGTCAATGTGACTGGTGGGAGTGACCCTTCTTCCCATTTTCCTTGTGATATTCCATCTTTTGTACTAACAAGCTAAGTTGCAGAACCACAGGGGTCACCCCTCTGAGAGCTGCACAACAGGGACCCCCAAAATGCAAAGACACCTGGGCCTTATCTCACCCCCAATGGAGACTTTGAGGGTGGGGCCCAGCGTCACTATTTTTAAAAAAGACCCACAAGATTCTGCTGTGCTTGTGGCATGACAGGTCATAAATATACACTAAGTGTGCACAGCCTGGAGAAAGAGAAGAGTGAAGAGACCCAGAAAATTCTCCAGCTACACTGCCAGCCTCGGGGTTACTGAGGGGTGAAGGTCTCTGAAGGTGTGCCCCTTCATTTTGTGTAGTCTCCCAAACAAAATCACATAAAACTGCTGAATGATGCTGATCTGCTTGGAAAGCAATGTCCATTTTCACTTGAACATTTGTAACCCAATTCCAGTGCCAGCTACTACCATTTCTTCCCTATTCGGGATGCCTGGAAGCCACACGGGAAGCTGGCAGTGTGGAGTGGTCTGTGAGCTGCCACATCCCTCAGTGAGTCTGGAGGATGCACACAGGATACCAAGGCACATCTCACTCTCCAATTTCACAGCCCCTCTTCTTACGAGGCTCCCGCAGGGCAGCGGGGGCCCAAAAGGCCTCAGCAGGCTGCACTGGCTCCTCGCACAGACAAAGGGTAAGGAGAGACCCATGCAGGAGCATAGGCTCTGTGAAGGCAGGGGCCTGGCTGGCTGGTGGTCTGCTGCATCCCCAGGGCCTCGACCAGTGCCTGGCATGCAGCAGATGCCTAACAAATACTCAGGCAATGAATGAGCCAAGTCAGACAGGTTGTGGGGATTTAAATGCTGTGTGCCACGCATGACTGCTTCCTTAACCTGAAATCTGCAAGGGTGTTGGTGATCGGGGCCGAAACATGCTCCTCACCTCGAAAACTGCCTCAGCTTGGCTTCAATGCTTCTGTGCCTCATGCACATCCTGGTGAGAGCAGATCCAATCTCCCTGGTCCCACCTGAAAACACAACAGAGGCAAAGGTGAGGGATAGAAGACTAGCAGGGATCATGGAGGTCTTTAGAGAACTTTACAAACAAGTCAGATTTCACCACATTGTAAAATCTAAGCCACCATCTTTAGAAGCTTCTCACCATGCCCATGTGTGCATACACACAGGCACACGTAAACATGTATGTATGTATGTATGGTGACAGATTTCTGTATCACCAAAACTATCAACAAAGTCTGCTCCTACTATATACCACACTCTGTGATAGTTTCTATTCCATCTGATTTTTTTTGTAATGCTGATTGTAATCTAAAAATTGACTTTACAACCTATAAATCGACCATGACCTATAGTTTGAAAAATACTTCTCATGAAAGATAATCAAGATAGTATCTGCTGTTTAGGGAAGAGCTGTAGTTTTTCTCAACAATTCTGACAAAATAATCCTGTTAACATTATTTAGAACAGCCAAGGCAGCCATGCTAGCTAATTATTTCAAGACAAATGTCCTAGAATACAAGTAATTCAGAGAATAGCAAGGCTAAAGCAAAATGAGGTAATAAGACTTTTTTTTTTTTGAGATGGAACCTTGCTGTGTCGCCCAGGCTGGAGTGCAGTGGTGCAATCACGGCTCACTGCAACCTCTACCTCCTGGGTTCAAACAATTCTCCTGCCTCAGCCTCCTAAGTAGCTGGGATTACAGGCGTGCGCCACCACACCCAGCTGATTTTTTTATTTTATTTTTTTAGTAGAGACAGAGTTTCACCATGTTGGCCAGGCTGGTCTCGAACTCCTGACCTCAGGTGATCCACCCGCCTCAGCCTCCCAAAGTGCTAAGATTACAGGCGTGAGCCACCATGCCCAGCCAGTAATAGGACATTTTTTAAATGGGCTTGAGCAACACCAGTCTTCAAGCTCAGCAAATAATGAAGGAAGTTGCAGCCCAGTTTGATTTTCCCGAAATTCTCGTCATACTTTTCCCCTTCAGGCACACCTTCTCTAACATTATTTTTAAAGTTCTTCTCTTCCTTCTCCCTCTTAAAAACAATGCTTGAATCAGCATTTACTGGGGCATGGGAGAGCAAATTATAACCACACATGGCAATTCTGCACTGGAGGGCACAATTATGAACATTATGAAAACACTGGTGCTTGTGAATTTGGGGAAAAGTGTCAAATAAAGCACTATTTTTAACAGACAAGACCTTCAGGGGAAAGCCACAGGGATTTGTGGCAGGTTTAACCATGTTGAATTGGTAGAAGAACATTCCCTCTCTTATTAGTACTCGTGACATTACTATGGGTTGGACTTTCCTGTGCCTTCTCTTCTAGAAATCCCCATTTACTATTTCAGCTCCACCTGTTTTCCATTTCATTTTGCAAAACCATCAGACTTCTAAAACCAAATAATAGTAACTGTGACATATATACTGTATATTAATATTTCTATATTTTATTTCAGTCTGAAGAGAGAAACCTTCTTAGGGCAATGCCTCTATTCTTCTAAAAACAGGGTTTTCTCAACCTGAACAATATTGACATCCTGGGCCGAATGCTGCTTTGTTGCTGGGCTGGGCTGTGCAGTGTGAGATGTTTAGCAGTGTCCTTGGCCTCTACCCACAAGAAGTCAATAGCAGACTTCCTTTAATCCCACCCCCAGACTTGTGATCCTCCAAAATGTCTACAGAGAGTACCAAGTGTTGGGCAACAACTCACTCCTGTTGAAACCACTGCTGTAAAAGAACCCAAGCGAGGGCCAAGTGTTGCCCGAGTCTGACTTTTATGACCAGAGTCTCTTAAAAATGTACCTGTCTGCAAAGAGCAGGGGATGCCACGGCCATCTAAGCGTTGCCATCTACCACTGTTCACACCAGGGAGAGCCAGCAGAGGGCGCCGTTTTCACACACTGCCCCGCCTTCTGCGCTCTCCAAGTTCTGAGCTTTTTACTGCACATAAGCAAAGACGAGGAACATTTTATCCCCCAGGAAATATTTCCTATTTTTTTCTGGGCCTTCGTTTGATTAAAAGTTAATAACCTGGTCACACAAGGAAACTGGCACACTCACTCACTGATGGTAGGAGTGTAAACTACTACTTTCCTGGAGCAAAATGTGGTGGCATCTATCAAGAAAAGCCTTGAAAGATTTTTCTTTGACCCAGCAATTCTCATCCTAGAAATTTAACTTGCGGAAATGTTTAAGAGTGAAAGAAAGTCCTTACCTACAAGGGTAGTCATCGAAATGTTGTTCACAGCGTCAAAAGACTGGAAACAAAATCCCATTACAGGGATCTGGTTAAATCAACCATAGAGCACCACCATGCGATGGAATTGCACGTGGTCATTTAAAATGCTGGAGAACAACGTTTAAGGTTGCAGGAAGACGTACAGCGCTTAGGATGCGCCAGGCACTGCTGTGAGTACTCTGCACACTTCAACTCATTTAATCCTCGCAGCACCTCCAGCTGCGTCGGTACTGTGACCATCCCATGTTATAGAAAGGAAAAATGCCCAAGTGATTTGTCCCAGGATACGTCGCTAGTAAGTGGAACTCAAACCTAGGCTGAAGCTCCAGCCTCTATGCACTTATCCCCTCGGGTATATGGCACTTGTTATGGACAAAGGGAGATGGGACAGAGCAGAGAGGAGAGCCTAGAACAATGTACACCAAACCTACTGGTCTACACGCTATTACAGGTGTTAGTGCTTTAAAGCCAGCTCTCACATTTTGCTTCTAGAGCCTGGCCCTGTCTAATCGGTACCACAGGGATTGCGCTCCATCCTTGCTAAGCTACTACAGGGAGTTCAGGGATGGAGAGCTGCTTCACGGATAATTCACGCCTCAGTTTCCTCAAGATAGAATTATGATGTTGGAAAAGATCATCTCAAATGTCAGTGCCCCCATCCGTTTCTCTGCTTCACTGCTTCTGCCACCTTCCCAGGTATTTCCCATAGATTGCCACTGGTCACTTATTATCCCCAGGAAAGCCCAAAGCTTCTCAGAAACAGATGAACTGGCCGGGTTCAGTGGCTCACGCCTGTAACCCCAGAACTTTGGAAGGCTGAGGGGGGCGGATCACCTGAGGTCAGGAGTTCAAGACCAGCCTGGCCAACATCATGAAACCTCATCTCTACTAAAAATACAAAAATCAGCCAGGTGTGGTGGCACATGCTTGTAATCCCACCTACTTGGGAGGAGTAGCTTGAGAATCGCTTGAACCAGGGAGGTGGAGGTTGCAGTGAGCTGAGATTGCGCCACTGCACTGCAACCTGGGCAACAGACTGAGACTCTGTCTCAACAACAACAACAAAAGAAATAAAGGAAAGGAAAGGAAATAGCTGAACTATGATACAATAACAACAATTTCTACACATAATGTATGTGGCTCCACCACTGTGCCTCTGTAGAACAGGAAGCCCTAGAGAGGAGAGGAAATAAAGAACCACAAAGAAAACTTCCAAACAGCAGTGTCTCTGTCCAACTGGCATGAGGACAGGAGGCAGATGACATCCTCTGTGGACCCCAGGACTGAGCTATTAGAATCACTGCTGATCTCGGCAACATGGGGCACCCTAAAAATAGGTCCATCTGTGGAAGTGCTTAACGTCTTATGTTCTTCCTAACCCTTGCAAGAACTTAAAACAAAAATCAGCAGGTTTGAATAAGCTTCAGAGGAAACTGGCTTGAGCTACAAAGACAGAGAAGACATCTGGAAGAGCTCCCATTTGCGAGTGGGCATATTTATGGAAACAAATGGCTGGCTGAGGCACATACAGCAGCTTGAGTGAAGACAAGTCCCTACTTCTGTGTTCTCGGCACCTAGCACTGGTGTTGAATAAAGCAACCGACATTTACCATTTTGAGAGCAAACCACCAGGCTGGCCCTATCTGGAGGCAGGACCAGGGATCGGGTTTGTATTTTGTTTAATCCCCACATACTTGTTTAAAAGATATAAAATAAAAACAAGATGCTTAATCTTAGCAAAGTTCTATATTGATTCCTGGTCAGCCTAGAGATACAATGCTGTATTCGTTTCCGTTTGCTGCTGTAATAAATGACCACAAGCTTAGTGGCTTAAAACAACAGAAGTTTATTATCTTATAGTTCTGGAAGTCAGAAGTCCAAAATCAGTTTCACTGGTCTAATATCAGGGTGTCAGGTACCACAGGGCTGGTATTCCTTCTGGAGGCTGCCAGAGAGAATCTATTTCCTTGCCTTTTCCCACTTCTAGAAGCTGCCTGCACTCCTTGGCTCGTGGCCCCTTTGTCCATCTTCAAAGCCAGCGGTGCAATCTACTCCCTTCTCTGACCTCTGCTTCTGTCCTTACATCTTCTCTCTCCCCCTCCGATTTTCCTGCCTCCTTCTTATGAGAATCCTTGTGATTATGTGGGGCCCACCTGGATCACCCAGAATCACCTCCCTGCCTCAAGACCCTTAACCACATCAGCACACATCAGCAGAGACCCCTTTGGCCACGTACAGTAACATTCACAGGTTCTAGGGATTAGAACGTGGACATCTTTGGGGCATCCTTATCATGGCCATTAAAAAAAGTTAAGAGTTGTGAATCTGGAGAGTGTGGCAGGGCACTGTGGCTGACTGCAACACCCATTCGCCTTCACATGATCGGTCTAGGCCCATGATGCTAATTCCATCCCCTTTGGCAGTGGCTGGTTCGGAGATGGGACAAAAATATGGAGAGGAGGCTGCTGGGGAGGCCTCTGGGGAAGTTTTCCCGATCTTAAGAGAAACACACCAAAGGGCTCCACAGGCCACAAACAAGGAAGCAGACTGTGCAGCTGCTGCCATCAGCCATCCTATGGCCATGGGGACACCTGCCTCAGGATGGCACTGCTGTGGACAGAACAGAGAAAGGGCCTGAGTCTCCAGTGACGTCCCTTAGCCACCAACCTGAACCTGCTCTTCCTCTGGGCTTGGCACCCCTGTTTTGCAAGCATATTCATTTTCTTATTTTTAGAGCCACTTTGATTTGGTTCTGCTTCTTGAAAGGAGAAGAAAGAAAGGAGCAATGGCCTCTCATGCTTCTTCCCAGAACCAGGAACCAACATGTTGCTAAAAGAAGTCTAAGTTGGTCACTTGATGCCACTGCTTAGAGATGCACAAATACTTTATGGCAAAAACGTAACCCTGTTCAATGTGGTACATGTAAAAACTTTCTCCCATAATGAGCAAATGCTTTTCTAATAAAGCAGCACAAAATCAGCCAGTATGATCTGTGGGTGATCTGTGAAGGAATCATCAGTGGAAAGGAAGAAGTGAACCATCCAGGGGTTGGGCTGCCAAAGCATGACTGCTGAGGCCCAAGCACCATACATTTTGCATATGAAGACGCACGCTCCACAAGCGTCCACGGAGTATTTGTATTGGCTTTTGGGGGCTGCTGTAACAAAGCGCCCCAAACTGGCTGGCTTAAAGCAACCATAGTTCTGGAGGCTAAAAATCTGAAATCCAGATGTCGGCAGGGCCGTGCTCCCTCTGAAACCTACAGGGAGAGTCCTTCCTTGCCTTCTCCTTGCTGCTGGTGACTCCGGCATTCCTTGGCTTGCAGCTGCATTGTTCAAATTTCTGCCTCTGTTGTGCTAGGCTCACAGCCTGTGTGTGTCCATCTTCCCATGTGACACGTGTGAAGGCATTCCTGTGTGTGTGTCCAAATTTCCCTCTTCCTATAAAGACCCCAGTCCTATTGGATTAGGGCCCACCTTAATCACCTCATCCTAACTGGATTACAACAGCAAAGACCCTGTGTCCAAATGGTCACATTCACGGGCGCCAGGGATTAGGACATCAACCTGTCTCTCCGGGGGTGCACTGGACTCCATGGCCCATGCAGCAAAAACTAATGTGATTTCAAGGACGGTGAAGACAGGTGCCAGGCCCTTGAGCAGCTTACAAAGATTGGTTGGAGGGACACATAAAACGGTGCAGGGAACACCGTCCTGACAGCAACCCTCTGTGGTAGGCATTAGCAGCCCCATGTTACAAATGAAAATACCTGAGGCTCAGGAGGGTTAACAGCCTTGCTGAGGGCCACTTGCTGGTCAGCAGTAGAGCCAAAACCCAAGCCTGCGTCTACAGATACCAAGGGCTCTCTCTGACTACAACAAGCTGGAGACATTCCCAGCTGAGGACAAAGAGGCACATTAAAGTCACAAACAGAATACAAATTGTTTAATGCATATTTGGGGGGGGTAGGGAGGAAATAAGAAAAGCAAAGTTTCCTTGCCCCCTAAAGTCCAAAGTCAGATTGCCCCTTGCTGCAGAGACCTGGCAGCGACAGGCAGGACAGTGGGTCCTTCGAGTGGCATTGTCCCATCCCTCCAAGCTGCCTCATTTGCAGGCAGCTGCCACCTCCCTGCATAGCAGGGGACTAATGGCAGGCATTCTTGGGGGCTACAGTGTGGGCAGGTGGCGAGCGAGGACTGAAAAGACGTTTTGTCAGGCCCAGCTTCTGCAGCGTGGAGGGGAAGGGCTGGAGGAAGCCAGATTGAAGAACTGCTTTGGTGAAAGTGTGCCGCCGTCACAGTAAGTCACTGCATCTCTGCTGTTCCCGAGAGCTGACATTGCTCCAAGGCTAATTAGGAGCCAGACAGAACCAGAGGAGAGGAGAATACTCTCAAGCATCTCTGCAGGAGAGGGGTCCAGGGCAGGAGAGTTCACCTAGAGTGGGGTATCTCGGCCTCAGCCCTGCTGACATTTTGAACCGGATCATTTTTTGTTATCAGTAATGACCATTTTGGGCCAGGCATGATGGCCATGCCTATAATCCCAACACTCTGGGAGGCGAAGGCAGGAGGATCACTTAAGTTTGGTCTCAAACTTTTGGCTTTAAATGATACCAGCTAGCAACACAGCAAGACCCCATCTCTACAAATAAATTAATAAATAATTAACTGGGTGTGGCAGTGGATGCCTGCAGTCCCAGCCACTCAGGAGGCTGAGGTGAGAGGATCACTTGAACTCAGGAGCTCAAGGCTACAGTGAGCTATGATCACACCACCACACTCCAGCCTGAGTGACTGAGATCCTGTCTCAAAAAAAAAAAGCAAGAAAAAAGGAATGATCATTTTTTGTGTCCTGTGTACTGCAGGATGTTTTGCAGCCTCCCTGGCCTCTAGTAACACCCCTCAAGTCATGACAACTAGAAATGTCCCCAGGGGGGCAAACTCATCCCTAGTGAGAAGCACTGGTGTAGGAACATGCATCCTTTTTCCATAAGGAGGGCTCTCTGTTTCCAGTGCTGGTCCAGGGAAGCCACCTGATGTGCTCACCGCACCAGTGGCCTCCCTGCAAACCCTCGCTGCAGAAGCTCTGAAAAGCTATGAAGTTCGTTGCCTACTCCCAGCTTCATAAGCACAGAGGTAATAGGCAACGCATGTTCTCATAATGAAGAAAATGTTCCACTTGCCATTAAAGAAACACCAATTTAAAAACACACAACTGACATTCCCCACAAAGCCAACAGGCACTAACCCCCTCTCCTATGGCCTTAGGGACCCATTAATTCAACTAGAGGCAGCTTGTGTACAAGCCCAAAATACCAGAAATACCCAAATAACTAGGAGAGGGAGCCCGAGAGGCCGTATCAGCAGGATCTAAGGCCACAGCCATCTGGTTAGGAAGAGCTCCTTCACAGGACCCAGCTAGAATGTGGAGGAAGAATGGGTGGTGGATAAGAAAGCCACCTCCAACCACTCAATGGCTTGTGACTTCTGTCTGGACACCGACCAGCAATAAACAGCCAGACCCAAAGTGTCCCTGAAGATGTCTACAAAACAGCAGCTGGAACCCTAACACCAGTGGTTGCTCCCTCCCCATTGCCCTTGCCACCTGCTGATGGAAGGGACCCTGTGCACTTGAACAGCAGCTCCCCTTCTCCCACAGTGAAACTGATGACTGTACCTACTAGGGTTCAAGTTTAAAAGATCTAAGTAGCCCAGCGCGGTGGCTCACGCCTGTAATCCCAACACTTTGGGAAGCTGAGGCGGGCCGATTGCCTGAGGTCAGGAGTTTGAGACCAGCCTGGCCAACATGGTGAAACCCTGTCTCTACTAAAAATACAAAAATTAGCCAGCATGGTGGTGGGTGCCTGTAATCCCAGCTACTCAGGAGGCTGAGGCAGGAGAATCGCTTGAACCCGAGAGGCAGAGGTTGCAGTGAGCCAAGATCATGCCACTGCACTCCAGCTTGGGGGACACAGTGAGACTCCGTCTCAAAAAAAAAAAAGAGAAAGAAAAAGAAAAAAGAAATGAAAGATCTAAGTAAAGTGGAAATCTCTGGTTCCTGGGCACAAAACTACCACACACACCAAATATAACAAATGTGAGTGTAGGCTCGCCTGTGACATACTGTATCAGGAATCTTCTTCTAAAACAGATGCACACCAAAAACTTACCTATTGAGGTAAGTGACCCCCTCCTCCCGCAACTGACCTCCAAAAGGGTCTTGGGGCTCCTTGGCAGCTGTATTCCCATCTGCCTCCTCTTTCCCACACACTTGGATGGCAGGCACACCCCACGCAGCCTGCAAGCCATAGAATTTCAGTAGCAACAGTGTCTCTCACCGTGGCTAATCTAGAGTCTTAGCAGAGACTCCTTACTATCGTCTAAATGAGCAGGAGGATAAGCAGAGTACCACAGGGTGAAAGGTTTAGCTCTGAAATTAGCCAATGTGGCTTCAAAGCCCAGCTCCCACATTTGCTGCCTGTGTGGTCTTTGCAAGGGTATGCCTGGTGTAGGCTCAAACGTAGATGGTTGTACTCCAAAAAAAAAAAAAAAAAAAAAAAAACCCAAATATGCTGACCAGTGTCTCATGCTATCTTTGTTGCATAAATCACACCCAAAATGCATCATCTGTGATTTCCATGTCGGGCTTCTTGTGAAGCAATCTGAATATCCTAGATTTTTACAAATTTTGTTCCCAAATCTTTTACAGTTGCCTCATCCATACTTAATTTGATGGCATTTTTGTTTTGCAAAAGTAACTTTTATTAATATCATATCTTTCTAAACATTCTACTTCTTTTGTAGAAATGACAAATCTTGGTTTTCACATTCACACTGCAAACATTTACATACCTTATAATTAAATTATTTAACAACAGTGTGTGCAACTGGCATATACAGGTTTATAAGTGCACACAGTGGATGCTGGTGAAGCCTACAACTCAGGTGTGAGAAGTGTGTGTGTGCATGCTAGAGAGAGTCTGTGAGCTTCCTGAAGGCAGAGGCTGGAATATTTTACAGGGAAAATAAGGAGCACTGGTTACATCACTGCTCCAATTAGGCAGAACGGTGATGTAGCTATAAGCTGAGTCCTACAGGAAGGCAGAGGCTGGAGTAAGTAAATGTGGCTAGGCTGGGGCATCTGTCCATAAGGACACACTGGACACCAGATCATGGCCCCCACTCCTCCCACATCTAATATCCACTTTCTCTAAGGGGCTGGCAAATCAGTACTTAGAGGGCAAATGAACAGTGCAAAGAGCAGCTTTCAAGAAAGCCAGAATTATTCCTTCTTCCCAAACATCTCAGAAGACCAAAGGCCTAGAAGGAACGGTCCAGAGGGCTTGCCTGGAAGGTTCTGTTTGTACTTATTAATAGTTATGCATCCACAAGATGGTTATTTAATGGAAGTGAAAGCTGGGGGACTGGGAGGCTCATGAAAACCAACTCCAGTGAGCCTCCATCCTCTGCCCCCGCCCCTTCAAAACAGGAAGGCCGTTGCCCTTGGCTGAACAGCTTTTTAAAGTGACCTTGACCCTAGGTTTCCCTTGACTGTAATTTTTTTTTTTTTTTTGAGTCTCACTCTGTTGCCCAGGCTGGAGTGCAGTGGCGCGACCTCCGCTCACTACAACCTCCACCTCCCGGGTTCAAGCAATTCTCCTGCCTTAGCCTCCCAAGTAGCTGAGATTACAGGCACCCACCACCATGCCTGGCTAATTTTTTGTATTTTTAGTAGAGATGGGGTTTCACCATGTTGGCCAAGCTGGTCTCAAACTCCTGACCTCTGATGATCCACCCGCCTTGACCTCCCAAAGTGCTGGGATTATAGGCATGAGCCACTGTGCCTGGCCCCCTTGACTGTTAATTTTTATATTTCAGAGCTCACAACAGTTGCATCACCAGCTTCCTTCCAGCCAAGAATGAAAAGGAAAGCTCCTACAAAATTCAGGGCTCGGGACTGTGTCATGGGACACTCGGGGCCATTTAGGGACACTGCTGCAATGGCCCATGGCAGGTTGTAATATTTTAGTTTCAATATATGAGAAAATAGTCTCTCCTTACTCTTAAGCCCCTGCTCTCAGAGAGCCCAGAAGTCCTGAATTGGCAGGGGTCTTTTCACCTTGACAGCGGGCTGGAGGACTGCCCGGGTGTTGCATCACAGAAGTTGCCTCAGCCTGCATCACTGCCACTCAGGCTGGACTGAGCAGGGCAAGGCTGGGTACACCATCTGCTGCCCCGGGGGATGCCTGGAGGCCAGCACTAGCCATGGCTGACACAGCTCTGCACACACGCACACACGAGCGTCAGACTTGACCATGAAGCTGAGCACCCCTCTTCTGCAATCGCACTGGCGTGTTTCAGGATTCTTTTATTTTATAAGGTGAAGTGACGGAACACAGTCTTTAAAGGAAAGTAAGAGTGTTTCCAAATGGCATCAGAGTGTGAACCTGAATTCTAATAAGAGAAGAGGAAGCTCAATTCTTAGGCCTGGAAAAGTTCAATCATGACGCCCTAGCTAAGACCATGCTTTACCCAAAGATTTCCACCAGGTGTGTCCAATCTTTTGGCTTCCCTGGGCCACAGTGGAGGAATTGTCTTGGGCCACACATAAAATACACTAACACGAACAACAGCTAATGAGCTAAAAAAAAAAAAAAAATCACAAATAAATCTCATATATATATATAATTTTTTTTTTTTTTTGAGACACAGTCTCACTCTGTCATCCAGGCTGGACTGCAGTGGTGTGATCACAGCTCACTGAAACCTCCGCCTTCTGGGTTCAAGCGATCCTCCCACCTCAGCCTCCCAAATAGCTGGGACTACAAGTGTGCACTACTACACCTGGCTAAGTTTTGTATTTTTAGTAGAGATGGGGTTTCGCCATGCTGGCCAGGCTAGTCTTGAATTTCTGGCCTCAAGTGATTTCCCCGCTTCGACCTCCCATACTGCTAGGATTACAGGTGTTAGCCACCATGCCTGGCCTCATAATGTTTTAAGAAAGCTCACAAATTTGTGTTGGGCTGCATTCAAAGCCGTCCTGAGCTACATGAGGCCCGCGGGTTGAACAAGTTTGATCTAGACCAAGGGGCAAAACCCAAAAGGCTAGTAGGTGGACAACTATAACCCAGACCAACAAAATAACTGATCAGCAAGGAAGCTCCAGGCAAGAGGCTAGCCAGACCTCGGCTAGAGGTGGGTACATCAGCCTGGGGGTCTATAAGGTGGATCTCTTAGGTGATCTCCAAGTTAGACTGGATGACCCCTCCTCCTGGCAACCAAGATGCTAGAGTGGAGAAAGGACAGTGTTCCTGCAATCAACAAATTTTTAGGAAATGTTACCTTGGTCTAATTATTGTTCAATGAAGTAAAGAGACAGCCCCCTGCCCTCATAGAGTGGACATCTCCTATAATTGGAAATGATGGATCTTCATGGTAACCTTAGAGCTGGAAGGTGCCTTAGAAAACTCATGAAGCAAGAAACCAGCCGTTCCTTGCTGTTGGGCATCCCACTCTTTTTTGTTTTTTCTGAGATGGAGTCTTGCTCTGTTGCCCAGGCTGGAGTGCAGTGGCACCATCTCAGCTCACCACAACCTCCACCTCCCGGGTTCAAGCAATTCTCCTGCCTCAGCCTCCCAAGTAGCTGGGATTACAGGCGTGCGCCACCACTCCTGGCTAATTTTTGTATTTTTAGTAGAGATGAGGTTTCACCATGTTGGCTAGGCTGGTCTCGAACTCCTGACCTCAAGTGATCTGCCCGCCTCAGCCTCCCAAAGTGCTGGGATTACAGGTGTGAGCCACAGTGCCTGGCCAGGCATCCCACTCTTGCCTTTAATTAGCAGAGTGCTCCTGATGCACGCAGGACTTCCACGCTTACTGCTGTTTCTCTTGTTCAGGGAAACTCATCCTTGTTCTTTAAGCTGCACATTTGTGAGGCAGCCGGTCCCTGCCAGGAGGACCGTCATTTTCATTAAAGGTCAAAGCCAGCACTCAGGATATTAAGAACTTCAAATGAACAAACTGTTCCTCTGGCTTCATCAACATTTTATTTTTACCCTTGGGCGTGGAGAGATGGACAACCAGAAGAAAGTGGCATCATTTGATGCCCTACATTTGTTTAACTACAGGGAGGGAGGAAATGGAGAAGCAACCAGTTTCTGGTATCACAAGTCTTCATAGAGACCAGACTCTGTTCGCACAAGTATCCCTGCTCCAATCAGTAGAGACCCTGGTCACACATAAGTCACTGAGCAGCGTCCTGATATCTTATGTTAGCCTTGGAAATGGCTGCAAAACACAAACTTTTTTGTCTGTGCCATTTACAAGATCATCTCGGTTGGGTATGTCCAATCTTTTGGCTTCCCTGGGACACATGGAAGAACTATCTTGGGCCACACATAAAATACACTAACAATAGCTGATGAGCTAAAAAAACAAACAGGCCAGGCATGGTGGCTCGCCTAAGGTTGGGAATTCAAGACCAGCCTGGCCAACGTGGTGAAACCCCGTCTCTACTAAAAATACAAAAAATTAGCCGGGTGTGGAGGCGGGCGCCTGTAATCCCAGCTACTCCGGAAGCTGAGGCAGGAAAATCACTTGAACCTGGGAGGCGGAGGTTGCAGTGAGCTGAAATCGCGCTACTGCACTCCAGTCTGGGCAACAGAGTGAGACTCCATCTTAAAAATAAATAAAATAAAATAAATGCAAAAAAAAAATCTGTTTTAAGAAAGTTGATGAATTTGTGTTGGGCCACATTCAAAGCCATCCTGGGGTGCATGGGGCCAACAGGCCATGGGTTGAGTAAGCTTGATCTAAATGTTCTCACAACAAACATACAATCTGATTTCAAGGAAACTAACAGAAGAGAAACATTAGTCCTTTAAGCTGTGAAAATAGGTTCCTTAGGACAAAAGTAAAAGAACTTGAAAAGATTTTCAAAAATAAACCCATAAAGCCCCCAACAAAGGAAGTACAACTTCCCTTTTGCTACAATGGCAATCCTAACCACTCATTTCAATCTTCAAGGAAGAGAAAAACATGCAGAAAATTTCCTGTGTGGTTTTTTTTTTTTTAAACCTGTTTTATTCAGCTACTGTATATAGCTGAGTATGTAATGAATAACCCAGCTGGTGTTTACGGGACAGCTAATACTGCACATTCAGCAAACGCTAGGTAGGGTCAGCATCCCATTTTTGGAAGACACCATTGTGCCCACACACAGGGTGGAAGACACTGCAAACTGTTATCATATGATAATCTTCCAGCCAATCTCCCACTTCTCAGTCTCTCCCACTTCACGACTTTTCAAAAAGCAGAGGAAACAAAACCACACACAATCCTACCACCATCTGGCAGCTTCAGACCAGCAAGCATGAGATTCTGGCATGCACCGTACTGGCAGCCACAAAGACCAATATTCCTCTTTGTTGCTGTTTTAAAAGCAAAGCGAGAATGGTAATATGGAAACACAAAAACACGGACACGCTCACACTATGGGAAAACCATATCAGGAGCAAACACATTCCGACAGGGAGGCTTCCCTGTCTACGTTTTGGATGGAATGGTGTCTGGTTGCAACACCCTGTGGGGGTGTCACCTGGGAAATGCCAGCTGTCTCCCCGACATCTGCCACCATGAACCCCCCACTGCCATGGTCTGCCTCTGCTGCGTGGGCACAGAAAGATGCTCCTGCTGAAGCCAGGTCTGAGCAACTCGATGACGCCAGCTCCTGCCAGCGAAGCAGATGTGGCCTGATGCAGAAACCACATGTCGTTTTCTTAGTTCACAAAATTTAACTGTCGGGTAGATAAGATGCTCACAGTATCCGGATCAGGGATTATCTCCCAGTCAGCTTTCTTGGGTTGTCAGGTAATTCAGAAGGTGGCCAGATGAATGTGGAATCAGAACCAGGGAGTTAGTGTTCTAGGGATCAGAGTAAGAGCCTGCTACATCTATCCCCAACAAAGGGATGGCTCTAAGCTGGGACTCTGCAGAGACAGCCCTTGCGCTGCCTCCCTCCCTGCCCTCTCGCTGGGCTCCCGTTGGAGATCAGAACTCCCTGTGATAAACATCTATCCTTGAACCCGCTAGCACCTAAAATCATGCATGTGTCACTGGCCTAAGAGCTACTTTATTCCTTTAAGAAGTTTCTGTACATCCCCAAACTATGCCAGAATATAGTGACTTTATCATCTCTCAGGAGGTAATCTTGCAGTTTTTCATGTTATTAGGAATAGCTACCAGTGACTGAGTGTGTGCAACATGACAAACCCTTGCAGGAATGTTGTATTCATGTTTTTAAAATCTCATTATACTCCTCTTATAGGTACCATTATAAAGTAGGTATCTTTTTTTTTTTTTTTTTTTTTTTTTTGAGACAGAGTCTCACTCTGTTGTCCAGGCTAGAGTGCTGGGAGTGCAGTGGTGCGATCTTGGCTCACTCCAACTTCTGCTTCCTAGGTTCAAGCGATTCTTGTGCCTCAGCCTCCCAAGTAGCTGGGACTACAGGCATGTGCCACCATGCCCAGCTAATTTTTGTGTTTTTTGTGTTTGTTTTTTTTTTGAGATACAGTTTCACTCTTGTCGCCTAGGCTGGAGTGCAATGGTGTGATCTTGGCTCACTGCAACCTCTGCCTCCTGGGTTCAAGCGATTCTGGGATTACAGGCACCCACCACTACGCCCAGTTAATTTTTGTATTTTTAGTAGAGACAGGGTTTCACCGTGTTGGCCAGGCTGGTCTCAAACTCGTGATCTCAAGTGATCCACCTGCCTCAGTCTCCCAAAGTGCCAGGACTACAGGCACAAGCTACTGCACCCCACCAAAAGTAGGTATCATTATCCTCGTTTTACAGATGAGGACAAGGGTACTCAGAGAGGTTAAGTAACTTGCCCAAGGTCACAAAGAATTCAGAATTTACATCCAGGGCTGAGTCGAGAGCTAGAACTTTTAACCACTCCATTCTTTGGGGCATCTCACTGTTGCCAGGACATTACCAACCAATAGAAACATTTGGCAGATAAGGAATTAGGTTTCCTTCCCCCACCCCCAATCCTATAACTGGGAGAAAATAAGAGCCCTTCCCCCGAACATCTGTTTTATCAGCCAGATTCAAACCATGCTGTCGCCACTTCCTCGCTCAACTGTGCATAGTTGGCCGGTCCGCATCCAAGGCCATGAGTTCAGGGTGGACATGTACTGTCAGGCTTCAGCAGGAATCACCTCCTGCCAGCTTCCTTTGGCAGGGTACACTGCTTATTCATGCAGAGGACCCCTCCCTATTTGCCAGGAGAATCTATCCTGAAATCACCCTTTCAGCTACTGACTCCCCTCTGCAACCCGTCTTAGCAGGAGGCATCTTCAGGACAGCTTCCCAGGGATGGCCCTGGGAATCATGCTTCGCTGAATTCAGGATCCTGTTTTCTAGAAACTGACGTTTTAGAAACAGCTTCAGACATAGAATAAGCTCAACAAACGTTAAGTGGAACCAGGCAGACATGCCAAGCTTCGCGTTCTACGCTTGTAATATTTGCTCTTCCTCGATTCTCTCCTGGCTCCTCCTCATCCCTCTTCCCCATTTTTACTGCACACCTTTACTGAGTTAAAGTTCTAGAGGAAAAGCGGCTGCAATTAAGCCAAGACTCTATCAAAGGCCCTTGAGGGATACAGGCCAGGGACAGAGGATGCATTCTGCAGTTGATTTCCTGGCCAAACTCATCTGGGGTCATTTAAACTAACTCATATACTATCTTCTTCTCCTTTCTATCTCCTCAATTTCTATCTCAAGTCATACCTTCCCCAGATGGTTTCTGAATGAGTGTCTGGATGGTTTCTGATCTAAACAGAGTTTTAAAAAAAGTAATTGAAATTCTAACCCTGGAATAGCAAACAAGAGGCTGGCTGTTACCACTCAAGAGAGAAAGCAAGTATGAGGCTTGCGCAGGAGAGAAAGCAGCACCATGACACGACCAAAGTGCCCTTGAGTCCCTACAAGCTGGGCAAGCCCCAACCTCCCAGCCTCCATCTATTCAATGGAAGGGCATAACTGGTTTTAGTTTCTAGCTCCCAAATCGAGTCTCAGGTCAAGCAGTGGTAATGTGAATCCAAAAACTATTCTCAGTAAGTCTAAAAGCCTCTTTACTGCTCAGGCTAACTTAAGCACTCACAGTCCTTTGCTTTCTGTTGGAATTATATAAAGCCTGATAAAAATGACCCCAGGTTAACAGTTATTATATATCTCTAAAGAAAAGGGGGGACTTAATTATTACTTAAAAATGTAACTTGTTCGGTAAATAAGATTTTACAAAGCTTGAGGTAGGTCGGTAGAGATTGGTAACGTGGAGAGTCCTCAGTGGTTAGAAGCCACTGCTGGAAGTGGAAGATAAAATGTGCATCCCCAAAACATTTTCCCAGTCTTGCCCAATTACCATAAAAATGGGACACGATTCTAGCATCCTGATGACGTTCTGAGGTTAAACTAAACTGCTCTATATTAGATGCCCCTCTGAGAGCTGGTCACATCATGTAATGAAGACTTTACTAGATAACTAAAGCCACTCTGGTTCCTCTTCTGGTTCTCCTTCTCCTGCACTGTTTTCTTCCCCACACCCACTTTATTAACTGTGTTCTTCTAACAGAATGCAGATAAGAATAACTACCAATGAATGACTGAAACCTGACTGTGGCTCAGTCATCAGTTAGGAAGTTGCCAGAAGGCAATGGGATTGTGGGACGCAGGGGATGACCACGTGTCCCATGGATGAGCACTGGAGCCAGGGTAACATCATGGCCTCGCCTCCTCCAACAAGGTCAGTGCCCAACTGCAGAGAACCAGTAGGGTGTGATTTATTGCCACTGTATCATGCATGTTCGGGTTGCCGACATCACTTCATGCAGTGGGCCTGAGTGTTCTTTCCCACTGCCCTGGGGTATGATGGGGGTCCTAATTCCCAACCCTTAAGGCCTATGCAAACAGCTGTTTCCTTGTTTTTTATTTGTTAGTTATTTTTTTAGAATGAGCTCTTCATAGACAAAGGCAAGGATGGTAAGTGGGTTTATCTCGTGGGCTAATTCTGATCAGGTGTATGGATGCCTGGGGCACTGTGTGGAGGGTGCTGTGGGCAGCTATGCGCTAGATGGAAAATGGATTGGCTAGATCAACTAGTAATGTCTGCTACAATCGCAGGACAGTGGAAGGATGCAGACTCTGTATTTGCTACCCTGGGCCTAGGATATCAAAAGAGAGCTCAAGACACAACTTGTTAAACTTCAGTATACACAAGGATCACCAGGAAACTGTGCTAAAATGTAGATTCTGATCCAGAAGGTCTAGAGATTCAGCATATCTGAGAAGTTCCCAGAAGACGCTGACTTGCTGCTAGACTACCAACCACACTTGGAGTGAAAGGGGCTAGAATGTTTCACCAGCCAGAATACTTTCCCCAGCTCCCTGAGAACATCATCACCACACAGAGCCCCTGCCATGTGAAATCCAGCTGACGGGATGTCCTGAGACAGTAAATATGACTGTCTGCCAGTTGCACCACTAAAGGACACAGGGTCTGCTGCTGGGACAGGCTCCTGCTGATGAAGCTTCTCCACCCCTTGCCTTAGCGTCCCATCCCAAACCACACTCTTCTGTTTAACCAGAGGTCCTCCTACCAACGAGTGAAACGGCAACCCTGGTCTAGAGGAAAGACAGAGCATGGGAGGGTTGACAATGTCTCAGGGCAAAGTGGCTCGACAGCAGAAGAGTAAGGGGTCAGAAAGAGTCCCTCGGTTCCCACCTGCTCCTATCTTTCCCATGTCTAGGACATTCACGTAGCCTTCAGAGTGACTTGGTATAAAAAGGTGGGCAAGGAGTAAGCTTTTATCTTCTCCCTTGCAGAGGATTAGAAGTGGTTCAGAGGCCTCCAGTCCTTGCAAATAAGGATGGGAGAACAAAGTCAGGGAGGGAGAGACTAAGGGGAACAAGTGCATTCTCACACTTACCGTGCTGTCCTGGGCTTACTGCTCCATGGGCCTGTGTCCTCCATTAGACAGCGACCACCTTGGAGGAACTACGTGTGAGCCATTCCTGAATTCCCAGTATCTAGCAAAATGCATGACTTAGAATTAAGACTCAATTGATGTTTGTAGATAAAGGGGAAAGAGTTTTAAAATTGGACACTACCTATTCTGAAGAGCAGGTACTCCTAACATTTTGGCAGCTGAGCTAACTCTGAGCTCCTGGGATGGGGGGAAATCAGACATTCTTTATACATATCAGACACCCATGGATCCCCTCTCCCTGGTGATGTGCAAACAACAGGGACAGGAGATCTGGACCATAATGCTGTGAGCTCCGGGAGGCCTGCCTAGTTTGTGATTCAAGGTCATCTAGGGAAGGAACATATTTAACTGCTAGTCTAATAAAGGATATTTAGATCAATCCTCAGCTTTTCTGCCTGCCTTTCAAATAAAATTAAGTATATGAGCACCTACTATGTGCAAGGTATTAACAATAGGATCGTGATTCTTCTTCCACATTAGACATGCACAAAAGAAAAAAATGAAAACAAAACAACAAATCAAGTCGTTTTATTTTGTGACATGGGGCTGATACAGACCTCAAAAGTACCCATAAGGCTGGAACCGGGCCCATTAAAATGCTCACAGTACTCGGGACATATTTTTTTTAGAAGATAATTACTAACAATCTCGGAAGCTTCAGGTCCCCTTATATGCTACAAGAAAAGCCTTCGCGGGAACAGATCTGTTGCCATGACAACAATCACTTGGCTGCGCATAAAGAAGGGCGGGGAACCTACCAAGTGGTATTCTCAACAGTCAGCCCTGGGATTTCTTAAAGCCACTTTCTAAAGAACCATCAGCATCTAGGAGAATCTAAAAGCTGCGTGAGACCTTAGGAGTAACCTAGTTTCACATGACACCAGAATTTCTTCTTTATCGTCCCTGCCAAATAGTCATCTGGACTCAGCTGAAACATCTCTGGGGCCAGAGAACTTGCTCCCCTTTATGCCAGGAGGAAGAAGGTAGGGAGCTTTCTTCAATCATCCCTGGAGTGAGGTGAACAGAGGTACAAGAAGGGAGGGAGTAATTACCTGAAGAACCTTCCCCTTTCCGAGCAGGAGGTTTAGGCTCTGGCAATGCCTGCCATGAGCTCAAGGAGCCCAAACGAAACAAAAAAATGCCTGGAAGGTAACTTCTCCCAGGTCTCTAATACAGAGCTGGTTTCCAATTCTAGCCATTCAATGCCACCTGGAAATCCATGGTTGTCACTGTTATGCTACATGGAAACAGCACCAAGGACCCTGGTGGTATTCCGTGAACCATGTGGAAGGCTGCATGGGGAGCCCACAGCCAGGTGCCTTGTATCCACATGCTGTAGAAACAGTGCACGTGCCTGAGTACACATGTGCACAAACCCACCAGACAGACCCCCCAGCACGTGACTCAACAGTCACCTCTGTAGAGTATCACTAAAGATGGCTTCTCCCAGGGCCCTGCCCATCAATTATCTTTTGAGACAAATGCACGTGGATTCTTAGGTAACTCACAGGTAACTTACTTAGGAATATATTTGTGTAGACCAAGACTGGGAGAAAGAGCCAGGGGTGAGCTGGGGGGATTGCTGGGTAAGTGACGTACATCACAAAAGTGGATACGAGCCCCACTGAAGAAGAAGTAAATACCTTGCCCATGTGTTGCTGCTACAAGGAGCGGCGTGACCTGTGGAGGAGCCTTTCAGGCCCAGCTGACCTGAACACACGACCTCCAGCTATCAGCTGGCATCCCCCCATTACGGTGAGGTTCCACCAAGACAGGTGCCTGGGATACTCTCCCACAGGCCTACTTTCGTTCTGTCCATGCAGAACAGACCCTCAGCTCCCTTCAATTCACCACGTCCCTCAGCTCACCACCCACCTCGACACTTTCCAGATGGCCTTTAGATACCATCGGCATCTTTCAGTAATCACTCTGGGCTGACACAGTGAGACCTGGGACCACCATCCTGAACAAGCTTAATGGCCCATTTCATATGAGAAAGAGAATCAGAAATATTAAAAGGAAATACCCTGTTTTTAAAACTCCAGTTTACTTAGTACCTTATCAGTAACGCCTACCATCCCAAAAGAAGACTGGAGAAATAAAAAAGATTTGCATGACGTACAATGATCTTGATCTCAGACACCCAAGCAGACACTCAAGCGTATTTGCACAGAAGCAGATTTGATGTGAAGATGGCACCTGTGAACAGGGACCTCCCCAGAACCAACGCTTACCCCAGGGAGAGCTCCGCTGCCTGTGGGGCTCACAGAACGCCAGAATGCAGCCCCTGGGCTTTTCTACCAAGGTTCCCAATCAGGAACCCAGCACTCATTTGGGGAAGAACCTGGCAAATCATCTTAATGGTACTTAATTAGCAAGCTTTAAAGTTTCAGGCAGGAATTAGCTGCTGCAGGAATTAGTAGCAATTTGGTGAGCATCCTACAGGGGTGACATTGGACCACTCCAAACAGTTTCCCCCAGCAGTAACAACTGGAGGAAAAAGAAAGCACAAAGAGCAGCTCCTGACCACAAGGCAGAGGACAAAGAGTCTGGCAATGGCAGGAGCAGACACATCCTCATTACACAAAAGAAGCCAGGGTCGTCCCCAGCTGTGGATCTGGTAGCCGCCATTTCCAGATGACTGCACATGCCCACAGGAAACAGCACAGGCACGGCAGTCATTAGGAGAGAAGAGCTTTGCATTCACATGACTGAAAAGACAAGCTTGCAGTCCCCGAGATGCTGGTTTATTTTAGGAGACAATTACCCAGTTGTTACAAAGCTGAAACTGACCTTTCAGGTAGAAATCTTCGCATCAGGGATCTTCTTGTCTTAAGCAGGAAAAACTGAGATTTTAAAGACCAAGTTTGTATGTGTGTGTGTGTGTGTGTGAGACAGAGAGAGAGAGAGAGAGATAGAGACAGAGACAGAGAGAGAGAGAGAGAGAGAGAGAGAGAGAGAAACACAAGTGAACCTAACAGCAGGGACAGATTTCATCACCAGGCAATACTAGGTCACTAGATTAACACTGAATTGTATTCAGCCCACAAACAAACATTCGAAAGCAGATTAAGAACTGTTGTGTTGGAAAACGAGATTAAACAAATCCAATTTTCTTATTTTTTTAAGTTCAAAAGACTGAAACCCATCAAGTGAATTAAGTAAATAGGACAACCACTATCCAGCCCCACTAAACAAGTGGACAAATTCCGTAGGCAGGCTATCCCTGCAAATTTCAGTTCTCAGAAAGCAGAGCACGGTGCTATGACAGGAAAAGAGGTCTCAGGGGCATTTCTGTGGCCCTAGAAGGATGGCCTGTTTCCTGAAGGTATGCTGGAGGTATGCATCTATACCTAGGCTGTCTCTCAATACACTCAGCCGCCCGAGGACCATCTTACAGATGAGGAGCAAGACTCAGAGAGCAGAACAATTGGCTCAGGGCAACCCACCGAGCAGGAGTATACCACAGAGGTTAAGATTCAGGGTTCTGGAGCTGGAGATCCCTGGTCACCGTTCCAGCTCTTCCTCCAACCAATGGTATAACCCTGGGTGACATCTACTCTGAATCTTTGTTTCTTCATCCAACAGGAGCTGTTCCACAGTGCTATCAAGGATTGAATGGGATAATCCAAGTAGGATGCTGAGCACCAGGCCCTGTGCACACAGAGTCAGATCATCATGCAATTAACATGCAAACCTACAGCTGTCTGATTCTAGACCTCTTCACTGCCTTTGTGTGCACAGCTTCATGCAACAAAAGACTCTCAGCTAAATCTGGTTTTGGATTTACTTCTCAACTCACTGCAAAATGTATTTGAGTTTCCTGTTTCATGTATCAACTCCTATGCAGAAATGTGTATAACAATTGGGAGGAGAGTGTCACTGCCTCCAAAGGCAGCTACAGAAAGGTCCTTCAAGCCTATGGGGGCTGCTACGTACAGCTCCACAGGTAGCTGACTGCACAAGTCTAAGAGAATGCTATTTCCATAGACGATGAGTCATGGGCATCCTAAAGTCTGGTTTCTACCCCAGTCAAATCCAGAATGAGATCTGAGTGGAACTGAGTCATGGCACTGCCTGCTCTGCTGCCCCATCCCTTTCTTTCCTTTTGTTTTCCCTGTTGGTAAACTTCAAACTACATTAATTTGTTCTCAGCCACAGCAAGGTTTAAAAGTTAGGGATATGGCTGGGCGCAGTGGCTGTCATCTAGCACTTTGGGAGGCTGACGCAAGAGGATGGTTTGAGCTCAGGAGTTCAAGACCAGCTTGGACAACATAGTGAGACCTCATTTCCACAAAACATTTTTAAGAACTAGCCAGGCGTGGTGGTCTGCACCTGTAGTCCCAGCTACTTTGGTGGCTGAGGTGGGAGGATGGCTTAAGCCCAATAGGCTGAGGCTGTAATGAGCCGTGATCATGCCACTGCACTCCAGCCTAGGCGACAGAGCAAATACCTGCCTCAAAAAAAAAAAGGTAGGAATATAGCAAGAGGTGGTAGCAAAGACATGGGTCCTGCCCCACACAGCTAGGGGAAAGAACAGGGGGATTACCTGCGACTGAAACCTTGCTCAAATGGAGGCCAGGAGCTAACACCAATGGCTTGCCACATCTATAAAAACAATCACACATTAAATTCTCAGGAGGTTTTACTCCTCTGAGGGTGAGGCCACAACACCATTTCCCTCTCCTTTCTAAGGGATGGGTGTGTTTCTTTTCCCAGTGTGGAGACAGGGGACACTCACCTTCGTCTTCATCATGGGCATGGAAAAACCATCTCTGATTTCCAAACCAATGGCAGAGCCACCAGCAAAGGCCAACTTCACAAAGAGGTGTAGGATCCAGAGGACTATGCTTCAGCTGTTTTGGAAATGGATATGTTTTTTCCCCAAAGAAACAATGTCATGAATGGTAGTTAAGTTCTCAGGCTGGCCTGCAAACTTAATCCATTATATACCCGCATCAGATGCTGCTGAACCGGACCATGCCCCATGACAATGTTTCTACAGGAAAAAAGTACCCAATTTCAACCTGGGACATGGATTTTAGTGACAAGGGGAAAAAGTGAGGGGGACAAAAGGAAGAGGTTCCTGCCTTTGAAAGAATGACATATTTTATGTGTTTACTAAATCATCCATACCTACCATGCACAGACTCTCGGGTTAGTCAATAAAATAGTCCTTGCCCTAAAATAAACACAGGCCCAGTGGTACAAAATTACAGATAAATAGTACTGGATGACACAATGTGATTGGAGGAGGTCAAGAAGGGCTTGTCTAAGCTGAGATGGAAGGAAGACAGTGTATGTTGGAGGTTCCAGAAGGTGGGAAGACGCAGCATTCCAGATGAACAGAAGAGCACACGCAAAAAACGCCTGGCAGTACAAGAGAACAGTGCGTGCCTGGGGGGTCTCTAAGGAGTCCAGTGTGGCTAGAGTGCCAGGGATGTGACATGGCAGTGAGAGCATTAGGCTAGAGCAAGAGAGGCAGGAGGAGGCCAGGCCTGGAAATGGCTTCAGGAAGGCCATGCTGGGGGGTAGGCAGAGCCCTCACCCCAAGGCAAATGGAAAGCTGTGGAAAGGATTAAAAGTTAGGGATGTGGCCACGAGGTGGAAGCAACCCAAATATCTGCTGGAGATGAATGGATAAACATATACATACAATGGATTATTCAGGCCTAAAAAAGGAACGAAATCCTGACACAGACTCCAACAGTGGATGAGCTCTGAGGACATAATGCGGAGTGAAATAAGCCCACCACAAAAGGACAGATACTGTGATTCCACTTCCACGAGGTGTCTAGCAGAATCACACTCACAGAAACAGAAAGGAGAATGGAGGTTATCAGGCGCTGAGGGGAAGGGGAAAAATGCGAGTTGCTGAATGGGTTCAGAGCTTCAGTTTTCCCAGAGGAAAAAGTCTTGGAGGTCTGTGGCACAACATTACAGAACCCTACACTTGAAAACGATTAAGACGGTACATGTTATATTATGCACATTTCACCACAACTAAAAATTAAAATTTTTTTAAAAACCAATGATCTCATTATAGCTTTGGTTTCTATTCTGGGGATGATTCTGGAGGGGAAACTGAGGCAAGAACAAGCAGTGCCTCCTTCCCTAACCAGATCAGTCTAGAACTACTGGTGGCCCTAGAACCAGCCGTTCAGGATCACAGGAGGAAGGGCTGAGGCCAGCGCCCCTCTCCTCGTCAGTGCCCTGGACGCTATGACTATTATGGCAGCCAGGCCCCATGGCCTTCGACCTTCAGGATTCTCCTGCTTCCTCCTCAGCATCACTCTTCCCTTTGCCACCATCAGAGGTGACACCAGCATAGATCCACGTGGCTCTGGGCCACCTCCACCTCCAACTGAACCAAGAGTGCAAGTTCATGATTCCAAATTCAGGGCACAGATAAACCAAACCAACACATTCAACATGAACATGCAAATGCTCTGCTGTGATGTCAGAAGAGGCCTAAGATCCTAGGCTTCAGCATGCAACAGACAAGATTCCACTGCAACAAACCACAAAGGAGAGCCTATGTTTATTTGCATTGGATTTGCAGGGAAGATGCTGGAAGTAAGACCCTTGACCCAGGCATCTTCTCATGAGGTTTTTGTCATTGCTGTGGCTGTTGTTAAGTGTGCCTGTTTCAGGCAGTTAAAAAAAAAAAAAATCAGCTTTATTACTTGAGCTCAGCCCACCAATATGCTTCAGTATGTTCTGACATCCTGCCCATGACTAGATTATGTGACCCAACCCCCATATGTCAGTGCTGGGCAGAGGAAAAATAAAAACAAACAAGACTGTCCCTGCTGTCAGTCCAGGTCTCACCGGAGAGTGAGACACATAAGCAGACCGGCACAGATAGTTCCCAGGTATTAGAGTAGAGAAACACATAACAGAGGGGAGAAAGGGATCCTTTGGACTCCCCCACATTCTTCAGCAACTTGCCTGTCTGATTCTGAAGTGATTTCTGTTGCTACAACTTAGAACCTAGACTGACAGTATCAGGGACAGAACTAAGCCCTTCTCAATTCACTCCTTGAGCAATGAGACACTCAGTTGTTGAAATCTTCAGATTATGAGACTGACGTGCTACCTACTGCGCTAAGGAGGCAACTGAGTTGCTGAAATCTTGATTGCTTTTTCATTTCAAATTTGAACCTTTCATTTCAAGTTTACAAAAATAGGGATCGATTAACAATCAGATTAACTGGCATTTCGTCTGGAGACTAGCAATTCACCTGACCTTTGGCCTGTCATAAATCCCACTGTTTTTCTCATTAGGATTACATAAGGGGTAAACCAACAGATGGAAATGCTGTCTGGTCAGAGAACGAGGGCAGTGTCTACTTCTACCACACATGAGTGTGTCAGACTTCGAGTCCATGCCTAATGTTTTTTCCAGAATCATTCCCAGAATACCAGTGGCAAGAAAAATGATTTTCAGGAAGGCGGGGCATCTCTTTCTTTGCTGTTCTGTGAAGGAAACCAGGAGGTGCCTCTAAGGGGCAGGGTCTCCGCCACTTGCTTCCATTTCTAGGAGATCAAGGACCCACCAAAAAGCCCGCTGGGTCCCAGGGGGCTCCCATTCAGACCGCAAGCAGACGTGGAGGCCCAAAGGCCTCTGACTCCTTTAACCCATTTATCCTAATTTGCCTGGCCAATTACAAAGAGCCTGGAATTCAGTTCTTCCATTTCTTATGAGAGAACCACGAGAGCTGGGAAGGTTGTTAAAAATCATCTTGCACTTTAAAGAGAGATCTCACCTAAACCAGAGATTTTCAAGAGAATAATTTTTTGTACAGCAGCAACCCTCTATTTTGATTTGGGATGTTTCACAGGATGAGAGGGGTGCAGGGGCTGTCCACAGATTGCCATTCTCCAGCCCCACCACAAGCCCCGGGGCACCCTGTGTGAGCTCACCTACCTGATCATGCCACTCAACATCAGAGCGGACCTGGAGTTCAGTGACCTCAGAGATCCAAGAAAGTCACTTGGCAAAATTTACCACCATGTCTTATACTCCTCGCTTGAAGTAGTAACCTGGTGCTAAGCAACGTTTAGACTTTATTTCTAAAATCCCTGACAACTCTATGTGGCAGGCATGAATATTCCCATCGCAGAAGAGGAAAATGAGACACATAGGCTATAGCACTTCCAAGAGGTGGCCTGGCACATTAGCCCTCATTACACCCTGATTCTATTTTTGGGAGAGGAATTATTTATGTGGGTTATGCAGGTTTTCTGTCTTGGGTAAAGTATCATGTAAGAGTACTCACCCCTTCCAAATGGACTGCTACCTAAACACTTCCTATAATAACATTCTCAAGATGCCTTTGCACAGAGAGGGTAAGGAACCTGCCTGGGGTCACACAGCTAACATGCAAGGGATCTGGGTTTCAGACGAGGTCATGTGCCTCCAAAGCCCATGCACCAGACTCCTCAGCCTTTATAACCTAAATCCCTTAGGCTGCTGCTGCCCAGGCCTGTCCACTTCAAAGTCCCAGACCTCAGTGGAAGGCAAACAGGCAGCCACCCTCCACATACCAATTTTTCCCAAGCAAATGGACAAGTACCCAAAACACACTTTTCTATTTCACAACATTTCTGGCCTTCATTCATGCCAAAAGTAAGCAACTGTTGCATCGTTCCACATGATCACACGACAGGTTCCCAAAGATGACTTCAACAGGGCAGGGTCTGTGTACCAATTTTTTCATTTTTAATCTGCAGTTGACAAAACTAATACTTGGGCAGCTGGCAGAGTAGACTCGGTGAACATGCTGCTGAAACCACACTTGCTCTTTATGATCTGGGACCAGGTCATAAAGAGCAACTAGGACAGCAACTAGGAACAGGAGCCCAAAGTCATTCTTTCCAATCCAAAGGAGACACCAAGTATGAGGTTTCCTGCATTTGCCTTCACACTGGCTCTGCAATGATGCTGGTAGCTGGCAGCTCTCCATAATGTAGCTGTCTGCTCATCCACAGTACAACAAACACCAGACCAGAAGAGGGGCTTTTCCCAGATACTTGGAAAAAAGGAGAAGAAAACAAATACAAAAAGCAGGTTCTAAGGAACAAAGGAAAACAGATAGATGCAAAGCAATCTTAGATTCAGTAACTTTTGCACATCCTCAGTGTCATTTTACACTAACAGAACAGTATGATGGCTGGAAGATCTAAGGAGTTAGTGCTTTGCTCCAAATGATTTGGACAGATGTTTACTAAGTTTGCCTTTCTAAATTTGCTTGTACGTGGTTAACGGCAGGTGATTAATATTCATGCAAGGATGATTTCACCTGAATTTCGTGGAGTTGACATCTATTAAAGTTAACAGACAAAAAGGCAGAGCTGTAAATGTTCTTTTAAACTGGCATCTAAGAGTCTTTGCAGGAAACAAGATCATCACAACCTGCCAACACATGCACTTCAGGTGACAGGCGTCCTGGCAGCTCCCAAATGCTCTGTTCTTGCTCCTGCTTACCTCCCAGCTTCTGTACACACCGTTCCCTCCACTGCTGGGATGGTGCCCTTCTCACAGGATTCTGTGCACCTCTAAGACCTCGCCTGGGTATCACCTAGACTGAGCAGCATTTCCCATGCTCTGCCTCCAAGGGACCCTCCTCTCTGCCTAAACCAGACCCCTGTGCCCCGTCACACCGGTCCTGCCATTGTCTCTTTACTTTTTGTCTCCTCTGCCAAGACTAAGCTTCTTGCAGGTGGGGCTCCCCTCTCTTGCACAGTGCATGGCACGGAGCAGCACTCAAAAAATACCGCTGAATGATGTTAAAGAGGAAAGGAACAAATCACTGTGAAATTTGGGAGGGAGGAGGTGTCATTAAAGCCAATGGGAACGGAAATGAACCTGCACAAAATAGATCTGGTTAATCTTTTCAGACTTTTTTTTTTTAAGGTTTTCTGCAATCACTAGCTGGCTAGATGTAAGCATCACGGAATTCAGACTCCTGGCACCAGAAGGGCTTCTAGGTCATGTGGCCCAACAGCTCCATAATGCAGGAAACATGTGTCTGCTTTGTGATGGGTCCAACACATAGCTGACGCTCTGTCGTCCTGGCAGATGCGGCTCCCTTTAGGGCCATCAGCGGCAGGCCTGGTTTTCAGCCAGGGAATAATAGTACAAAAATTACAGCACAACTGTTTTTCTTTTCTTTTCTTTTTTAAGACAGAGTTTTGCTCTTCTTGGCCGGGCTGGAGTGCAATGGCACGATCTTGGCTCACTGCAACCTCCGCCTCCAGGGTTCAAGCCTACCTCAGCCTCCTGAGTTGCTGGGATTACAGGCATGCGCCACCACGCCCGGCTAATTTTTTATTTTTAATAGAGATGAGGTTTCTCCATATTGGTCAGGCTGGTCTCAGAACTCCCAACCTCAGGTGACCCGCCCGCCTCAGCCTCTCAAAGTGCTGGGATTACAGGAATGAGCCACTGTGCCCAGCCAGCACAACTGTTTTTCTATCCGCTGCTTTAACTTTCTCCTGTTCATCATCTTCAACAGATGCAAAGAAACTTAGTGGTTGGGGCTTCATACCCAAACTTGGGCATTTTTGTCTGTGGGAAAATGCTACACTAAAGTCTTCTAAGAGAAATAGCTTTTGCTCCTCTCTAGAAAATCCAAGGTATTTGTGGAGGGCATCGGACTGGCTCTGCAACTCCCAAGGGTGTCTAGCAAGGTCACTCCAAATTGGAGTGCCTTGGACACTCCAAATATTTCACAGTTGATCTTTTACCAACATAAACCCTGTGTCAGCCATATGTCTTCATGTCCACGGGCCTTAATTCCTTCCTCCTGAAATTCCCATCGAATGGTACAAGCAGCAGCACAGGCTGGAGTCACCTAAAAAGCTAATTAAGTCCATTGATTTTATTGCTAGAATACTCAGGTCAGGACCTGACCACAGGCTGAGCACAGATGTTAGTAGCAGGAACGGCTATCTTGTTAATATAGAAATAACACTGAGAAGAAGAAGAAAAAACCATGAGGATTTTAAAACATCTTTTCATCTTCCTGCACAAAAAATTAAATTAAAAAGAAGAACAATGGAATTTCAACGCCTCACTGAGCTCTGATAGAGCGAATGACACAGTATCGTGAATGGCCAGACAGGGAATACAGTTTCTTGCATTAAACAGGATCGCCTAGTTCAGAGGCCATCCGCACCCACATTCCAGCCCCTTCCTGGTATCCCTCTGGGGAATCAAGACCAGGGAAGGCCAGAAAAGAAGAAGCGTAGCTCCTGTGATCCTCTGGAATCCCTCCACTGATAAAGGCAACTTCCAATGACTCCTCTTCCTTCCCACACATCCCACTCTTCCCCTTTCCTCCATCCAAACCCACAAAGGAAAGAAAACAATGACAATACTGCGATCGCCATGACTCTGACCTTTAAATGTTTAACCAGAGATCTGTTAAGGGCCAGATAAAAAAGCAGGTGATTAGCTTTCAACATGAGTCACAATATCCCTGCAGTGAAATAATTCAATTAAATATTTAATGGTCTTAGGTTTTGTTTGAGGCACTGTTAATGACAGCCTCACTAGCCCCAGCCATGGTCTCAGGAGTGAAGTGGAAGGGGCCAGCTCCCCAGGAGGGAGAGGTACTTGGTGGGGGAATTCATCCTTAAACAGGGACTGGAAAGCCAGGCCCATGGGCAGGAGGGGTGTCTGCCAGGGGGGCATCACGGCACCGTCATCCCAGTCATATAGAAGCACCAGCCTTGACGTGATGGAAGGGTTCCTATCACTTTCTGTTGTTTTTTTTCGCCCTGTCACCCAGGCTAGAGTGCAGTGGCGCCATCTCGGCTCACTGCAACCTCCACCTCCCAAGTTCAAGTGGTTCTCCTGCCTCAGCCTCCCGAGTAAGTAGCTGGGATTACAGGTGCACGCAACCACATCCGGCTAGTTTTTGTATTTTTAGTAGAGACGGGGTTTTGCCACATTGGCCAGGCTGGTCTCGAACTCCTGACCTCAAGTGATCTGCCCATCTTGGCCTCCCAAAGTGCTGGGATTACAGGCGTGATCCACCGCGCCCAGCCCCTATCACTTTCCCCAGAGAAATCCTTACTAACCCTTGGAGAGTCGGAAAGATTCAACCAGAAAGTGGGTTCTGGGCACTCGAACCATACGTTTCAGGTTTGGGTTTGGTTTACTTTCTCTCAGTGATGCACCACCACGAGGTGGCTTCACTCTCTCAGTTAAGAACCTCCCTGATGAATGAGTAAGGACAATGTGAGAGACAGAAAGAAAGAGAAAGAGAGAGAGAGAAAGAGAATATAAATATATTTTTCAGCCTTAAAAAAGACAGAGATCCTGCCTTCTGCCACAATTCGGATGAACCTGGAGGACGTTATGCTAAGTGAAAGAAACCAGACACAGAAAGACAAATATTGCATGACCTTGCTTGTACGTGATCTTACTTATATGTGGAATATATTTTTTTAAGTAGAAGACATAGAAAATAAAACAGTGGTTACCAAGGAGCAGGGGTGGGGGAGGTGAAGGAGGAAACGGGAGATGTAGGTGAAAGGACACAGAGAGGCAGATATGCAAGATGCATCACCCAGAGACGTGATGTGCATGAGGACTCCTTGTCAACAACATTGAATTATACTGGGGATTTCTGCTAAGACAGTAGATTTTAGGAGCCCTTGCCATATTGAAAAAAAAAAAAAAAAAAAAGTAAATGGGTGAATTACTGGCTCACTCCTGTAATCCCAGCACTCTTGGAGGCCAAGGCAGGTGGATCACTTGAGGTCAGGAGTTCGAGACCAGCCTGGCCACCATGGTGAAACTCTGTCTCTACTAAAAACACAACAATTAGCTGGTCTTGGTGGCACAATCTTGTAATCCCAGTTACTTGGGAGACTGAGGCAGGAGAATCGCTTGAGCCCGGGAGGTGGAGGTTGCAATGAGCTGAGATCACACCACCACACTCTAGCCTGGGCGGCAGAGCAGGGAGTCCATCTCAAAAAAAAAAAAAAAAAGTAATTATGAGAAATGACAGATATGTTAACTTGCTTGACTATAGTAACCATTTCACTAAGTGTATCAAAACTTCATGTTGTACACCTTAAATATACACACAAACACACAAAAGACAACCTTCCCTGACCCGGAAAGTAGGGAGATGGGGCCCAAGGCAAGGTCAGAGCACAGATGAGCCCATCCCTGTGTAACAGTAAGAACAATCCAGCCTGCTTGCCTTTCTCACACTTTCCAGGAAGGCAGGTCACTACGATGAGAGGAAGCACTCAAGTGGTTCCTAATCCAAAGAACTGTCTCAACTGAAGGATTCCAATAAGAAGTCTCCCACAAGCCTTGACTGGCTGTTTCAGAGTACGGTTACCCTACTGAAAATTGTTTAACTTCAACCCTATTTCTTGTCCTCTGAACTCACACACGTTTATCCTTCTTACGAAGACGACACACAACTAAACTGCATGTATCTGTGCTCATATGTCTACAGTGAACCTGTCATATGTCCCCAGACATTTTTTCCAGTAAGGTATTGATCAACCACCTTTGTAAGCAGCAACGGGAAAGGAAAAAATTATTGGAAAATGTGGTTAGGCTCAATTTTGTGAATGCCACATTTTCTTTTACCAAACATAACCAAATCCAACACCCAAAAGAGTTTGGTGCCCTGACCCTTCCCCCAAACAACTCATCTGTCCAATAAGCACTTGCTGGCTTCACAGATTGGCCCAAAAGAGTGAAATGCATAAAATTAACTGTCCAATTTAAGCATTTGGCCTAAAAAAACCAAAGAGCACCTGAAACACTGAAGGATCCTCTGCTTTTTTTTTTTTTTTTTTTGAGACAGGGTCTTGCTCTGTCACCCAGGCTGGAGTGAGTGTGCAGTGGCGTGATCTCAGCTCACTGCAACCTCTGCCTCTTGGGTTTAAGCGATTCTCCTGCCTCAGCCTCCTGGGTACCTGGGATCACAGGCCCACACCACCACGCCGACTAATTTTTGTATTTTTAGTAGAGACCGGGTTTCACTATGTTGGCCAGCCAGGCTGGTCTCAAACTCCTGACCTCAGGTGATCCACCTATCTTGGCCTCCCAAAGTGCTGGGATTACAGGCAGAAGCCACCTTGTGGGGCCCGCACTAAGCACCTTCTAAAACTCATTGCCATCTTGCCTTTCTCTGGGAAAGTAAGGAAACTGCCTCCTTTCTTGTCAGCTCATCGAAGCTATCAACCATTGCTTCCTGTGGGTGAACTGATATGTGCTGTTACACCAGCTTAAAACAAAGGAGAGAGGCTTACTTTCAACCCCCATTTCACTCACGCTCATATTTGAAAAGGCTTGTCACTGTGCGAAGACTCATATAGGACAGAAGAAGAAGAGGACAGCCCCTGTCCTCAATGAGTGGACCATAGTCTGGGGGAGAAAGCAGCAAGCCCACGATTTATTATTTTTGGACTATCAGAGAGCTCTAAGCCAAATGGCTCCGTGTTCAGACAGCAAGAGTGCACCCGCTTTCTGAGCAGGGAAGGGACATTTTCAGAAGATCTTCAGCCCAGCTTGTAAAAAGAGAAACTGGGAGGCACGGACCAGACATTCAGATAACTGGTGACCAAAAGCAGCCTAGACTCCGGCTGACGACGTGACAGAGAAAAAGAAAAGAAAGGGATGGGTACAGGGGAATCACAGGGGCAGTGTCTATTCAGCCTGGTAGCTCCAGAGCAATGACAGAGGCAGGGCTAAGGATCCCAGGGCAGTCTGACACTTGAAGCCCAGGTACCTCCACCTGGGAGTCCCACCAACAAATAATAGGGAAATCAGGAGAAGGCAGTTTGGTTTGGCTGAGTCTCAGGTGCCGGGGGGAAGGCCAAATATCCCTGCACCATGTCAGCCACATTGATGGCGCTGAAATAAATGTCTGTTCAGATGGATGGAGACCAACCACCAGACGGCTGGAAATGCGAAACTGAAGCTGACTCAAAGAGGTGGATTTGCCCAGAGCGGGGAGGTGTGTGGGCACAGGAATGAATGAGGTCTGCACACAAAGCTGTTTGCTACCCTCCACATTAAAATGGCAGATGTCTGGCAAATGCCTAGAAATTTCCTGACACCCATTGTCCTTGTTTCATAGATAAATGCTGTAGATGACATGCCCATATTTCCCCAGCCACAGACCTCAGCGGCTGTAACAACACGTGCCTCAAATCTGTCAGGGCCTGGGTGTGTGGATTTCAGATCCAAAAATGCAAATCTTTTCTTTTCAGAGGAATGGTTTTCTGGGCAGGGTTCTGGGCTTGGGAGCCAGAAAGGAGACCGAATGAGAAGGCATTGTGCAAATGATTGTCATCCTCGTCTGTCAGGATCAGATTCGTGTCCTGCCTCTGCCTCTCTTTAGTTACATGACCTTGGAAAGGACACTTGATCTCTCTGAGCCTTGGTGGGCTCATCTGTAACATGGAACTCTGTACCTGCTTTGTAAGATTCTTCTAAGGATCATCGAAAATACATGGCAGGAGAATATATAAAACGTAAAGCCCTCCACGTGAGCAAGGGTTTCTTGGCAAGCAGCTGAATTCTTCTAATCTAGGCATTGTACCTAGCAAAATAATTCTGGCTCATTCGTGAAGGCAGAATTACAGTCCAGAGAAATGAGTGCATGGTTGGGAACTTAAGGATCGCAAATGCTGAAACTTTAGACAGACCAGCATTTTCGGACACATTCAGTTCTCCAACACAGGCGGCTTTCATGGCGAAGTTCAGCTGGTATAGACCATCTGCTGGCGAGGCAACTCTACCCCCAGAAGCAGCCGAGTCCTGGCTCTGAGAGAGAAGGCCAGTTAAGGCACTCCCCCTGACCCCACACACAAAAACTACAGCTTTGAGAATTGTTGTAAAAGAGGCTTAAATGTTCCAGCTGCAAGTGTAGCTATGCTGCCTTCTTTAAATGCATCTAGTTCCTTTTATTTCCTGATGAACAGACCCCCAGGCACTGCTGCAAGACAGGAAGGCCACACATCCATTTTCATGAGCAAACCCTCATCCACAACACTGTTTTCATCCAAGAAATCCAGACATCAGGATTATATCCATGCAAGGTCCCCACTGCCTGTCTCCCTCACCTCTCAGTTGGCTCCAGGGTCAGATTTTCTGTAGGCTGTGACTTTAGTTTAAGCATAATGAACACCTACTATATGCAGCAGGAAACTGTGCAGAGTCTGATGAAGACTGAAAGGGAGAGGCTGCAAATCAAACCCAAATAGAATTCTAGGGCCAGGTCTTTTAACCATGGCACCATGTTGAAAAGGATGGTCATAATGAGGATAAATGAAAAGGCAAGACAAAGTCAACACCACAGTGAATACGAAGGGCTATGGGACAGGAAGTTGCAGGTATGCAGGTCTTCCAGGAGTGGAATTATTTCTCACCACACTAAGCCATTTTAGTGTTTCGTCAGTTCTTTTCTTGGGAACATTCTACACACAAAGCACTGGTCTGGGCCAGCCCACCACCAGCTTTTCTGCCAGGATGCTTGAGCTAAAAAATGATCCTATAAGCCAGGCATGGTGGCACGCACCTGTAATCTCAGCTACTCGGGAAGCTGAGGCGGGAGGATAGCTTGAGCCCAGGAGTTCAAGACCAGCCTGGGTAACCTAGAGAGACCCACGCTTCAAAATAAAAAAAAAAAAACCAAACATGATCCTACAGTCAAAGTAGCTCCAGTCAAAAGGATTTTGAGAAACATTAAATCCAGAAATAGCAAACTTAGCCACTGGGCTGGAGGGGGGCAGAGTGTGAGATGAGGATCTAGTGAGGTTCCATTCAACAAGGTGGTTTGTGGGGAGGCATTCAACCTGCCCTTGGGAGGAGATAAGGAGGTACACCCGGTCACAGGAATGGGGTGGTTAGAAATGATTATGGTGTAGTGAGGACCAATCAGCAGGCCGCTACAAGTTCTGTCTGGGACTCTACGTTCCAGGTTTATTCCTCTGGGCATCACCACAGCCTCTACTGCAACAGACAAGAGGAAAAGGCAACAAGAATCACATCTCCATGGTGATGGTCACAGAGTCTGATATATGCTCCCCCAACACTAGGAAAGGTCTCCCAAGGCAGGTCCTGGTCACTGCTGCTGGTGAGTCAGCAGCCTGCACCCAGCCCCTGCCCAGCCTGCACACGGGTTGGACACGAACCTGCCATACAACATTGCTTCATTCCTCAAGTCCTGCGCACATTCTCATTTACCAGGCAGCAGCTGTGTGGCTCACACCAAAGTTTGCACCGAGAAAACCTTCCAAGGCTGCCACCAGGATCTCAAAAGAGAAAGTAAGGCTGTGCTTATCCTCCCCTGCAACCTGGTACCTCTGGCCTCTGACCCTGCTGTCTCCATGGCCGTCTGAGCTATCTAAAAATCTGGAATCATCTTACAGTGTTTAAAAACCTGGTTCAATTAAGTTATCAAGTTGGTACTCAAAAGATGAGGGCTGGCTATCAGTGAGAAACTGGGGCATAATCGTTACATTAGCTAACACTGACTGAGTGCCACTTCATGCATTAGGCACTCAACATTTCACCTTCTCCACAACCCTCAAGGCAGGCATCTATCCTATAAAGGAGGAGACCAAGGCTCACGTAGGTTAAGTTGCTGATCCACGGTCACAAAGGGAAAATATGTTGAGGCCAGGATTCAAACTACGGCTATCAGATTTCAAATCCCTTGTTCTCAACTCTTCCTCCATAGCACAGGGCCACAGTCAAGGAGACAGACAATATAAGACCGGGAAAGTAGAGGAGGGTGTCAGGAAGAATTCGTGGAGCAGACACAATGGGATCAGAGACTAAGCAGCCCTGGGAGATGGCCGGGGGTGGCAGGGGGTCCCCCAGGGATCACTGAAAGGGTAATGTAAGAAGAGGAAGCTCAGGTAGGAAGGTGAAAGGCCTTAGAGGTCAGCCTGAGCTTCCACAGGCCATAGGGAGTCCGGGAGAGAAGCAGAGGGAGACAGCGTGAACTGAGCTTTAGAAAGAAAACTGTGGCATTGCTATTTCCCATAAAAACTCTTACAGATAGAAAACTAGCAGTGACTGGTCGCAGTGGCTCACGCCTGTAATCCCAACACTTTGGGAGGCCGAGGCGGGCAGATTACTTGAGGTCAGGAGTTAGAGACCAGCCTGGCCAACAAGGTGAAATCTCATCTCTACTAAAAATACAAAAGTTAGCCAGGCGTGGTGGCATGTGCCTGTAATCCCAGCTACTCAGGTGGCTGAGGCAGGAGAATCGCTTGAACCCGGGAGGTGGAGGTTGCAGTGAGCTGAGATCGTGCCATTGCACTCCAGCCTGGGTGACAGAGGGAGACCCTGTCTCAAAAACAACAACAGCAACAAACTAGCAGTGATGAAAAGTACAGAGCAGGTCACTAATACAAACAGAAACCAAGAGTTTGCTGAGAACGGGTGCTTCCCGTACCAGGCTGTGAGTCTGAGCTCCAAGACATCAGCCGCGTCAGTCTTATCATCCGACTCCCAGATCATACTCCCCAGGACACGGCACCAATTCTCTCTTCCAATTAAACCACCGCCACAGGATGCTAAATCCAGTGATACGAACCGGCAGCAGGATGTTTGCCCAGCCTGGGGCTGGCATTTATGATCCTTATTAGCAGGAAGGCTCTGTCTCCTGCTCCCCACGGCTCAGCTGTGGAACCTGGAGCTCCCACCAGCCCCCGCAGCAGGTGCTCCGGGAAGGGGCAGAAGAAAATGATGGCAGGACTTGGAGAAGCCGGGACACCAAAGTCAACAGTTCCAACTCCATTGGGGAACTTTCCCCATCGATGACAGCAATTTCCCTAACATCTAATTATAGGCATTTTGTCAGCTAAATAATAACTTTCATGAATTAAATGCCCACAGTGAGCCAGAAACTGCAAGAAGTACTTTGTATAATTTCATCTAATCCTTGCAACAACCCTCTGAGGCAATTCTTTCATTGTTCATCCTCATTTTAAAGATGGGGAAACTGAGGCTAAGAGAAACCTGCCATAGGTGGGTAGACCTAGGACTCAAAGCCGGGTGGTGTCTAGTTCCGAAGTCTGTACTTCTTCCATTACACCACAGCAGACCCTCAAAGTAACACACACGGATTTTACATGATCCCAAACTATCTTCAGAGCGGTTTTATTTCCCAAGAGGGTCCTTGGGGCAGGAGGGAAATGAGTTAATCATAAGAGCTCACAAGTGCTGGGCACTCACGAGCCAGGCCTAGGCCTAAGCTCTGTGTACACATTCATTCATTCATTTTCATTCTTTCAACAGCCCTGTGCATAAGCACTGTCATCATCCCCATTTTATAGATGAGAAAACTAAGGCTCGAATAAAGGAGGTTAAGCCACTTAGAGTTATACAGTTAAGAAATTCTAGAGCTGGATGGCCGGGCGTGGTGGCTCACACCTGTCGTAATCCCAGCACTTTGGGAGGCCGAGGCGGGCGGATCACGAGGTCAGGAGATCGAGACCATCCTGGTTAACACGGTGAAAATCAGTCTCTATTAAAAAAAATACAAAAAATTAGCCGGGTATGGTGGCGGGCACCTGTAGTCCCAGCTACTTGGGAGGCTGAGGCAGGAGAATGGCGTTAACCCAGAGTTGGAGCTTGAAGTGAGCCAAGATCACGCCACTGCATTCCAGCCTGGGCGACAGAGAGAGATTCCGTCTCAAAAAAAAAAAAAAAAAGAAAGAAAGAAAAGAAAAAGAAAAAAAGAAATTCTGGAGCTGGATACTTAGTTCTAGCAGTACCTAACTCTGAAGCCCAAGATCTGACCTCTCCCTAAAACAGACCTGAAACACGAGTTCCCACATCCCTGGTTGGTGAGACAGCCAAGTGCCTCCAATGTAAGTGGCCTCCTGTCCTGCTGGAGGCTGGACAGGTATTGTTTCCATCGTAACACACAGAGGCCACAGCCTGCCTGAGGGGAGGGTTCTCTCTCCCAGACACCATACCACAAGGCCGCCCCCCCTCCATCTGGGAAGAACCAGGGGTCTTTCCAAAGTGAATCATCCAAATAACTAGTCTTTACCATTTTAACTGTCATCTTTTAAAAACATATTACACACACCGTGCGTTCTTAAATGGAGCTACTGCCCAGTGGCTGCTGACTCATCACCCTTTAAAGAATTGAGTCGCTGAGGACGCATGTGGCAAGGCCAAGCCAACTGCGTCAGCCCTGCTTGCTTAATCCTGTCTGAAGCTTCCTTGAAATACTTCACCTGCTCCATGGAATATAATTCATCTTTTAAAATTGCTTAAAACTTTTAGACCAAAGGAATTTACATTTAATAAAATGACCAGGGAGAGTTAACTTCCCTCCTCCTCCCCTGGAAGAGGTCACCTTCAGAAGTGACCTATTTCCTCCCTGAGCCCAAAGAGGTTGTGGACCCTAAAGGGCCCCAGTCTAAGCCCACCCCATGCCACTGGGCTGAATGGGGACCACCACATTTTTTGGCAAGCCATCCATCAACAGAGTCACCAACAGGCAAGCAGCCTGGGCTACCGGAGCAGACTGTCAGCCACATGGGAGGAAAGATGGGGGTGGGGTGGGAGCAGGAGCAGAGGGGAGGACCTGAAAGAGGAGGTGGAGAAAGGCTGGGTGGAAGAAGAGGATGAAAAAGGCCACTTGTGACTCAGGGGGCCTATGGGCCAGCAGCAAGATCATGGAGCCCCAGCACTGCCTGACCCACTGCATCACCGCCCACATTTTTAACAAGGCTCCAGGCCATTCACAGGCACTGGACAGTTTGAGAAGCACTGGTCTACAGCACAGGCTTTGGTGTCAGAAACATCTGGGTACCAGCCCCAGCCACACTACTCACTTTCTATGTGACCTACAATGAGCTACGTAGCCCCAACCTGCCTCTACTGTCTCATTTGTAGGGCAGTACCTACTTACAAGGTGGTTTTAAGAGGAAATTAAAATAATGCAAATAAAGTACTTAGCACAAAATCTAATACAAAAAAAATGAGCAGCTGGCTCTGCTATCAACACATAAAGCTTAGAACCCAAGTCACCAGATTCTGCCTCTCATTACTTCTCATCATTACGGAAACCTTTGGAGGCCTTTGGCCATGGCGTTCTAGAACCTGCTTGGTATATTGCAATGCTATGCCACCTACCAGCATGTTCTTAAATACACATGTATTTAAGGCAGCATCATCACTGAGATAAAAAGTTACCAACTACATCTGGAGCCAAAGATACACGTGTATAAGAAAGGGAAAATGAGGAGGACTGGGAGCACTTGAACATTTCATTGGCCTGCACCCTGAGGATTTGCCCTTGAGCCCGAAACACACACACGGCACAGAGGTCAAAGGCAAAGAGTAAGGAATCAGCAGCTTTGGGAAGGCGGGGCACGGGGACAGGCCAGGTCTCCTGGACTCGGATTCCAGGCATGCTGCCACAGCTGGGTGCTCCCGAGGACAACACAGACAAAGGTCACTACCTTGACCCACCAATCTCCCTAATGACACAAAATGCCCTTTACTTCCAGAGCCAGCAAACACAGCAACCTGATTTCACAAGACATGAGCCCTTCTGGACCCTAAGGAGCACGTCCACGTGCTAGGAAAAGACGAGCACTACACGACAGTCCCGGCACCGCTGCACAGCTCAGACCCTGTCCTGGCCCGCAGGCCACTGCCTCCTCAGAACTCTTCTTTTCCCCCATGCTCCCAGGCTTTGTTGGTGACCTCACCATGCACCAGGCCTTAACTCCTGGTCAATGCCATCCTGCCTCTCATCTCATCCTGAGTCTGAGCATCTCTGGCACTAAAATTTCTCTGATCGCCACCACAGTCCACTCACTTCACTCCCAAAGCCACCATTCAGGTTCCGACTATGAAAGCCCTCGGGCCTGCCAGCTTCTGTCTCTCCAATTCAAACTGCTTTTAGCACCACTGCTTAGCCAACCTCCTACAGCGGGTCTGATCCCATTGTGCCTTGGGTGGCTCTCCACTGCTTACAGAATCACACCCACGGCCCTCCAAAGGCAGAGGCAGCAAAGCTCAGGCTTCCCCCATTGCCTGTCCACCCACTCGGCTCTTCCACTGCAGCTACTGGAATAACAGATCCGAGCTTTGGGCCTGCTGCTGATGATGGTGGTTGTATCGTTTGGTTTTTAACAGAAAGCAAAGAGAAAGAGGAAAAAAGTTAAGGAGCATCTGGGTGCAGTGGCTCATTCCTATAAGCCCAACACTTTGGGAGGCCAAGGCAGGAGACTCGCTTGAGCCCAGCAGTTTGAGACCAGCCTGGGCAACATAGCGAGACTCCATCCCTTCAAAAAAATTTAAATAATTAGCCAGGTGTGGTGGTGCACGCCTGTAGTCCCAGCTACTCGGGAGGCTGAGGCAGGAGGATCCCTTGAGCTTAGGAGTTCAAGGATTCAGTGAACTATGGCCATACCCACTGCACTCTAGCCTAGGAAGCAGAGTGAGATTCTGTCTCAAAAAAAAAAAAGGTAAGGAACAAGTTTCTCAATCCTGCCTTTTATTAACACATACATACCATACATAAGGTCAGTAAAAAATAAGATGAGGTTGGGCATGGTGGCTCACACCTATAATTCCAGTGCTTTGGGAGGCCAAAGCAGGAGAAATACTTGAGGCCAGGAGTTCGAGACGAGCCTGGGCAACATAGTAAGACCCCACCTCTACAAGAAATTAAAATAAAAAATTTAAAAAAAATTTAAAGATAGATTTCGCTATAACCTGGAAATTTCTCCAGCCAAAGGGTTGTTGTCATCTCAGGCATCAACGGCCTCAATAATTGTATTGTTGGTCAAAACCTTTTGGGAACTCATCTTTAAGAACAGCATTCGGAATTAGGTTTTGTTTGTTTGTTTGTTTGTTTTTTGAGACGGAGTCTTTCTCTGTTGCCCAGGCTGGAGTGCAGTTGCACCATCTCAGCTCACTGCAACCTCTGCCTCCTGAGTTCAAGCGATTCTTCTGCCTCAGCCTTCCAAGTAGCTGGGACTACAGGTGTATGCTACCGCATCCAGCTAATTTTTGTATTTTTAGTAGAGATGGGGTTTTGCCATGTTAACCAGGCTGGTCTCGAACTCCTGACCTCAGGTGATCCACCCGCCTTGGTCACCCAAAGTGGTGGGATTACAGGCATGAGCCACCACACCCGTCCTCAATCCTGCCTTTCATTAACCCATACATATCATACATAAGGTCAGTAAAAAATAAGGTGGCGCAGGGCATGGTAGCTCACATCTACAATTCCAGTGTTTTGGGAGGCCAAAGCAGGAGGAATGCTTGAGGCCAGGGGTTCGAGACCAGCCTGGGCAACACAGTGAGACCCCATCTGTATAAGAAATTAAAATTACAAAATTAAAAAAAAATTTTTAAAGATGGATTTTGCCACAACCTGGAAATTTCTCCAGCCAAAGGGTTGTTGTCATTTTAGGCATCAAAGGCCTTAATAATTTTATGTTTGGTCCAAACCTCTTGGGAACTCATCTTTAATAACAGCATTCAGAATTAGGTTTCTAAGTGACTCAATAAAAGGAGTCCTTGTCCTTCACAAACTCTCCTGATCACATATAGTATTGAATGGCTTTGTCACTCGCCTTAGTCTTGGGACTTAGCTCTGACTCTTATTTCTAAAAGGAAAAATTAAGTCCACTCTCAGTAGGTGAAAACCTATCATAGGCTGGGCACAGTGGGTTTACACTTGTAATCCCTGTACTTTGGGAGGTCGAGGCAGGTGGGTCACCTGAGGTCAGGAGTTCAAGACCAGCCTGGCCAACGTGGTGAAACCCCATCACTACTAAAAATACAAAATTATCTGGGTGTGGTGGCACGCACCTGTAATCCCAGCTACTCAAGGGGCTGAGGGAGGAGAATCACTTGAACCCAGGAGGCGGAGGTTGCAGTGAGCTGAGATCATACCACTGCACATTCCAGCCTGGGTGACAGAGCAAGATCCTGTCTCAAAAAAAAAAACCAAAAAACCAACAACAAAAAAGAACCCTTCAATGCCTTCTAAAATAATGTTTGTTGATCCTAATACTGCCTAAATTTCTGACGGTGGTTCTAGAAGTGCTTTCCCAAAAGGTTTGAGTAATGGCCACACTGACAGAATAGGTAGAATTAGCCTCCAAAGGCAATTCATATAATTACTTCTCTCACACTTCAAGATACGGTCTGGTTCAAAATTTATGTATCAAAGTATAAATTCATCAAAATGTCAAACAATGACCCACTCTAGGTGGCTTCCTTTGAGACCAGTAGGAAGGATATAAACCAGTCCTTATTTATTTATTTATTTTTAATTTTTTTTTTTTTTTTGAGACAGGGTCTCACTCTGTTGCCCCAGCTGGAGGACAGTGATGCAATCATGGTTGTCACTGCAGCCACAACCTCCTGGGCTCAAGCGATCCTCCCACCTGAACCTCGTAAGTAGCTGGGACTACAGGCGCACAACATCATGCCTAGTTTTTTTTTTTTTTTTGTAGAAATGACATTTCACCACATTGCCCAGGCTGGTCTCAAACTCCTCCCACTCAAGTGATCCTCCTGCCTCAGCCTTTCAAAGTGCTGGGATTATGGGCATGAGCTGCCCAGCCAACAAGTCTTTATTTAAATGAGAGATATAAAAAGTCCCAATTTCCCCTATGTTTCCACATGCTTTTCTTCTTCATCCTCTCAAACCACACTCCATAAATATTTGTAAAAATGATTTGATCTTGGTCTGTCACCAAGGATACACTCCTCACCTAAGGGGTTATGACAACAGGGAAATACTCATCTCATTTTTGTGATGGGCTGATTAGAGCCAGAAACCTTCTGATTTCCTTGATCTAAATTTTTTTCCCTCTTGTAGCTTCAAAAAAAAAAAATGCTAGCAAATGCACAGTCCATGTCCTTGGTATTCAAAGTGTGCTCCCTGAATCAGCAGCAGCAGAATCACCTGGGAGCGTGACAGAAACACAGTGTCCTGGGGACCCATCTGTGCTGGACTTGCTGAATCAGGACCTACATTTGACAGGGTCCCAAGCAATTCCCACGCACATCGGAGTTTTGGAAGTGCCGTTCTATGCTGTGAGTTTAAAAGACAGCAAATGATTTTTTAAAACATTACTAGTCTTAATGCACTTTTTGTTTTGTACGAAATAATGAACTGTCCTCTGATTCTCTGTTCTTATCTACAAAAAGAAATGACTGTCTATTCTCCCCAGGTTTTTGTAAGAGTTAATGCTGAATGCCTAGCTCAAAGCCTGGAACATTAAAGCTGCCCAAACTTCCATTTATTTACCCTCCAAACATCACTTCCTTCCTCTAGCTCTTTCTTCCTATAAGTAAAGTTCTTTCTTGCTTTTAGGGTTTAAAAAGGTAAGAGAAGGTAAAGGAATAGCATTTCAGAGAAAAGGAAGAAAGCAACAAATACAGGGAACAGAGTCAAATGACAGAGGAAACTCTAGATCACCTTAGAGAATAAACTCTTAAAGTCAGAAGTCTATACACAGAGAAGCTCTGGTTTGGTCATCCTTCAGGTAGCAGGTGCAACAGTTAGTTGTAGAAACATGGATGTCGTTATCTAATTCTGAGAAGACTCAGGACTTCTTCACTGCAAAGCTCAGCAGAGAAATCTATGTCAACAGAGACATCTGTAATGCTTGACATATCCCAGGCAAATGCTGGAACACCTCTGTTCCTATAAGATCTCCCGTGCCTCCCCACCCAGAGCACAGAAGGTCCTTATCACTGTCGGTCTACTCTAATCAGCAGCTTTCAGGTTATCTCCCATCTGCCATGCTAAGTTGCTTGAGGCTAAGGAGAGTAGCTTAATCATCTTTAGACTCTCCATAGCACTGCAAGATCTAGTAGACAACGGGAGCTCAATCACTGGTTGTGTGAGTGTCCTGAGCTCCTATTCTCTCTGAAGCAATTGCCCTATTTGTAGATGGAATCAACTATATTTTATGGCTCCCGGATTCCCAATTTTATTGGATTGCTATCATGCCTTCCATCTAGTTGCTAAACAAAACAACAAGAAAGGCCACCTGCCTCAATATTCTCATTTAGGCCAAATAAACTGCCCTGTTACATACACCAAGCACCAGAACGAGTCTTTAAGGAAGAACACTCAGCTCTCTAACATTAAAAGACACAAAGGCAGGAAAGCCAATACATTCACACTGGAGGGTGGAGGGTGCAGGGTGCATTCGACAGGCTCCTTAGGCTAGGGGTGCAGAGTCCAAAGAGCGCAGCCCTGCCTCAGATATGGGTTCCTGTGCTGAAACCTCAGCTATCTTTCTCTTTGTTCTTTGAGACGGAGTCTCCCTCTGTCACCCAGGCTGGAGTGCAGTGGCACGATCTCGGCTCACTGCAACCTCTGCCTCCTAGGTTCAAGCGCTTCTCCTGCCTCAGCCTCTGGAGTAGCTCGGACTACACATGTGTGCCACCATGCTCAGCTAACTTTTTGTATTTTTAGTTGAGATGGGGTTTCACCATGTTGGCCAGGCTGGCCTCGAACTCCTGACCTCAAGTGATCCGCCTGCCTCGGCCTCCCAAAGTGCTGGGATTACAGGTGTGAGTCACTGCACCCCGCCAAAGTTTGGTGGCCTATCTTTCTCTATTTTCTAAATGTGTTTGAGGCTCTAAATACTAGGAAAATGTAACAGAGGTCATTAACTGAGGGAGCTTACCTCCAAAACATTTTCCAAAGGGCAGAGAACATAACATGATCATTCTGACAGCTGTGACAAATGTGGGTTTATTTGCCTGACTGCCTCTGTGTCCATTTATCTACGATCACTGAGACCTCATACTCCTGCTCAGGAAATGCACCCAGCTGTCCACTTAGAGCCACAGCTGACCAAGAGTCTCAAAGTCTTCCTTGACAATCAGAAAGTACCTAAGCACCCATTGCCATTAGAGAGGGTGCCCTTGAAGGGTAACCACTTTACATTTGGCACAAGGACTTCTTGGCCCCATCGGGACCTTGCACGATGGCCTTTGATCCTCTGCAGAGGAACCAACAGTCAGCATTTGCTGCGGGCAAGGAGCCAATAGCAACTGACTCTGCTGAAATTATCCTCTCCCAGGTCTTACTTATTAAATTCAGAAGTGTCCAACTCTGAACTAAGAGGGGATTTTCCTCTGGCATCCATAAAGATGGCTATGGAAGGAATTAATTTTCAATCTTTTGCTGTGTGCCCTGTATCTTACATGTTCCCTTATTTAATAGCATGATCACCCAGGGAGTTGGACGTGTACCCTAAAAGATGAGGAAACGCAGTCCTGCCTAAGACCACAAAGGAAGCACCTGGCTCCAGAACTGTCAGATCCTGAAGCATCCGTGTTGGTTTATGCTTTTCTAGATCCATCCTACTCCCTCAATATGAAGAGCTCAAATAAGGTGGCTAGACTTTAAAGTGAACTTATTTATTCATTCAACATTATTCGGTGAAAGGGACCAGGAAAATGGAGTGGTAACTTGAGAGGGAGACAGAGTCAGGGGAGTTTTGGGATGGTGACATTAAAGTGATGCACACTCACGGCCAATCTAGAGTGAGGAATATACAGGAGAGAAACCTGAGCAGCATGGGGTGGGGGCTGAGACCCCAGAAGGCCCTTCTCCCACAGGAAAGGGGAAGCCAGACCCACGGCTCCAACATGGGCAGGCTGGTGGTAAGCTGGGTATCTGGCGTTGGGAAGATGGGTGCTGAACACTTGCAGAAAGCAGGAGGGAGGGGGTTAGATCACTTGCAAAACCTTGGCCTTGGCCCAGCTGCTGTTTCACGCTGGGGCCTACAGGAAACAGGTGGTCACCTCCTCCGTTCACACCCTAGAAGGGATGGAATTTATGTGTCACATTTGGGTCTCAGATTCTCCCCTCAAAGCAGCATGCTTCCGATGGGTGTCTAAGTGAGGGGGGGTAATCTTCCCCCACAAGCTAAACAGCTGCTTTTTGTGGTTATATTTTGGATGTATACTCTTGCTCATTCGTTCCTTCTGTGCAAACGTTTACTGGGCCCAGGTGTAAAAGTTGCTATGGGAACATGAAAATAAATTAGGCTGAACTTGCCCTCAAAGAACATATCCTCTTATAGAAGACTTACACACAAGTTAGATAAATTAAGGAGGTTAAGCAGGGTTTGGCAGTTTAGGGGGAGTAGATTAATTCCAGCTGGGAGCAGCGTAGTACTTCCCAAACTTTAATGTATAGAAGAATCACCTGAGACATTTCCCCTATGGGGTCTCTTTCTCCCCAAAAAATTCTGTTATTCCTGGATCTTTTTAGAGCAGAAGACAATGACTTTGCTGATGGCATAGTCCTATGAGTTGAAGAATGTGGCCTTTAACAATAAATCTAACAAAGATGTTACTCAGAATTATTTCACCTTATCATAGAGATCCAAGGAAATTTCAAATTTCACAACTACAAAAGGCTTAAAGTCAGGAAACTGCAGTTCAATTGTTAAGCGTCTCTCTCTTCAACCCATGGAGCTAAGAAGGTACACATCAGTGTTTGTGATCAAATCCACTACCCCAAACTGGGCCTATCTTAGAGTTTAGTAATGTTGATAAGTGGCTCTTCAAAGGAAGCCTACATCATCCTAAAATAAGCTGGGAATGAGAAGAGTCCCAGCTGAAACAGGAAGGGGATCACACACAGACATTCCATTTCCAAATTTCCTTCCCCGGCGGAGATCCGTGCCCTTCCGTCCAGTGTCAGGAAATCGGAGGGTCTGTGATGGGATAAGCAGACACCTGCTCTCCCCACATTCTTGGAGCTACTCAATTCTCCCCGGAGAATAGAAATGGGCCACAGAGCTCATTACCACCATTCAAGCGTGAAGCTGAAATATCTCCCATTTAATAACCCAGGGGTCTTCAGAGTAACACCCATCACAGACGCATTTCCCACCTCTTTGTCCAGGATGCAGGAGGGTAACAAGCGCCCTGAGGCCACAAAAGAATGAGGAGCAGAGGAGGAGGCTTTTCTTAATCACTAGTAACTATTGCTATCATGTTACGAGCAAACAAATATCATTTTGGAAATCCAGAACAATCCCCATGAGGTAAAGAATTTTAACTAACTGGGTGGGCCAGTTTGAATTCATCAAAAGGCTGAACTGGCAAGCATTTACTACACATTGTCACAACAAAAAAGTAATTTTATTTTTCAAATGCGTATACAGCAAGGGGCTAAATTAAAAAGGTATTGGCGGCCTGGCCCAGGTGGCAGGTCATGCCTGTAATCTCAGCACTTTAGGAGGTCAAGGCAGGCGGATCACTTGAGGTCAGGAGTTCCAGACCAGCCTGGCCAACATGGTGAAACCCCATCTCTACTAAAAATACAAAAATTAGTCAGGCTTTGGTGGCGCACACCTGTAGTCTGAGTTACTCAGGAGGCTGCGGCAGGAGAATCACTTGAACCCGGGAGGCAGAGGTTGCAGTGAGCCAAGATCACGCCACTGCACTCTAGCCTGCGCCACAAAGCGAGACTCCATCTCCAAAAAAAGTGTTGCCTTAATGAAGATGTAAAATTATCATAACAAAACAAAAATTTAAGTGGTTCCTATAAAGTGCTATAAGAATATATTCTATTAAATACACTATTATATCTTTCTGATGGTATTACCTTAGATTTTTTTTTTTTTTTTTCCCTGAGACAGGGTCTTGTTCTGTGTCATTCAGGCTGGAGTGCAGTAGCACCATCTTGGCTCACTCCAACCTCCACCTCCCGTATTCAAGTGATTCTCGTGCCTCAGCCTCCAGAGTAGCTGGGATTACAGGCTGTGCCACCATGCCCAGCTAATTTTTTGTATTTTTAGTAGAGATGGGGTTTTTCCATGTTGCCCAGGCTGGTTTTGAACTCCTGACCTCAAGTGATCTGCCTGCTTCGACCTCCCAAAGTGCTGAGATTACAGGCGTGAGCCACCGCGCCCAGCCCCAGATTTCTTTTCTATGTAGTGCCATGACTGTTACTAACTAAATGTTCATCATCTGGAAAGCCTAACCTTTTGTTCAATTTCTTGCCCCAATAGCTAATAATCATAATAGTGAATAAGGTAAACATTATAAGTAGGCAGAACAATATGAACAGTTTATGATATTTGGCTGACATTATAAGTAGGCAGAACAATATAAATAGTTTATGACATGTGGCTGACATTTAATGAGCACCTACTATGTGAAAGGTGCTTTCATCCAGACTATAGGTATTTATTCCCTGGATCCTCCCCAGCTGCAGTGCTGGACAGTTGTCCATCTCATTTTAGGATCCTCATTCAGAGGAGGATACTGAATGTCTGGCCTCCCCTAGGCCTCACAGCTGGTAGGTGGGTCAAGCTGGGATACAAACCCAGCCTTCTTGATTCCCTACCCACTGTTATTTCACTGAGCCAAGGCTGAGAAACGCAGTCACTCTGGTTCTATAGAAGAGCTGCCTTCTCTGATGTGATGGCTGTTCGATTATTTTAAAAAGTCGGGGTAGGAAAGGACTAAAAAATTATATGCACACACCTTAAACAATTTACTGGAACGGAAAACATTCATTCCTCAATCTTGTGAAGGGCCAAGGCCCTCTCTTTAGAGTGGGGATCTGCTGACTAGAGCTCTGTGGTCTTCCCGGCAACAACCACACCCCATCCACACACCCTGCAATGTCAGATTTCAGGTTCCTTCAAGGAGAGTTTCACTACTTACAAAGCAGAAGATCCTTCTAGGTTTTTTTTTTTGAGATGGAGACTCTCTCTGTCACCCAGGCTAGAGTGCAATGGCGTGATCTCAGCTCACTGCAACCTCCGCCTTCCAGGTTCAAGCTATTCTCCTGCCTCAGCCTCCTGAGTAGCTGGGACTACAGGTGCCCACCACCATGCCTGGCTAATTTTTGTATTTTTAGTAGAGACGGGGTTTCACCATGTTGGCCAGGTTGGTCTCGATCTCTTGACCTTGTGATCCACCCTCCTCGGCCTCCCAAAGTACTGAGATAACAGGCGTGAGCCACTGTGCCCAGCCTCAATCCTTCTAGATTTTAACTACACCATCCCCTCTTTATTTATACTGATTGTCTCAACCACACCTTCAACAACAGGAGTTTCTTTATAAGTTGTCTTGCAACTTTTTCCAAAACACATAACTTAGTTTTCAAAAAAACAAGTTCTCTTTTCACACTAATATGTCATCCGTGTACGTACTATTTTGGTTACATAATTACAAAAGCAAGTACATGTGGCAAAAAAAACAAGTCTGGGGAAAAACCCGCAACTGACCAGTAAGCACAGAGCTCTTCTGGGGGAAGGGACATGGCAGGGGACAAGGAAGAGAGCCATCACAGCCCCCAGTGCCCTGATGGGTCCGATGCACCAGGGCAATGGAAGACCACAGTCACTTTGGCCAGCAGGCCCAGTGCAGGATGGTTAACAGAGCTCCCTCCGCACCCCCCAACCCCCATATACCTGTGAGCACCTTGGGAAAACAGTAAACATTCCCATCAGAAAATAAAGCCGTGTTAGAGAAAAGAACAAAAGGACTGAGACACAATAAAGATGGGTTCAAATAACTACCAGTCTTTTCTAGTCCCAGGGTCTCTCTGAGCCTCAATTCCTTTGAAACGTACAGTTAAAACAAGATTCCTCGTGCAGTTGCTGCAAGAATTAAATAAGAACATACGGGAAGTGCCCAGCCCAGGCCTTGGAACACAGAGATTACTCAATAAACGGGCTCTTTGCCTGATTTATCATGGTACCTCTCTCCCACGGTGTCTAGCAACATGCTGTGAAGTAAGAAGCTCTGATGGCTGGACAGAAAGATGGACAGATGGTCTGGTGTCAGAACTGTAAAAATCCTTCAGTTTAGTACCTTGCTTGGCTCAAATGGCCCCCCTAAAACAAATCAAGTATCTGTAGCTGGAGTCAGAGTGTTCCTCACCTGAAGATAAATTCTAATTTTACCATGGAGAGACCAGAGTGGGAATAAAAGGAAGAGATAAACAGAAGAGAATTTAAAAAGTATCAGACCCAGATGTGAAACAAAAAACCGGCTCACTGGCAGATGAATCTTTTTTCCCCTCTTCCCGCCAATTGTGGTTATTAAGAATGAGGACACATTAGAATAAGTGTGATTTTTTTTTCAAGGCACAGAGAAATTTATAGACAGCTAAATCCAGCAAAAAGATAAATCATTTACCCTTAGTTTTCAGTAAATAGAAAGTCTCAAAAAGTTGAAAGGAAAACAGTTCCAGAATAACCACCATGTGGTTTTGGTTTCAAGTACTTAGCATTTCATAACAGGCGCAGTTCACTGAGAAGATATTTAAACTCTGAAACGAGGCAGGTGCAGAATACATGCTTTCAATTGTGGATGTGATAGGAATGGAAAGTAGGCAGAAATGGAAGGCTTTTTTAAATTTAACGAATAAATCAGCAGATAAAGCTTTCACTCACTGTAAATTTTCTGTTTACAAAAGCTCCACATGCTAAGATGACACACCCAAAGACTAGGGAGGGGACACTATACTGTGGAAAGAAAAACATCTCCATTTTCAACAGAAGGAGCCCAAAGTCAGCCTACCCTTTGAAGTTTCAGTTAGCTCCCATCTTCCTGCCAATCACCCACCTTAAGTCCAGGAGGCTTTACAACTATTAGATCTCTAGGCATCTCCTTAGCTAGTAACATATTTATACTGATCCACCCAAGTTGGAAATATGAGTCGTTAAGACAGCCCCGTTTCTTCTGGGTTTTTTCTTTTCTTTTCTTTTCTTTTTTTTTTTTTTTTTGGAGATGAGTTTCACTCTTGTTGCCCAGCCTGGAGTGCAATGGTGTGATCTCGGCTCACTGCAACCTCTGCCTCCCGGGTTCAAGCGATTCTCAGGGCTCAGACTCTCAAGTAGCTGAGATTACAGGTGCATGCCACCACGCCTGGCTAATTTTTGTATTTTTAGTAGAGACAGGGTTTCGTCATATTGGTCAGTCTGGTCTCGAACTCCTGACCTCAGGTGATCTGCCTGCCTCAGCCTCCCAAAGTGCTGGGATTACAGGCATAAGCCACCACGCCCGGCTCTTCTGGGTTCTTAAGCACGATGTTAAGCCTCAGTTTTCTCATCTGTGAAACAGGAGCAATGAAACCTACTTGAGCCAGCCATTGTGAGAACTAACAATAACAGACTCAGCACATACAATAAGTCCTCAATCCATGGTAGCTGCTATTCTTCTTTTTCTCTGTATAATTAAGAGAGAAAACTAAGTATCTTTGATCAATAAAATTTGGCAGAGAGAAAAAAATTGGTAACTCCTAGTGTTAATAAGACTTCCAAAGAAGCATTTGGCAATACAACAGAAGCCTACAAATGCTTACAGCCCTCACTCAGCAATCCCACATGAGGACTCCATCCTAGGGAAATAAGATATGCAAAAAGATGCACAGGGATGCCTTCTGTGGCATCATTTAGAATACTGGAACTCTATGAGCAAAAAGATAACCAACAGTGAGGGAAATGGCCAAATAAACAGTTGTGTATTCATAGGAGTTGTTTCTGCAGCCATAGAAAAATGATTACAATATGATCATTTAAAAACAAAAATCTGGCCGGGCGCGGTGGCTCATGCCTGTAATCCCAGCGCTTTGGGAGGCCGAGGCAGGTGGATCACCTGAGGTCAGGAGTTCAAAACCAGCCTGACCAACATGGAGAAACCCCATCTCTACCAAAAATAAAAAAATTAGCCAGGCGTGGTGGCACATACCTGTAATCCCAGCTACTCAGGAGGCTGCGGCAGGAGAATCGCTTGAACCGGGGAGGCAGAGGCTGTGGTGAGCCGAGATCGCACCATTGCACTCCACCCTGGGTAACAAGAGTGAAATTCCGTCTCAAAAAAAAAAAAAACAAAAAACCCCACAAAAATCTGTACTCAAAACTTTGGGATTTCATGTTATAAATATATTTAAAATAGTATGTACCCATTGTGTCTATAAATATTAGAAGAAGTACAACAAAATACTACATTAGGTATTTCCAAATGGCAAAATTACAGGTAACTTTTATATGTTGTCAGAGAATTGTTTGTGTTTTTGAAATTCTGTGCAAATAATTTATTTAAAGTCAGGAAAAAGTTATTAAAAAGTTTGTGGGTGTGGGTATGTGTCTGTGATGGAGAGAGACAAAGCACACTAAAGAGAAGCCAACTGGAAGCACGCCATTAATTGCTGATGCTTGAGTACAGAAAGAACAGAAAGAATAGGATTCCCTTTAGGCCCATGGTTTGAGTTACATTAAGCCTGTGGTCATTTCCTTTAAGACCTGGGCACATGGGGATTGCTCATTTTCATGTACTATTATTTGTGCCAAAAGAAAAAAAAGAAAGCCTCTCAAACCTCAAACCACATTGAAATGTGTGAGCAGCACATAATTCTGTAGCATTTTGGTTTCCTTGGCAACCTTATCTCTGTCTTCTTTGATCTCAACCACAGATGAAAAAGTCTTGGTTCTCCAAAGTCCCTAAGATCAACTGCCAGCTAGACAGTAGCAGAACATGATAGAATGCTCATTCTCTAAGAAAGAATTTCTAATTAATGAGTTTCTTCACACCAAGCTCATTCCACAATGGATTTTAGAGAACAGATTCTTGATGCATTTACCATTTGAGTTCTGAGCTGTCTGATTTTCATATTACCACAATTTAATTTTAGCATCACGTAAACATAATTAATCTTTTTCACCAAGTGAACGAAACAAGGAAATTACATTTAAGCCTCCAATTTTGCTAACTAGTACTGGTGTCTAAATATTTACCTGCTCTCTTCACTTCAGGTCCCTTGAGCAGGACGTGGGGGCGGTTTCCAGGCCTAAATCTAACCTGCAAATGTCAAACTGGAAAACACTGCTACAGAGGCTGTGAGCAAAGCCCTGAGGTCTGAATACTATCGGCAGAATGTTACGAAGAAATCAGGAAATAATTCCAAATGGACATGGAGAAACCTAAGTCATCTGTTTATGATTCAGTAAGTATAAGAGGGCTTAAAACATTTTATGGAATTTGCGTCCACCCCTTAAGTCATTTTTCTAAGAAAATGTCTGGCTGGATAAACTGAATGAAATTAGGTATGTCACACACAGTTTCATTGAGCCATAAATGTTTACTGGGGGCCTACTATATATGTGGCATTGATAGGTCTTGAGGCCCAAATGTAGAGAAGGACATTTCTGTTCAAACACCTGAACCAGAGACCCTCTCAAAATAGTGCATCAAAAATGCATTTTTCAGCCAGGTGCAGTGGTTCACACCTATAATCCCAGCACTTTGGGAGGCTGAGGTGAGAGGATCACTTGAGGCCAAGAGGTTGAGACCAGCCCGGGAAACATGGAGAGACCCTGGTCTCTACAAAAATCAAAAACAAAAAAACAAAAAACAATTAGCCAGGCATGGTGGCGTGCACCTGTAGTCCTAGTAGCTACTCAAGAGGCCAAGGCGGGAGGACTGTTTGAGCCCAAGAGGTTGCAATGAGCTATGATCGCCCCACTCACTCCAGCCTGGGTGACCTTGTCACCAATTTTTTTTAAAAAAATACAATTTTCAATGTGTAGAAGAAAATATAAGGCTCCAATGAATGTTGGGTGGCTAGTCCTGTCTTCGCAATCGCTATCAATGGCAAAAATCTTAGGATAAACTCAAATTATTCTTTCCACGAGAATCCAAAGGACGCTGATCTGAGAACAGCTATGCGGATATGTTTCTGCTGGGGTATCACAAGCTTAAAGCACACCAGTTTACCAAGCTTTTCTCTTTTTTCTGTTCTTTGAACTACTTTCCCCAAATCTCATTTTCTCAGTTGACGCTCAGCATGATTTTCAATTTTAAGCTCCAACCTTTGACTTAAACTCTTTATCATGAGTATCCAGAAAGCAAGAAGGATCATAAGCATCTTACTATTTTGAGTACTCTAAGCTCTTAATGAAAGTATTTGCCCATGTTCCCAAAGAGACAAAACCCTCGCCGAGCTTCCTCGGCTTAAGTGGTGACAGCAACAATCTTTGCTCTTTCAGGGCAAGAAGGTCTCTCACCCGATTTCAAAGAAACTATGATATCTTCCTTCAGAAGCTGCTCATGCAAATGAATTCTAGTTGTTCCTGCTGTATTTCTCCCCTCCTCTCCACTGTGAATGTCTATTTAGAAAAAAGTATGTAAAATAAAACACACTTTAAAAACACTTAACGGACAGTGAGGGTTTTTAAAAATTGTATTCAACTCATTTTTTAAAGGCAGTCCTGGGCCACGCTGAAACCTCAACTTGTCTAAGCTCCTTTGGGAAACCAGGAATCAAATTCCTTTGTGTTTTCTTCTGTCCATCCCACTGGAATATTATCAAGGCTGGGATTATAAATGGGATTATAAGCCTTAGTCTTTTATTTCAATGGCTGTGCCATCTCGTCTTTAGCCAGTTACATACTGAACACTTCACAATCAGGAGAACATGTAATAATGAATATAACTGCCATCTAATCAGCATTTCTTGGTAAATAGTCACTTATTTACCATTCATTCATTTAAAAAAATCTAAAAATATTTTCCTGGGTCACAAAGAATAACTGAGTCTTGGGGCTTCTCAAATTATCTTTAGATAAGGCATCTCTTACACTTCTACTGACTTTTAAAAGCAAGTTACATCCACAGTTTCATAATTTAGACAACTTGTAAGAAATGCAATAGCAAGATCCCTAGAAACTTAAACTATTACTGAGAAGACAGAAGAATTTGGATGTGATGAAAACAGGGTTTCTCAAGTGCTTTAAAAGACAAAATGCCCGTGAGTTTTAAACCATCCACAGAGAACAGAGCCATCAGAAAGCTATTGCTTAATATCTTGAAGGAAAATTTGTATCACCTATTTTTCACTAAATAAACATGTTGTATAACCTGCAGCTAAAAGCTATTTTCCTCATGGTTAAAAAAAAAATCTGCACCATTACATCTTTCTCTCTCTCTCTCTCTCTCTCTGACAGTCTTCCTCTGTCACCCAGGCTGGAGTACACTGGCTCTACCATGGCTCACTGCAGCCTCGAACTCTGGCCTCAAAATGGTCCTCCCACCTCAGCCTCCCGAGTAGCTGGGACTACAGGCACGTGCCACCACACCCAGCTAATTTTTAAATTTTCCTTTTGTAGAGATGGGGTCTCACTATGCTGACTAGGCTGCTTTCAAACTCCTAGGCTCAAGTGATCCTCCCGCCTCAGCTTCCCAAAGTTCTGGGATTACATGCATGAGCCACCATGCAGCCATTCTTCTTTAAATAAAAGGAATTTACCTACATTTTCAAAAATTACTTCAAAGTACATTTTCGTACTATTTATGTCTTATGTATGTGCTAAGTAATTCATGTTTGGATACATCTAGATTTACAGTGTTTTATGAAATACGATTCTTTTGGGTGGAATTTGTTAGATATCAAAGTTTCTTTTTTCCCCTTAGCTTTATTAAGGGTATAACTGAGAAATTAAAATTGTTATGTGTTAACAGTATACATGTTATGCTTTGATACATGTATATGTTATAAAACGACTAAGATATTTTTTGTGGTGAGAGCATTTAAGATCTAGTCTCTTAGAGATTTTCAAGTCTTCTTATTAACCATAGTCATCATGCTATACAATAGATCTCCACAACTTATTCATCCTAACTAAAACTTTGTACTTTTAGCCAACAACAGTGTTTATCCTCAATAAAGCACGTTCTAATACATAAAAAAAGATGTGTGGCGTGTTGAAATATTACTATTTCTTCTATCATGTTTTAGCTCATTTCAAAAGAATTAAATCATTTCTCACTTCTTCAATTGTTACAGCTCGTCAGCTATAAAAATAAGCAAAGCAATTCAAGTTCTTTGAAATACCTGAATGACTATATAGATGTATCTTTGATAACAGGACACAGGATCAAGGTGTAAGTCATGTGCATTAAAATCCAGAACTCTCTAAAATCGGAGGCTGAACAAGAGCTTCTGGAGCCACCTACAGGTCCCCATGGGCTGTGTGATCCAACCCATCACCAACAGTGGGGTCATGTCCTGAGAGAACTCAATCTTAAAAACAAATGTCTCCAATCAATCTAGCGTTTCAAGAGTAGCAAGGGGAATACAGTTTACCAGCAGGCCTAAAGCAGATTTAGCCTCTGTAGCCTCTGCAATCCTATTTATGGTGGGCATGGACCATCAGCTTCTTTATTAATGTCTGAAATCAAGAGGTGGCAAGACTCACCCCATCCCAGCATTTCAAAGCCTTTTACTAACAGAGGAATAAACTAGGGCAAAAGAATACCAAGGAGCTACCAGAGTTGCTCCAAAGATTATGAGTTGATGTTCAGAAGGAGATGAGTGATCCGCTGAAAGGGTTTGTTGTTACTATTACCTAGTGCTATTGAATTTTTTTTTTAAGTATTTCAACACACCAACAATGGACTCTTTGGGTGCAGTTTAACTTTAGCTCTCTTCTGTTACAAAAGTTTTGGGTGGGCTACAAAATAAGGAGTTGCTTAAGAAAACCTCACATCCTCCAAGCAGCACCACATCAACAATGAATTTCGTCTCACTGGAAGCTCACTTTGCCCTCTCTCCCCCAACTCCTCAGGCCCACAAAGCAGCCCGTCACAGCTCCTTAGTAGGGGGACAAAGCCAGCATTTGTAAAAGGGAGCCCCATTTCCCAGAGATACATTACCTTGGAAAGGCTTCAGGTCTCCACACCAAAGTTGGTGGGAAGCACAGTGACTCCAATAAAGTCCAGCCGTTTCCCTACTCTCTCCTCTCAGGCTCAGGATTATAGGAAGCATCTTCATCCCAAATAGCAGCCACCCCCAGATACTGACCAGGCAGTGTTCCAAGGAAAGGTAAGTGAGAAAATGCGAGAATCAAAGGCCATGGGGACTGCTGTGAGATGGACACCACAAGGCCATCAGTACGCCATGATGAAAATGTCATATTTATCCAATGCCCACTGGGCCCAGGTCTGCACTCATCGAGTACTATGGGGTCTACCCTGAGCTACCCTCAAGGAGCTCTACAACATCCAGCCTCTATGAGACATCCTCCAAGTAGGAATGCATCCAGATTAATCTTCTCCAAAACAGAGAGTTTCCCTTTCTATCTGTTGTGGGCAACCTGCCATCCTTCATAAACTTTCCAAAAATAATAATATTGACAATAACCATTTCCATTTAGACCAAACCCTAAATCAAGAGCTGGCAAACTATGGCAGCAGGTCAAATCTGGCCCAATGCCTGTTTCTGTAAGTAAAGTTTTATTGAAACACAGCCAGGGCCATCTGTTTATCTATTATCTAGGGCTGCTTTTGCTCTACAATGGGAGTGTTGAGTAGTTGTGAGAGACACGGTAGTCTGCAAAGAGTAAAATATTTACTGTGTGGCCTTTCACAGTAGAAGTTTTCCCTAAGTGGTACAAAGCATAGAAACCTCTAAGGAGAGGTGTCCATCATTATCAGCAGGAAGCAGCCCTTCCCTGAACAAACCCCCAGCACGGAGCAGCGATGGAGTCGGGGGTGCTGAGATGGGAGCTGTGCTTCCTGACCAGCTTTCGTGACAATCACATGACCCTGGCGAGCCTTGGCACCTCCGGCTATACAATTCAGGCATCAATACCTACTTCACAAGGCTGTCTTGAGGGTCAGACAAGACAAAGTACACAAAAAGCTCTCGGCACAGGCAAATTACTCCCCAAGGTGCTCCATTAATGGTAATGACCCTACTGACCATTGTTACTCAAGAAAGAACGCAGGACTAATGTGAATCCCTGCAATACTCATCTTCAGTCATTAAGGTTCCTACTGCCATGACCTCGAAAAGATCATAGACTCAGCAAAACAACCAAAAGAAAGGACGCAAGGCTCTCTCTGTGTTGAGTCATAGAAAGGCACAAGGTCAGGACTTAATGTTCTTGTGCTTGGGGAAAAACACTGAGCTGTTTCAGGTTGGAATCTTTCAATTATCAAACTTACGGCAGCCTCCTAGATATGGAAAAGACTAAGAGCATTGTCACCCAGGGTCTGTCTCCGAACATTATGTCTTTCATCCTTTTAACAGACAGCAATTGGTACAAAGTATCCCCAGACAGTGGCCAAACTACACACAGGCCAACAGAAGTGCTGAAGAGCCTTTTTTTTCTTTTTTCCCCTCGAGATGTAGTCTTGCTCTGTCACCCAGGCTGGAGTGCAGTGGTGCAATTTTGGCTCACTGCAACCTCCGCCTCCCAGATTCAAGCAATTCTCCTGCCTCAGCCTCCCGAGTACCTGGGATTACAGGGATGCACCACCACGCCCAGCTAATTTTTGTATTTTTAGTAGAGATGGGGTTTCACCATGTTGGCCAGATTGGACTCGAATTCCTGACTTTGTGATCCACTCGCCTCGGCCTCCCAAAGTGCTGGGATTACAGGTGTGAGCCACCGCACCCAGCCAAAGAGCTTATGTTTTAAAGGGCTGTGAAACCACACTCCTGTTGCTTCAACTGACTTGACACCCACACATGCTAGATGTGACTCCCTCCAGTGAGAACACACAGCATGGACAGGAATGAGATCATCCGTATATGGTACAGGGCAGGGACCGGACACAACCAAATCCTGAGAACGTGCTAAGATAGAGAAGCCGTGTTTCCTCACCCTTCTCTCCGGTCCTCCCATTTTCACCCCATCTTCCCTGACATTTGCAAACAGAAGCCATGCATAGCCTCTGATCAACCCAGCCTTCTCCCATGCATGAACATCACATTCTCCTGCATTAACGCAACTGATCCTAACAAACAAATCTTAGCAGGTGCGCAGGGCAGGGTTTGGGTGCTGGTTTTATGGTTGGGGAAACTGAAGCTGAGAATGATGGTATGGCTTGGCAAGCAAGGATCGGAGCTATCTGACTTATCCACTGCTCCAGAGCCATCCCCAGGGCCCAGTAAGTACTTGATAGTTAACATAAATGCTTGATTAACAATGGTGTATGGCCCGGACTCAAATTTCAACTCCTCCACCTAGTAGCTGTTGACCTTGAGAACATCAGTTTACCTCTCTGTGCCCAAGCTCATTTATCTGTGAAATGGAAACAAACTATCATATAAAGTTGTGAGACCTAAATAACTTATTTAAAGTGCTTAGAACAGTGTGCTTGGCACAAGTGTTCATTAAATGTTGACTTCTATTACTTGCTGAATCAAATCTACCTGACTTCCACCCAAATCTTCAGGCCACTTCTTGTCTTCTCGTGTGCACTGTCATTCTTCAAACATGCATTACAGCAATTTAAAAAATTATGACCTAAGAAAGGCCACCTCCTAGGATTTCAGTATTAAAGCCCCATGCAACAATGACATTTTTCAAAAAGACATCTGGTTTCAGCTGATAGCATACCACAAAGTAAGCTGATAGCACCAGGCAGTCACGTGTGGCAGTTCAAAACAAGAACTTGAGCGTGACATGCCCGTGTGAAGAGCATGCTTTGACATACACAGCACACACAGCACAATCATATAAATTATATTTTACTGCTCTACCTACCTATGGCTACCAAATACAGTCCACATGGTCTTTTTTTTTTTTTTTTGGTTGGGGGGAAGGGCATAGATTACTACAGTTAGAAACATGTTACATTCAAAACCATTTCCCTAGCTTAGCCCTCTAAATAAAGGCTGGGGACAATTCCTGACTGCAGAAGGGCCCTTCCCCGAAACCACAGACCAGATAAAGAGCTATGTGAAAGCATTTGCAAGAAAAGCAGTTATTTCGGTTTTCCTGGGACATAAGCCTCCATCCAGTCACACAATACCAGCCATGGAGAAAAAAACCCTCCCTGAAGAACTTGCTAATTCATCTGAGGGGCTCAGAGACAGGAAAATTCACTGAGCCTGGGTTACCCTGATCCCCAGACTCAAGGACCCAGTGACATCCTGTTTTTGCTGGGTTCTCTCATTCATATCTCAGAGCTGCCAGGTGTGCCCCGCCTAGAAGAAGGATTTTGGGTCCTCTCCCAGACCCCAGGCTTCCTTAGAGGCAGGGGTGGGCTAGTCCTTGTCTGTCAGAGAGCCCGGTTGTGTCAATTTTCTTCTCACTAAAGGATTTTCACTCTCCAACTTCAAAACTCAGTTCCAAGGCCACCTCTCCCCTCGGAAACCTTCCCCTGGCTAGATTCACCCATTTCAACCACCCCGGGGGTTCCCTTCTCCTAATCCTCCCTGTTTACTCAGAATCATAAACTGTTTAATAATTGGATGGGACTCGGTAAACATTTATTCCAACTTCTTAGACAGTAGAGAAATGTCTTCTTTATTTATTTTGAGACGGAGTGTTGCTCTGTTGCCCAGGCTGGAGTGCAATGGCACAATCTTGGCTCACTGCAACCTACACCTCCCAGGTTCAAGTGATTCTCCTGCCTCAGCCCCCTGAGTAGTTGCGACTATAGGTGCACGCCACCACGCCTGGCTAATTTTTTGTAGAGACAGGGTTTCACCATGTTGGTCAGGCTGATCTCAAACTCCTGACCTCAGGTGAGCCACCTGCCTCAGCCTCCCAAAGTGCTAGGATTACAGGAATGAGCCACCATGCCCAGCCGAGGAATGTCTTCTATACATTAACAATACCCAACAGAAATACAAAACAAGCCACAATGGAAGCCACATGAGTCGTTTAAAAATTTCTAAAGGCCACAGTCACGTAAAAAGAAACAGGTGAAGATTTGGAGACCAGCCCGGCCGACCTGGTGAAACCCCGTCTCTACTAAAAATACAAAAATTAGCTGGGCGTGGTGACAGGTGCCTGTAATCCCAGTGGGAGGCTGAGGCAGGAGAATCACTTGAATCCGGGAAGCGGAGGTTGCAGTGAGCTGAGATCGCACCATTGCACTCCAGCCTGGGCGACAGAGCGAGACTCCGTCTCAAAAAAGAAAAAAAAAAAAAAACCAGCCATCAAGAGCAATTCTAAAGAGTGATCCCACTGAGTCTGCTTTAACGAATATCCACCTAAAATGCTCTGAAGTTCTTTTTTCATTAACCTATCATCAACCCGCGAAAGGTTATCATCACCTCTGTGATCTTATTTACATTGCGACTTGATGGCAGTGAATTCTCTGCCTCACCTGCATTCCAAGTTATCTGTCTATTGCAGGGTGACTTTCAAAGTCAACTGATGATTTAAATCCCAAACATATTCACTTCCGTGGCCAGACACTTGGGGGGTTGGCCTGGAATGCCCGGATGGGGCACAGGAGCTAGGCAGATGGGAAAGAAACTGAGGAAGGAATTCAGAAAGATGAATCTGATTTTAAAAGCCCAGACCAACCAATTCCTGTGCCAACAAGAGGGTAGTGTGGCAGCCCTCTGAGGGGTGACAATTGGTTGGGGACAGTACAGGAAGTCATCAGCTCAAAGTTATGCCTAAATGCAGTGTGTGGTTTAGTCCATCACGTTGAAATAAAATAGTTAGCTAATAACTTTTCATATGTTATGTCTTCTGTAACATTTTATTCATTACAACTATGTTGGCATATCACCAGAGAAAAGATCATATTTGCTAACTTATAAAAAACAAGACGGGCATGGTGGCTCACACCTGTAATCCCAGCACTGTGGGAGGCCAAGGCGGGTGGATCACCTGAAGCCAGGAATTCGAGACCAGCCTGACCAACGTGGTGAAACCCCATCTCTACTAAAAATACAAAAATTAGCTGGGCATGGTGGCATGTGTCTGTAATCCCAGCTACTCAGGAGGCTGAGGCAGGAGAATCGCTTGAACCTGGGAGGCTGAGGTTGCAGTGAACCGAGGTCGTGCCAATGCGCTCCAGCCTGGGTGACAGAGCAAGACTCCATCTCAAAACAAAACAAAACAAAACAAACACACACAAAAAAACAAAAAAATAAAACAGGGAAAAATATCTCCCTTTTCCCCCTAGGACATACAAGCATGTGTGACTTTCTTTGAGGCTGCTGGGAGATGCCTATAATCAACAGAACTACTAGACACAAATCACATTCAACAGATGCTAGAAACTTTAACTCACTGATCCCCTCCATGTCCATCAGGAAGCGGCTAGACATCCTGGTTGCAGGAAAAGGCCTTCTTCCTATCACAGACTCCCATCACAGAGAAGTTACAGAACAGCCACTTCTTGGGTTATTTACATTCCAGAGCTCCTGCTAGACGGATGCTTCTGGAAACGTCTTACTGCTACCCCACACGAGGGTAATGAGGTGCATCATCGTCGCTGACCTGTAGCTGTGGGAGGAGCAAGTTCCTCAAGCCTCAACTCCAAAGAAAGGAGGGACAGGCCTGAAGCACTCCTGATGGTAGTTGCCGATACAATTCTGAAGGTGAGAATCTTTGCTAAATGAATTTTTAACCTATAGTTAAATGTTTCACTGTCTTCGCTCAACCAGTGTTCATTTTAATGAAACAGATCATTAGCAAAGAAACAATTCCCTGGTATGCAAAGCATCACAGAAGCACATGTTCCCATCCACTCTCTCCACCTCTGCCTCTTTCCACAGTGAGAGGACTTTCTAAAAATGTGAGGCATATTAACGAGTTCTACAGCAGAGTTCTTCCTCCCTCCTCAAAGATCAGGAGAAATGATCAATCAAAATTCTGGAGAATTTTAAGAAAAACAAGAGTTTCATGAAGTATAAACATTGAAAGGTTCATACTAGACCACATGAAGTATGAAGTATATCCTTATGCCAAGAACACCAGGAAGTCACCAACACTGATCCTAACCCAGCGTAACTGCTACTAGAAGGTGACCTTGGCCAGCTGCGTACATTTCCAGGTCTCAGCCATGTTACCAACAAGGCAGGGTGTAACTCACATGACTATCTGACAAGCATAATGTAATGTACCCATTAGTAAACGTTACAAGCAACATGCACAGCCCTTTAGAGTTTCCTTACATTACTCATCAGCCCTATGAAGTATCTTCTGTCTACTTTAGCAAAGAACCACCTGAGGTTCAGATAATTTCAATAACTTGCCCAAGGCCACAAAGTTAGAAAGTAACACAATAGGGTACTGGACTCTAGTTTTCCAATGCCGAAACTTCTAACTAATTTAATAATTTAATAATACTGCTTTAATATCAAAGGCACTCTATTCTTAATAATAAAACCACTGCCCAAATGAAGCACTTCTCCACCCTCTCTTTTCTGCTCTCCAGCCCCCTAAACAGCAGAGCAGAACACGGATTGGAAAATGATGCACAGATGAGAGTTTTGATAACTGCAGCTGCCCTGTGGCTGCAACTGCTATCGGGGCTCAGGCCCAGGCTTGGGGACCTGCTGGGCAGGCCTGCAAGGAGCCCTGCCTGGTGCACAAACCGAGTCTGCTGACCCTCCCAGGGGAGCTTTTGTTCTCAAAGTCATTGCAAATGACTCTAAGAAACAACACGTTAGATGCTGACTCTATTGCAACAGTTAGTGGTCAAAGACAATGTACTTCTGGCATCTTCGGTTTAGACTTCCCCTTGCTAGGCCTGGAGGTACACGGGGTTCCCAAGAGCACAGAGAGTCAGATACGCCCTTCCTCAACCAAGCAGAACAGGGAGGGGTTGCCACAGTGGCCTCCACACAAGTGAGAGTGATCAGAATCCATACAACTCAACAGTCATCTGGCACCACGCCATGCACAGGAGCCCAGACTCGCTCTGCAAAAGTCAAAGATAAAGATGAAAGCTTTCTGTCTTTTTACCACTAGCTGCCTGGGAGATAAATACTCTTACAGCCACACCCATAATACAAGTTGGAGAGAGATGTGTGCAATGACAGTGGCACATATAAAGCACTGTGGGACTACTGAACCCAAGCAATAGGCTACTTACTGATTGGGGAGAGAAAGAGGGATAGGAGGATGTGGGAGAAAGAGTAGCATCTCAGCTGGTCCTTGAAGCATCAGACAGAGATCAGAGGGAACCACATTCCAAGAGGGAAACTGTAGACAAAGGCCACAGTAAAGTAAAGAGTGTGTTCCTAGGATAGTGTGTCCAGAGTTTAGGGTAACAGAAGCTGGAAAGATGTGTGTATAACAAATGGTGAAATGCTCAAAGAAGAAAACCTACTTAGGAGGTTGAACTTCGGTAGGCAGAAGAAAATAAAATCTTTGAACTTGGAATGATATAATCAGAAGGAGAAAAAAACCTAATGTGTCTTGAGCATTGAATCTGACTGTGTTAAGTCCTTTTCATGCACTATTGAACTTCCTATCTCCTTTATCTTAAGAGATAGATCCCCGTTTTTCAGGAGAAGAAACTCAGACTCACTAACTTATCCAACATTACTCAGCTTAAGTAGTGGGGCTAGAATACTTGAACTCAAAACCAACTCTTTCCTTTAGGAAGAGAAAATCAGCTATGGAATAAAGGCTGAACTGTTAAGGAGGACAGGTGTAGAGCTAGAGAGACCAGCTTGCAAAATAAAGTTCTTAAGAGAGCTAAATGAGCCCGAATCCATTCATAGAAGGAAAACAAGCACACAAAAGTGTCAAGGCATTTGAGTAAAAAGTACGATCTCTCTAAATTGCTACCAAAAGGACAATGAGCCAGGACCTTTTTTTTTTTAAATGAAAATGAAGGCTGGGCACAGTGGCTCACGCCTGTAATCCCAGCACTTTGGGAAGCTACGACAGGCAGATCACTTGAGGTCCAGGAGTTCAAGACCAGCCTGGCCAACATGGTGAAACCCTGTCTCTACTAAAAATATTAATACAAAAATTAGCCAGGTGTGGTGGTGAATGCCTGCAGTCCCAGCTACTCAGGAGGCTGAGGCAGGAGAATTGCTTGAACCCAGGTGGTAGAGGTTGCAATGAGCCAAGGTCATACCACTGCATTCCAGCCTGGGCAAAAGAGTGAGTGAGACTCCATCTCAAAAAAAAAAAAAAAAGAAAAAAGAAAAAAAAATGGAGTTGCTCCTTCAGAGCCACCCCTGAAGTATTCCAACTGCAGGCAACATGGGGATAGAGGAAGGTGTTAAATGACACTATGAGGGTACAACCAACCAAGTCCAGAATGCAGAAAATTCTACAGGACAAAGGACCCAGTAAATGGCATTTTTACAAAAACAGGAAGGCTGTAATAAATTAGACTAAATTAAAGGCATATATCAACTAAATGCAAGACATTTGAGTCAACTGGGAAAATGGACTCTAGACTAATGATGTGAATGAATGATTGTTAGTTTTGTTAGAAGTGGTAATGGTATTGTAGTTATGGGTTGGTCTTGTTGTTTTTAGGCCTAATCTATTAGCAGAGTCCATGCATCCATGTAGATGGGTGAAATACTAAATGCCTGCACTTTGCTTTACAATACTGCAGGACACAAAAAGGGGTTGGGCTGGGGGGCAACATGTCTGAAAATAAGAACAGCAGAAAGTTGACAGTTACTGAAGCTGGGTAATGGGGTAAGTGGGGGTTCATCATAGTATTGTCTTTTTTGTGTGTGTGTTTAAAACTTCCCATAATAAAGTTTTGAAAATGAAGCCACAAAAAATGGAATGGAAATTTTTTTTCCTTTTTTCTCAACACATGTGTTATTAAAGGCAGAGTCAGCAAAAAAAAAAAAGAGGACACACACTACTTAGTCACAGATGGGTGTGGACAGAAGTTACTTTCCTCTGCACTGAGCAGAAACAGAGGGCATGACATGAAGACTCAGCAGCAACACTGTGACAGAGAGGGTTCTGGGGTCAGCTCCGAGCCCACTGCACATACAGCATGGACAAGAGCACGTTCACACGGTCCTTACCAAGTCCAAATTTAACCAGGATACAAGGACCTTCTGATGATACACAGTGCCCCCAGGCACCTACCTCCCTACAAAAAGCATGAGCCTCTCAGCTTGCATACCCATTATTGGCCCATTTCAAGCTGTTAAATTACAGCAAGCTTTATAAAATGAAGTCCCGTTCCATCTGCTGTGGACTAAGTGTTTGTGTCCTCTCCCAAAAGTCTCATGTTGAAATCCTAATCTCCACTGTGATGGTATTTAGAGGTGAGCCTTTGGGAGGTAATTAGGTCATGAGAGTAGAACCTTCATAAATGGGATTAGTGCACTTATAAGAAAAGACATGAGAATGATCATCTCTCCCTCCACCATGTGAGGATATAGCAAGAAAGTAGCTATCTACAAACCAGGAAGAGGGCCCTCACCAGGAGCCAAATGAACCAGTGTATTAGTCTGTTCTCACACTGCTATAAAGAAATACTTGAGACTGGGTGACATGATTTGGCTCCGTCCCCGCCCAAATCTCATCTTGAATTGTGGCTCCCATAATTCCCATGCATTGTGGGAAGGACCAGGTGGGAGGTAACTGAATTATGGGGGTGGTTTCCCCTATACTGTTATTGTGATAGTGAATAAGACTCACGAGATCTGATGTTTTGACACAGGGTTTCCCTTCTTGCTTGGCTCTCATTCTCTCTTGCCTGCCGCCATGTAAGAAGTGCCTTTCGTCTTCTCATGATTGTGAGGCCTCCCCAGCCATGGGGAACTGTGAGTCCATTAAACCTTTTTCTTTATAAATTACCCAATCTCGGGTATGTCTTTTATCAGCAGCATGAAAATGGACTAACACATTGGATAATTTATAAAGAAAAGAGGTTTAATTGTGCAGTTCCACAGGCTGTACAGGAAGCATGGCAGCTTCTGCTTCTGGGGAGGTCTCAGGGAATGTTTACTCATGGCAGAATGCAAAGAGGGAGCTAGGAGCTTCACATGGCTGGAGCAGGAGGGAGAGATAGAAGGGGGAAGTGCCACACACTTCTAAACAACCAGAGCTCCTGAGAACTCACTCACCATCAACCAGAAGAGCAGCAAGGCACCAAGGGGGAAATCCACCCCCATGGTCCAATCACCTCTCACCAGGCCCCATCTCCAACACTGGGGATTACAATTCAACATGAGATTTGGGCAGGGACACAGATCCAGACCATATTAGCCAGCACCTCGATCTTGGACTTCCCAGCCTCCAAAGTTGTGAGAAATAAATTTCTGTTGTTTGCACCATCCAGGCTATGGGCTTTTCTTTTAGGAGCCTGAACTAATTTTCATTTTATAAAGCTTGCTGTAATCTTTGCATTATTTCAAATGAATCTGAACAAACCCCAGCAATTTTGAACTTGTTTTAGAGGATACCTCTTAATATTAACCTGCCAACTGAACTCAGTAAGCAATTCCTTTACAAGAACTTAACACTAGTTAAGAACCTGAGATATAACTAGAATCAGGGATGATTCGATGAAATGAATAATGCACAATAAAAAGTGCATTATTAAAGTACCCTTCTGCCCTGTTTAGAACAATGAGGGGACTTTAAATAATTAAATAATAATAGCTAAATGGTATCAAGTACCATAGTAATTTAAGAGTTCACATTCTGTGTATCTGAGAATTTATAGTTTATTAAGTTTTTCTCCATGACAATCTATTTCTGTGACTTGCATCTTGGGAATCATGTGTATATAGGGTATGCCTTTAGCTGATAATATTTAGGAAGGTCGCCCTTTTAAATAAAGTGAAACACTTAGATTGAAACACATGAATGGCCACTCTAGTCTAATTCCAGAAAAGCTACCTAAAAATCACATGGAGTTGCTCAGCTAATTTCTCAGGAGATTAAAGGCTAAGAATTATGATTTGGCTCCTACTGGCAAGCAGCTAATACATTTAAACTGTATTGGTCCCACTGGTTAAATTTTAAAGACCTCAGAAATTCTTAGGAGGAAACAGACCACATACGATTGTTGTCGCATCCAAGGGGACCATGTAATGTGCCTGGCATTCACCCTGGATTCTCTACTCAAGTGCACTGATGGGACAACACCTGGGCCGCTCCGCTCCCACCTGGGTAACATGAAGATAGCAATAAATGTAGTGGCTATTTCTAAGAAGCAATTACTTCAGGCAGTGAGGGCTATCCCAACCCAGAATTAGAGTCCAAATACAACAACTAAATAGAAATAAATACATACACACAAAATGGTAAGGAATCATCTCTCTTCCTGACTCTCTCTCTCTTACTCCTAAAACCAGACCTTGTGATTCAGTTCCCATGGAACTTGAACTTGAGTAAGAGCCAGAGTATTAGAAGCAGTCTCTCTTTTCACATACTGAAAAGTACCACCCCCCAGAAACATGGCAGATAGGATGGCCACTCTGAGTAGATCTCAAAGCCACACAGCTGTCCCGAGGATATGCTTGGACTTCAAGACAGTACACAGGTGTACATTTCGGAAATGAACCTTCAAAAGCCCTTCTCTGGCTCTGAGCTCAGTTGTAGGAGATGAAAAAGCATTCAGCAGCCCAGAGTTAGGAATCAGAAAAGCACAAACAACCGTTTGAGTGATCTGGAATAGGCTTTGCCACAGAAACAGGGGCCCTTCGAAAGGAGCAGCACTTTAACCAAAAGAAAGTAAACAAGGGAGAGTGGGGGCAAGGAACCAATGGCACTAGTTTATAATTAGAATGTGTATTTTGGTATTTAGAAAGTTGCCCATGTGCATGCACACACACACACACACACACCCTCAAGCTGAAGGGTGGAGGCAAGATCAAGGGGATAAATCAACAAGGCTTCCCACACAACAGCACAGATCACTAACCCACGCCTCCAACAGAAGAGGAAGTTCCTTGTTTAGAGCATTAACCCTCCCTCCCACTTGCTGGGGCTGAGATGCCTCCCACTACACACCAAATATGAGGCTCTGGCTTAATGGAGGAATCAGAGCAGCCACAATATTTCTACAAAGCTTGTTCTAAATGCACATGATATCAGTGTTCTAAAATTCTGAATGTGGTACAGCTTTCATGCTAGTGTAGTATGGAAATGCCCCTCAACTCTCCCATGCCTTTCTTCCTCCTGGGTGCCCTGTGATACTCTGGTTCTCCTCTATACTAAGCAGCCTGGGCCAGTGTCTTCCCACAAGAGCAAAGGATGAGGGACTTGTGCCCCAAGGCCCGAGTGGAACACACATACACACCCTCCCACGCACACATACACACATGCACAATTTGGTTCACACTGTATCCTCTGACAGTAGTCACCTCTTGGCCCTGAGGCCATCTTCAATCAACAGAGAAAATGGAACATTCAGTGAAAAGTAAAACCAGACCCAGCCACCAATAAGATGCCAGAGGGCAGTGGGATGAGTTTGATCATTAAAAAGTTTAGCGCTCAGAACCTTCATCCTTGGAGGAAAGAGTTTTCAGTAACAACAGCTCACCAACACATGTAGGTTTTAAGAAATAATATTTATCATCTTTTTCCAAAATGAAAGGATAACCTGAAAAGTAAAAAGCTTGGGAAAATGGTACCCATACTCTCACTACCCAGAAACAACACCAATGTTAGACATGTCCCTTTATTTCCTTCTAGGTTTTTTTTTTTTTTCTGTAAACTGATGAATTTTTACTAACAATTCATGCCTGCACAACCTGATTATTACGGGATCTAGACAAAGAGCAAGTTCATGAACCATGTTTTTCATCAAAGCACTAGCTCTTAGAAACAGAAGCTACGATTGTCTCAGGCTAACACAAAAGGAGCCCTGCAGCTGGGAAGATACGTGTGACCATCAGCTTGAAAACTGCACAGGCCATAGGGTCAGGTAGTGGAGTCCTAGCCATGCCAAAGGTGCAGACACTGCTGGGAGAGGCACAAAGCAGAGCCTCCCCAGCCCAGATGAGGGGTGGCAAGGCTTCCTTCCTGGTCAGCCGCCCCCTACAAACACCACCCCTCCAAGGCTGGGGCTAGGGAGGAACCTGGGAAGTCCAATCAGCACTGCCCCATAAAGGATTTCCCACTTTCCCACAACCCACCATAGCTGCGACAGCCTGTTCAGCTTGCTCAGCATACATTCAGGACCTGTCACACTGTACAGCCCACATCTGTCTGCACTGCTGACTCCCCTTAGACTATGATATTTGTAAAGTATGAGGGCCATGTTCCATTCATCTTCATGTCCTTTGTGTCTAGCAGATAGAACAGGCTCAAGATGGCTCACACTCATCCATGAACACCAAGGAAGTAGCCAGCTTCAGGTTCTCTTTTTTTTTTTTTTTTGAGATGGAGTCTCACTGTCGCCCAGGCTGCAGTGCAGTGGCACGATCTCGGCTCACTGCAGGCTCCGCCCCCCGGGGTTCACGCCATTCTCTTGCCTCAGCCTCCCGTGTAGGTGGGACTACAGGCACCCGCCACCTTGCCCGGCTAGTTTTTTGTATTTTTAGTAGAGACGGGGTTTCACCGTGTTAGCCGGGATGGTCTCGATCTCCTGACCTCGTGATCTGCCTGCCTCAGCCTCCCAAAGTGCTGGGATTACAGGCGTGAGCCACCGTGCCCAGCCTCAGGTTCTTTTTAGATTAAAGAGAAAGGGAAATGATCCAGCCCAGTCTTGTCCCAAGGTGGCCAGCTTCAGGTTCTTTTTAGATTAAAGAGAAAGGAAAATGATCCGGCACAGTCTTGTCCCAAGCTCAGCTCTTTAGTCTGAAAGTTAACGGGAAAGGCAGGGGTGGCATGTTAGATCTATTGATCCCATGTGCTACAACATTCCAGGGGCCCCTGCTTGGTGAGCTATGTTGGGAGAGGGGACAATGTCAATGCTATAATTCTGGGTGCCTACCTCACACCACTCAGGAAGACCATAATCCAATGACAACCGAGAATGAATAGAAGCTCGTCTGGTTTCTTGGCATCCAACACAATTAGGGCCCCTCCACCAGGGCTCTAGGAGCACCAAGAACAGTGATACGAATGTATTCCAGGGCCTGGCACATAGTAGGTGTTCAATAAATATTTCTGAGGCCGGGTGTGGTGGCTCATGCCTGTAATCCCAGCACTTTGGGAGGCCGAAGTGGGTGGATCACGAGGTCAGGAGATCGAGACCATCCTGGCTAACACGGTGAAACCCCGTCTCTACCAAAAATACAAAAAATTAGCCGGGCGTGGTGGCGGGTGCCTGTAGTCCCAGACACTCGGGAGGATGAGGCAGGAGAATGGCGTGAATCCTGGAGGCGGAGCTTGCAGTGAGCCGAGATCGCGCCACTGCACTCCAGCCTGGGAGACGCGAGACTCTGTCTCAAAAATAAATAAATAAATAAATAAATAAATAAATAAATAAATAAATAAATATTTCTGAATAAAAAAAAATACTGTATGCCAGACACAGCATAGGACACCAAGAGAGGCCACCAGGAAGCTTTTCCATCTAACACAGTAGTTCTGTCTAGGGCATCCATAACTATTACCTGGAGAGCCTTTCCCCAATACTCAGGATCCAGGCTCTGCCCCAGGCCTCCTGACGCACCCTCCAAAGACAGGGTCTAGGCATACGTACTGTCAAACAGCTACCCAAGTGATTCTCAGGTAAACTCCCACATTGAAAAGCCCCTGCTCTAGAGAGTAAACAAAAGCTATTATTTATTATATTTGTAAATATTGGGGGTTGTGGGAGAATAAGGCAGTAATGCTTTTTTATTTGTAAGTACCAAAACTTCCCTCCCTGTCCTCCCATGGGTTAAATTTTAAAGTCCTCAGAAATTCTTGGGAGGAAACAGACCAGGTACAATTGTTATATCCAGGGGGACCATGTAATGTACCGTTGCAGTCAGATAAAGCTCACGGAAATCAAGGGCAACTACTAATGGTCCAAGGGACTGAGAGACGTGACCAAGAGCCTTTCCTGATTGTTTTCTCCAGGTAACCAAGGGGCAGCTGCTCTCCTTTAGCCAGGTGAGAACACTGGATATCAGAATCTGGGCCCCACTCCCCGCCCAACACTGAAACCTCCCTCAGGGATGCTGTGCCAAGAGCTGCCTGGCTGGGTTCTGGAGCCGAAATGGGCAACCTGTACTTAGCCTGCACTTGGACACCTGCACACGTGTCTCTTTAGGAAAAGAGGGAGCGCCAGCAGCATGGCCAGACACTCCCTTTTGGGCTGTAAGTTTTTCCTGAGGCTGCCTGCTAAACCTCATGCTAAGACAGACAGACAGACTGACTGACAGACACACAAACGTCCACAGCCTTGGGGCCCCTTTGCTCAAGAAGGCTTCCCACAGACACCTTGGCAAAGACCTACAAATGAAGCCAAGGACACGTGTCCTCTGAAGGGGAGGAAAACCACCAACCCCTGTGCTCACTCGACCCTCCCATCTGCCTTCCTCAAACCGGAAGCCTCTGAGGCCAGTTAGGAAACCCAGCTTTGGCATGCACCATCAGCCCAGAACCCCTGCCTGCCCAATCCACGCTCCCACCAAGGTCAAGGGTAGAACCGTCCCACCTCCCCTTTCTCCCCACACTCTTTAAAGCAGTAGATTCTGTGAATTTTCCTTTTCCCTTTCTTGGCTCCCCTGCATATGTGGCTCCTTATTCCTCTACTTAGAAAAGCCGTCCTCCTCCCACCTCCTCTGCAGACCCTCCAAGTATCAGCTTTCGATATTTTGTCCCTCTGTCCATTCCCATGTCCTTTTGTAAATGGCCTCCTACGGGAAAAGCACAGTGAATACAAAGATGAGTAAGACGTGGTCCCGTTCCTCAAGGAGGGCGGAGACACACACACAGACAGAAAGTTAGGACACGAAACACCATGAAAGAGAGAAGCCTAGGGCATCATGGATCACATACAGGAAGCACAGATCACAGGGGCTCCTCAGGAGATGACACCCCAGTTCCAGTCTAAAAACCCAGGATGAACTGGTGCTGGCCCAGTGGTGTCTGCAGACAAAGGAGAAATAAAGCAAAGCACAGCACAGAAGTAACCTGTGCCCAGGTCAGTGAGAAGACACTTCAGCAGGAGAAGCAGGTGACGTCCAGGTGCGGAACCCCAGGAGAGAGCAGCTGGAAGCCAGCAGGCAGAAGCCAGTGCCTGCAGGGCTACCCCCTCTCCAGTCCTTGGAAGTGCCACCCATGGTTCTGCTGGGCTGTTCCCAGAGGTGGTTTCATGACTTAGAACCACAGGCGTAAGTTCAACCTGTCATCATGGGGCAGCCAAGCCAATGGTCCTAATTAAAGTCTCCTGAGACACAGGCGTGGCCATCTCCTTCCAGCCAGGCCCGTCTCTAGATAAATGCTCCTCTACCACAGTGCCAGAGGCTGCTTCTCCAAGTAGCTTCCCACTGGCCTTTAATTTGGTAGCACCCAGGCATTCTAGTCTGAACCCAACCATTTCAGGTTACAAAATGTCTCTCTAATCGTTGGGAGTATGTAGACCAGAGTTTAGGAGCACACAAGATTAGAAGCCACACTCTAAAATTGAGCCCTTCATTTCCCCTTAGGTTTTAAATAGGCATATGACCACTTGGTCATATTATACCTAAAAGCATACACACTCACAGCCTCTGGTAACATAGACTTACAGGCAACAGGGCTCTTTTGTGTCAGGAGACCCCTCTAAAATAGCAAAATCTGCAACGAGAGCACTTGACTAGTAGCTTTTGCTTACATCAAGTCATAGTCGCTTCAGCCTCCAGGCCTGTTTCCTTCTACATAAACACTACCACCGTCACCACCACCATCCTCATCATCAAATACAGTGAACAACTGCTACGCATCTGGCACTGTTCACAGTAACACTAGGAAGTAGACTATTCTATTTCATTGATTCTAAGACCAATCCTAGAATCCATTTTACAGTGAATTCCTTCCCCCCGACATGTTAACACCTCTGAAAGCCATTTCATAGTTTAGTTGGCAGCATTTTTTTTTCCTTAGTGCTACATAAACTAAAGGTACAGCTAAATTGATAGTTCTTGGATTTGAGGAAATAAGCATTTTTTTATCCCCATCTTATTAATATGAACACTAAGCTTGGAGAGGGTAAATAACTTGCTGTAAAACAAATGTTTGTACCAGATAATCTGGTCAGTAACCAGCACTTAAACTATTTGAACATGTCTATAATAAGAAGCAGGGCTGCCTTCCAATGTTGAAATAAAAATTAGTCCTGCTGTGTCTAAGACATTTCTATCTTTGGAATTCTTTAAAGATTTATTTGCTTAATTTGATAATCTGTTCAGTGGCTAATTCTTTTTTTCTCCTTGATTCATTCCATGGGCACTGCCTTCTCTCCTTTTTCCATCTCCGCAGACCTGAGTTCGTAACATTTCATCCACAGTTCACCCACTTGCTCAATCTCACCTTTGGGCCCCTGATTACTTTGTCTTCATCCCAATTCTTCATACTTTTCCAGGAAGACTTTGGTGATTTCCACCTGGCTTTTCTCCTCTCTTCTCCTTTCTCCTGGCCTCTCACAGGGCCCTGGCTTGGCCAGGCTGATCTCAAACAACCTAGCTATAAAAAAATCTGGCCCCCAAGGCCGGGCACAGTGGCTCATGCCTGTAATCCCAGCACTTTGGGAGGCTGAGGCGGGTGGATCACCTGAGGTTGAGAGTTCAAGACCATGCTGACCAACATGGAGAAACCCCATCTCTACTAAAAATACAAAATTAGCCAGGTGTGGTGGCGCATGCTTGTAATCCAAGCTACTCAGGAGACTGAGGCAGGAGAATCGCTTGAACCCCGGAGGCGGAGGTCGCGGTGAGCCGAGATTGTGCCATTGCACTCCAGCCTGAGCAATACGAGTGAAACTCCTTCTCAAAAAAAAAAAAAAAAAAAAATCTAGCCCCCAGAGACAGTCTACAGTGTTGAAGTTCCACTCTACTGCTGATGAGTCTCATGATTTTGGGCAAGTTACTTAACCTAGCTATGGTCTCCATTGCTTCATCCATAAAATATTAGACCCTATTTCACAAAGCTGTTGTGAGAATTCAGAGACAACACATGTATTAATACAATGTGCTCATTAGCACCCAGCACACAGTAAATGTTCAATAGTCCCACTGCATGATAACATTCTGCTTATCTGTTTACAGTCTCCATTAAACTGATCTCCCTGGGGTGGGGACTGGATCATATTTCCTAGCACAGCCCCAGGACAAGCACTGTGGCTAGCTCACAAGAGCTTAAGAAACTGTTGAATCAATGAATAAATGGATGCATGACTGTGTGTATAACACATGCAAGGCACTGTGCTCAGGAACACAAGGGCAAGGCAGCCATGCAAACTATCAACTCTAATACAAATGCTAAATAGATGTTCTGGTAATGTGCTGTACAAGCACGAAAGAAGGAAAAATTAACTCTGACAGGAAAGTGCACTGAAGAAAAATACTGATGGAAACACAGGAACAAAGAAAAAGGAACAAAGATATAAGAGAAAATGGCACAAGCAACGACAAAGAGGCTTAGAATGCATGGTCTAGCATGGGCATCCGGCTAAGTTCACCACCGAGATCCACAGACCCCTTGAAATTGAATGGAAAACTGAGTGAATATGTACCTTTCTAGGGAGGTGGTCCATAGCTGTCTGTTCCTCGAAGGGATCTGAGGTCCAAAAAGATGAAGGGCCCCTGTGATAGGCTGTTGGTCATGGGACAGGGAGGGCGGAGGGAGAATGAGGAGCGGTCATCAGTGCAGAGTAAGCCCAGCCCGCCGAGGGTTAGAATACCAGTTGGCAGATGGTGAGCTTTATCACGTGATGATTAATGGAGGTCCTGGGGGGTTTTCAAATAGGGAAGAGGGGTGATCAGATCTGAACTAAGGAAAGAAAATCCATCAGCAGTAGGGACAGGAGGAGGTCAATGGAGGAGTCTAGGGGGAGAGTTGAAGAAGCCAGTGGGAATAAGGACAGAAATTAAAATTCCCATTTAAGAAGCAGGGAAAAGTCCAAATGAACCCAAGACAAATCTAGTCTCGATAGCTGTATAAAAAGAAAAGAAGAACAGATCTAAGAAGCAGGCTAGGATTCAGGTGGAGGGGAGAGGAGACGGCCACGCCCTGGGTTTCTCCCTATCTTAGGATTTGATTTGAGATGGTGAGTTTGAGGAGAAGGCATGACCCTCATGGGGAGGCGCTCTCCCCAGAGGATGCAGAGCTCACTAGGGGACCAGGCCTGGGGCTGTGTGTGGATTCTGGCACCCTCTCAGGGCAACTGTGAAAGGGTGACTGACATGTTTCTGAGAGAAGGCCGAGACAGAAATGGTTATAATGGTAACTTTGATGTTACATATATTTTACCACACACAAAAAAAAATAACAAAAGGCCGGGCGTGGTGGCTCATGCCTGTAATCCCAGCACTTTAGGAGGCTGAGGTGGGTGGATCGCCTGAGGTTGGGAGTTTGAGACCATCCTGACCAACATGGAGAAACCCCATCTCTACTAAAAATACAAAATTAGCCAGGCATGGTGGTGCATGCCTGTAATCCCAGCTACTCAGGAGGCTGAGGCAGGAGAATCGCTTGAACCCGGGAAGCAAAGGTTGTGGTGAGCTGAGATCACACCACTGCACTCCAGCCTCGGCAACAGAAGCGAAACTCTGTCTCAAAAACTAAATAATAAATAAATAACAACACCTCTGGGATGAGGTATTATTATCATTTCAGACATGTGAGGAAACTGGGACTTAAAAAGGATCTGTGGTTGGCCACACAGCTACTGCACTCCGAGCTAAGATTCAAAGTCTCCAAGTGGTCAGGCACAGTGGCTCACACCTGTAATCCCAGCACTTTGGGAGGCCGGGGTGGGAGGATTGCTTGAGCCCAGGAGTTCAAGACCAGCCTGGGCAATATGGCGAGACCCTTTCTCTATAAAAAAATTAGCCAGACATGGTGGTGTGTGCCTGTAGTCCCAGCTACTAGGGCAGGGGGTTAGGGGACCCCTGAGGTGGGAAGATCACCTGAGTTCAGAGGGTCGAGGCTGCAGTGAGCCATGATTGCACCACTGCACTCCAGCCTGGGGGACACCACCCTGTCTCAAAACAAAAACAAAAAAAGTCTCCAAGGCTTTCACCTCCACCGCTGGGCTCTAAAACCAAGATGCCAACAGGCCCGGCCAGCAACTGAGGAGGACACAGCGCAATCGGCCACAGGTGTGGGCTGGAGGAAGGTGGTGATTCACTTTTTGTTTTCTCACAGGCACAATCAGTTCCACGTGCCCCGTCTTGTTAGGCATGTTTTGTTCAGGCCCTAACCCTACCAATGTGTGTTCATGGAGAGTGATGTTGTGGACAGGAGGTGTCACCAGATCTGCTTCATCCAACAGACACACAAAGCCAGGTTTCCATACCTCAGCTCACATCTACGGCAGGAATTCATCCTGTCCTAGCTCCATTTGAAAACCCTCCTTTCTCGTTCATGCCCCTACCAGGTCCACAAGTGAACTCCTCCCTCCCTGTCATCATAGCTGGCTAAAAACTTCCCAGTAGCCCCTTTGTGTCAGGATGGAAAACAGACCTACAATGTCAACTTAGCACATACCCCTGACACTCTTCGACAGCATGCCAGACTCGGTTATTAGGAAGGGAAAATCCGTACCTCTGAACAGGACCAGAAAAGAAAGATGAAATGGCATCAGCGGTTAGCCACAATGAAGACCTCAGTGTGTTTGGTCACCCATCAAAAAACTGACCTATACCCAGAACCCAAACTCCATTCTTAGCTATATCAACAGGATCTCACCCCAAACAAGCTTTTGCCCAGCAAATTCCACAAAGCTTGTCAAGGTTTGACTCCCTTTGTTCCCGTGAAGTGCAAAACACCACCACCACCACCTTCTTGTACACAGGGGCCCTTTCCCACACATTAGTTTACCTCCAATGATGTCCCACATGTAGCAGGTCCCCAAAGCTATTGAATGAACACAAACATCACTGTTTAGACAGATATTCTGATTGTATCTGGCTTTTAAACTTTTGTTACAAAGCAGGTTGATTGCCACTGACTTCATTTTGTTCCACTTGAGGTGCTGAGCAAAAGATGGATCTCTCAGTAAACACCAGCCACAAAATAAGACTCCCCTACCACCTACACACACCAAAAGTACAATCCTCAGAAAAGCATGATCACATGGTGCAATTAGAGAAGATTTCAGCCCCACAGTTTTGGATTCTATTTTCTGGATAAATAATTACTCATTTTCTAATTAAACAATTAGTAGAAAGCACAGCCTGAGAAACCACGTAGGTGTCCACCGTCTCGCTCTGCTGAGACAGTGTGACAAATGATGCTAACTCAGGGGTGAATAAAACGTACTTGGCTCCTACTGTTTGCACAAACTGATACAACCACACAGCCCAGAATTTACAGTATAGCTCACTCCAAACATGAACACTTTTAATGATTGACATCCTAAACAAGAAAACAGTTCCTTTAGATGAAGGCCAGATTTCTTGGACTTGGGGCAAACAAGAGAGCTGGCTAGTGAATATATTGAAGGTAGTTTTGTTTATTTTTGGGTTTGTTTTGTAGGACCACTGCAGAAGGTTCCAGCCAAAAACTAGCCAAAGACAGTGACCTACATATTTCTGGCTGCTTTCTACTAACATTCAGTGTCTTTGCCTATATACATTCAGGGATACAAAGCAAAGCAATGACCTTTGTAGATCATGCGCTAAAATCTGCTGGTTCCATTTGGCTAAGCAAAGTTAATGTTTACTCTTTTGAGTTTAGTATTGGTAAAGGAAAGTAGATAGCTACAGAACACTGGAGGAATCTCCCTACACTAGATAAAGGCAGATGGTACGCGCGTCTTGCTCCTGCTCTACTAATAGCATCCAAATATCTCTGCAGTAGGATGTGTCTGCAAGCACAGGCTATTTTAACATTCATTCATGTAAACTTCTTATTCATTTCATTCACTCAATAAATATTTACTGAGCGCCAGGTACTGTGGATACGGAGAACATAAGACAAAGTGCTGCCCTCATGGAGCCAACATGCTAGTTGGAGGGTGGAAACAGGCAAAACAGGTCATGAAAACAAATAAGAATTTCATAGAATTCTAAGTGCCATAAAACACTGCCAAGGAACATAAAGGATAAATGGGGTGTGCAGTGGGAGGAGGATGGGGTATTTTTGCTGGGCAGTCAGAAAAGGCTCTCCTGAGGTTATATTTGAGCTGAAACCACACAAAGATCTGCAGAAGAGCAACCAAACAGAGGGAACAGCAAATACTGTGATCCTGGGATGGAATTTGGCCAATATGGTTGAACAAACAAAAGGGACTAGTGGTGGCAAAGGAGATTAGACTCAGGCAGGCAGCACCCCACACAGCCTTGCAGGTATGGTTAGGGACTCCTGACTTTGTTGTACTTGCAAAGGAGTCTCGAAAATCAATAAAAAGCTACAAATTTAAATACGAATGTATGTATGAGCTCAGCAAACATGATACACTTAGGATTGATCATTTCAGCAACATGACTAAAAGCAAGGAAGTGAGCTTCAGATAAACACCATTTGTACAGCCCCCTAGGGCTTACCAAGAGCTTTCCTAACATCATCTCATTTGGATGTTTAGACTGGGGCAGTGAAGTCAGAGGTTAAGGACAAGCAATAAAAAGAGCTCCTAGCTCTTAATTACTAAGAAACCAATTCATCCCGTCTCCAAAGTGGTTAAAGAGGAAAACTCCAGAGACCGTAGATTAAAAGAGGTGGTTTTAGCGTTCTTCTCCCTCTGAGGACGTCAAATAATCTCTCTAAAATGGCTTAAGATACAGAGCCCAGGAGTGCCAAAAGGCCAGGTCAACCAAAAGAAAACACAGCTACCATTTTAAATATAAGACATGGGCATCCTTAATTTTCCATAGTGATTAGTCCTGATGAAGCCGTCAAGACCACAGCTATGATCTTCTAGAACATTTTCCTTTTTTTTTTTCTGAAATGCCTTTGCATGCCAATGCCAATAAGCTCATTGGGCCTAGATTGCTCCAACCACTGCCTTTCTAAACTGGGCTCCCTTCCACATCCACCATGACAGGCTAGGCTCCCTCAAATACTTTTCTCCCCATAAGATTTCTGACCTCCAAAATTTTCCCACTGAGCCCTCCTCCAGAATCAAATCGTCACCTGACCTCATGACCCGCACCAACCTTCTTTCTCCCATTGCTTCTACCCCCGTTCTCCACTCCAGAGACCTGTCTCCTCACAGTTGTGCATGGGTACCAAGATGGACACCATACCTCGAATGATGGGGCCCCTCTTGCTAGGCTGTCCTCCCTCTTTCCACCCACTTGCCAAGTCCTCAAGGGCCAGGAAAGTCATGACTCTCTCACGAAGCCTCACTTCACTAGTCTCGCCCTCCTGGCTGCCTTCTACTCTAAAATTGCATGGCGTACACAGCAACCCCCAAAGTTTCTCTAAAGGAAAGATAACTTTTCTGAAGATGACCACAGTGGAGACAGAGTGTTCCAGGACATTCCTATTCCCACTGGGTGGCTCAAACATTGGAGAAGGATTCATGGCAACAGCAAATTAGTTCAAGATGTCCTGATACAAGTTTGCAAACAGTGGTTACTGGACACCTGACTTCATCTTGACAACAGAACAACACCAGACACCTCTTATACAAGAGGTGTCTTCATTAAGAACACAGCATTCTGCCCCAGGAAGCACATACCGTGATCAACATCCATTTCCTTTACCAAAATAACTTAGGGAGAAGAGATTGAAAGTCTCTGTCCATAAACACACTATGATCAATACTATTTGTGCAGGCAAGGCAAAAGCTCAATTTTTGCCATATTCAGTGACCATCAGGAAATTTCCCAACCAATGCAACTCACACAAAGGGTGCATGTTTCCATGCATAGCAAGTACTACTCTGTGAAAGTTTTAAGAAAAATCCAGCAGCTACATCCATAGAGATAACAGTTGGAATGCATGCTTCATAATTTCTGAAGGAACACTAACTAAGAATGTAATTTTTTCAGCATTTGTGAAGTAATAAGATACATCCAGACTATAAAACATACAAAGACAGTGTTAACACATTAATATTATTTTTGTTCACTTAAAAATATAGAGAAGGGGCCGGGCACAGTGGCTCACGCCTGTAATCCCAACACTTTGGGAGGCCAAGGCAGGTGGATGACTTGAGGTCAGGAGTTCAAGACCAGCCTGGCCAACATGGTGAAACCCCATCTCTACCAAAAATACAAAAATTAGCCAGGTGTGGTGGCATGCCTATGATCTCAGGTACTTGGGAGGCTGAAGCAGGAGAATCGCTTGAACCCGGAAGGTGGAGGGTGCAGTGAGCCAAGATCACACCACTGCACTCCAGCCTCGGCAACAAAGCAAGATTCTGTCCACCCTGCCCCCCCAAAAAAAGGTGGGGGGAATGGCTGGGCACGGTGGCTCATGCATGTAATCCCAGCACTCTGAGAGGCCGAGGTGGGAGGACTGCTTGAACCCAGCAATTTGAGACCACCCTGGATAACATGATGAAACCTCATCTCTACAAAAAATTAGAAAAAAAAATAGCTGGGTGTGGTGGCACGTACCCATAGTCCCAGCTACTCAGGAGGCTGAGGGGGGAGGATCTGTTGAGCCAGGAAAGGTGAGGCTGCAGTGAGCTGAGATTGTGCCACTGCATTTCAGCCTGGGCAACACAGCAACACCCCATCCTAAAATAAATACACACATGCACACAACACACACACAAACATGCACACGCACATACACATGCACACACACACATGCACACACACATGCACGAGTGCACACACACACACACACACACATATATGGAGAAGGAAGAAGGGCATGATGAAGAAGAAATGAGACCTCTCATTTATTGTCCAGGAAAGAGAGCCAAGCCCCAGGAACTGAAGTTTGCAAGCTGTGAGGACTTCCTTCAGGGTCACCCCAAGCTTGCAAATGAAGTTTCTGGATGTTCTCGCTGGACTAGTGCACTACGTTAGGAAGGTGAGCTGTGTTTTAAAGTGGCCCTGAAACACATAATGACAGCACAGGAGATATGAAGAAGGGAAAGCCACATAACATTAAATAAGAGACCACACTCACTTTCACAGCAAATGCCCCTCTCAGAGAAAATCACCCCTTAGCCGGGCATGGTGGCAGGTGCCTGTAATCCCAGCTACTCGGGAGCCTAAGGCAGGAGAATCGCTTGAACCTGGGAGGTGGAGGTTGCAGTGAGCTGAGATCGCACCACTGCACTCCAGCCTGGGTGACAGAGCAAGACTCTGCCTCACAAAAAAAAAAAAAAAAAAAAAATCACTCTTAAAGAGTACTACCTGCAGGTGGAGTAAAAGCTGGTCACGAACACATGCATGACCCAGATGTGGTGCCAAGGGAACCGAACCCACAGCCACCATTCCACAACCCTGCATGAAAGTCCCCAGGGGAGGTGGAACAGTGAGAGTTGCTCTCAGCCACTCCACCCTGTGCTATTTTAAGCACCATGACTTCATTCTTGTTTGTTCTGAAGCAGCACAGATGGGCCGCGTCAATTTATGTTACTACAAGAAGAGAAGGAGACCCAGATTCAAAGCTGCACGTTTCTCTTGCCTTGTGTTAGGGCATCCTGAAGCTGGAACTGTGATGTGTCGAGCAGAGGAAAGCACTATTTCTTTTTTTTCCTCTCTCTTTTTTAGAAGCCTAAGAGTATTTCACCAACGTGGCCATATCTCATGGAATCAACAGCCAGATCTACCTGAAAAATGGCACAAGGTGAGTTGCTAATAAAGCCATCGAGCCTTTGCAGCTTTGTCAGTGCCACCCAACTGTGGAATCCGTGGCCCTTGCTCCAGACACAGGAAGGGTCCTCTTCCTCAGAGAGCAGGAGACAGGACAGGGTCAATGATCCAAGCTGCAGCACGATTCAGGGTGGAAGGGGGCTCCAAACCACACCTCACCTGGTCACCTCGGAGGGCACGAGGCTCTTCCCTGAACCTTTCCAAGAAACTTAATGAACCAGACTGTCTGAGGGGCAGGCACAGAATATATTGTTGTTGTTTTTTTTTATTTTTTGAGATGGAGTCTCGCTCTGTTGCCCAGGCTGGAATGCAGTGCCACAATCTCGGCTCACTGCAACTGGGTTTTGAACTAGGTAGAGGTGGTCATTACCCCACATTATGAATGCACTAAATGTCACTGAATTACTCACTTTAAAATGATTAATTTTGTCTTATGTCAATTCCACTTCAATTATAAAAAACACTTCAATTATAAAATATGCATAATCTGCATCAGCATCACTATATATGGTACACCCCACGCATCACCAGGAGCTGTCAGCCTTGATGTACCTGGTCCGCCTCCTCGTGCAAGCAATTCTCCTGTCTCAGCCTCCCAAGTTCCTGGGATTATAGGCACATGTCACCACACCCGGTAATTTTTATATTTTTAGTAAAGACAGGGTTTTCCCATGTTGGCTAGGCTGGTCTCAAACTCCTGGCCACAGGGATCCACCCCCCTCGGCCTCCCAAAGTGCTGGAATTATAGGCATCAGCCACCACGCCCGGCCAGATTACATTTATTAAACCTCTCCCAGGCACTGCACAATCTGGTTAAAAACTCCCAACAATCCTACGAGGTAAGTCCTCTTATCATTCTTTTTTTGAGTCAGAGTCTTGCTCTGCCACCCGGGTTAGAGTGCAGTGTCACTCTCAACGCACTGCAACCTCTGCCTTCCAGGTTCAATCAATTCTCCTGCCTCAGCCTCCCAGGTAGCTGGGATTACAGGCGCGTGCCACCATGCCTGGCTAATTTTTGTATTTCTAGTAGAGATGGGGTTTCACCTTGTTGGCCTGGCTGGTCTCAAACTCTGGACGTCAGGTGATCCACCCACTTTAGCCTCCCAAAATGCTAGGATTACAGGCATGAGCCACCATGTCCAGCCCTCTTAACATTCTTGCTCTTTCTGTTTCCAAACAGAGAAAGCCAGCTCCAAGAAGTCAGGAAATAACAAGGCTGAGCTAGCCTCCACTTCACGGCGGGTATGTCGAGGAGCTTTGCCTGCCCTCTGAGGGGCAGAATAGAAGCTTCTTGAGGAACACTGATCTTTCACTAGTCTACCCAATGTGTCAGCCTCCCCTGCCAGCAAACACCATGTAGAAATAATGAATAAAGATGCAAGGAAAACAGGAAAATCCAAGAGCCAGTCCCACAACTGCCACTTCCCAATGACTTGGCCTCGAGCAAGTTCCATTGCCCTTGAGCTCTGTTTGGGTCCCCTATGTGTAAAGGTGTGTTTGGTTCTCCCTCTAACACAGGGTTGGGGACCAAGTACATCCAGGCTGACAGGTCCTGGTGATGAATAGGGTGTACCATATATAGTGACATTGATGCAGATTATGCATGTGTGTGTTTTATATTTTGAAGTGAAATTGACATAAGACAAAATCACTTTGAAGTGAACGACTCAGAAGCATTTAGTGCATTCATAATGTGAGTAATGACCACCTCTACCTAGTTCAAAAACATTTTCATTGCCCCAAAATATACCCCCATGGCCACTAAGCAGTCATTCCCCATTCCCTACTCTCACCAACCTCTGGCAACCTGGAAACTGCTTCCTATCTCTATGGATTTACCTATCCTGAGCATTCCCCATAAGTGGAATTATATGATACGAGACCTCTTGTCTCTTGACTTTCACTAACACATGTTTGAGGTTCGTCCCAGTTGTAGCATCTGCACTTCATCCCTTTTTATGGTTGAATAATATTCCATTATGTACATACCACAATTTGTTTATCCATTCATCCAGTAATGGGCAGCTGAGATGTTTCCGCCTTTTGGTTATCGCGAATAATGTTGCTGTGGACATTCATGTAGCAGGTGATGTCTTTTAAGGCACTTTCACATTTCATTCTAACAAGTATATGAGGTAGACCCTAGTCATATGAATGGCACTTGAGCTGTGCTTCCTTCCTCATTAATCCATCACTTTCTAATCCCACCCCACTTTTATAATAAGAAAAACAGCAAAGAACTTCTAAGTCAGGCACATGAAGAGTTTGTGAAGGAATAAAAAGGTGTTGATTAATAATTTGATTTTTAAAAATTAATCATAACTCAGAATGTGTAACAGGACTGTCTCAAAACTGGACATTATTCCTAACAGGCATGGAAAATGCAAAGATGGTATTAAAGATTAAATTCTTTAAAAAGTAAAGACACTGCAGGGACATGGAAAGAAAAATGATACAGGAAAGACCAAAGCAAAGCTCTTCATCCCCAAATCTTTGCCATCTAATTTAGTGACCAGAACACTCAGACCTTTCTTTGAACACAGCCATTTTTATCAAGTCAAGATTTCACGACCATCCAAAGACTTTTGGCTCAAAACCTCACGTGGACAGACGCAAATGTGAGGCAACCTGGCCAGCCTTCTGCTGCTCTGCTACAGGTCTGGGCAAATGAAAGAACGTGCTCAAATCTAAACTCAGGCAATGGAGAGGCTAATGTTGTCAACATCAGTATTGTCACTGTTTGCTTCCAAGACAACTCCTCAGCAAAACAAAGAGTCTCAACTCCCTCTAGGTGTTAAGAATCTTCAAGTGTCAAGTGAAAAGGTCTCCGTTCCCTTGACTTCTTTTTTAATCCAAGGTTTGGGGCTTCAAATTCAGTACAAAGTGAGCGCAATCACAGTAGGCTACCTGAAGGGGCAAAATGCAATCTCACCTTAGGAGCCAGGCCTGCCAGACCCAGTCCCATCAATCAGCCAACCACAGGCACAAAACACACGCTGATGAAAAGGACTTGGCACTGTGCATTGTGTCATGTCCAATACTCGTCACTCTATACATAATAAAGTCAGTCAGATGAACATTCTCATACTGTGTTCCCCATGTGATGCAAAAAATAACAAAATTGGACTATTGAGAATTTTAAAGGCACACAGAAAAAAAAAGGAGTGCTAAGCCTACGAATTCTCTGGCTGGAATGATACCAAAGTCCTCCTTCTCATGGTCTCCGCAATCACCAACTGTTCATTTCTGTCTTTTGTCTTCCCCAATCAAGACTCTCAGTTCAGGGGTACACAAATCAGGAGGAGGCATAGAGAAAAAAAATTTTTTTAAGACTCATCTTGAATACTTAAATTTTACCAAAGGCAAGGAAAAGGTAAGAGGAAATATATTTTCTACCTCTACCTCCATACCCCTAGCCCTTCCCTCCCAAGGTACTTTGCTTTAAAGTGAAATCAGGGACATTCTGCCAGGAAAGGTCATTTAGTAAACATGTCAGGCTTTGAGGGCCCTTTGGTCTCTGCTGTGTCTACTCACCTATGCCACTGTAGCACAAAAGTAACCACAGACAAAACCCAAACGAATGGGCTGTGTTCCCATAAAACTTTAGGGATGCACTCTTACATTTGAAATTCATACCATTTTTGCATGTCACAAAATATTACTGTTTTCACTTTTTTTCCCAACTCTGTAATAGTCATTCTTAACTCATGGGCCAATAGCAGGCTAGATTTGGCCCAGAGGCTGTAGTCTGCCTACCCCTTCTTTAAATCATGGATGCTAACTTTTTAGGATATGGTGTATCTGGTTTTTTTCTTTATTTATAGGGGAGGGAGGTTTAAAGTTCTGCATAAACCAGAAAAGAACAAGGCAAGGACATTACAACAGCATATTTCAGAAAGAAAATACCTACCCCCTGTTCTGTGAATCTCAACAAAATTTAAAGACTCCTTTAGTCACCTGTTGGCAGACGACCACAAATTTTAAAATATGCTTGCTTACTGCTAAAAGTTAAATATTTCATTCCTTTCTCTTCGATAAAAGAAATTCAAGCATAGTTACTCCTATTTTCTGAATCAAATCAGTAAGTACTCACTAGATGCCTCTAACGTGTCCAGTACTGGTTATGCTGCCAGAAAGAAAGGACATCAAAATATATCTTTTCCCCCAAACATTTTGATCCCCAAGAGATTTTAGTGTTATATCTTCAGTATGAAGGTGACAAATTGAGACTGATCCCTCCCAAACCATGATCTCAGCTGATCCCCTTTCATCCACTGAATGCATTTTAGAGATGTTTGGCCAGTGGATAGTATACATATTTATGGCAAGAAAGCTGGCATAGTATCACAGGAATAATTCCAGTCTTAAGATCCTGGTTCCGCTCTTTAGCTCTGAGACCTGGGGAACGCTAATCAGCCTCTCCAAATTCTCTATCCAGTTAAGAGGAGACCTAAAAACATCCTTCTCAAATAGCCCCAACACTTTAGTGCAGGGTCTGTGTATTAGTCCATTTTCATACTGCTATGAAGAAATACCCGAGACTGGGTAATTTATAAAGAAAAAGAGATTTAATGGACTCACAGTTCCACGTGGCTGGGGAGGCCTTGCAATCACGGCAGAAGGCAAAGGAAAAGCAAAGGTACGTCTTACATGGTGGCAGACAAGAGAGCGTGTGCAGAGGAACTGCCCTTTATCAAACCATCAGATCTTGTGAGACTTATTCACTATCACAAGAACAGCACAGGAAAACCCACCCTTGTGATTCAGTTACCTCCCACCAGGTCCCTCCCACAACTCGTAAGGATTATGGGAGCTACAGTTCAAGATGAGATTTGGGTGGGGACACAGCCAAGCCCTATCAGCCTGGTAGGCCCTAATTCATCCTCTCATTCAACAAAGGTTTTACTACTACAGTGTACTGGGCTGCAAGAGCACAAAGATGAACAAGGTACACCCAGTTTCTACCATCACGGAACCTGCAGACCAATTCGTTAGCTATTTTCATCAGAAACACACAGGCATGCCTGACACACTCCTTCAACTATAAAACACCTATCCCTTCTTTACTTTCCCCACTACCAGTTCCACTTCAACCTGTAAGTCTGGGAGTAGCTCTGGAACATGAATTCAGGAGATCCTTGGCATTCAAAGGCTTAAACTCTCATGGTTGGCGCTATACAGAAGTTCTCTGGTCCACAGCAAGTGCTAATTTACGGTTTGGCCAAGACAAAGTCTGAATCCTAGAGGAGGCAAGGTTGTTTTGTGAGGGCAAGTCCTTTAGCCAAGAAGTAAGCCAAGCCTAGTGCTGGCATCTCAACTTGGGTTTGTTCTCTTCATTTAACCAAAGGTTTTATTTAATCCTTGCAACTGCTCTAATAGGTGGGTATGACCATCCTCACTGCAGTTACACACTGTAGTGGCTGCTTAGCTTTTGAAAATTCACAAGGGTCTTGTGTTATCACCCTCCAGTGCTCATGATCTAGGCAGTGGTATCTAATTCTGGCTATCCTTAGACTCAACTTGGAAGCTTTACAACATACTGATGCCCAAGTCCCATCTCAGATTAGTAAAACAGTTTACCTGGGAGTGAGGCTCAAATGTTAGGACTTTTAGAAAGTTATAGATATTAAGGTGCATGAACTGTCTTCCATTCTGGACAGTTGGCCCCACTGGGCGAAAATCCTTGCCTGATCTGCTTCTAGAGCCCTTTTAAGAAGCCAGCCCAGTCCTCTGTGGAACGTGTTCAGAGCATGTTGGCTAGACCAAGGAACCAACTGCCATATGGTCACAATGAAAAACGTGGATGTGGTATGGAAACTCCTGTCACCTGACTCATAACCTTCCCTATCCATGCCCAAAATGAACTTCAGAAAATGCCAACACAAGACTTATAGTTTATGGGAATCTCGAAATTTAGCATGCATTTGCAATAAGGTCTAGGAGAAGTAGCATAGAAAGCTGCCTAACTCTTCAACAGGAGAAAATTCATACAATGCATTGTATAGGCTTTAACAAGGACACCCAACAGGTACCCTCAAATGGAATTATTCTCATGTACCCACTATTTTGGGATTTAATTAAAATCTCCTTTAACAACTGCCAAGACATTCTTTAAACTTAGTCTTTATTACCTTCTCCAGAATTTTTTTTTTAATACTAGGGTGAGCAAAATGTTAAATCAGGTTCTCTTGATCATTATGTATGTATTAAACCCTTGGAAACATACAGGGAGAGCTAAGACTCCTATCAGTTTCAGTGTTCAATACATGAAGCATGAAAGGCAGAATGGTTCTTCAAGATGAGATGTTTAAATGGCAACTTCTTTGTCACTGGATCAGACCACACATGTGGAACACAAGGGCTTTGTCCAAGCAGGACAACTCAATCGCAGGCTCAGGAATTTGATATTGAGAAAAAGTACTAGGCAAGATCAAGAGTCAAACAGCCTGGGTAGGGAAGGGCAGGAGTCATCCAAACGGGGTCCTCACCCCCTCCAGATGTCAAAGCTCCAGGGGCCACTGCCAGCCAGAGCTGCTGCCTCTGCTCTCAGCTAATAGTGGCTAAGAAGGAAGCCCTAGGCAGCTGAGTCCCAGGGGAGAGCACACTTGGAGGGGCATCACCCCAAGGAAAAGGTGGAAAGGATTATAGGAAAAACCAAAGGTTATCTATGTGCCACAAGGAGGGGCTTCAGGTTCCAGTCTCTAACATAACATTTCTACAGTGTTAATAGCATATAATGTACCTATTATACCAATAGTATAGTATTATAATACTTCCATTATAGTTGTCTCGTTCAAAGAACACCCAGGTGGCCCTGACTACCAATGGATTCTAAATAGAGAAACTTAACAACCTGTTACATGTGTCAGAGAACATTCACTGTTGCCAAGTAGTGTTTCTATAGGTATGAATGAAGGACACTCCTCTTAGGCAAAACAGGTAAGGCTTTGAGGAGCTGTCACATCTACCCAGCTGCTTTGAGGTCATTGCTTCTCTGCATTTTATGTTACCCCAGTCTCTACTCCTAGGGGAAGATGGTTCAGCAAGGTCACCAAGACCCTCCTGGCCAGAGTGGGGGTTTCTTTAGACCACAGGAGAGGAGCTCCTTAACCACCTTTAAGCAAGTTAATAATCTGTTCAGGGCCACCTGAGGATTAAGTGGCATAGACCAGAGTAGACAGCGTCCCCCAGCATGAAAGAGACTCCAATGTCCTAGTGTCAGAGGCAAAAAGGAAAATTACAGAGCTCAGCTTCCTCCTAAGTGAAAAGCTGAACTTTTAAAACCTTACACAAATGTGTCTACGGAGTCGAAAACAACACAGAGAAGCTGTGACATTTAAAAAAAAAAAAAGAGCAAATGATGAACTCAAGTAACAAATCTTCCACTCAGCATCCCAGTGGCAGAGAGAAATGCCAACCTCAGGACTCCTACATGTGTTTTATGCTGAAGGAGCTATTTCAAGCAGGAAAGGTTCTGCTTCTATGCCATTCCCAGTTTCTGTTTTGTTTTGTTTTGAGGTATGTCTTTTTAAATATCCACAATAAAAATGTAACCATCCCAAATATATTTCAATGATAGAAATACATGACCACTGTTTAGTTTAAATCAACACTATCTCTCTCAAAACTGCCTCCTAGCTGGGTGCAGTGGCTCATGCCTGTAATCCCAGCACTCTGGGAGGCCGAGGCAGGTGGATCACCTGAGGTCAGGAGTTCAAGACCAGCCTGACCAACGTGGTGAAACCCCATCTCTACTAAAAATACAAAAATTAGCCGGGTGTGGTGGCAGGCGCCTGTAATCTCAGCTACTCAGGAGGCTGAGGCAGGAGAATTGCTTGAACCTGGGAGGCGGAGGTTGCAGTGAACCGAGATCATGCCATTGCACTCCAGCCTCAGTGACAAGAGCAAAAAAACGCCGTCTCAACAAAACAAAACAAAATAAAACAAAACTGCTATAAAGATTACTATAATTGATACAAAGCCCAGAGCATAGTGCCTGACACATTTGTATGTGCTGATAAATACTAGCTTTCCTGATTCATATGAGCTAACGATTGAAGGCTACTATGAACCAGGCACTGAAAGCTCTCAAAGACTCCACACACACCTTTTCAAAGACTCCACACACACCTTCTCAAAGACTCCACACACAGCCTACAAAGGTGCTGTTATCACATCCAATTTACAAATGAGAAAACAGGTACACAGAGGTTAAGGCAACTTCCCAAAGGTCACACTGCAAAAAAGAGTGCAGGCTGGGATTCAACTCAAATCAAAGGTTCTTAAACAGCAGCCATGCAATTTCTTTAACAAGAGGGTAGCCCTCATGCCAGAATAATTGACCATCTTTTCCATTTTATGCTAAAGCCATTTTGGGGGTTGTTTTTAAGTGAAGTCAGAGCAGGGTGGGGACACTAGTCATCAACGTGTGCCCACCCCCATCTTCGGCAGCCTCCCCCAGGCTGTGCTCAGCCCTATTTGCTAAATAGCAGGTCCCTGGAGGTTGCACAACCATCAGCAGCAAAGTAGCTGGAATCCAAAACTAACACGGCTATCCCTTCAACGCTTCCTCTTCTCCTCGGGCAAATAATCCATCAGTGCACAAGGCCACAGGTGTGAGGGGAGACACAGGAGAGAGGCCCCATTCCAGGAGAGTAAGCCTTTGGATCTGAGCCTCACGGAACAGGCAGGCTCTAGCCTACAGCCTCCATTCCTGCAGGGTGAGAATACAGTAGACAGGAGGCTAAAGTGGCCGGTTTGGCTCTCGTGATGCAGAAGGAAGCCTGGAGTCAGCAAGGGGAGACCAGGCTGCTGAATGGGCCAGTGGCTAACTGCAAGACCAGCTCAGGGCAGCTAACTGAAACAGCAGCTCCTACTTCAACGAAGGGCAACTGGGTGGGGAGGGAAATGACCCAGTGTGGACATTGTCCTTACAGCACACACAAAAAGCACATGCCTACGTATGATGATGATGGGATATCGCACTTCAAGGCAAATTTATACTAAACATCAAAGAAAACCAGGGCTTTTCTGAAACCAAAACACATTTCTAATCACTTTCTTGAAGAAAACAAAAATGGATGGGCTCTAAACCAGCTATAACCATTTTGTCTTACTTTTTGAACATTGACAAATGGTCATCCCAGCCCTTCCTTCCCCAGTCTATGACCTTTTCAGACCATCCTGGTTCCTCTCCTGATGTTTCCTAAAGTAGTGAAATGACAGTACATTCAACTGTCTGGCCCCACTTTATTTCCATGTGATTTAAACCTGATGTTTAATGTGACAGCACTTCCATTTAAAGTAAGCAAAAAAAAAAAAGAAAAAAGTTTCTTATACACAAATGTTTTAACGTTTAATGTGTAATGTTTAACATTTGGTTAAAAAGGAAGCAGCCCGTGATTTTTAAAAAAATGAAATTTTAAAAATGGAAGAAAAACAACGACCCCAAAATCCTCATTCAAGGAATTGTGAAGAGAAACAAAGTCTCACAATAGCCTGCAGTACACTATCAAATACTAGCTTTATGTATATATAGATATATACGTACATACACATATAGATATGTACACACATATATAGATATATGTACATGCAAGGATCCAAACCTAGTAGGGTATTTCCAAGAGTGCCAGCTTCTCTGACACCCTGGAAGGGAACTCAGAAACACAGGTCTCTCTCCAGACTAGAAAACCCCAACTGGAGGCCAGAGGTGGGACATGCCCTAGGAAGCATCCAGACAGATGGAGTGGAACAACACAACCTCTCCAACACGAAGGAGCCCACTGCCATATCTGAATCTGGCTGCAAATCTGTCAAGACACAGGGCAGGTGGAAACATCAGAAACCATCTTACTGAGATGGTCAACCGATGGCTGAGCAGACACACTCAGGACCAAGACCCCATAATACAGCAGTTAAAAGCCTCCTGGCTCTGGAATCGGAGCCCAGTTGCAGCCTCTTCCAGTGTCAAGAAGAGAAGTTACCAAGTGGATGGTGGTGAGGCTATAACAAGCCAGCACCCACACTCGGTGGGGGCTCTGACACCACTCCCATTTCCATTATCAAACCAAGGAGAGCGAAAAAGTGACCCGGGCCATAGGATGCTCAAATACTCATCATCTGAACAAAACAGAATCTTGTATCTGACAACAGCAGAGCAGCACAACCATTTGGTTTGCAGCCACGGCCAAAACTTGGAGATTGCAAATGTACCATCAGAGTACAGACAGCCACAGGATAGCAAAAACCTTTCTTTATTTCTTTTTTTCTAGACGAATGAACTGTAAGCTACTTTGCATTCCTTTCAGCTTCTTATTTTTTAGTGTCTTATACCATGGCCATTAAAAACAATCTCTAAAAAGTCTTTGTTGCACATCAGAATGAGACAGCTGGGTTACTGGCATGAGGAAATGTTCAATCTTGTCATTTTGCAAAGGAATTCATATTCATAATTAATGACGCTTTTGTCCATGCCAGAAGGAAAATCTAAAGGCTCAACTATGCCTAAGTAAATTCTATCCAAGCCAACTGCAGTACGGTTTTATAAATTATAGAGCAACAGAAAAGAACAAGATTTTGTGAGTTGCAAGCATAAAGAAAAGAATGAACGACAAGGCGGCCATGTTTCAAGGAAGCAATGAGATTAGGAACATTCATTTCTAAAAGGATGGGTAGATTTTCCTTCTCCCTCATAAAAGCAGCAGTAATCGAAAACTTCAACATCCTAAGAAAAGGCATATATTTGACCTGCTACATATATTTCAGAGATTCAATAACACTTTGTTTGTGAGTGTGCCAGACAGATACCACTAGGTTCCATCACTGGCCCCAAATGTCAACTAAAGATAATGAAGAAGGGGGGCAGATAAGCTACAAAGTTAGGTTTGGTTTAAGAGGCATGTCTATGGAGATGCTGGTAGATAAGTAGAAACCCCCTTGAATAAACGCTAGTGAAACACTTCAAAGAAATGTCCTTAAAGGTAACTTTGCTCGTCACACAGCCATTAGATAAACAAATGTGTGTTCAAGTAGAAACTCATTCCATTCATTCAAAGAAGATTTATTTGGCCCCTACTATGATGTTAGGGGCTAAGGCTATAATGATAAAACACAAAACACTGCCAGAGGCTGGGAAGGGTGGGGACAGGGAGTAACTGCTTAATGAGTATGGGATTTTTGTGTGTTTTTCTCATGGTAAATAAATAAATAAATAAATATAAAACAAAAAATTCACCATTTTAATTAACCGTTTCTAAATATACAATCCAGTGACATTAAGTATATTCACATTGTTAATGTAACCATCACCACCTCCATCTCCAGAACCTTTTCATCATCCTGGTACAGGGCTTTCTTTCATGGTAATGAAAATGTTTTGGAATTAGATGAGGTGGTGTTACACAGCACTGCAAAAATGTCCAAACTGTCACTAAATTGTTCACTTAAAAATGATTAGTTTTATGTCATATGAATTTCACCTCAATGAGAAAAAAAATAAAAGAAAGGAGCCGGGATGCAGTGACCCATGCCTGTAATCCCAGCACTTTGTGAGGCCAAAGTGGGAGAATCTCCAGACCAGGGAACAGGTAACATACAGTACAGTGATACGACAGTGAAGCCCAGATTCTGGGCAGAGCTCTTGGGGGGATCCCAAGCCCCTCAAGGAGGAAAGGCGTCCTGGAGGAGAGACCGCCTGAGATAACCTTGGAGGGTAAGTCAGAGTCTGCAGGTGAGGGAAGGGAGAGGGCATTCCAAGTGTGTGTGATGCAGGAGAGACTGACATATTCAACACACCTGGGGCATGTACTGGGGAGACAGCCAAAAACCCCACATTCATTCAAGACACCATTCATCCCCCAAATCTAATCACAAATCATACAATAAACTAGCAATCATTATAAATATACACCATACTTAAAATATTTGTTTAAAATAATAATTATAAAAAATACTTTTAAAATGCCGGAAGAAGACATTCAGGAGAAAATAAGGACTGAACTGGATCCCAAACAGCGGCAGAAGTTGGAGACAGACAAGTGGGAAGGGACAGGCCACGGGGGGCGAAGGCGGAACCCAAGTGAGCACCACGTCTCTAAGTGACCAAGGAGCCAGCAGTCGGAAGGTGGCCAGGGACCCCCAAAGTCCCAAGTCACAGGAGCACCACGACCTCTCATCACAGCTGCCTGGGCTTTACAATTTATAAAATGCTTTCACAACTATGACCTCATTTGACTTCCACCGTCACCCTGACAGGCAGGTACAGCAGACCTAACTGTCATCTCATAGACAACAAAACTCAGGTGTGTCCGGCTGTACTGACCCACCCAGGGCCACACAGCTGTGAGCAGGCAGAGGGGGCCTGCAGCCGCCTTCTGATCCAGCTCCGCCTCCCTGAGCCCTCTCTCCATCACGCAGGCAGCACAACACGATTGGGAACTCAAGTGCTCTGTTCACCCCATTCCTATTCTCATTTGACTTAATCTTCAGAAAACAACAACAAAAAACCTGCATATTTTCACTCTGGGAAATGACCTTTTGGTAAAAAGGAAGCAGTCTTTTTTTAGTAAGATGTGGACTGTTTACAGAGCTGTATACGTGCAACTTGGCAGAGTAGTTGTTTTTCAGATGAAACAATGCATGGACTGTCGAATTCCTAACATCATAACTTAGTTATGAATGATTTAAAACCTAGCTTCAATGAACCAAGCTAGCTACAACTGCCTCAAAAAAGGCATTGCCATAGTTCCATTAAATTGCCCAACAAAACCCAAAGAGGTCTAGCTTGGTGGTTCTCAACCAGGACTGATCTCAATACACATTTTTGGTTTTCACAACTGAGAGGGGTAGAGGCCGAGAACGCTGCTAACCAACCTACAATGCACACCACGCCCCTCACAACTAATATTTATCCAGCCCCAAATCACAGATTGAGAAGCCCTGGTCTCAATTCTGAGGTGTTTCCATAAAGTGATCCCTGAGGTAGGAAGAACGTGGTACTAGAGTCTCACATAGACAAGACACACACTCCAGAAACGTATGTCTGGCACACTGGGTTAAAATGTCAGGCAGCTTCAAAGTTGTGTGCCATTTTAACCAGGTGACTTCAAGTCACCAAGAGTTTCCTCATTTGCAAAATGGGGTTCCCACTACCTTTCTCAACCTGAGATAAGGCAGCTGGCGGGCAAGTCGAGAGCCCCAACAGCAGAGGACCCACAGTCAATGCTCAAGACTGAGGCTGGACTGAGCTCACTAAATAGCACACTCTCCCAGCACTCGCTTTTTCCAAAACATTTGAAAACACAGACGCCAGAGCAATGGGCATCATCTAAATAAGGGTGGAGGCAATTACTATCCTTCAATCTCATTAAGCAGGAGTCCATATACCTGCATGGAAACCAGGGCTTGGGATCACTGTCGTCTCCCACAAAGACATACTGTAGTCAGCGACCGGTAGGACCACCTGGACCACTGCAGGAGGTTGGGTGGTGCGTGTATTTACATGGCTCATATTTCCTGTAGTTCCAGCACAAGCAACACCTCTTGCACTTGGGCTTAAATCGTATTATCCAAATGAAGTATCACTCTCCTAATCAGCATCCCCTTTAAGCAAGCACAGATGGCAATCACGTGCTTAAGTGGCAAATCAAGGGCTGAAATCTGGGCAAGCTCTCCCAGGCTCTCGGATCTGGTTCTGTGAGTGGGTTCTGAGAGACAGGGGTCAGGAAACACAAGATGACTGGCACGCGCAGAGAGCTCAAGGTCTTTTGTCTGCCCTCAAGCCCTTCTGGTGAACCAAATGGACTCCACCAGAGTCAGCGGGTAAACACCCTTGTCAGCCTCACAGGCCAGTCATTCTCAAAGAGAAGCCTGTGGATCAGCAGCACAGGAAGAAGAATCTTTACTATCGCCTCCACAATTCTTTTGTGTTTTATTACATCCTTTGGCCATCTCTGAGAAACTGTGCACTGTCCTGCTTCTGACAATCATGTTAAAAGGGCGCGTATTAAAGGTCCCTTTCTGTCTTAGCAGAAACAGTATTTTTTCATTTTACTTGTAATCAATCAGCTTTGCCCCCTTTCCTGATTTTAAAGGCAGGAAGAAGCAGCATTGTATTGAACTGTGAAATGCGCTCAAATGCGGCTCTAAAGGGAAGTACCACCCGGGCGGCTGGATATTAGTTTCCATGGTAACCGAGGTCCCTGGGCCCTAGCACACACAGCATGAAATGCTGCAGATTACCACAGCAGTGTCTTTTACTAGAAATAAGAGTTCCATGGCAATTGTAAACATTTGGGAATCAAAAAACGTGTATTTGTGTGTATGTGCATACATGTGTGCGTGTGTGTATGTATGTGCATATGTGTATACTGTGTGTATATATGCGTGTGTATGTGTATGTTGTGTATGTTGTGCGTGTGTGTACGTGTGTGTGTATATATGTGTACGTGTATGTTGTGAATATATGTGTATGTGTGTACATGTGTATATCTGTGTATGTATGTTGTGCGTGTGTGTACGTGTGTGTGTATATATGTGTACGTGTATGTTGTGAATATATGTGTATGTGTGTACATGTGTATATCTGTGTGTGTGTGTTGTGTGTATGTGTATGTTGTATGTGTGTACATGTGTATGTTGTGTGTATGTGTATATGTGTATGTGTTTGTACGTGTGTATGTGTGCATGTAGATGAATTGAAGGCAATGTAAATGAATTGAAGCCTCATTATTCTTACAGTTAAGAAGCTTATGTCAAATGAAACAAATGATTAAAATGTAAGCAAAAATAGCCTCCCCCCTTCCAAAGAGCTAAAAGAAAACAAAAATATCTTCTGCAGAAAAAGGAAGAACCAGAATGGAAGCAGAGAGCTGCTTTGGAAACCAGATGACCACGGGTTTCTTATTAACACACAAGCAAACCAAAATGTCTGTAAACAATCACCGGCTGAGAGCACAGAACAGAGATTTTTTTCACAACCTATGCCATGTCCTCCTTCAACCCCCTCACCATGAAACCAAGAACACAGAGCCAACAACTGCTTAGGTGGTTTTTAAGGGAAATCACGCAATAGAAAACCCAAGGCTAGACTCCCCACTCTCCTTCTTCCTAGCTGTGTGACCTCGGACAAGTGACTTCACTGAGACTCAGTGTCTCCAGTAAAAATGAAAAGGTTGCACTAGACACTAGGTGAGCAGAAGAAAAAAAAAATCCTGTATCTTCTCAAAAATGAAAGGCCAGATAGTTACTTAAAAAAAAAAAAAAAAAAAAAAAAAAACTTCCAAGTAGTTCTCACTTTAAGCTTTCTTAAAGTAGTGTATACAAATCAAATTTCTTTAAAATGAGTCAGGAGAATTCACTGCCAAATTCTCAGTGACAGAAGACCTTTTTTAGTATTCTATAACTATTCCTTGAGTTATTTTCCGGTAACAACACTTTTCCTACAGCAGAGGAAACAAGCGCAGGTTAAAGTGAAAATTTTAGTTCCAACTAGCTTTCACATTTTGTGTGTGTTTTCTAGCTGAGACTTTTTCAGAGGGAGCACAGAGAAGGCATCTATGTGGTCTGACCAAACAGACCCGTCCTAGAAAAATACTAGTTTGACAACTTCAAGTGTCTTCAAGTTCACATTTACATTTCAGATGGTTATTTTTATCTAAGATGGGCAGAGCAGACCAAACCAAGTTCATAGCTCTATGGCAAATGATTCTTCACAAGAGAACATTAAAAAAAAAAAAAATTCTTGGCTGGGCATGGTGGCTCACGCCTGTAATCCCAGCACTTTGGGAGGCTGAGGTGGGCGGATCACCTGAGGTTGGGAGTTTGAGACCAGCCTGACCAACATGGAGAAACCCCATCTCCACTAAAAATACAAAAATTAGCTGGGTGTGGTGGCGCATGCCTGTAATCCCAGCTACTCGGGAGGATGAGGCAGGACAGTCACTTGAACCCGGGAGATGGAGGTTGCAGTGAGCCAAGATCGCACCATTGCACTCCAGCCTGGGCAATGAGAGTGAAACTCCATCTCAAAAAAAAAAAAAAAAAAATTCTTTGCTTCATCTGCATGAACTAAAATAACTGCATTCTTTTCATGAATGTTAATACTTTACCGAAAATGACTACAAGGTGTGTGTGTGTGGCAGTGGGGATGGGATGGGGTATTAGTTATTAAGCCAAAACAAAAAGCCAATCTATGGGAAGCAAAGGCAAGAACTAGGATGGAAAGAGGTGGGGGAGGAGAAGAGGGGAGAATTGTCAGTGCTTGTATACAAAATGCACGGTGGCTCTGTTAGCTGGAAGTAGGAAACTGCTGAGTAAACCACTTTATTATGTAAACTGCCTAACAAACAAATAACCATGCTGCACACAAATCAACTCAGTCACCCATAAAAACACACATCCTCTCCAAGCTTGGACCTTCCTCCCCACTGCTGCTGTTACCGCCACCGCCACCACCACCACCACCACATAATTCACCGGCATTGATGAAGGCTGCCGAGGTTAGACAGAGAACAGCACACACGCAACCAGATGTAATTCAAGTATCATCTGGGGAAATACACTAAAGCCTAATGGGGAAACCCCATTGAATGGAGCAAGAATTTTTCTCTGTTAGGGGTAAGACAATCCTGAGCAGGACAGACACACATGCTTGGGTGTGGAATTCTGATATCCCTCACTATCCCTGCTGGAGGATTATAGAATTCTGATGACATCCTGCCCTGGGGATCCAGGATATGTTTTGGTAAATGTGGGATTCCGGTGAGTTCATTCTGGGCTAACACATGATGACTGCCCTTTCAAGTGTCATTCCAGGAAGACACGGTTAAAAGCAAAACACGACTGAGGCAGAAGCACTGGTTGACCACAATGAACAATTCTCTCCGGCAACTGTTGCGACCCAACCAAAGATCAATAATAAAAGGCCACTTGTCAAATGGGGAACAGTGCTGTCGTCAGGCATCAGTTTTTACATCAAGAAAAAAAGAGCAATGGGATTAGAAAGGAGGGATTCATTTTATCAGCAGTAATGCTAGGCTCATGGTTACAAATCTCCTAAATATACGCACTTGCCCATCAAAATAATCAGACATATAAGCAACCATAACTCCATCAACTGAAAAACATCAAAAACAAGGTATTTTTTAAAATTTATAAAATAAAAACACTCTCTATAAATATACAGATTCATTGTTATTTCTAGTCCTTATTATAGTATGACTTGTAAAAATGCTAAAAATGCATGACACCCTACTGTCCTGGGCTCAACACAAAGTCTGAAGTTTCATAGAAAGCACACCCCAAAAAATGACAGCTTTAAAAAAATGGAGAATAGTAAGACAAACTTCACATGCCTGGGCCATTTTTAAAAAGATGTTTTATTCATAGCAGATGTATATATTGTGCTAACAAATTAAAATGACGCAAAACAAATTGAAGTGGAAAAACACCAAAATGATGAGACCAAAAGCAGAATGTACATTTACAACCCCATTTAAAACAATATTTTTTACATCACCTCCCACTAGGGCAATGGCAGCTCTAAAACCTGTGTATAGGAGGGCTTAAGAGCTGGAAAATTTATCTTGAAGCTATGCTTACATAATAACCACAGTTTTTAGCAATGTTGCCTATTATTATAAATATTAATCATTTTTATAGATTTTATTTGTACTTTATGTAAGATTGAGATTATAAAAAGTGTTCAATATAAAAAGTATATGGATACACATACATACATACATACATGTACACAAACACACACACATATATATAGTTTAGGTGGTTTCAAGAGTTTTTTATTTTTTTTGAGACCAAGTCTTGCTCTGTCGCCCAGGCTGGAGTACAATGGTACGATCTTGGTTCACTGCAATCTCCGCCTCCCAGGTTCAAGCGATTCTCCTGCTTCAGCCTCCCAAGTAGCTGGGACTACAGGTGCCCGCCACCACACCCAGCTAATTTTTGTATTTTTAGTAGAGATGGGGTTTCACCATATTGGCCAGGCTGGTCTCGAACTGCTGACCTCAAGTGATCCACCGGCCTCCACCTCCCAAAGCGCTGGGATTATAGGCGTGAGCCACCGCATCCGGCTGATATGCCTTTTTATTTTTAATCAAATGAAGAAATTTGACTACATTCCTTTATGGTAATATTCAAAGAATTTTCAGTTCCAGACCTAAAAGAAGGGCCTTTTTTATATGATGTTTTTAATTTGAAAAAAAATTGTTTTCAGTTTGAGGCTAAAGTGTTTGCTAAGTAGCAATAAGAAGACAAATATTTCAGGTGATAGATATCCCAATTACCCTGATTTGATTTTTTTTTTTTTTTTTTTTTTTTTGAGACAGAGTCTCGCTCCATTACCCAGGCTGGAGTGCAGTGGCATGATCTTGGCTCATTGCAACCTCCGCCTCCCGAGTTCAAGTGATTTTCATGCCTCAGCCTCCCGAGTAGCTGGAATTAGAGGCCCGCCACCAAGCTCAGCTAATTTTTTTGTATTTTTAGTAGAGCCAGGATCTCGCCATGTTGACCAGGCTGGTCTCAAACTCCTAACATCAAGTGATCCATCCACCTCGGCCTCTCAAATGATTTGAACTTTACACATTATATGAATTTATCAAAGTATCATATGAGCCCCCATAACATGTAGATGCATCAATCTTTTTAAAAAGAAAAAAAAAGTTTGCTAGGTAGAAATAGTAAGACTCTAATTACATGAAAGAGTTCTGGGCTTGAACACCAAAGGCAATCCAGAAGTTAAGGCTAGTGAAGTCTCAATTAAACAATCTGGTTAAAATAAAACTCAGGAGCAAACAAGAGCAGTCTGGCTGGAGCCAGGGAACAACCCAGCTGAGAACCCAAACAACCCAGCACCTTCTCCCCTCAGAGGGAAGATTCCCTCCCCTCCTCCACTCCATCCATGAAGCAGGGTGGGTGCCTTCTACCCAGTTGTCCCTTGCACCAGAGATTGACCTCAGGGAGGGGTCACCAAGATTCAAATTCTGAACTCCAGGGAGGAATCCTGCCAAGACCCCATCCCAACAGCCCCTTGCTCGAGAACTGACGGGCTTCCCACCAGGATCCATGAGGGCTGCATAAAAGTGAAAGCTACTGTTTGCGCACAGTCATTCATTCAGCAGATGGGTCTGCACCCTGCTGAAGGCCAGATACTCAGCATCTGGGAAAGTGAGTTCCCAGGAAGGAGCAGGTCCTGTTGGAGGTGTCTGCAATCTGGTGGGGAAGATAGTGACAGCACAGCTAGGGGAATCCTCTGACTCCAGCATGTCCCCCGAGGCCCTGAGCAAGGACCCAGTTTACTTCCTGAGGGAAGACAAAGGTCTCACAAGTGATACAGCTCTTAAACCCCTGGGAGACAAGCAGCAGATCCTCAAGCATACAAACAGGGTGAAGAAGGGGAGGGCTGGAAAGGACATTCTGGGCCTAGAATGCACATGTGCCAGCAGATAGGAATCAAGGGTTTTAAGGGTTTCAGAAAACAGTGAGCAGTTCTTTGTGGGTGCAGTTGCTGGCCATGGGTGGGGAGATGTCATTGGACAGGTGGGTTATGGCAAGATGGCAAGAGGCTTTACGGGACAGCACAAACATACCTCACTGGAGAGCAACATCTCCTGGAAAGCTTTTCAAAATTGGAGATTCTTGGGTCTCACCCAGTTATTCTGATTCCATGGGAGTGGCACAGCCTTGAAATCTGTGCCTTAAAGTGAACTTCTTGAGTGACTGTGACGCCTAATGCCAGATCTGGATACCATGGCATTTACCAAAATCTGTACTGCAAACATGTAACACATTTGTAAGAACTAAGCCATCAGCAATTTTCTTCACCAACCTCGGCGATCCAGACTCACTGATTAAAGTGCACGTCTGATGGTCTAGCCTTTGATGCCTGTCCTAGAAGGTCCGGTGTCCACCTGCCTTCCTCCTGTAAACACTCCAAGTCTGAGAGGGGGCATCAACCCAAATGCCCATCTGTAATTTTCCCTTTTCTCTTCTAACCTTCTCTCTCCATTATCTTTGGCTTAATCTTGCTTCCTCCACTTCCTTTGTACTCAGAGCAAAAACTGGAAGCTCTAAAGATAATATAGAAAAGGAAATTTACACTGTCCAACTTCATTCATAGTTAATGAGAACCAAGGCAAGATTTAAAATCATAGAATATAGAGCCAAAAAAAATTACTTGTGATCATCTAGGCTCCTAGGCCCTTTATAGGTGGGAAAATGGAAGCTCAGAGAAGGGAAATATTTACTCAAGGTCACATAGCTGCAAAGGCACGAAGTCAAACCTACGCATCCCAGATCCCAAGCTAGTTGTTATTCTAACTACCGCATATAGACTTTTGTTATTTCAACTACATAGATTATTTTTTGTGCTACACAGATTTTTTTTAATGCATTCAGGATCAAAATGAGGAATAAAATTCATACACCTGTAAGCCTCTGCCCTTACACATCAGGGACTTGCGCAGAGTATGGAGCGGACGACACACTCCCTCTTAGTCAGCACTGGCCCATCCTGGCCACTGTGCCATCTGCTTGTGTCAGCAAGGGCCTTTGAAGAGCAGTGTTGTGTGACTCTCATTTTCATCTGCCTCTGTAATTACTTTTATGGTTTTGAACAACCATCTCAGGGAAGTTTAGATGATAATACATCCAATGCCTGAGAAAGGCACTTCAGATTCTCAGAAGGAAGGAAATGGATCCCAGGCAGACTAGATCATCTCTAATGTCCAGAATCTTAAATTTGTCACCCTAAAAAGTAGGCATGATTTCAAGACTGAAAATCAGGATAGCTAGCCTTTATTGAATGTGTACCATGGGCTGGGCTCTGTTCTGAGTGGTTTATGTGTATTAAGTCTTTTTGTTCTCACCACAGCCTATGTGGTAGGTACTTATCATCTTTTTCTTAATTTCCTTAATTTTCCTTTTCTTATTTTTTTAAGTAGCCCAGACAAATGCATGCCACTCAGTTCAAACATTTCTCAGCTCCTGTGATAGCCACATGCTGGTCCATTATGGAGGTGAAGGAAGCAGAGACCCTGCTCCACAAAGCCTCGGGTTCCATGTCTACCAGATACCTAGAAACCAATTCTTTGTGTTCAATAATACAGAAAATGGTACTTTCATATTTAAAACAAATTGTATATTCATCCAGAGTCTAAAATCAACAAAATATGGAACTGCGCCTAGTGCTAATAAACTGAAATTCCATTATAGTTTAATTATTAACCCAAATATACACATTATAATATCCCCTTATACACTTTGATTTAAAAAAAATGAAAGCAATTAAGTTCTAACATATTTGCACATTCTGTTTAACAATAGGTACATAACAACTACATTGATTTTGCTCTTATAGTGACTAGTATTCAAAGTTTTTCCTAAGTAAATTTTATTAATAGCTAGTGCAAAAGATTTCCTATAAAGGACAAAGACCACTCAGAGCTGTTTCCTTTTGGAAACAATATGAGATGCTAATATTTTGGAAACCAGAGAGACCCGCTAGCTTGAAATGCTGGGCACTTGCCCAGAAGAGATGCACTTAATAATAACTGCGATTCTCTCCTACCACTTCCATCAAGAGGGACTAAAAAAAAAAAAAATACATGTAAAGGCTCTAAGCAAGGGAGTAACCAAGGATATTCTTTCTGGAGAAGGTAGCTATCAAACCACAAACTCTGTTAGAGTCACGGCCTACACCAACCCTAAGCCCAAATCTATTTGCTGCTGACCAAAACAGCTTGAAGCACTTTTTACAGATTATCATTTCCTTGGTGATCCATACATCATTAAATATAGATCACTTGTAGGACTCCAAAAGGATATATACATGGGCATTAATTGCAGCAGAGCTTGTAGGAGCAAATACCTGGAGATAACCTAAATATCTATCAAGAGAATAATGACTCAATTGTGTTATAGTCAGACAGTGCTATATTCAGAAATCCCATTTGGCCGCTAGAAAGAATCAGGTGGATTTATAGGTACTGGAAAGATAACTATAATATACTATGCAGTAAAAAGCACAGGAACAATGTTTCTTAGGGGCTACCTTCTGAAAAAGGTCACACAGGTATATTTTATTCCATGTGTCATTCCACATATTGTGGAAAACTGGTGTTTTTTTTGCCTCCCAGGCATGTTTGTTTATATATGCAAAAACATCTGTAAATTACACTAAACCCAATTCCCAGGAGGGGCGGGGAAGTGGGGAGGATAAATTTTACTTTATATACTTATTTCAATTTTTTTTTTTTTTTTTTTTTTGGACAAAGAGTCTTGCTCTGTTGCCCAGGTTGGAGTGCAGTGGTGCAATCTCGGCTCACTGCAACCTCCACCTCCCGAGTTCAAGCAATTCTCCTGCCTCAGCCTCCCAAGTAGCTGGGATTACAGGTGCCCGCCCCTATGCCCAGCTAATTTTTATATTTTTAGTAGAGACAGGATTTCAACATGTTGGTCAGGGTAGTCTTGAACTCCTGACCTCAGGTAATCCACCCGCCTCGACCTCCCAAATGCTGGGATTACAGGTGTGAGCCACCGTGCCCAGCCTACTTATTTCAATTTTTTAAACCAAAGAACATGTTCTATTTTTTAAATTTTTAAGTAAAAATTAATAACAATCACTTCTGACACTTATTAAGAAGGACATTGAAGTTTCTCTTATCTCTGTAAAATATACCTTCTTTCTATCACCCATATACTTTTAGGTCATTTGAGAGTTCTCCCACTCTCACATTCAATGAAAATAGTAGTACATATGGATTTTAAACAGAAAGTATCCTGGCATCACTAAAAATGATCTGAAATCCCATGGTCTAAAAATATGTCAAAGCAGCCGGGTGCGGTGGCTCACGCCTGTAATCCCAGTACTTTGGAAGGCCAAGGCAGGTAGATCATGAGGTCAGGAGTTCGAGACCAGTCTGGCCAACATGACGAAACCCCCTCTCTACTAAAAATACAAAAATTAGCCGGGCGTGATGGTGGGTGCCTGTAATCCCAGCTACTTGGCAGGCTGAGGCAGGAGAATCACTTGAACATGAGAGGCGAAGGTTGCAGTGAGCTTAGATCGTGCCATTGCATTCCAGCCTGGGTGACAAGAGCAAGACTCTGTCTCAAAAAAAAAAAAAAAAAATGTCAAAGCAGGGGTTTGTTCACTACGAGATTATTTGCCTTTGGTGAAATACATCACCTCCAAACTCCTACTCTACCCCCATCACTTCTGTAGTGAGGGTCTTTGGTTTCTTTTTGCACAAGTAATGGCTGTTTTTCTTCCCTTCAAAGATGACAATTTCCAGGCCCTCCAGTGTCCCGCCAAGAACCATTCTGGCAGCAGCATCTTCAAAATCCCAGGTTCCCACTACAGGAACTTATGGACAATCTGGGAGTCTCTTTCCAGTCCATCTATAGGATCCATCCAAGAATTAAACATTAAAATATAAAAACATTATTATCACAGAGCCTCAAACATGCAATGCCAGATATCTAAGTTCCTTAAAACAGTAGAGCAGCTTTAAAAAAAAAAAAAAAAAAAAAAAGACATATTCTGGGCCAGCCACGGTGGCTCACGCCTGTAATCCCAGCACTATGGGAGGCTGAGGCGGGCAGATCACCTGAGGTCAGGAGTTGAAGACTAGCCTGGCTAACATGGTGAAACCCATCTCTACTAAAAATACAAAAATTAGTCGGGTGTGGTGGCACATGCCTGTAATCCCAGCTACACGGGAGGCTGAGGCAGGAGAATTGCTTGAATGTGGGGAGGCAGAGGTTGCAGTGAGCCAAGATTGCGCCATTGCACTCCAGCCTGAGAGACAGAGCGAGATTCTGTCTCAAAAAAAAAAAAAAAAAAAAACCCATACTGATGACTATTACAGAAAGATATCAATACGGCTGCCAAGTCCAGTTCCAGATACTGCTGAAGTAGAAGAAAATATAAAATGCAATAGTATCGGCCCTGCAATGGTTTGCATATTAAGTTCTTCTTTACAGTTGTATTTTCTCAAGTTTCTATAACAGACACACGTAAGCTATGGAATAATTTTTTTAAAGGACTTTTAAAAAGATATTGGTTAAGATCCACACCAAGCTGACATACTGGATGAAGAAATCATGGTTCTAATTTCTCTGTCGCATTCTCCAAGGGAATGCTGTAAAACCCTGTTGGCATCCTGGAAATGAGGAGAAATATTACTTCCCCTAGGAAAACCTCCTTCACTCCCTGAGTTAATTGCTCACTTTTCTATATTCCCCTAGCACTTTGTTCTACAACTATTACCACACCAAACATATAATTTCTATGTTGAAATTCTCTATTTATACTTCTCATTTTCCCCACTCAATTGTAAGCCCCTCTAGGACAAGGAGAGTCATATTGCTTTTTGTGGTCCCATGATAGTGCCTGAAATAAAAGGAGTTTGTTCAATGAATGAGAAGGGTTCTTGCTGCAAATTCATTCAAATATTTAATTAAGCACCTGTGATGAATGAGTATCATTGCACTGAAGGTACCCATCAGGTGGTTCGGAGAAACTTTCATGTGCCTGGGAGCAGTCCCCAACACTTGCCCTAGAACCCAAATTTTCCAATGTCACCACGACAATGAAAAGAACAGGCCTAT